>NC_058093.1:15061818-15707954 GCF_020171115.1 Neogale vison
GGTCATAGGGAAGCTCTGTTTTTAATTTCTTAAGGAATTTCTAAACTTTTTCAAAGTGGCTACACCAACTTGCATTCCCACCAACATATTTCTTATATGAAATACTGTCTCATTATTTTAATTTGCTTTTCCCTGATTATTGGAGACATTGAGCAGCTTTTCATACATATTATCAGTTTGTATTTCTTCTTTTGTGAATTATGTGCTTGTAACTCATTTCTTTTTAGTGAGCTTATATGTATTTTTTTATATTGTACATGCTAACTGTTAATTATATGGAAAATATATTTTTCCTATTATTTATCTTTCACTGGTGATTTTGGTGTGTGTTGTTTTTACTGGATGCAGGTTTTAAATATTCGTAGTAAAGTCTTTTATTCCTTTATGACTGTCAGATTTTGACATGCTTAGGGAGGCTTTCTCCTCTGTTAAGTCATCAAAATAATAGCCTGTATTTTCTTTGATCATTTTCTGTTTTTATTTTGTACTCATTATCTATATTAAAAGAGCATTCAGGAGGAATTGGCTCTCTGACAGTCATTTTGTCTCTGTAAGGCCTTGACTAACTAGAATAATTTTTTTGCAGACCCTTGTTCTTTATGCTCTTGGCGTGGTACTGCAGGATCCCAGTACTTGGCCGTCCCCACACAAGTATGAAATATCTGTGTTTATCTTTGGGATTATTGATTTTTATGTGTTTGTGTGTTTTGAATTTCTTTTCTAAGTTTTGAGGAGAAAATTCAATATGTGACATGATATAACATAAGCAAGCCACTGCCTTCTCTTTCATATCTTCTGTTCATTGTTCTTTCTTTCATGAACCTGCTGTCTGTTTGCTACTCTTTGTCTCTCCTATTATTACTTCTAGCCTAAGATCTATTTAATCTCTACAGCTGTCCTTTAATTTCAATGGAAATTCGGAATTCTTTTGTTGGTAAGTGGGTGTTCTTACATAGTTTCTTTGTTTTCCTGCTGTTGGTCTCAATTATTAATCTCTTTAGTCAAATTCAAAAAGTAGATGTTGTCTCTATACGTGTTGTATGTGAGAATGGCAGGGGAAGGAAAAAGCAAAGAGCAAAGCTGCTACTGTTTGCCTTCTGGATAGGTATCAAGTAAAATGCACCCTAAAGAAATGGGTTAAGATTTATTGCCCTGGTAAAAGATTATAGATTGAGTTGATTGGGGTTAAGACAGATGTGTGGGGGCGCCTGGCTCGCTTAGTCATTGGAACATCCAGCTTTTGATCTTAGAGTTGTAGGTTTGAGCCCCACATTGGATATTGAGTTTACCTAAAAATAAAATCTTAAAAAAAAAAATGCAGCTGTGTGAAGTGCAGTAGGACAGAGTTGGTTGAAGTACTCATACCTATTTCTAGAGGATAATGATGGGTTTATTAAGTGTTCTTATTGTTTCAGTTTTTAATATTATAGTGACATTAAAACAAATTAACAAATGAAATAGTAGTCCTCCAAAATTTGCTCTGAGTAAAAAATATATTTTATATTCTAAATGACTTATAACAAAATCGATGATCTATATTAGTGGAAAATTTATGCTTATGGTTTAGAAAAACTAATATTTTCAGTTTTGAAATTGTTAAAAAAATTTGGAAAATGCCAAATTGTTGTTGTTGTTTTGTGGGGTTTTTTTTGCCAAGTTTTTGATAAATTTGAAATGTAATATGAAAAATAGAAGAAATTTGTTGTAACTTTTGACACTATTGCTTCCCTCAAAACAGATGATCTAGGTTACAAATTGAAAATATTAAAAAATGTGTATGCTAAAATGTGGAATTCATTTTGACGTATCAAATAGAATCAGATATAGGAAATGTTAGTAATAATGTTGCATACTAATGAAAAGCTTTCTGAAATCGGGCACCTCCCTCTTGAGAGATAGCTCACACTAACGAAAATGTACATAGACTCAGATAGATCTTGTAGAGACAGTTGATTACTGTTTAATGTAATTGTCACACAGATAAGGATAAAGAGATTAACTTTTTTCATAAGCTTAATGCTCTTGAGGTCAACATAATATGTTTCATACCATTTTTTGGCTGCAGAGTTTTTCAACCTTTCACCCACTGGAGAACATTTGGATTGTTTTGGTAATGAAACTGCAAAGAACAGTCATGTAAGGGGTTTTGTGTGAACATAGGGTTCATTTCTTTGGATAAATGCCCAACAGTGCAGTTGCTGGGGTCATATGGTTAGTGCGTGTTAAGTTTTGCAAGAAACTGCCAGGCTGTTTCTCAGAGGTTCTCAGCAGCAGCGTTTGAGAGATTCATCTCTGCAGCCTCGGTAGCGCTGACCACTACCACTGCTTTTATTTTCCATATGAGGTGGTATTCCATTATGGATTTTTTTTAAAGATTTTATTTATTTATTTGACAGTCAGAGATCACAAGTAGGCAGAGAGGCAGGCAGAGAGAGAGAGAGAGGAGGAAGCAGGCTCCCCACTGAGCAGAGAGCCCAATGTGGGGCTCGATCCCAAGACCCTGGGATCATGACCTGAACCGAAGGCAGAGGCTTTAACCCATTGAGCCACCCAGGCGGCCCTCCATTACGGATTTAAAAGTTGTCTTTTTGAGTAACTGACGTTAACGTATTCTCCTAAAGAAAAAAAAATGTCTGGATATGATTTATTTATATAAAGAAATGATAGAGGGGTGCCTGGGTGGCTCCGTTGAGCCGACTCTTGATATTGGTTCAAGTTAGGATCTGAGGGTCATGAGTTTGAGCCCTGCGTCAGGCTGCACACTCAGTGGGTTGTCGGCTTGAGATTCTCTCCCTCTCCCTTTGCCCCTCCCCCTGCTGACACACACACTCTCTCTCTCAGATAAATAAATCTTTTTTTTTAAGATTATTTATTTATTTTATTTGACAGAGAGAGATCACAAGTAGGCAGAAAGGCAGGCAGAGAGAGAGGAGGAAGCAGACCCCCCGCTGAGCAGAGAGCCCGATGCGGGACTCAATCCCAGGACCCTGAGATCGTGACCCGAGCCAAAGGCAGCGGCTTAACCCACTGAGCCATCCAGGCGCCCCATCAGATAAATAAATCTTAAAAAAAAAAAGATAGAAATACGTTATTACTATTACCATATTGGCATGTTTCAGAGCAAGAAAACCTGGGTCAAGTTCTATGATTTCAGTATATAATAATGTAAATATTACTCTAAACTATGAAATATTATCAATTTAAAAAAAACAGACTAATACAAAATTCTCAGCTGAAAAGAATGAAGGCAAGTACCAAAAATCTCCATATGGACTGGGACAAGATAGTGATAGAGCAGGCTCCTGAATTTCCCTCCTCTCATGGGCACACTCAGTGTTGCCGTGCATGGAGCAGCTCCCTCTGCGAGAAATCCAGAAACGAGCTGAGTGACTTACACACATTGGGAAAACGAGAAAATACCCATACTGAAATGTGTAAAAGGCTGAGACACGCTCTTACCATAAACCCCCACCCAGCACAGTGCCATATAATCTGAAGGGAACCCTCAACTGCCATCTCCTCCCTGAGAATCGAAGGGTTTGGACTGCACAGCTCCTGCCCTAAATTGAAGACTCCCACCTGAGATACGGGTTTCTAAAACACTTAGTTCTGAAAGCCACCACTTATGTTCATGAGTCCCACAGGCTTGTGAAAAATGAAGAAGCGGTTCTTAATGGCGCATGATAGGAACACAGACATTTCCTGTGGCTTTTCCTCCAGGGTTCAGCAAAGAAGGGGCAGGCAAGGCAAAAACTCTTTTCCTGGAAGGAGGTTAACTGCGTATTTTAGAAGCTGCTTCCTGCGGGTCCAGCTTCTGGTTAGCACACGTCTCTGTGTAGTGGCCGTGATCCTCCTTGAAGCCTGGGGGAGCCAGTGGGCACAACCCCAACCGAGTTCCCTCCACAATGAAACCAAGTCATCCTGTACACATCTAGTGCCCCAACGTTACAGCTGCTGTCTGAGGGACATGCCCCAAATTACCTAACTCTTACAGCCGAGGGGTCTTATATCCATAAGTACCAAAGGAAAATAGCAAACAAAAGTACTTGTTAAGAGGCATGCAGGTATTTACTGTGGCTCACCCCCAAGGTTCAATCTAAAGGGGGGAGGCAAATGCCCATCTTCCAGTCTTTTCTCAGGAAGGGATTTGACTCCTTCCGCATTAACAAAGTGAAGTCCCTATCAAAATGCCAATAGAATTTCACACAGAACTAGAACAAATAACCCTAAGGTTTGTATGAAATGGTTAAAAACCTCAAAAGGCCAAAGAGTATAGCTCAACATAGTAAAGGCCATATAAGACAAACCCACAACCAATATCTTCCTCAGTGGTGAAGAGCTGAAAGCTTTCCCTATAAGATCAAGAACAAGACAGATGTTCAGTTCTTCACTTTTTTTCAATATAGTAATGAAAGTCCTAGCCACAGCAATCAGACAAGAAAAATAAATAAAAGGCATCCAAATTGGTAAGGAAGGAGTAAAATTGTCACTATTTACACATGACATCATATTATATGTAGAAAACCCTAAACACTCCATCAAAGAACTATTGGAACTAATAAATAAATTCGGTTAAGTTTCAGGACACAAAATTAATATACAGAAATCTGCAGCATTTCTATATACTAATAACAAACTAGAGGAAAAAGCAATTAAGACAACAATCCCATTTAAAATTACACAAGAGACCCCCAATACCTAGGAATAAATTTAACCAAGTGAAGGACCCATACTCTGAAAACTGTAACACATTGATGAAAGAAATTGAAGGTAATACCCATAAATAGAAGGGTAAACCAGGGAGCCTGGGTGGCTCAGTTGGTTAAGTGGTAGACTCTTGATTTTGGCTTAGGTTCATCCATGTTGTGCAAATATCAAGATTTCCTTCCTTCTTGTGGCCCAATAATACTGCAATAAACATGTGAGTACAGACACCTCTTCGAGATAATGACACTGTTTTCTTTGAATATATACGCAGAAGTGGCATTGTTAGATCATATGGTAATTTTGTTTTAAATTTCTTGAGGACTCTCCATACTCTTTACCTTTATGGCTGTACCAATTTACATTTCACACCAATAGTGTACAAGAGTTCCCTTTTATCCATATCCTTGCCAGCATTTGTCCTCTCTTATCTTTTTTGATAATAGACGTCCCAACACGTGTTAAATGGATAAAGAAGTGAATAGGGGCGCCTGGGTGGCTCAGTGGGTTAAAGCCTGTGCCTTCAGCTCAGGTCATGCTCTCAGGGTCTTGAAATCAAGCCCCGCATTGTGCTCTCTGCTCATCAGGGAGCCTGCTTCCCCCCCCCCCTGCCTTCCTCTCTGCCTACTTGTGATCTGTCTCTGCCAAAGAAATAAATAAAATCTTAAAAAAAAAAAAAAAGGAAGAAGAAGTGAATATTCTACTATATATCTGTGTGTATCTATATACACATATATATATTATCTCTTTATGTACATACACATACACAAAATCATCAAATGATTATCTGATGAACTTTGGCTCAGGTCTTAATCCCAGGGTCCTGGGATCCAGCCCAATGTGGGGCTCCCTGCTTGGTAGGGAGTCTGCTTCTCTCTCTGCTCCTCCCCCACTCATATGTGCTCTTTCTGTCTCTCTTTCTCAAATAAAGAAAATCTTTTTTAAAAAAGATCTTATTAGTTGAGGTGGGGGAGGGGCTGACAGGGAGTGGGGGAGAATCTGAAGCAGACCCTGCACTCAGCACAGAGCCCAACATGGAGCTCAGTCCTATGATGGGGAGATCATGACCTGAGTTGAAACCCAGATTCAGACACTTAACCGACTGAGCCACCCAAGTACCCCAGTTGTGAGGTGTTTTATAAAATAATTGGGAAATTGTTTGATTTTTTTTTAAAGATTTTTTTGATTTATTTGGAAGAGAGAGAGCACAAGCAGGGAGAGTGGCAGGCAGATGGGGAGGGAGAAGTAGGCTCCCCCCTGAGCAAGGAGGCTGATGCAGGGCTTGATCCTAGGGTCCTGGGATCTGAGCTGAAGGCAGATGCTTAACCCAACTGTGCCACCCATGTGCCCCAAGTTTGATTCTTTTTAAATCTAAAAATACATAGATATCTGCAGGTAAAATTTAGGGTCTCAATTTTCAAGATAGTTGATAAAAGGAAAAGCTGACTGGGGGACCCAGTTGGAAGAGCATGCAACTCTTGATCTTAGGCTTGTGAGGTTAAGCCCCACTTTGGGTATAGAAATTACTTAATTTTTAAAAGATTTATGTATTTATTTTAGAGTGAAAGCAAGAGAGCAGGGGGAGTGGCAGAGGGAGAGAGAGGCTCCCGAACAGACTCCCCACTGAGTGTGGAGCCTGATTCAGGGCCTTATCCCAAGAACCTTGAGACCATGACCTGAGCTGAAACCAAGAGTTGGATGCTCAACCAACTGAGCCACCCAGGAGTCCCAAGATTACTTAATTCTTAAAAATCTTACTTACTCGAAGTACGCTCTACTTAAAATATAGAGCTAGAACTCATGACCTTGAGATCAGGAGATCAGGAGTCTTATGCTTCACCGGCTGAGCCAGCCAGGTGCCCCAGAGATTACCTAGATAAATAAATAAAGGGGCGCGTGGGTGGCTCAGTGGGTTGAAGCCTCTGCCTTTAGCTCAGGTCATGATCCCGGGGTCCTGGGATCAAGCCCTGCATCGGCCTCTCTGCTCACCAGGGAACCCTCTTTCTCTGCCTGCCTCTCTGCCTGCTTGTGATCTCTGTCTGTCAAATAAATAAATAAATAAATAAATAATAGTTAAAAGGAAAATTATTTTATATAATTTTTAATGTCAACTATAATGTGTGTCTAGTATATTCCATCAGTGGAAGGTAATTTATACTTTTTAAAAAAGAAAATAAAGTAGAATGCTTTTTTTTCTCATAGCACAATTTAAGTCTTTTAACATTTGTCTTTATTTTTTTTTTTAAGATTTTATTCATTTGTCAGAGAGAGGGGGGGAGAGGGGCTGAGCAGGAGGGAAAAGGGAGGGAGAAGCAGACTCCCCACTGAGCAAGGAGCCCAATGCGGGACCCAATCCTAGGACCTTGGGATCATGACCTGGGCTGGAGGGAGATGCTTAACTGACTGAGCCACCCAGGTGTCCCTAACATTTGTTTTTGAGAGGAATTTTTATGTTCCGTAGTGGATGAGTTTTTGGTTGTTTCTGTGTATGCCATTTCACCAGTGACTTTTTACAAAATGAAATTTCGTACAATAAAAAAACCCTTCTTAGCCTTTTCATTTCCGTCACTTACTAATAAGTCTGGATATAATATAATTGATGAATATAATTTTAAGTCTGGTATATCCAGTTTTAGGAAATACATTTTAATTGAAGAGGCAGTGTAAAATGCTTTGCATATTGATGAGATAGGTCTCATGTAATAGATCATTTGAACACTTTCTTTTTCCTTAAAAATTTTTACTTATTTGATGGAGAGAGGCACAGCGAGAGAGGGAACACAAGCAGGGGGAGTGGGAGGGGGGGAACAGGCTTCCCATGGAGCAGGGAGCCCGATGTGGGGCTCGATAACAGGACCCTGGGATCATGACCTGAGCAGAAGGCAGATGCTTAACAACTGAGCCAACCAGGAGCCCTGTTTTGAACATCTTGAATTTAAATATTCATTATGTGCTTTTGTATGATTTATCCTTATATCTCATAATATGATGCACACCTATGTTACAGTTTCACTCCTTGCTGGTTCCAGAGAAATGTATTCTGTATCTGTTGTTTAGAAGTCATAAATTAGGGGCGCCTGAGTGGCTCAGTCATTAAGCGTCTCCCTTTGGCTCAGGTTATGATCCCAGGATCCTGGGATCGAGCCCCGCATCGGGCTCCCTGCTCTGTAGGAAGCCTGTTCTCCGAGACTCTCCCACTATCCCTGCTTGTGTTCTCTCTCTCTCTGTCAAATAAATAAATAAAGTCTTTTTTAAAAAAAGTGATAGAAAAAATACATATGTTTACTAGTTTGAGAATATAATAGGTAAAACTTACTAAAGATTTTTATTTTCGAGAGAGAGAGATTGAGGGTGAGTGTGCAGGTGAACGGGGCAAGGGGAGGAGGGACAGAGCAAAGGGACAGAGAGAACCCCACGCGGAGAACTGCTCAGCACAGAGCCCAAGGCAGGGCTCAATCCCCTGATCCTGAGATCGCCGTCCGAGTCAAAATCAAGAGTCAGACACTCAGAACCAACTGAGCTGCCCCTAACAGGTGAAATTTAAATACAATTGTGACAGCAGTTCTTATTTTCAGTACTTTTCAGACTTTCTTAGATACCTGTGTTTTTCTAGTACACACATGTAAAGTGCCATTGGAGCTCTGTTGTCATTTGTCCCAAAACTTCTTTTTAGATTTGATCCAGACCGGTTTGATGATGAATCGGTGATGAAAACTTTCTCCTTGCTTGGATTCTCAGGCACGCAGGAATGCCCAGAATTGAGGTAAGTGATAGAGAAAGGGAAGTGAAAGGAAAGATGCCAGACTTCATCCTCAGAGTTTTGCTGATGACTGCTGATGAGAATGAACAGTCTATGGAATTAAAGCGTAATTGTTAATCGTTAGTAACCAGTAACTCTCTCCTTGACTAGGTTTGCATACATGGTGACCACAGTACTCTTGAGTGTACTGGTGAGGAGGCTGCACCTGCTTTCCGTGGAGGGTCAGCATATTGAAACTAAGTATGAACTGGTAACATCATCCAAGGAAGAAGCTTGGATCACTGTCTCAAAGAGATACTAAAATTTTATACATTTTAACTTTTCTTGAGGAGAATGATGGTTTCAAAATCTGTATTGAATACTTTTATAAATCAAGTTATACTATGGAATATAAATACCTACTTGTACTTCATTATGTAAATTTGGACTTTTGCATATCAGATTTTCTTAATGCCTCAATATAATGATAATTTTAATGGGAAGCTCTCTGTTTTAATTTTTGTTTTGTCACTTTTTTTGTTATTTTGTTTTGTTCTATCACTTTCTATGATATTATCTCTATATTATTTTTCTTAGTTTGATCTGTAGTATTCTTGAAAAGAGATGTTATTTTGCACTCTTTGGGGAATCATGTTTTCTGAATATTCTTAAAAGGGAAACATAATCCTAACTTCTTTTCGTACTTTAGAGAAAACAAAGACTTCCCATACTTTTGTTTCTTGGATTAATATTTTTATTTTCTAAATATAAATTAGCTTATATTTAATCATTGTTATTAGGTTAAATAACCTACCTAGTATTTGTTTTTATGCCTCCCAGGTAATACTGTTCATTTCTTTACCTATACAAGGCTCCTCATTTTGAATGCTTCTGAGTCATTTGGAAATGACTGAATGTATTTTGAAGTGCTCTTTCTGAGGCTTGTCTTTCCTTCTGTTTTGCTGGAAATTTTAGTAGCACTATATTACTTCACCAATTCTCATTTGTGGGAAAAACTGAATTCCTGATATGTTACTATCATATCTATTATGTCACATAATGAACTTAATGATTAAGAAATAAGAAAGCACTTACCAAAAACCAAAACCAAAAAAAAAAAAAACAAAAACACATTGTAAAACATATGGTAGGGATAATATCCATATGATATATAAATAGTTTATATAAATTGGTAAGAAAACATAATAGATTAATGGTCAAAAGACATGAATAAACATCTTTTAGAGGAGGAAATAGCTATTCAACTTTCAGAAAAGAGGGTCAGCCTCACTAGTAAGCAAAGATATTGGAACTGTTTTAAAAAATATTTTTAAGTATCTTGGAAATTTATACTAAGTACTGTTAAGTTTTATGTTTAATACTTTTATATTGATAGCACTATAGTTGAGTCCACTTTTTTTGGTTACATTATTCTTGAAGAATTTTTTTTTTAAGACAACAACTGGAGGAAATATGCCAAGTGCAGATAGAGAGGAAGGGAAGAAAAATGGTAACTGTTGCAAGTTACAATTTTTTTTTGACACTGCTGAATTCCTCTGGTAATTTTAGTTTCAAGATTGTACTCTAGTTATTGAGTTATTTTATGCTGTGTTTATGGTCAGGTAGCTAACATTTTAGAACTAGTTAGGAGTGGTTAAGATAGAATTTAAGCAATTACATGCAGCTTTTATTTCTGACAAAAATATTTAATTTATGGAATAATTTAAATTCTAAAACTGTAAGTGAAATGTATTCTTAGTTCCCAGCATCATGTTGTTTCCAAAAAGGCACACTGTTAAAGTCCCTCCTATCATTTTGTATGGTTTCGTATATATAGAGCATCTTTCTTTGTTCTCCAAGTACCTTAATTGGTTTGGAAACTGGCAGTGGAGAGTTAGAGTGGGCACTTGATGTGTAAACTGAGTGTCAGTAAAATTAGATGAGATAAGTAGAATTTTAAAGCAAGTGAGACCTGATCAGCAATGATCAAGGCAAAACCAGGACAGCTGAGCCAGAGTGAGTGGATTGGCCTGTTGCCAATACATGAGACAATGTGTTATTACTCATAATGATTTGAATCAAGGAAAATAAGAGAATCAGCTAAATAAGCACATTTTATCCATGGTTACATGACGGACTTAAAACATTTCACATATATTCTAGAGGATTTTTTAAAAATAAAAATGCTGTCAATCCATGCACTGTTGTTCTTAACTTGACCCTTTGTATTTACCAAGTGACTGAAATTAAAGTGGCCTCAGGGTCACTAATGGCTCGTAGCGTGGCTCCGAGCAGGACTCTTAAGTTTTGTAGCTTTGGGGGTTTTTAAAAACTATTTCTTACCTGATTTTGATCTGCATTCTTTTCGACTGTTGAGAAGCTTGCTGTTGAAAACACCAGCACAGGGCATCTGGGTAGCTCAGGCGGTTAAGCATTTGATGCTTGATTTCAGTTCAGCTTGTGATCTCAGGGTTTTGAGATTGAGCCTGGAGTCAGGCTCTGTGATGGGCATGGAGCCTGCTTAAGAGTTTCTCTCTCCCTACCACCCCCCCTTAAAAAAAAACAAACAAACACATTTTTTATAGAAAGGACTCTTCCACACTTTGTGCTAATAAAATTCAAGGGAGAATTGATTCTGTGCATGTGTCTGAGAAAAATGCAAAACTCACATGCTGTTTTATCTGGCCTATAAATGTGCAGTTCCATTTTTTATATAAGTAGATTCTATCTTATAGACCCTATGTAAAAATTTGTTTGTCTTATTTACCTTAAAATAGTTGTTATTTTAAAAACAAAATGTTCTATTTCTTTGTCATGAAAATCATATAGGTTTTCTCTAGAAAAATCTTGGAAATACAGAAACACAGAAATAGAAATTCAGTCAACCGTAGTCCCACTACTTGGAGTGGGGTAGATGCTTCTACTCTCTTTTATATCCACTTGTAATTTTTACAGATGTATACAATGTTCTCTTCATGTAATACCTTACGAACTACTAGTGTTTTCTACAACTGAAACACTAACATTCTCAGAATATACTCTTTCCTATTGTGGGTATTGTTATTCTTTTCAACTTTAATATTCTATTTATTTGTCAGAGAGAGAGAGAGCACAAGTAGGGGGAGTGGCAGACAGAGGAAGAAGTGGGCTCCCCGCTGAGCAGAGAGCCCCATGTGGACTTGATCCCAGGACCCTGGGATCATGACCTGAACCAGAGGCAGCTGCTTAACGGACTGAGCTACCCAGGCACCTCTGTTTTTTTTACCTTTAAAAGTGGCTTTAGGGGCACGTGGTTGGATCAGTGGGTTAAGCCTCTGCCTTCAGCTCAGGTCATGATCTCAGGGTCCTGAGATCGGGCCCCAAGTCAGGCTCTCTGCTCAGTGGGGAGCCTGGTTCCCCCTCTCTCTCTGACTGCCTCTCTGCCTACTTCTGATCTCTCTCTCTGTCAAATAAGTAAATGAAATTTTTTTAAAAAGTGGCTTTATTTCCTCCTCCATATATTGAAACAGTAAATTATATGTTTGTACATCTGAGTTGCTAAACCCATAGAATAGTCTGTAGTGTTGCAGTGAGCATTTAAGAAATGAAATTACTCGGGGCGTCTGGGTGGCTCAGTGGTTAAGCCACTGCCTTCGGCTCAGGTCATGATCTCAGGGCCCTGGGATTGAGCCCCGCATTGGGCTCTCGGCTTGGCAGGGAGTCTGCTTTCCCCTCTCTTTCTGCCTGACTCTCTGCCTCCTTGTGATCTCTGTCAAATAAATAAATAAAATCTTTTTTTTTAAAAAAAGGAAGAATATAATTAAATTCAGGTTGAGGTGGCATTTCAACTTTTAAGAGGAAATTTTAAGAATTTCTGTTGTTGTTTTTGGACCCTGGGGCAAACAGATTAAGATTCTTCCCTTGAAGCCATCTTCATTTTTTTTTTCCCTCCAGATTCACGAAAAGTGCAGTTAACCAAAAAGCATACTTTTCTCATTTCTCATGTGTGGTTATGTTGACAGGTTGAAAACTGCTTAAATGCAATTCTCCTGAGTCTGTAAAACTGAGGACATGACAAGTAAACATCAGGGAGTAAGTTTAGTAGCTGTGAAAGGACAGCTTGTGAGAGAAGTGGACACTATTTTCAAGGGCAGGTTTATATCATATCAACAAATTGATACTCGTGACCTTATTTCTCTTCTTAGCCAGCCCGATGCCTGTTTCCTAAGTTACTAAGACCACCGATGAAGGTAGAATGGTTGGATGGAGGGGGGAGGCAGGACAACAAAGCAGTTACTGTTAGTACAGAAGTCAGAGGAAATCCGCGCAGCCAGAAAGGCTTCGTTCAGTGTTCCTTTGAGGACCCGGGAGTGACCTCCACTGATACAAAGGAGTGAGATTGAATTTGAAGCAAGAGTTAAACTCAGAGAAGAAAGGGAGTAGAAGGAGCATTTGTTACAAACCAAACATTTTATATACCTATCTTACTTAGTCTTTTAGAGTGTGACAGTAGGTTCGTTGACTAGCTAAAATAGTTTTTCATTTCTGCTGGAAGAAATACTATAAATGAATATAGGCATATACTTGCTAAGAAATAGAAAGTAAAAGATCTAAATTTTGAATTATCTTAGTATCTTCAGTGGGGTTTATTGGTGTATTTTGTTATTTAAGAGGGAATCAAGCAATAGTTTCAAATTATGTGTTCATAATAACTAAAGCAAATTACTAAGAAGAGTATTGTAAGAGCAGTATTAAAAGAAATCTTACGGGGCGCTTGGGTGGCTCAGTTGTTGAGCGCCTGCCTTTGGCTCAGGTCATGATCCCAGGGTCTTGGGGTTGAGCCCCGCATTGGGCTCCCTGCTCAGCGGGAAGCCTGCTTCTCCCTCTTCAAGTCCCCCTGCTTGTATTCCCTCTCTCACTGTCTCTGTCAAATAAATAAATAAAATCTTAAAGGAAAAAATCTAAGTTAAGCTTTAAAGAAAAACTTAAAGAAATCTAATGCTACCAACTCAGCCGTATCTGTGTAACTGATTAACTCTTTTCCTATTTCCACATACATATATTTTTACACATTGCAATCATAACAATATGGTTTCCTTTTCACTTACTGAATTTTAAACATTTTCCTTTGTTACTTTTGTAAGGGCTTTGGGGAATTGATTTTGGGGCGTGGGATGAGGAATAGACTTAAAAATCTATAAATCAAATACTACATTTATTTCGATGACTCCGAGTGAATGGATAATTGCGAAATTGGAATGGGGAGCCGTTCTGTAAAACATCCAGGCAATAGACCAAAGGGCACAAAATGACAGGCCTCTTCAGTTCCACTCCCTCATTTAATCTAGAGACTGGGGATGGATCTTGTTAGAGCAGATAACAAGATGGCATGAGCAAATAGTACCCTGTTTGGTAATTTAAAAAAATTATATCTAAAAGACCTGCAAATTCCTGTTGTAATTTTTAACATGGGAGATTAGGAAATAAAACTGTGTACTTGACCGTTGTAACTATGTTATAGATAATGTTGTAAAGTGCCTTTCTCCAAAAAGGCAATCAACAAATATTTTTGAATAAATGAATTAACTCTTACATTGAAGTTTTCTGTGCATGTAGAATAAAGTAAAGGTGATTATTTAATAGTTGAGAAAGTGTTCTAGATAGCCAAACTACCTCTAATGCTAATAGTACTTTGTGATATGCTAAGTATCCCATTACTAGAAGTATTTAAGATGTTTTGTGGACATCTTTCAGTGATGCCTGTATCAGGTGTGAACATAGATTTAGAATAGGCTCTAGTTGTACAAATATCAAACTAAAATAGTTGGTAAGCAAGTAGTCCTTTCTTCTTCCGTATCTATCACCAGATTATCACTAAACTGGGAATGTTTAAGGAACACAGTTTTTTAAAGATTTTATTTGACAGATAGATCACAAGTAGGCAGAGAGATAGAGGGGGAAGCAGGCTCCCCACCTAGTAGAGAGCCCGATGCAGGGCCCGATCCCAGGACCCTGGGATCATGACCTGAGCCGAAGGCAGAGGCTTTAACCCACTGAGCCACCCAGGTGCCCCAAGGAACACAGTTTTTTAAAGTCAGTTTAGCAAGAGCATTATTTCCCAAAGTGTGTTTCATGGAACACTGTCCTGTGAGATGCTCTGAAGAAGAGGTTGCTTGATCATGTTCACTCTCAGATTCTCGATACTATATTCTCTCTCCGATATTTCTAATATTAATATATCAGAAGTGCTGAGAGGCTCAACTGTAAAGAAACCAATTTTCACTTGATATAACCCTGATTGTTCCTAATGTATTTATGTAGGTTTCCCTTTTTTCAGTTACACCCTTTATCCTGTAAACCCACTGTTTCATGGACTGAGTCCTCTATAGAACAGAACCCGTTTCTTCCAACGTGACCTAGTGACAAACAGGAGTCTCAGCAGGGCGACTGGGTGGCTCAGTCGGTTAAACGTTTGCCCTCAGCTCAGGTCACCCCACATCGGGCTCCCTGCTCAGTGGGGAATCTGCTTCTCCCTTTCCCTCTGTTGCTCCTCCTGCTCGGCCTCTCTCTCTCCATAAACTTAATAAAATCTTAAAAATAATTTTTTTTTAAATATTGAAAAAAAAAGTAGTCTCAGGTAACATCTGTCTTGGCTAGTTCCGTACACTATGCAGGTCCAGAGGTTCTCTAGACGAGGAACAGTTGTAGGCTTAGAACCAAACCACCCGAATTCCATCGTCTCTCACTCCCTTATCTCTCCCTCTTTTCCCTGTGAGGCCACAGCACTCTGAGCTCTGCCGACCCTCCCTCATACCCCTGTCCTGACTTATATTCCTGTCCAAAGAAATGGAACTGACTTAATCCAGCAACAGTGTTTTATTGAGCATGCCAGCTTTTAGGTGAGGCATTGGGAATATAGCAACGGACAAAACAGACATGACATTATAACTGTGTTCTCTCTCTTCTGTGCTCTACTCGAGGAGAGAGAACCCTAAAGTCTAACACTCCAGAACTTAACCTTCTAGCACTCAATGTCCTAGGTCTTGAGTTTGGAAGTAGCTCAAGAATCCTTTAGGCTAGTGGCTGAAAGAGACATAGGAAAGAACTTAGAGATGATTACACGACAACATGAAAGGCTTCAGTTAGGGGCGCCTGGGTGGCTCAGTGGGTTAAAGCCTCTGCCTTCAGCTCAGGTCATGATCCCAGGGTCCTGGGATCGAGCCCCGCATCGGGCTCTCTGCTCAACATGGAGCCTGTTTACTCCTCTCTCTCTGCCTGCTGCTCTGCCTACTTGTGATCTCTGTCTGTCAAATAAATTAATAAAATCTTAAAAAAAAAAGGCTTCAGTTATAGGCTGTAGTGAGGGAAGAAGCACAAGGAACAGTTGGGGGCAAGCCATTGGTTTTGCTAGTTCTAGCGTATGAGCAGGAGAGGAATCGAAGGGTCTTACTGAGGAAAATTGTCAACACCGATGCTAAATAGCAATCCCGCAGAACTTCTAGAGTGAGATGAAACAATAAGATATGGTTTGACTAGTTAAGGAGCGATATTTATTGTAGTGATTTGTATGAATTGTTGCTTACCTATATGGCCGCACTAGGTGTCTTCAACTTTCATGATTTGTTGCTTGTGTTGCAAGGTCATCAGCTAATAGAAATTTGATCTTTAGGGGAAGCTGGGTGGCGGCAGTCAGTTAGGCGGCTGCCTTCAGCTCAGGTCATGATCTCAGGGTCCTGGGATCGAGCCCACATCAGGCTTTTTGCTCAGCAGGAAGCGTGCTTCCCCCCTCTCTCTGCCTGCCTCTCTGCCTACCTCTCTGCCTACTTGTGATCTCTCTGTGTGTCAAATAAATAAATAAAATCTTAAAAAAAAATAAAATAAATTTGATCTTTAGAGCTTAAAAGGGCCTTGTAGAGATTATAGGGAATAGCCTGCTCATAATTTTAAATTTTAGAGGGAGATGCCTAAGGCTTCTGGAACTAGTAAGATTATTGGTCTTTTACTTTGGATTTTTCTCATATCCTTCTCAAAATATGTGCTTAAGTATGCTGCTATTATATTCATAGGATTTTGTTAAGCTTTCAAGGAGGTGTAGCTTCAGAAGGAATTGGAAAATTAAAAAAATATATTCTTGATACAGAACCTTTGAGGGAGATGCAAATGTGTTTTGAATGTTAAATTTACTTAGATTTAAAAATACATATCTTCAAGCAAAGTTGCCATGACAACCTTTCATAATGTGTGTATAAATTTTATGTCTGTCTCTTTGAGGTTTTCATCTTGCCCAGTATAGGGTTTAAGAATTGGGCACTGTGGTGTGTTTCTATCTGCATAGTGCCCTGTGGGAATTCTGTTATTTTGGAAAATGCAAATCAAGCAATAGGGCAGCTCTGTGGCACAGCCATCCCACCAAGATAAATGTCATCTTGTTCTCTCCATGATCCGAGATTGATCTGGTTTCAAACCCAAGGTGAACTTTTGAGTTGAAGTAGAACCATGAGTCCATTAGGAGTTTCTGCTTTTTCTTATTTGGAAGATTTACAGGAGGGCCCTAGGAAGCTTGGGAAATTCTGGACCAAATCTCTTGGTTGACCCCCAAACTGATGCAGTGTCCCTGAGATCCTCTAGCTCAAAACCACAGTTGTTATCACAGGTCACCTTAGAACCACGAGAGACTTCTCCGCACTGGCCAGGCATGTGTATAGAGACACCTCAGAAGCTCTTCCTGGCTTGAGCTCCAATCCAGCACTGCTAGACAGGTACCGTTAACAGACCTTTTCACTTCCTTTTACCCCAATTCAGGTACCCTTGTCTGTCAAGTTCTATTTTGCGCATCAGGGGCCAGGAAAGGAATAGTAGGATTTCAGAGAACCAGAGTTTAGGAGGAAGGAATTCTCACCCTTAATTTTGAAAATGTGAATTTATTAAGCAGTAGAATAAGGGGGTAGTGACCAATACCTTTTCATAACAATAACTCTGATTTTTATTTAAGAACTCTTAATCTTGGAGCACCTGGGTGGCTCAGTGGGTTAGGCCTCTGCCTTCGGCTCAGGTCATGATCTTGGGGTTCTGGGATTGAGCCCTACATTAGGCTCTCTGCTCAGTGGGGAGCCTGCTTCCTCCTCTCTCTCTCTCTCTCTGCCTGCCTCTCTACCTACTTGTGATCTCTCTCTGTCAGTAAATGAAATCTTAAAAAAAAAAAACAAAAACCTCTTAATCTTGGGACACTTGGGTGGCTCAGTCATTAAGCGTCTGCCTTTGGCTCAGGTCATGATCCCAGGGTCATGGGATCGAGTGCCCAGTAGAACTCCCTGCTCCCAGGGAAGCCTGCTTCTCCCGCCCACACTCCCCCTGCTTGTGTTCCCTCTCTTGCTGTCTCTCTCTTTCAAATAAATAAATACAAATCTTTTTTTTTTTTTTTAAGATTTTATTTATTTATTTGACAGACAGAGATCACAAGTAGGCAGAGAGGCAGGCAGAGAGAGAGAGAGGAGGAAGCAGGCTCCGCGCAGAGCAGAGAGCCCGACGTGGGGCTCGATCCCAGGACCCTGGGATCATGACCCGAGCCAAAGGCAGAGGCTTTAACCCACTGAACCACCCAGGCGCCCCAATAAATACAAATCTTTAAGTTAAAAACAAAAACAAAAACTCTTAATCCTAACATGGATGCCTGAAGTTTTGAGGTGCTTGCCAAGAAGAGCTGTTTGTGTTTTATATTGTAGCTCCTCTGTGATGCAGTTTTAAAAAATTAATGTTTATAGTAATTTAAGAATCCCTGAAGACAGTTAATTAACTAAACTGAGCTCAGAAGTATCATTTATTAATTTATTAGCTTTGATGCTTTGATTCCCCTTAGTCTTTAATAGGCTTTATATTACTATGTTATATTTAAGAGAATCTATAGAAATTTTTGAATCCAGTCCCCATTAAAAGGGGAAAATTTAAACTGGGAGAGGTTATTGTATGGAATTATGCTCAGGATTATGCTTTTTTTTAATAACATGTTTAGATTTCCTTTTTGTTTCATCTTAATCTCTAAAGGAAGAATTTTTTTAAAAAAAGAAAAAAAGGGAAAGGCCCCTAAGCAAAAAGAACTGGCTATTTTAGTGTACGATGTTTTGATAACTGAGAGAAATAGGATAATAGTCTTCTAACAGCAGAAAACACTTGAAAAGAGATGTCCCACAGTGGTGGTTTTTTCTTTAAAGATTTATTTATTTGAGAGAGAGAGAACGTGCATATGGGAACAGGAGCAGGGGCTGAGGGAGAGGGAGAGAATCTCAAGCAAACTCCACTGAGCGTGGAGCCTGACCCTGGGCTTGATCTCAGAACCCTGAGATCATGACCTAAGCCAAAATCAAGAGTCAGACGCTTATCCCACTGACCCACCCAGGCATCCCCATGCTGTGATGTTTATAAAGATTTTTTTAGTTTATCTTGACTGTAAGGGTGTAAATTAAGGCTGACTACATAATTTTCAGGGCCTTGTACAAAATGAAAATATGGAGCCTTCGCTGGGGACGAAGTTCAGTCTCCCCTCCCATGGGCCTGCTCTTTTCAAATAGGATGGGTTTGAAATCTCCACTCCAGGACTCATTACTTACTGGGATCAGGGGTAGGCCAGAGAGCCCTGACCAGCCAGAGAATTGTACAGTGGTGTGGCCAGCCCAAGGCGGGGCTGCTGCTTCCTTGCCCTCCTCAAGATGCTCCAGACGAACTGCTTGTGGGAGCCCAGACCTCCCCATGGAGGGTGCACCCAGGCCCCCACTGGAGGGTGACCATGGCAGAAATTGGGCCTCCCCCACCCCCTCCCCTGCTGAAGCAGGCCTATTGCTGCCCTGGGCAAAAGGCAGCAGTGCTCCCTGGCTGTGGTAGGGAGATGGGGCACCAGGGAGCAGGGAGCTGGTCGCTGAGAACCTGTCAGGGGAGGCAAGAAAGTAGTCTCCAGGGGCACCTGGGTGTTTCAGTGGGTTAAAGCCTCTGCTCAGGTCATGATCCCAGGGTCCTGGGATCGAGCCCCGCATCAGGCTCTCTGCTCAGTGGGGAGCCTGCTTCCTCCTCTCTCTCTCCGCCTGCCTCTCTGCCTACTTGTGATCTGTCTGTCAAATAAATAAATAAAAATCTTTAAAAAAAAAAAGAAAGAAAGAAAGTAGTCTCCAGGCCCCCAGTGCATGCTATGTGGTCCCATTGACTCCACTTACAAAGCACAAATTCAAAAATAAAGTTTGTAAGAATTCACTACAGTTCCCCAAGCACAGGGCCCGTCTGGGCAGTGCGCTTTGTGGGATTGCACTGGTTGCAGCCCATGAGGCCAGCCCTGGACACATCCGACCTTACACGGCATGGAGCGGTTACTCATGGTCCCAAGTGTCCTACTCCCTGGTTGTATGCCAGTTTGCCTTGCAAATACCCATAAATGTTTTATTTATTATTTATCATTAAATGGTTTAGACTTCTGTTGGATGTCTTAGAATTATATTCACAGTAAGCAATACAGAGATAACAAACCTAAAACAAAAGCGATTTCTTAGTACACGTGTATATTGAAGTTGCAGAAGTGTTCTAGTACAGTAAAAAATCTCATCTTGAACCCCCATTTCACTGACAGAACTTTGACTTTTCCTGTATTTTAATCATAACTGCCAAAGATTTTTCAGATGAAAGGTAAAATGGAAATTTTCTGTGAAATATCATCATAAAACCCTATGAAATATGTCAGTGATATGAGTCATTCACTTATTCATAGGGGTAGACATTTAGATAATAGAAGTAGCTAACAGAAATCTGTGAGAAATATATTGTTAATTCCTGTGGAGGAGGAAGGAAGAAATCCTACTGAAGTATTTTTAAGTGTAGTTAAATTCAGTGTTCCCTGCCATTTTAAAATATCAAAATTATTCTGTTCTCCTTTCTTTCCAAGAGGCTACATAAAATTACTTTGACAAGATCTTGAATCATTTTTTGCCATTAACCTCTTCTACATTGCATTTCATAAACATAGCAATCAGTGGTCAAAAATATCCTTATTCTCATCAACCTTGTATTGATCTGTAACACTTAACTACCATGCACTGTACTATTTAGTTGGCAATTTTGTGAAAGTAAAACCTCTTTGTTTGCAATATTACTGAAAGCGACAAGAAACAGACTATAATAAATAAAAGTTAGCAAGTGTTGGAAATCATGCATGCTATTATTCAGGATACAGGTTCTAATGGTTTTAAGGCATAATGAACTGGTACATTTGAAACCGTTAGCAATTCATGTTATTAAATGAAGGGCAGCAGTGTATAGTTTTCAGTAGTAAAAACCCAGTACATTTGAGGCTTGAAGTTTTATAAAATCTTTAACACAATTTAAACAAAGGTGTGAACAAAAGTAGCTAATTTTAGAAAGCAGTTTTTGCCTGCTGTGAGGAAACTATTAACTATTTTATGTTTTAGCTCTGAAATTCAGTATTTTTCATGGGGAAAAGATACCTAAAGCCAATTTTAGGAGGAACTAAAGAATTTTTATTCTTCACAAACATCTACCTTTCAAGATAAATTGCCTACACCATTATTGATAAACCTATACACAGATGTATATGTTACTGTGAACAATTTCAGGTTTATATTGCCCACTCTCATAGTTTAATTGAAAACATATTTTTCTCCGTAACTATAGAGAATAGCCCGACGGTTATTAGAGGGGAAGTAGTTGGGGGGGATGGGTGAAATGGGTGATGGGGTTACAGAGTGCGCTTGGGATGAGCACCAAGTAATTAACATAAAACTTTAAAAAATTTCCTCTTTTTATCTTTCACAAGGAAGGGAACTATTTTCTTGTCTTTCAAAGAAAACTATTATAGTTGACTAAGTATTTAAATAAAGTCTCTCCAGGTTGTATTCTGGATACGTAATATTTCCTCTCTTTATTAGAGTCATTTCTTCTCCAAAAAATGTTTTTCGTTGGGTATTGGATAGTACGAGAGGAGAGGATTCTCGCTGGCTTTGTTTGATGTGCTAACAATATTGTGGTTACGTAGCAAAATGTTTTTTTACAGATAGATACTAAAGTATTTAGGGGTTAAATGCCACGTTTACATGCTTCAAGTTCTTTAGTAATGAACTACTATGAGAAGATAAGGTAAAATAGAAGCCATTGTTATTCTAATTAATGTGTATTTATGTATTTATCATACCATTCTCCATACCATGTTTATAATTTCCATACTAAAGAGACAAAAAATAATGATTTTCAATAAAAATGAAACAAAAAAATACATGAGTTTGTGGGCTGCGTAGCTATTGACTTTCTGAAGATGATTTTTTTTTTCAAACTAATTTTGGAGGATGTGTTTTTCAATAACTTTAAACTTATTTTATAAACTGTATATTCATACAGCTATAAAGCACAGAATGCTCTATGGTACAGTAAGCTTTTCTTGAAAAAAGAAATGCTTTAGAACATTTTTAACCATTAAATAAATACCCCTAAAATTGAGACTAAAACTTTTATCACTATCACAAAGTTTCAGATGATAAAGCTTGCCTAAAAATGTAAGGCTTAGGGACTCCTGATTGTACGTCAGTGGAACATATGACTTTCCATCTCTGGGTCATGAGTTCAAGTCCCATGTTGGGCATGGAGCCTACTTA
Source organism: Neogale vison (assembly GCF_020171115.1). NCBI lineage: Eukaryota > Metazoa > Chordata > Mammalia > Carnivora > Mustelidae > Neogale > Neogale vison. The sequence continues at coordinate 15,083,881 of NC_058093.1, forward strand.
CCAAAAAAAAAAAAAAAGTAAAGTTTAGATTCCAGTCATTTCTCTTTTGATCACATGCAGAACATTTGTTTCAAAGGTTTAATATGTCCAAATTATATGTACTTGGTATTAAAATTTCCTGATAGTCTTAATTAAGATCAAAACCCAAAAACGTGTATAAATACTATGAACATATTAATCACCGATAATTATTTTTCTTGTGTGGGGGTGAGAATGGGAAATCAATTAACTGTGTCATTACTTGAATAAAAACTCTGTTGCGGAAAAAGCATTTGACAAAGTACAACATCCATTCATGATAAAAACCCTCAACAAAGTAGGTTGGGGGTCAACATAATAAAGGCCATCCATGAAAAACCCACAGCTAATATCATCCTCAGTGGAGAAAAATTGAGAGTTCTTCCTCTACAGTCAGAAACAAGACAGGGATGTTCACTCTTATCACTTTTATTCAAATAGTACTGGAAGCCCTGGCCACAGCAATCAGAAAACCAAAAGAAATAAAACTTGGACTATTTGCAGATGGCATGGTCTACATGGAGAAAACCCTCAAGTCTCCACCAAAAAACTACTGGAACTGATAAAAGAATTCGGTCAAGTTGCAGAATGCAAAATCAATGCACAGAAATTGGTTGCATTTCTACACATCAATAATGAAGCAGCAGAAAGAGAAATTAAGGAATCAATCCCATTTACAGTTGTACCAAAACAATAGGATACCCAGGAACAAACCTAACCAAAGAGATGAAAGCCCTGTACTCTGAAAAGTATAAAAAACTGAGTAAAGAAATTGAAGATGACACAAAGAAATGGAAAGACATTCCATGCTTATGGATCAGAAGAACAAACATCTTTGAAATGTCCATACTCCCCTAACCAATCCACACATTTAATGCTCTGCCTTGCTAAAGACCAATAGCATTTTTCACAGAGCCAGAACAAATAGTCCTAAAAGGTATACGGAACTGCAAAACACTCTGAGTAGCCAAAGCTATTTTCTCTCTTTCTAATCTCTCTCTCTCTCTTTTAAAAAAAGATTTTATTTATTTATTTGAGAGAGCGAGCGAGAGAGAGAGAGAGCAGAGCAGGAGGGAGGGGCAGAAAGACAATGTAGAGCTTCATCCTGGGACCCTGGGATCATGACTTGAGCTGAAGGCAGATGCCGACCCGACTGAGCCACCCACGTGCTCCGCCAAAGCTGTTTTCAAAATTTGAAAGTCAAAACAAAGCTGGAGGCATCACAATTCTGGACTTCAAGTTATATTACAAAGCTGTAGTAATCAAAAAGAATATGGTGATTGTACAAAAATAGACACAGATGAATGGAACAATACAACACACACACATACACACACCCCACTCGCACACACTCTATCTCTCAAAAAATAAATCAGTAGGGACCCTTGGGTGGCTCAGTTAAGTGTTTGCCTTTGGCTCAAGTCATGATCTCATGTGCTGGGATCAAGCCCCAAATTGGGCTTCCTGCTCAGTGGTGAGTCTGCTTGTCCTCCTCCCTCTGTCCCTCATCCCTGCTTATGCGCTCTCTCTCTCTCTCTCATTCTCTCTCTCTCTCAAGTAAATAAAATCTTCTAAAAAATAAAGAAATCAATAAATAACAACACCCCCAAAATGAATAATCCAATTAAAAAATGGGCAGAAGACATGAATAGACATTTTCCAAAGCACACAGATGGCCAACAGACACATGATAAGATGCTCGCAATCCCTTATCAGGGAAATACAAAACAAAACTACAAAGAGATATCACCTCACACTTGTCAGAATGGCTAATATCAGCAATACAAGAAACAACAGGTGTTGGTAAAGTTATGAAGGAAAAGGGACCCTTTGGCACTGTTGGTGGGAATGCAAACTGGTGCCGCTACTCTGGAAAGTACGGAGGTTCCTCAAAAAGTGAAAAGTGAAAACTAAAAAGCAAAATGATCCAGCAATTGCACTACTGGATATTTACCCCAAAACGCTTGTTTAAAGAGATACATGTGCCCTGATATTTATAGCAGCATTACTACAATAGCCAAACTAGGGAAACAGCTCAAGTGTCCATCAACTGATGCATTGATAAAGAAGATGGTGTTGTGTGTGTGTGAGTGTGTGTGTGTAATGGAATATATAATGGAATATTACTGTGATTCAATATATATGGAATATTACTCAGCCACAGAAAAGAATAATATCTTGATATTTGCAATGACATGGATGGAGCCAGAGATACTATGCGAAGTGAAGTAAGTCAGTCTGAGAAGGACAAATACTATAAGATTTCACTCCTATGTGGAATTTAAGACACAAAACAAATGAGCAAAGGGGAAAAAATAGAGGCAAACCAAGAAACAGACTCTTTTTTTTTTTAAAAGAGATCACAAGTAGGCAGAGAGGCAGGCAGAGAGAGAGGAAGTTCCCGGAAGCAGGCTCCGTGCTGAGCAGAGAGCCCGATGCGGGGCTTGATCCCAGGACCCTGGGATCATGACCTGAGCCGAAGGCAGAGGCTTTAACCCACTGAGCCACCCAGGCGCCCCAAAAAACAGACGCTTAAGTATACAGAACAAATTGGTGGTTACCAGAAGGAAGGTGTGTGGGGGGATGGGTGAGGTAGGTGATGGGGATTAAGGAGGGCGCTCCATGTGGTGAGCACTGGGCAAGGTATGAAAGTGTGAATCACTATATTGCACACCTGAAATATTACACTGGATGTTAACTAATGAATTTAAATAAGAGCTTTAAAAAACCCTCTGCTTGCATTTCTTTCTTTCTTTCTCTTTTTTTTTTAAAGATTTTATTTATTTATTTGACAGAGAGAAATCACAAGTAGACGGAGAGGCAGGCAGAGAGAGAGAGAGGGAGCAGGCTCCCTGCTGAGCAGAGAGCCTGATGTGGGGCTCAATCCCAGGACCCTGAGATCATGACCTGAGCCGAAGGCAGCGGCTTAACCCACTGAGCCACCCAGGCAGCATTTCTAAGGACTGTGTAAAATCTCTAACAGGAAACATAATTGCACAAAAAGGAGTTGTTTTAAATTCCATTGAAATATATATTACTTCATTGAAATATATATGTATATATGTATTTAACCAACTGAGCCAGCCAGGCGTCCCATGTATATATGTATTTAAATATATATGTATATATGTATATATATTATATATATTTATATGTATGTATATATACATATATGTATTTAAATATATTTACATATATACACATTTATATACATATATGTATATATTTATTTATGTGTGTATATATACATATATATACACACATATATACCCAACTTGATATTGTCTGATAAAATAACAGCCAGAAAACTAGTTTTGAAATTCTCAAGGTAAAAAAGTTAAACAAAAAGTATCTTCATGAAGGGACGCCTGGGTGGCTCAGTTGGTTGGACGACTGCCTTCGGCTCAGGGCGTGATCCTGGAGTCCCGGGATCGAGTCCCGCATCGGGCTCCCAGCTCCATGGGGAGTCTGCTTCGCTCTCTGACCTTCTCGCTCGTGCTCTCTCTCACTGTCTCTCTCTGTCAAATAAATAAATAAAATCTTTAAAAAAAAAAAAGTATCCTCATGAAGAAGAAAGACATTAATATTTAATAGTTTTTTTTTTAAGATTTTATTTATTTATTTGACAGAGAGAGATCACAAGTAGACAGAGAGGCAGGCAGAGAGAGAGAGAGGGAAGCAGGCTCCCTGCTGAGCAGAGAGCCCGATGCGGGACTCGATCCCAGGACCCTGAGATCACGACCTGAGCCAAAGGCAGCGGCTTAACCCACTGAGCCACCCAGGCGCCCCAATATTTAATAATTTTTAAGCATTTAACATAAAATGAGGAAAAGGGATAATATTTCGGGAAATACAGATATGAAACAGTTGGTTTTATTCTTTAGGTGCTGTTGATGCTACTCCTTAATAGATTTTAAGAATATGAGAAAATGCAGTTGCACTAAATATTGATTGACACTTTTTTTTTTAAGATTTTATTTTATTTTTTTTATTTATTTGAGAGAGAGAGACAATGAGAGAGAGAATGAGCGAGGGGAAGGTCAGAGAGCGAAGCAGACTCCCCATGGAGCTGGGAGCCTGATGTGGGACTGGATCCCGGGACTCCAGGATCACGCCCTGAGCCGGAGGCAGTCGTCCAACCAACTGCGCCACCCAGGCATCCCGACTGACACTCTTAATAATATTAAGGATACTACAGCTGATAGATTGATGCCATTTAAAAGAGGAAATTTGGGGACATAGAGTTAATAGTGAAAACAATGATTATGGTTAATTAGCATGTCAGTGGTGTGCAGAAAGAATGAGTGGAAAGTCTGGAGTGAATGGGTATGTCTTTTTTTTTTTTTAAGATTTTAAAAATTTATTTGACAGAGAGAGAGCATGAACAGGGGGGAGTGGCAGGCAGAGGGAGAAAGAGAAGCAGGCTTCCCACTGAGTAGGGAGCCTGACTCCAGGCTTGATCCCAGGATCCTGGGATCATGACCTGAGCCAAAGGCAGGTGCGTGATAGACTGAGCCACCCAGGTGTCCCTGAATGGGTATGTCTTATAAGATGTTGTAAGACGTGTGAAGTAAACAGTACTGTTAAACAACATTAATTTCTTTGGAGCCAACAATCAGGCATTGTATTATGAACTTTTCCTTAATTTCTTCACTTAAGGATATAGTTATTAGAGAGTGCCTGGGTGGCTTTGGCTCAGGTCATGATCTCAGGGTTCTGGAATGGAGCCTGTATCAGGCTCTCTACTCAGCGGGAGGTTTGCTTCTCCTTCTCCCTCTCCCTTGCCCCCCTGCTTATGCTCTGTCTCTGTCTCTGTCTCTGTCTCATTCTCAAATAAATAAAATCTAAAAAAAACCAAAACAGTGCCTACCTTACACACTTAACCTAGGTGTCATCTCACATCATAAGAAGGATGAGTACCATAAAATAAAATACATCTTTAAAAAGATTTTATTTATTTATTTGACAGAGAGAGAGAAAACACAAGCAGGCGGGGGCAGGGGAAGCAGGGCCTGCGCTGAGCGCAGAGCCCGATGCAGGGTTCGATCCCAGGATCCTGAGATCATGACCCCAGCCAAAGGCAGAGGCTTAACCCACTGAGCCACCCAGATGCCCCAAAATAAAATATTTTAAGAGAGACCACATTCATATAACTTTTATTACAGTATAATTTTTCTGTTGTTATTCTTGTTAATCTCTCCTGTGCCTAATTTGTAAGGTAAACTTTGTCCTAGTTATGTATGTACAGGAGAAAACAGTACATGTAGGGCTCATTACCAGCCAAGGTTTAGGACATCCACTGGGCGTCCTGGAATACAATCCCCAAGAAGAAGGGGGAGCGACCATATATTGGTAGTGGTCTGAACAACTAAGTGAGATTTAGAAGGGCAAGCCAAGAGGCTCTCTTCTTTGCCTTGACTTATTCAACAGAAGGCTATGATGAACCCCCAAATCTTGCTTATCAAATCTGTAGATGATGTGAAACAAGATTATTTATTTCAAGAGATGGTTATGAGGATTAAAATTTTGGTTAAAGCCAAGTTATAACTTATTGGCTATAAAGAATTGCAATTAGGTTTTTTAAAAGAGTCAACTGGGGGCGCCTGGGTCATGATCTCAGGGTCCTGGGATCGAGTCCCGCATCGGGCTCTCTGCTCAGCAAGGAGCCTGCTTCCTCCTCACTCTGCCTGCCTCTCTGCCTACTTGTGATCTCTGTCTGTCACATAAATAAATAAAATCTTTAAAAAAAAAAGTCAACTGTACGTGGCGTGAGTGGGTTAATATGTAAAAAAAAATCTAGGAATGTTTAATGCTTACTTTAAATCAAGTTGATGATTAAATTGCTTTAAAAATGTTTCCTTGGGCAGTATTAATACAAAATATTTGCTCTGATTTTGGGAAATAATAGTTTCACTGGAGTCTTAGAAAAATCATCCATGTTCAGGGCACCTGGGTGGCTCAGCCGGTTGAGCGTCCAACTTTTGGTTTTGGCTCAGGTCATGACCTCAGGGTCCTGGGATCAAACCCCACGTAGGGCTTTGCACTCAGCTGGTAGTCTGCTTGAGATTCTCTCCTTCTCCCTCTGTCCTTCCCTTGCTCACATGCACACCCTCTCTCTCCAATTCATAAAGATTTGTTTATTTATTTGGGGAGCAGAGGGAGCAAGAAACTCAAGCAGACTCTGCTGTGAGCCCAAAGCCCAACATGTGGCTCAATCCCACAACCCTGAGATCACCACTGGACTTAAAACCTAGAGGACCATCCAGGTCCTCCAATAAATAAATCTTGAAAAAAAAAAAAAGAAAAAGAAAAAAGAAAAGAAAAGAAAAAGAATCCACGTTCATTTTTGGAAAAAGATGATCAAAACAAAAAAAAACCCCTCCAACCCCACCACTCAGATAATATATACACACACATGGTACATGTACTTTTATAGAACTTGTGGTTGTTTTCCTTTTCGCTTAAATTATCTTTGTGGCAGCAGATGCATATCTAAATCCTTGGATCCTGAAATTCTGCTGAGTGGTTTTTTTGTTATTTGTTTGTTTTTTAAGTTTTTAATTCCAGTTAGTTAACATACGGTGTTATATTAGTTTCAGGTATATAATACAGTGATTCAACACTTCCATACAACACTGGGTGCTCATCGAATGTGCCCTCCTTAATCCCCATCACCTGTTTCACCCATCTCCCCACACCCCCCACCCCCCCTTACCGCCCACTTCCCCTCTGGTAACCATCAGTTTGTTCTCTGTAATTTAAAGAGTCTGTTTCTCAGTTTGTCTCTTTTTTTTCCCCCTTCGCTCGTTTGTTTTGTTTCTTAAATTCCACACATGAGTGAAATCATATGGTACTTGTCTTTCTCTGACTTATTTCACTTAGCCTTATACTCTTAAGTTCTATGTCTTTGCAAATGGCAAGATTTCATTCTTTCTTATGGCTGAATAATATCCCATTATATATGTATCATATATATTACATCTTTATCCATTCATCAATTGATAGACACCCAAGCTGCTTCCGTACCTTGGCTGTTGCAAGTAATACTGCTATGAACATCAGGGGCCATGTGTCCCCTCAAATCAGTATTTTTGTGTTCTTTGGAGAAATACCCAGTAGTGCTATTGCTGAATTGTGCAGTAGTTCTATTTTTAACTTTTTGAGAAACTTCCATGCTTTCTAGAGTGGCTGCATCAGCTTGTATGGCCATTCTCCACAACTTCAACACCTGTTGTTTCTTGTGTTGTTGATTTTCGCCATTCTAACAAGTGTGAGGCGGTATTTCATTCTACCTCCGCTGTGTTAAAAGCTCCCTTGCTTAGTGGTGATTCTCAGCTGCCAGAAATTATAGTCAAAGACCTTCAGAGCCAGAAGGGCCAGTTTCATCAGCATTATGTGGGAACTTGGTAGAACTATAAATTGGGAAAGATCAACCGTATCAGAAGCTCCGGGGGTGGGACCTAGCAATTTTGTGTTTTAATAAGCCCTCCAGGTGACTTCACTCCACACTGAAATTTAAGATCAACTGACCTAGTTAAACCCTTTGCGTTTTTCGGGTAGAGAAGTTAAGATCCAAAGAGGTTGTCGCAAGTCAATTTAAGAAAGCACCAGAATCAGGGCGCCTGGGTGGCTCAGTGGGTTAAAACTTCTGCCTTAGGCTCAGGTCATGATCTCAGGGTCCTGGGATCAAGCCCAGCATTGGGCTGTTTGCTCAGCAGGGAGCCTGCTTCCGCCTTTCTCTCTGTCTGGCTCTCTGCCTACCTGTGTGTGATCTCTGTCTGTCAAATAAATAAATAAATAAATACAATCTTAAAAAAAAAAAAAAAAGCAAGCACCAGAATCTTCAGGCTGTGATTCCCTGGATGACCAACATGCCTCAGAGAGATCTGTTTATTGGGCTAATTGCTAAACAGTATTTGAAAGAATGCTAGGTGGAAAAAAGTGTAATGGGGGGAGAGTCTGTTTACCACTTTACTCACCTGGTGAGCTTGTTACAGTTCAACAGTAGCCTTTTGATTCACTGAAGTTTAGTCTGAAAGAAGAGTTTCATCTAATTTGTTTCAGTCCCTTGATTATTCATATGTATCTTGTTCCCCAAAGTAAGTTTACATACCATTGAAATAACTGCCCCATTCTGTCACTACTGCCCTCTAATTACTCCCTACTGTGACCCCACAGCTTTCATTTTTAACAAGCTCCTTACGCTTAAGTTTGAGGACCACTAATACAGAAGATGTTCGAAGTTGTGAAGGGAAAAAACTACATGGACTGGACCAACGTTTTCAATATTCTTTAATTTGGGTTCCACATTGAAAATTCCAAAATAATTTACTAACGTGTTTATCATACAGCCAATATAACACCAGAGTTTGCTCCAGAAATTTGTAAAGGCATAGATAGCATTCAAATGGTTTTTTGAAAAAGTGCAATACCGTTTTCTCATTATTTGGGGGAAGAAAAAGGTGGAGGGGGAAGTCACTGTAGGAGGGCCAAGACATCACAAAAGCAAGAACAAGAGTTGAAATAATGGATCCTGTTCTGAACTACAAAAGTAGTCAACCCTGACTTTGTGCGGCATAAATTAAAGGTCACGGACAACTCAGCAGTTGTCTGGAATTTTAGTTAAGATTACGTTGTGTGGAGCCGTCAAGATTGAGGAAAACAGATACGGTATCTGGGAACAAGAACAGACTAAGTGCAAGATCAAAATGGTCTACCTTGAATTTTTGCAGCATTTTAACGTTTTTCAAAGTACTTTCACATAAACTTTGACTTTATCCATGTCAGAACCCTGTAAGGAAGGAAATCCGCATCAGCAAAAACCGTTTTTCGAAACTTTAAATACTGGATCTACGAAGAAAAAAGGCGAGGAAGTTGACAGAAGCAGAGAAATGACAGAAGAGGATGTCAGTGGGGAAGCGAGTCGCAGCCAGGGCCCGCACCAAGGCTGAGGTCCGCGGAGGGGCCACTGAGAGGGCGGGGGCGAACCTGGCGGGGCATCGGAGGGCAGCAGCTCTAGGGGCAAAGAAGTGCAAAAAAGCCGGGATGCAGGACATTTGGGATTAGGAAACTGGAATTTACTTATCCGTACCAAAGAGAATGGATGAGGTCAAAGAAAAAAATGGAAAGCAGGCAGGCGCTTAAAGCCGCACGGAAGTTTTGTGGGCTCCGGCGACCGCGGGGCTCGGCCTCAGGTTGGGAATAACGCGGAGGGGAGTCCCGCAGGGCGCGGGCGGGAAGACGCCGGAGCCGGGGCGCGCTGTCCCCGGACCAACAAAGGCGGCCGGGGACACTTCCCGAGTCACGCAACTTGCGGGGGCCGAAGGGTTAACTGCGCGCACGACTCCCGCGCTTCCCGGCCCCCACTCCCACCGTCGCTAGGAAACGCCGGGAGTGGGGGAGGGGCAGGCGGCGCGGCCGAGGGTGGGAATCTTTTTCGGGCGCCCGGGGGCGGAGGCAGGGGAGCGCGCGTGCGCGCGCCCGCCGTCCGTCGCCGCGGTGACCGTCCTCGGAGTCCGTCGGCTCGCGCCCCGCCCCCGTTCTGCTGCCCCCTCCCCTGTGGCGCGCGGGGGGTGTTTCTCGCTCCTCCCGAGTTGCCGCCGCCGCCGCCGTCGCCGCCGCTCCTCCTCTCCCAGGCTTGGGTTTCCCAGGCGTTGCTGCCGCCGCTACCTCTGCGGTCTGTATGAGGAGGAGGAGGATGTGAAGATGGCGGAGCTGCAGATGCTGCTGGAGGAGGAAATCCCGGGGGGCCGCCGGGCCCTCTTCGACAGTTACACGAACCTGGAACGGGTGGCGGATTACTGCGAGAACAACTACATCCAGGTGCGAAGCAGGTCCCGGCCTGGGCGCGGGGGGCCTCCGGCCGGTGGGCGCCGCGTGGGGGATCCCCGGGCCGGGGGCCGCGCGCTCTGGGGGGCGTAGGGCGCGCGGGGTCGAGGCCGCGGCCGCGGCGGGGACCCGGCCCAGCGAAGCCCCCGAGGCCGAGGGATTGGGAGAGTAGGGTGGGAGCCGGGGCTGGTGAATTGGTGAGAAACCTGCGGCTGGAGGAAACTGTAGCTTTAATACATTTTAAAAAAACGGTGAATCAGTCCGCGGTGTGTGTGTGTGTGTGTGTGTGTGTGTGTGGTGTCGTGTCGTGTCCCAGCCCCTTCGCTGCTTCTCCCCTCGGCCGCCCCCGCTCTCGGTACCCGTCAGTGTTCGGGATGGCGGAGGAGGCGGAGAGTGGCTTTTTCGCTTTGACAGAATCCTGCTCCCCCGTATGGCAGGGGTGTGGGGGGATTGATGGATCACCCCCTCCCCCAAGCTCTGGAGGATTTTTAAGGGGCTGTGTTGCTGCGAAGTAAAGTGCCTTAGTTTTATATGCATATAAATGTCTCAAGAGACTGGTAATTTTGCTTTTTTTTTTTTTTTTTTTTTTTAGTTTCTAGCCGGGGATCCAGCAGAAGAGCAGTTGTCTCTTGTTGGAAGTTATTGCCATTTTCCTCCCTATGGAGAATGAGAAATTGCATGATAATGAACACCCCCCCCCATTCCCGTTAGAATAGTTCATTTTCCTGTGGGAAAAAGAATTGTATTTTTCAGCAAGGATTAGGAAAGGATCCTCATGGTTTAATATTTTCCCGAGATGGTTGGTTTGGCTCGGAGACTCGTAGTGGTAATGTGTGTTATGTATATGGAGGTGGGGTATATTGGGGGAGATGGGATCCAGCTGCGCCCGGACGAAGCAAAAGATGCTGTGGATTAAAAAAAAAAAAAAAATCCTTCTTTAAAAATTATTTGAAAGGATAGGTTAAAACACAGTTTGCAAATTTAGCATCTTTTGTTTTCTCTATGGCTTATTCTGAATCACAGGTTCTACCTCCATTTTTTTCCCCTTCCCGTTTAAATTCTCTTGGGATAAAGGTGGAAATGGAAGAAGTATGTTAAATTGCTCTTTCACTACCGTCTTTTTCTTTTTTTTTTCTTTCTCCCACTTCCATCTCTCCAGGCATCCTTCTTCTTATCAGCTATGTTGGGAGGCATTCTTCAGTCTTAGTATAAACTAAAAATTAAAAAAAAAAGGTGTTAGGATTTATGGGTTCATAAATTTTGTAAGGATTGCATAGTTAATCAAGGATGGTGTTGTGAGATTTTACTTGATTGGATATGTACTGAATTCTCTGTTATCTTGTAGGGACTATTCCTATTGGGGAAGGAACCAGGCATAATCCAAGGCTTTTCCCTCCAAAGGGGCACTTGAAAGTATGGCTAGTAGGAACAGAAAAAATGTGTCTTAGGTCAGAGTTCATACAAAATATACAGTGGTCCATATTTGGAGGGTGCTTTGCTAATACCCAGCGGGATAGAAAAGAGTCAAATGATTAGTTGTTCAATTTTCAACTGAATATTATTCAAAAGTCTTCTGCAGCCTGGCACAGTGTAAAGGTTTGATGATACACACCTAGTGTTTATAGAATTTCGTAGTGTAGTTAATAGGAGAGGCTGATCTGTGAACAGATGAATAATGTAGTGTGTCAATTTATACTCTGTAAGGACAGAAGGACTGGAGGAAGCTCTGTGATTCTCAGGGAATTCACAGTCTCTTAGGAGTGGCAGATCTAAAGGACCGAAGTGGTAATTCCATTGCCTCCTGCAACATATTATGGGATTATAGGTCTGAAGAGACACTGGGAGTGGAAAAGTGGTTTGGTAGCAGTTATTACCAGTAGTAAAAAATAAGGAACAGATTTGTCTCTCTTTGGAAAATAATTTTTATTTTTGAAGGTATAGTTTTTCTTCGATTACAGTTGATACATAAAGGTAAAGTATATGGGTTAATAAAGCTGAGGGGTTAAAGGGATTAGGGATTGTCCTCTTTTAAATATTTTAAATATTGTCCTTTTTAAAATATATTTCTTCTAGTTGAGAGGAGGAGAATATTACTGCCACCATTATGTTTTAAATTCATCGTATAGCTATTAATAGAAATGGATTTGAAAATATTTTTTCAATTTAGCATTTAAAATAGCTTTTACACTTTAGATTTTACCTCCTAGGTTATCATCTGTTTCATGATTCAGTGGGTGTATTATTGGTGTTTTTCTCTTCCCAGATGACAGCTCTTTGGATGATTTGTTTGTAGTAAAGTTGATAAATAGAACATACTGATTGTATGTTTATGCTGACCCAGCTGTACAGTTGACCCAACTAGCTCTCTTTGTGACCAGAGAACTGACCAGCAGGGGTTTTGATGCTGCCTCTTACCCTGCAAAGTTAATTGGTTATGTATACGATCACGTAGTCAGTTTAGCCTTGTTATAGCAACGTGCCCTAGCTCAAGTTAACTAACCTAACACTCATTTTATTTTGTGGAAATAATTTTTTTTCCCCAATTTATTTATTTTCAGAAAAACATTATTCATTATTTTTTCACCACACCCAGTGCTCCATGCAAGCCGTGCCCTCTATAATACCCACCACCTGGTACCCCAACCTCCCACCCCCCCGCCACTTCAAACCCCTCAGATTGTTGTGGAAATAATTTTTGCCAGTAAAGTAGAAAAAGATAAATCTGTTGATTATATATAGCAAAGGGTAAGGTTCTTTATTGCGTGTTCTTAAATAGCTGGTTTTAAGCATAGGAATATTCAAATAATTAGGTTAAATAAGAATATCCTAAATGTGGATTGTATTTAGTGTGGATATTGAGCAAAGGAAGGAAAAATGATTGTACTGTCTTTCTGGAAACAACTATACTGTGTTTAAATTGTTGCTAATAAAAACATCCTTCCTGTATATTGCCAGCATTAAGAGTGACTAGGTATTGCCTGTGTTAACACACACACATACACAAAATCTACAGGTACAGCAGTGTTGTTAAGTAGTAGTTTTTCAGGTTACTAATGCAGCTAATGTTAAAAATTTAAAAATCATCCTTAGTAAAAATTTAGATGGCTTTCTTTTATTATTTCAACCTCTAGGAAAAGTGATACTAAACATATTTTTTTTAGAATGTGATAATAAAAAGTCGTAACTAACATTTGCTGCTGTTTACCTGATTTTATTTCTTCTCTGTAAAAAAGGGTTTAGTAGTTGTTTAGGATTTTTTAAGATACGTGTAAGACCTGTGTTTACTTTTTTCATTTATTAATATAAACATTGATACCTAAACTAAGAAGTGTGCAGAAATTTCAAATAGTATTTTGATTGACTTGGAATCTACATTTTTACAAATAGAAGAATTTTATAATAATATGAGTTATTTTAATGTTTTGGTAGATGAAATTAATTTCTAGTTGGTACTTTCCTAGAGCAAATCTGAAAAACTAACTAATTCTTTTTTTTTAAAGATTTTATTTATTTGTCAGAGAGAGAGAGAGAACACAAACAGGGGGAGCAGCCCGTGGAGCAGGCAGAGGAAGAAGCAGGCCCCCTGCTGAGCAAGGAGGGATGCAGGACCTGATCCCATGACCCTGGGATCATGACCCCAAGCCAAAGGCAGATGTTTAAGGGACTGAGCCACCCAGGCATCCTAAAACTAACTTATTCCTAGTTACCTTTTTGCTTTTTTAAAACAATTTATTTGAGAGAGAGACAGAGAGAGAGAGAGAGAGAGAGAGAGAGAGAGAATACAGGCACGCATGTATGAGTGGTGGGAGGCAGGGAGAAAGGAAGATGTGCACATTCCTCCCTGAGTGGAGAGTCCCACTTGGGGCTGGATCCTAAGATCCTGAGATTATGACCTGATCTGAGAATGAGAGTCAGACGCTTAACTGACCAAGCCATTCAAGCACCCCTACCTTTTTCCCATTTGTTAGATAAAATAGTGCTTTTTGTGAGTGTTAATTCACATTAGATAAACAGTAAAATCCCATTGTCCGTTGTTTGGAGTAAGAACAAAATCATTCAGTAACATGGATTTGCTTAGAAGAACAGAAATTAAAAATGATTCTTAAGGGGAGCCTGGCTGCCTCGGTCTGTAAAGCATGCAGCTCCTGATCCCAAGGTCATGAGTTAGAGCCCCATTTGGGCACAGAGCTTCCTTAAAAAATAAGAAAATTAAAAAAAAATACTTTATAAAAATTTTTCAAAAAATATACCTTAAATTTTAGTGGAAATATATATATGTATATTTCTGATATCTATGTAAAATATATTTTTGTATTTTGCTTTTGAATAATAGGAGAGACGTCATTAGTGGCTTCCTTTCTTCGTCTTTATTAATAGTGATACTCTCAGATTCATTAAAAATTGTGTGAAAAGTTTATTATAGGGAGCTAATAGAATCATGACTTGTTACCAGATTCATAAAAAAGCCATTACTGAAACAGTGTAAAGATTTAAAATTCTTATTTAATAAAAACTATTTGAATACATGCTCACTGTTGAAAAATTACTAGGAGAAATTACTAAGGAAGAAACTTAAAATTGCCCAGTCATTTTGAACACATCTGGTATTTATACTTTTAAATCTTTTGCTATACCTAACTATATATAAAAAATGGGTTCATGTTGTTTATTACCTCTGTACCTTGCCTTAAGAAGAAACTTTATTTCTATTACTTTTATTTTTTTATTTTATTTTAAAAATATTTCATGTATTTATTTGACAAAGAGAGAGATGGCGAGAGAGAGAAAACAAGCAGGGGGAATGAGACCAATATTTACATCCTTCTCTGACTTTTATCTTTTACCTCCACAGAGAGGAGTGAACCGCCTAAGTGCCTATCAGACTGGGAGACTGAATTTCCCTAGATTGAGGTGACTTAATTCATCAGGATTTGACTAAGGTTTATCACCTCAGAGAGACTAGTCTTGACTTTCTAGCAGATATTTGGTAATTGGATTTTTAGTGATAACCCAGTCATTATCAAGACCTTCGATAAAATTGCAAATACAGACTAAATTGTATTCTGAGACCCTTATTCTTTTTTCTCATTAAAATTTTTAAATTTAAATTTAATTTATTTATTCATTTATTTTATTTTATTTTTAAAGATTTTATTTAATTACTTGAGAGAGCGCACAGAGGGAGAGGGAAAGATCACGGAGGGAGAGGAAGAAGCAGACTCATTGCTGAGTAGGGAGCCCAATGCGGGGCTGAATCCCAGGACTCTGAGATCGTGACCTGAGCTGAAGGCAGATGCTTAACTGGCTGGGCCACCAAGACACCCCTAAATTTAATTTTTTAAATAACTTTTAAAATTTTGTCATCTCTGCACTTTCTTCCTCTTCCTCTCCAGTGTACTTAATTGGCCTTTTAATTCCCTTTATTGATCCAAGGACCGAGATTGCATTTAATTTTGCCCTATCCTGAAGAGCTTGTTGGTATGAAATGACCCTTTACTCAAACAATTCATAAACTCTCCTTTACTTCCTCTTCTTACTGTGGTGTGTTACCATGATTAGTGTTTGAACATGTGATAGGCTTGCTTTATTCAGGGTCATCTTTCTTCTCCTGGAGAATAGTTAATCACCACATTGATTTACTTATGTGTAGAATATACTGTGGAGATATTTTTGAGCATGGGATCCTTTTGGTGTTACTTTCCTTTTAAAATGGGAAGAATTTAAATAGCATGCAGTGGCAGTATGTCTAAATGTAATCTCAGTGGATGAATGGAAATATCTTGAAGATTAGACTATTTGTGGACTTTGACAACTTATGGTTGAATTTTTATGGGGCTTCTGGATAGATTGGCTTCATGAAGTAGCATGTGGGAGAATACCTGCTTTGAATTTTTCATTTACTTTGTGTTCCTTCTCCACATAGAAAGCTTCTAGAGGATAGAGTCATCTAAAACAATTTTGGCCTTTTTAGCCAAAGATCAGTTGATTATATATATGTGGGTCAGTTTTGGATTCTGTTTTGTTCCTTTGATCTGTGTACATATTCTTTGTTCATATCAGGCTATAGCTTTATACTGAGTCTTTAAGTCAAATAGTGTGACTCTTCTACTTTGTTCTTTGTCAGAATTGTTTTGGCTTCTCTAGGGCACTTATTTTTTTAAAAATTATTTTTATTAACGTATAATGCATTATTGGGCCCTTGCTTTTTAAATATATGTTTTAGAATTAGCTTTTTAATTTCTGCAACCCTACTTAAGATTTTGAAAGAAATTGCACTGAATCTGTAGATCATTTTGGGACAGATTGACATTTTGACAATATATATTGGTCTTCCACATCGGGGAGGGTATGTGCTATGGTTAGTGCTGTGAAGTGTGTAAGTCTAATGATTCACAGACCTGCACGCCTGGGGCAAATGATACATTGTTTGTTAATAGAAATAAAAATTGGGTCTTCCCATCTGTGGATTTGGTATTTCTACTTATTTAGGTCATCTTTGATTTCTTTTGTCACTATAGGCCTTAGAATACAAATTTTGCACAGGTAGTGTTACATTTATTCTTAGTTCTTTTGATGATTTTTGGCGCTATAGTAAATAGTACTGTTTCTGAAATTTTCAGTTCCTGTTCATTCCTAATGTACAGAAATAGGATTGGTTTTGTATATGGATCTTTTATCCTATGACCTTGCTAAATTTATATATTAAGCATAGTAGCTTTTGTTGAAGTTTGTTTTTTAATGTAGGCAGTCATGTCATCAGCAAATAAAGGTGGTTTTAATTATTCTTTCCTAATCTTTTTTCCTTTTATTTCCCTTTTTTGCCTTAAGTCATTGGCTAGGACTTCCAGTATGATGTTGAATAGGAATGGTGAGAGCCCGTGTTCTTCACTTGTTCTCAGACTTAGAGGGAAATCAGCTAATCTTTCACTATTACATATGAAATTAGCTATAGATTTTTTTGTGGGTGCCCTATGTCAGATCGGGGAAGTTCTCTTTTATTCTTAGGTGGCTGAAAAGATTTTCTTAAAAACCATGAATAGATGTTATATTTTGTCATATGCCTTTTTCACATCTATTAAGATGTTCAATTTACTTTTAGTCTGTTGATAAGGTGAGTCATTTGATTGTGAAATATATTAAAAATAATTACAGAAGGTTTGATCAGTGAATGGGCATTTTGAGTTACAGAACATCTTTCTTTTATAAGAAATGGATTTATATTAATATCTAGAAATTTGCTACAATAAGCAAGCTTGGTTAAATGGGTGTACATTATATATTGGCTGCTATTTATGCACTCTGCTAGGTGCTATATTTGTGTGTGCAAAAGGACTGTTTATAAAAACTTACAACTTTGTTAAAAAACCTTTTGTTTTCATGTTGAGATCACTAAAATAGTTCTGAAAATTTGAGAATATGATATGGGTTAAATAGTAATTTTATAATACTCTCATGTGTTAAAGATAATTTTAATTTATTTTAAGATTTTATTTGATTATTTTACAGAGAGGGAGAAAGCCCAAGCAGGGGGAGGGGCAGAAGAAGAGGGAGAAGCAGGCTCCTGCCCAGCAGGGAGCCCCATGTGGGGCTTTATCCCAGGCCCCTGAGCCACTCCAGCTCCCTGACAATTTTAATTTTAGTGGATGTGTGACTTGGAAGCTATTTAACCCCTCTGTCTCAGTTTTCTTATCTGTAAGATGGTAGAGTTACAGCAGCTACTTTATAGGGTAGTTTTGAAGATTGAGTGAGTTAATATAGCTAAAACAGTGTATGTTAAATCAAAGCTAAGACTATCAATTTTAAGATATGCCATTATTTTATGTGCTACTGAATTGATGAACACTACCTCTTAAACACTTAAAATACTACCACTTACCTGACACAGTGCATTTTGATTTGTTATGTTAAAATAGGAAAAAATGTTTATCATGCAATCAGTGAAAAATGATGTGTGAGGGTTTGCTTTTACTATAATCATTATTAATGATATTGAAAGATTTAGGTATTTTATTTTGTTATCTTTTTACCCTGTTCTTTTGTGGTGTGTCTTTGGTTACCTTTTTAATTTCAAGGATTTTGATAGGATGAGATCTGATTGTTTGAGATTCAAAAATGCTAGGTGGTGCTAGGATTTTTTGGATCCTAGTTTCACATGTCCTATTTATTTATTTTTAATCTTTAAAATTTTCAGGTTTTTTTTGCTGTTTTTATATAGGAATCTCTGCTTTCAATGTGAGGCTCAAACTCGTGCCCCTGAGATCAAGAGTTGCACGCTCCACTGACTGAGCCAGTACGGTGTGTCTCACAGTCCTATTTAACTACAACTGTATGATGGCAGTATTTTTTTTAGTTAAACAGAATTTCACAGCTTTTTGCAACTAAAATGTAGTCTGTAAAGTTGTAGTTCACATTCATAGACCCACAAATAGTTGTATTTTAATTTTCAAGATATGGTGATACACTAACTAGGTATGCCCTGGGTTCAACGACTTTATCCCAAAACTGAATTGCTTTAGAGTGATATTTCTTTTTATCATGTCCTCTTTTTATCATGTCCTCATGTCCTCTTTTGATAAATATACAAATCAACCTACCTTCTTTTATATCCATTTTATGGTTATATACTGACTGAAGGCATAACCATTATAACTTGTAGCTTCTCCAGCATTTTGCCAAGATGGAGGGAGTTATAGGTTATATAACTTATATAGAGGTTATATAGTTATAGGTTATATAACTTTATATAGTTATATAGAGGTTATATCAGGGTGATAGATTTGGCAAAGTTCAGAGGTTCAGAGAGGAGTCTTCAGATTATATGTGACCAAATTTTATATTATCATTTAGTTTATGACTATTGTAACTCCCAATTTTGAACTTAGATGTATGAGGACATTTATTTAAAATGCTAAGGCATTTATTTAACTTGACACAATATCTTTTGAGTATACAACCATATAGTCCTATAGTATTATTTCCAAATTTTGAAGGAGATTTTGTTGTATTACAGAAAATCTAATACTACAGATAGTTCTTAATTTGTAAATATCTGAACTGTTGTATTTATATTAATTTTCTATTGCTGTTACAACAAATTACCACAAATTCAGCAGTCTAAAACAACAGACATTTACCATTTTATCATTCTGGAGGTCAGAAGTCTGCAGTGGGGGGTGCCTGGGTGGCTCAGTGGGTTAAGACTCTGTCTTTGGCTCAGGTCAAGGTCCTGGGATCGAGCCCTGCGTTAGGCTCTCGGCTCAGCAGGGAGCCTGCTTCCCCCGCTCTCTCTGCCTACTTGTGATCTCTCTCTCTCTGTGTCAAATAAATAAATAAATAAATTGAAAAGAGAAGTCTGCAGTGGGCCACAGAATTGCGTTCTTTCTGGAGGCTCTAGGGGAGAATCCGTTTCCTCGCCTTTTCCAGATTCTAAAGGGTGCTCGCGTTCCCTGGCTCATGACTGTCACTCAGATTCCGAGCCAGAAGTGGCATCACTCCAGCCTCAACTTAGGTTTTCACATTTTTCTTTTTCTGCTTCCATCATCACATCCCTTTTCTCTCTCCCTCCTTCTGTTGTCACATTGTCTTCTCTGACTCTGATCCTCTGCCTTTCTTTATAAAGATTCACCTTGGAACCGCTCTGATAATCTTTCTATCTCATGGCAGATACTGTATTCACAGGTTCCAGAGGATTAGGATGTGTTCATCTTGGTGGAGGGGGAGACACAATTCAGTCACAATATCTGAACATAGCTTTTCCTTCCTTTATCAGTAAATGGCAATTCTAACCCCCTTGATACCTGAGCCCAAAACCTTGGTACCATCCTTCACCCTTCTCTTTTGCATTGGATAATAGACAACTCTATCTTCACATGTCTGGATCTGAGTTCTGCCATCTCCTCTGCTGCCAATCTGGTCCAAGCCACCATTATTCCTCAGATTATAGCAATAGCTAGAGTGATCTTTTAAAAATCTTTTTTTTTTTTTAAAGATTTCATTTATTTATTTGACAGAGAGAGAAATAGAGCAGGAACACAAGTGGGGGGAGTAGGAGTAGGAGAAGCAGCTTCCTACAAGCAGAGAGTCCAATACAGGGCTCCATCCCAGAACCCTGAGATCATGACTTCAGATGAAGGCAGGTGCCCAGCCACTGAGCAACCCAGGTGCCATGTCTTTTAAAAATCTTAGTCAAGTCATGCTCTGATCAAAACACTCAAGAGACTTCCCTTCTTAGTATAGGAATTAGAGTCCTTAACATTGCCCACAAGCCAAATGATCTGGTTTTTTAGTCTTGAATCCTCTCCTAATTTAATTGCTCTTCTCTCCTTTGTTTATTCTACTCAAGCCACGTTGCCTCTTTTTCTTGAACATAACAGGCATACTTCTGTCTCAAGACTTTTTTTTTTTTTTTTTTGGAGAGAGAGAGAGCAGGATTGTGTGATTGTGTGCACACAAATGGGAGGGGAGGGGCAGCAGGAGCGGCAGGGAGAGAGAATCCCAAGAAGTTTCCACGACCAGCACAGAGCCCTTTGTAGGGCTCCATCTCACGATCTCGAGATAGAGACCATGCCAGAATCAAGAGTTATTTGGTTAACCGACTGAGCCACCCAGTCCCCACCCCACCCCCAATTTTTTAAAAACAAGTTCTGACCACTTTTAGAAAAAATTTTTACATGAATTACTTTTCCTAGTCTCATTTGGCATGTTTCTAATGATATCAGAATCACAATGATAGCCAGTATACGTACCCTGTAGTATTTACCACATGCTGTGCCCAATTTATTAGTATTATTATTAGCAGATATGATACTTTATGTGGAAAACCCAAAAGACTGCACTCCAAAACAGTTAGAATTTAGTAAAGTGTCAGGATATAAAATCAAAGCACAGAAATCAGTTGCATTTCTATACACCAACAAGACAAAAGAAGGAGAAATTAAGGAGTCAATCCCATTTATAATTGCACCCCAAACCATAAGATACCCAGGAATAAACCTAACCGAAGAGGCAAAGAATCTCTACTTAGAAAACTATAGAATACTCATGAAAGAAACTGTGTGGAAGACAGAGAAATGGAAAAACGTTCCATGCTTATGGATTGGAAGAACAAATATTGTTAAAATGTCTACGGTACCTAGTGCAGTCTACACATTTAGTGCAATCCCTATCAAAATACCATCACCTTTTTTCAATGAAGTGGAACAAATAATCCTGAAATTTGTATGGAACCAGAAAAGACCCCGAATAAGTGAGAGGAATGTTGAAAAAGAAAGTCAAAGTTGGTGGCATCACAATTCCAGACTTCAAGCTCTATTACAAAACTGTAATCATCAAGACAGTATGGTACTGGCACAAAAACAGACACATAGATCAATGGAACAGAATAGAGAGCCCAGAAATGGACCCTCAACTCTATGGTCATTATTCTTCCACAAAGCAGGAAAGAATATCCAATGGAAAAAACGGTCTCTTTAACAAATGGTGTTGGGAAAATCGGACAGCCACATGTAGAAGAATGAAACTGGACTGTTTCCCTTACAACCATCGGCAAAAATAGACTCCAAATGGATGAAAGACCTCAATGTGAGACAGGAATCCATCAAAATCCTTGAGAACACAGGCAGTAACCTTTTCTACCGCAGCCATAGCAACTTCTTCCTAGAAACATCGCCAGAGGCAAGGGAAGCAAGGGCAAAAATGAACTCTTGGGACTTCATCAAGATCAAAACTTTTGCACAGCAAAGGAAACAGTCAAGAAAACCAGAAGACAAGGGACAGAATGGGAGAAGATATTAGCAAATGACATATCAGATAAAGGGCTGGTATCCAAAATCTATAAAGAACTTATCAGATTCAACACCCAAAGAACAAATAATCCAATCAAGAAATGAGCAGAGGACATGAACAGACATTTCTGCAAAGAGGACATCCAGATGGCCAACAGACACATGAGAAAGTACTCAACATCACTTGACATCAGGGAAATACAAATCAAAACCTCAGTGAGGTACCACCTCACACCAGTCAGAATGGCTAAAATTAACAAGTCAGGAAACAGCAGGTGTTGGTGAGGATGTGGAAAAAGGGGAACCCTTGTATGCTGTTGGTGGGAATGCAAGCTGGTGCAGTCACTCTGGAAAACAATATGGAGGTTCCTCAGAAGGTTGAAAATAGAGCTACCCTACGACCCAGCAATCACATTATGGGTATTTACCCTAAAGATACAAATGTAGAGATCCAAAGATGCACATGCACCCGAATGTTTATAGCAGCCATGTCCACAATAGCCAAACTATGGAAAGAATTTAGCTGTCCATCAACAGATGAATGGATAGAGAAGATGTGGTATACACACAGACAGACAGACAGACACACACACACACACACACACAGGAATACGATACAGCCATCAAAAGATACAAAATCTTGCCATTTGCAACAATGTGGATGAACTAGAGGGTATTATGCTGAGTGAAATAAGTCATCCAGAGAAAGAGTAATTATCATATGATCTCACTGATATGAGGAATTTGAGAAACAAGACAGAGGATCATAGGTTAAGAGAGGGAAAAGTGAAACAAGAGGAAACCAGAGAGGGAGACAAACCATAAGAGACTCTTAATCTCAGGAAACAAAACTGAGGGTTGCTGGAGGGGAGGGAGGTCAGAGGGATGGGGTAGCTGGGTGATAGACACGGGAGGGTATGTGCTATGGGGAGTGCTGTGAATTGTGTACGACTGATGAGTCACAGACCTGTACCCCTGAAACAAATAATACATTATATGTTAATAAAAAATAAATATAAAAATATTATTTTAAAAAATTTATGTATTTATTTGACAGAGAGAGAGACCGTGTGAGAGATAACACAAGCAGAGAGAGTGGGAGAGGGAGAAGCAGGCTTCCCACTGAGCAGGGAGCCTGATGCAGGGGTTGATCCCAGGACCCTGGGATTGTGACCTGATCCAAAGGCAGATGCTTAACCACTGAGCCACCCAGGCACACCCGAATTTAATATTGCCACTGTAGTGATGGACAAATTTTGGCCAGCATAGTGTAGTGTTCGATTTCAGATTTCCTCAAGGCTGGGCAGTTGTTGGGGAGGATGACCAGTTTTACCTTTGCCATGTCTGATCATTTTCAGAGTTTGCTTCTACCCCAAATGTGCTTTTCATTTTTTGTAAGGAATTGGAGCCTAGAGTTGATGAATTCCAGCAGATTTTCATCTTCTTTGTGGTCACCCACTTCCTCCCTTAGGTGCAGGATGGTCCCAACCAAGAGCAGCTGCCACAGTAGCTAGATGTGAGAAAGGTGCCGCGGGACTTTCTTACTTTGCATTTTCCATGCCCTCCACCAAGAGTACTCATTCCCCAGATAACTGTAGCACTGGCTTTTTTGCCTTTTTCATGCTTTTGACGAAATGTCAACTTCTATTTTTTTAACAACAACAACAAAAACTCCTAGGGGTGGCTGGGTGGCTCAGTTGGTTAAGCAGCTGCCTTTGGCTCAGATCATGATTCCAGCGTTCTGGTATCGAGTCCCATATTGGGCTCCTTGCTTGGCAGGGAGCCTGCTTGTCCCTCTGGCTCTGCCTGCCTCTCTGCCTGCCTGTGTGTGTGCGCTCTCGCTCTCTCTCTCTCTCTCTGACAAAAATAAATAAATAACTTCTAAAAGGTTGATTGTTAATCCCACTGTAACATACAGTGTTATATTAGTTTCAGATGTATAATAGTGTCTCAACAATTCTATATGTTACCTACAGGGGTAAGCATCCCAGTCAGTGTTCTTAATCCTCTTCACCTATTTCACGCATCTCCCCACCTAGCTCCCCTCTGGTAATGATAAGTTTGTTTTCTGTATTTGAGTCTCTTTGTGTCTCCCCACCGCCTTTCTTCATTTGTTCTGTTTCTTAAATTCAGTTTTAAGGAGTGAACTTCACATATTAGTGAAATCATATATTTGTCTTTCTCTGCCTTATTTTACTTAGTGTTACACCATTTAGCTCCATCCATGTTGCAAATAGCAAGATTTCATTCTTTTTTTTATGGCTGAGTAAAATTCTATTTTGTGTGTGTGTTCACATATATATACACACACAGAATTCTGTATATATGTATACAGACATATATACACACATATATAAATATACGTATATTTATATAGAAAACATCTTTTTTGTAGGGGCTTCAGAATGGGGCTTGAACGCAGGTCACATGCTCTCCTGACTGAGCCAGCCGGGCTCGCCGTACTACATCTTCTTTATCCATTCATCTATCGGTGGACATTGGTGTTGCTTCCATAATTGGGTGGTTGTAAATAATGCTGCAGTAGATATACGGGTACATATATCTTTCTGCCTTAGTGTTTTCATAGTCTTTCGGTAAATACCCAGTAGTGGAATTCTATTTTTAATTTTTTGAAGAATCTCCATAGTGTTTTACACAGTGGCTAGACCAGTTTACAGATTACAGTCCTACCTAGAATGTACAGGGTTCCCTTTTCTCCACATCCTTGCAACAAACACTTGTTTCTTGTGTTACTGATTTTAGTGTTCTGATGGGTGTGAGGTGATATTTCAGTGTGGTCTTGATTTGCATTTCCCTAATGATTAGTGATGTTGAGCATCTCTTCATGTGTCTGTTGGCCATCTCTATGTTATCTTTGGAGAAATGTCTGGTCACATCAACTGCCCATTTTCAAATTGGATTATTTGGTGTTTTTTTTGGTGTTTATTTGTAGATGGTCTTTATATATTTTGGACAGTAATCTGTTATTCGATATATCATTTGCAAATATCTTTTCCCTTTCAGTAGGCTTTTAGTTTAGTTGATTGTTTCCTTTGCTGTGCAAAAGCCTTTTATTTTTATGTCATCCCAGTAGGTTTTTTGTTGTTGTTGTTTATTTATTGTTGTTGTTTGCTTTTGTTTCCCTTATCTTAGGAGACATATCTAGAAAAATGTTGCTGTGGCCAATGTCAGAGAAATTACTGCTATTTGCTAGGATTTTTATGGTTTCAAGTCCCAGATTTAGGTCTTTAACCCATTTTGAGCTTATTTTTGTGTAGAATGTAAGAAAGTGGTCCAGTTTCATTCTTTTGCATATGACTGTCCAGTTTCCCCAACACCATTTGTTGGAGATAGTGTCTTTTCCCCGTTGCATATTCTTTCCTCCTTTGTCAAATATTGACTACACAGTTGTGGGTTTATTTTGGGGTTTTCTATTCTTTCTAAACATTTTTAAAGCTTTATTTATTTTAGAGGAAGAACATACATGTGCAGGGGGTTGGGAGAGGATGGCAGGGGGAGAGAGAATCTTAAGCAGATTCACTGCTGAGGGTAGAGCCTCACCATGGGCTGCATCTCAAGATCCTGAAATCATGACCTGAGCCAAAACCAAGAGTCGGAAGCCCAAATGACCCAGCCACCCAGGCATCCTTGGGTCTTCTGTTCTGTCGATCTGTGTGTCTGTTTTTGTGCCAATCCATATTGTTTTGATTACTACAGCTTTGTGATAGATCTTGAAATCTGAGATTGTGATACATCCAGCTTTGTCTTTCTTTTTCAAGATTGCTTTGGGTATTTACGATCTTTCGTGGTTCCTAAAATTTAAGATTGTTTGCTTTACTTCGGTGAAAAATGGCATTTTAATAGGGATTGCATTAAATCTGTAGATTGCTTTGGGTAGTATGGACATTTCAACAATATGTTCTCCCAGTCCATTCATTTGTGTCATCCTCAATTTCTTTCTCCAGTGTTTTATAGTTTTCAAGTACAGGTGTTTCACCTCCTTGGTTAAGTTTATTTGTAGGTATTTTATTATTTTTGGTGAAACTATATGGGATTGTTTTCCTAATTTCTCTTTCTGCTTTATTGGTATATAGTTATGTAACAGATTTCTGTATACTAATATATCATGCAACTTGACTGAATTCATTCTATAGTTTTTTGGTGGAGTCTTTAGGGTTTTTTATATATATTATCAGATGACATACAAATAGTGAAATCATCTGCAAACAATGAAAGCTGTACTACTTCTTTACCAATTTGAATGTCTTTTATTTCTTTTTGTTGTCTGGTTCCTGAGGCTAAGAATTTTGGTACTATGTTGAATAAAAGGGGTGAGAGTGGACATCCTTGTCTTGTTCCTGGAAACCTGTCAGTGTTTCACAGTTGAGGATGATTTTAGCTGTTTAGTGTTTCATTTGAGGACTTTATTATGTTGAGGTATATTCCCTCAAAACCTACTTTGTTGAGGTTTTTTTTAAGATTTTATTTTTTTATTTGACAGACAGAAATCACAAGTAGGCAGAGGGAGAGAGGAGAAAGCAGGCTCCCTGCTGAGCAGAGAACCTGATGCATGGCTCGATCCCAGGACCTTGGGATCATGATCCGAGCCAAAGGCAAAAGCTTTAACCCACTGAGCCACCCATGTGCCCCTTGTTGAGGGTTTTTATTATGACTGGATATTGTACTTTGTCAACTGCTTTTTTCTGTGTCTATTGTAACTACCATACAGTTTTTATCCTTTCTCTTTTTAAGTGATATATTTCATTGATTTATTTGCAAATATTGAACCACCCTTGCATTACAGGAATTAATCCTCCTTGATTATGGTGAATAATTTTTTAAAAGGATTGTTGGATTTGGTTTGCTAATATTTTGTTGAAGATTTTTCCATCTGTGTTCATCAGAGATACTGGCATAATTCTCTTTTTTTGGTGATGTCTTTATCTGGTTTTGTTATCAGGATCATGCTGGTTTCATAGAATGAATTTGGAAGTTTTCATTGATTTTCTTTTTTTTTTTTTTTTTTTTTTTGCTAGTTTGAGAAGAGTAAGTATTAGGTCTTTTTTTTTTTTTTTTAAGATTTTATTTATTTATTGGACAGAGAGAGATCACAGGTAGGCAGAGAGGCAGGCAGAGAGAGAGGAGGAAACTGGCTCCCCTCCGAGCAGAGTACTATTTGGGGCTCAATCCCAGGATCCTGGGATTATGACCCAAGCCATGACCCAAGAGGCTTTAACCCACTGAGCCACCCAGGTTCCCCCAAATCTTCTTTAATTAAAAAAAATTTTTTTTAAGTGTGTCCCAAGTGGAGGTCAAACTCAAAATCCCTGAGATTAAGAATTGGATGCTCCACTGACTGAGCCAGCCAGGGGCTCTGTTACCAATTCTTCTTCGGATGTTTGGTGAAATTCACCTTTGGAACCATCTAGTCCAGATGTCACCTTCCTTGATTATCCTTCCTGGTCTATATAAAGTTATAACATACTTTGTTTACTCTCATTTTTCTTGTACTCCCCCCACCCCATGCTTTATTTTTCTTTGTTTTACTTAGCATTTAACATACAATGTATCTTATTTATTTGCTTCTGTCTTGCCTGGCTGGTGAGTTCTATGAGGGAAGGGGGTCTCCCTCACCCCTCACCTCCCACCCACCTGAGAGGGGAAGGGGATGGAGAGGGAGAGGGAGAGAGAGAATCTTAAGCAGGTTCCACCCCATTGTGGAGCTTGTTGCAGGTCTCATGACATTATGACCTGAACTTAAGTCAAGAGTTGGGTGCTTAACTGACTGAACCACCCAGGCACTCCAAAGGGAGTGTTTTTCATTGTCAATACCTGGAACAGTGCCTGGGACAAAATAAGCATTCAATAAATATTTGCTAAAAGAATAAATTAGGGTATTTTTTTCGTGAAAGCAGTGGAAAATACCCATGAGAGTAGTGAAAATAGATTAGTTTTCCAAAATGGAATAGTTTGTATTTATAGGTAATTGAAGTTGGTGAATACTTCTAATTTGTTTAGGATGTTTAACAGAGATGTGACCAACAGAATTGCAAGTGGTATTTCACATGTGACTAGTGCTTTGGAGTTAATTCTGTAGTTGGTTTGCTTTCATTTAGTGCATGGTTTATTCAGTAGGGAAACTGAAATGTATGAGTGGCTCTCTCACTTTTTGGGTAGTGATCAAGGGAGATATTCCTACTTTTATTTATGTTTAAAAAGATTTATTTTAGAGAGAGAAAATGAATAGGAGGGGCGGGGTGAGGGGAGAAGCCCAAGCAGACTTAGTGCTGAGTATGGACCCCAATGCAGCGCTCGATCCCATGACCCCGAGATCATGTCCTGAGCCAAACCCAAGAGTTGGATGCTCAACTGACTGTGCCATCCAGGTGCCCCGAGATATTCCTATTTTAAAAAATCAGTTAAGTAAACTCAAGCTTAGTTGTGACTCTGTTAAACTAAAATTCTGTAAAGATAAATATTGTGTTCATTTCTCAGTTTTTTGCCTGTGTCCCTTGAGCTTTGTTGAACAAAATGATTGAAATCATGACTCCTACCATTTAAAATTTTTATATATGAATTTTTTTTCTTCTTTATTCAAGAAATGCTTATTGAGTATCTGTTCATGCTGGGAAATCATGGTAACTCATGGAGCTACGAGTCTAATTCTCTTACCATTTTGATTGCTATGAAGAGCCTCTGTTCAGTAAATTCTGAATTAGTGGGGTTTGGACTAAATATAATATGGCACTGCTTTTCTTTTCTTTGCTGTTATTTAGCTTTATCTATTTATCTATTGAAGACTTTGAATAGAGCAAGGAGATGCATTGTTAGGAACTTCCAGAACCTACAAAACAAGATTGAATAGAGGAAGCAACAAGGGATGCCAGCCTTTTTCATTATGTAGTACAAGTCTTCTGGGAGATTACATTTGAATAATGATCCCTTCTCTTCTCCCTTAAAACCGCTTATTGTAGAAGAGCAGACCAGGTTCAGAAAAATAATTTGAATAGCTTAGCTTAATATATCGTTCTGTTTTTGAGAGAAGAAGAAATTAAAATTTATTGACATTAAATTCATATTTTGGGGGTTTATCATCTACATGTTTGCTTATAATGTAATATGTATAATTATGAATTTTATTTATGTGCAAATAACAAAGCCTCATTTAACATAAATTTAATGTCAGCAGTTTGGTTTGTGGTGTGGATGTACATGTAATGACAGGGCACTGTATCTCAATTTTTTCTTCTTTTGAAGTGAATAAAGACTGGATCTCTTGTATTATTATTTTTTGATCTCTTTATATTAACATGACATTTAAAAAATTAAAGTCTGATTAATTCAGATAGGTGTAATATTATTTGACGTTATACATAGACTCTTTTGACACAAGATGTATAAATTAGATCAGATCATTTTGGCTACTACTTTAATCCTGCCTTTGTCTTTCCAAATGTAACAGTTGTCATCAGTTTGTTAAAAACCCTGTTTAGGGCTGGGTAGCTCAGTGGGTTAAAGCCTCTGCCTTCGGCTCAGGTCATGATCCCAGGGTCCTGGGATCAAGCCCCGCATCGAGCTCTCTGCTCAGCAGGGAGCCTGCTTCCCCTCTTCTCTCTCTCTGCCTGCCTCTCTGTCTACTTGTGATCTCTGTCTGTCATAAATAAATAAAATTAAAAAAAAAACCCTGTTTAATTGATTTTTTTTGTTTGTTTTACTTTAAACAACATTGACACAACATAAAGCTCACCAGTTTAACCAATTTAAAGTGTAAAGTTCAGTGGTTTTCAATGTTTTTACAGAATTGTGCAACCATTACCAAATCTAATTTCAGAACATTTTCATTGTCCCAGAGAGCTTGTGCCCATTAAATAGTCATTCCATGTCCCCGTACTCCCTGGCAACTGCAGATCTACTTTCTGTCTCTATTGATTTGCCTATTGTGGACATTTCATATAAATAGAAACGTAATATGTGGCCTTTTCTGGGTGACTTATTTCAGTTAGCATAATAATATTTTCCACCTTCATACATGTTGTAACATGTTTCAGTATAGGCATGCCCGGGAGATACTGGAGTTTGGTTCCAGGGCACTGCAATAAAGCCAATACTGCAATAAAGCAAATCAAATGAATATTTTGGTTTCCCAGTACATGTAAAAGTTCTTTTTACACTATAGTCTATTAAATGTATAGTAGCATTATATCTAAAAAAAAAAAAACCACCCCACTGTATATACCTTTTGTTTAAAAATACTTTAATGCTGGAGTGCCTGCCTGGCTCAGTTGGTAGAGCATGTGACTCTTGATCTTCGGGTTGTGAGTGTGGGCACCACAGACCTAGAGATCACTTTAAATAAAGTACTTCATTGCTGGGAATGTCTGTGTGGCTCATTGGTTAAGTGCCTGTCTTTAGCTCAGGTCATGATCCCAGGGTCCTGGGGTTGAGCTCTGCGTCAGGCTTCTTCCTTAGCAGGGAGCCTGCTTCTCCCTCTGCCTGCAGCTCCCCTTGCCTGTGCTCTCTTTGTCTCTGTCTTGGTCTCTCTCTGACAAATAAATAAAATCTTAAAAAAAAAAAAACCCACAAAACTTCATTGCTAAAAAATGTTAACCATCATCTGAGTTTTCCAGGAGTCATAATCATTGGTCACAGGTTATCATAACAAATATAATAAGGAAAATCTTGAAATTGTGAGAATTACCAAAATGGAGAGAGACATGACATGAACAGATGCTGTTGGAAAAATGGCACCCATAGATGTGTTAGAAGCAGGGTTGTTACAAAATGTTAGTTTGTAAAAAACAGCATCTGGGAAGCACAGTAGAATGAGGCATGCCTGTTTTACATTCCTTTCTTTCTTATTTAAAAAAATTTTTTTTAAAAGATTTTACTTATTTATTTGACAGAGAGAGATCACAAGTAGGCAAGGGGAGGAGGGAAGCAGGCTTCCCGCTGAGCAGAGAGCCAGATGCGGGGCTCTATCCCAGGACCCTGAGACCATGACCTGAGCTGAAGGCAGAGGCTTAACCCAGTGAGCCACCCAGGCGCCCACTTCATTCCTTTCTTTCTATGGGCAAATATTTCATTGTATGGATATACCATATTTTATTTATCCATTCATCATTTGATGGATATTTGGGTTGTTTCCACCTTTTGGTTATTATGAATAGCGTTGCTATGAACATTTGCTTATAAGCTTTTGTCTGAACATTATATTTTAAATCCTCCAGGGTATACATAGGAGTGGAATTCCTGGGTTGCGCTGTTTACATTTCTACCAGTAGTGTATGAGAGTTCCAGTTTCTCTACATCTTTGACAATATTTGTTATTTTCTGCTTAAAGTTGTAGCCATTGAAGTTGGTGTGAAGTGGTATGCCATGTGGTTTTGATTTATATTTCTCTAATCACTGATAATGTGCAGCATCTTTCCATGTGCTTATTGACCATTTTGGGAGAGATGTCTACTCAAGTTCCTTTCTTTTTTTCTTTGTTCATTTTTTATATATATTATATATTGTTTACTTTTTGGTTGAGTTGTGAGAGTTCTTTATATATTTTGGATAGCATATCCTTATTATATATACAATTTGTAAATATTTGTTTCTAGTTTGTCAGTTGTCATTGCACTTTCTTGATAATGTCCTTTGATGCACAGAAGATTTTAGTTTTTGTGAAGTCCAAATTATTTTTTTTTTGTGCTTTTGGTGTCATATTTAAGAAACATTGCTTGAACCAGAGCCATGAAAATTTATACCTCTGTTTGCTTTTAAGAGTTGTATAGTTTTAGCTACAAATAATATGTGGTTTATTGTATCTGACTTCTTTCACTTAGCATAGTACTTTTAAAGTTCATCCATGTTGTCTATCATATATCAGTACTTTAATCTGTGTTATGGTTGAATAATATTCCATTGTATATAATATTTTAGTGTGTTTTATTTAGGTCTTTGATCCATTTTGACTTAATTTTTGTATATTTTGTATTAGGTAAGAATTTAGATTGCTTGAGCCAACCAGGAGCCCCACTGAAGCATCTTTTCATATGTCTGTTGGCCATCCGCATGTCTTTGGAGAGATGTCTATTCATGTTCTCTGTCCATTTTTAAATTGGACTATTTGTTTTTTGGGTGTTGAATTTTTTTTTTTTTAAGATTATATTTATTTATTTCACAGAGAGCACAAGCAGAGGGAGCAGGAGAGGCAGAGGGAGAAGCTGGCTCTTTGCTGAGCAGGGAGCCCGATGTGGGACTCTATCCCAGGAATCATGACCTGAGCCGGAGGCAGATACTTGACTGACTGAGCCACCCAGCCGCCCCCTTTTGAGTTCTTGATGCAGATTATTTGTGTATTCCCTCTCTCTCTTTTTTTCCTGATTAGTTCTGGCTAAAAGTTTGTCATTTGTATTGTAACCTTTGGTATCATGATTTTCTTCAGTAACTTCCTATTTCTTTTTATTGACTGTGCTCTCAGGTGTTATTTCCTTCAATTTGCTTTTCTTTGGTTGGGGGTTACTTTGTACTGTATTTTCTTCTTAAAGTATAAACTGATGTCATTGGTTTTCTTCTTTTCTAATATAGACATTTTAGGGTTATACATTTTCCTCTTAAGTACTGCTTTAGTGGCATCCCACAAATCTTAAATCTGCCCCCCCAGACACCCTGCCCCACTCCCGTTTCTCTTTTAATGGCTTTTTTTAAGCAATAAGTTATTTGGAAGTGTTATTTAATTTCCAAAGAGTTGGGGATTTTCCATAGATCTTTCTGATAATTTCTCTCTCTCTCTTTTTTTAAAGAATTTTATTTACTTGAGAGAGAGATAGCAAGAAAGAGAGAGAGAGAGAGAGAGCACACATGCACACAAGTGGTGAGGAGAGGGAGATGTGGGGTTCAGTCCCAGGACTCTGAGATCATGACCTGAGATGAAGGCAGATAGCCATCCAGGTGGCTCTCTGATAATGATTTCTAATACAATACTTCTGTGGTCAAAAAACACTTTGTTTGACTTGAATTTTTTTTAATTGTTCTGAGACTTTTTACTGGCCTATAAAATATGGTTTAATTTGGTTAATGTTTTGTGTGCATTTGAAAAAAAATGTGTATTCTGCTCTTGCTTGGAGTGTTCCCTAAATGTTAATTAGATCGAAGTGGTTAGTGGTTAATTGTGGTATTCAAGTCTATTACGTTTACTTTCTATGTATTTTGTCAATTTGAGAGAGGGTTATTGTGATCTTTGACTATACCTATGGATTTGTCTATTGCAAGTCTATCAAGTTTTGTTTCATGTGTTTTGAAGCTCTGTTATTATGCATATAAATGTTTATATTTCTTTTCCCTTTATGAGTTGGCATTTTTATCAGAAATTAAAAAAAAATCTGTGGTAGTATTTTTTTCCTTTAGCAATCTACTTTGTACTTATGTAGCTACTCCCATGCTCTTCTGGGTTGCATTGGTATAGTATATCTTTTCCCATTCTTTTTGTTTCTATGTTATATGTGTTTTTGAAGTGTATTTTTAAAAAAGACTTAATTTGTTCGAGAGAGAGTGCATGTGCTGGCGAGAGTGAGCATGAGCCAGAGGGAGAGCAGAAGGAGAGGGAGAAGGCTCCCTATGGAGCAGGGAGCCCCAAATGGGGTTCTATCCCAGGACCCTGTGTTCATGACCTGAGACACCCAGGAACCCCTAAAGTGTATTCTTTTTTTTTTTAAGATTTTATTTATTTATTTGACAGAGATGACAAGTAGGCAGAGAGACAGGCAGAGAGAGAGGAGGAAGCAGGTTCCCTGCTGAGCAGAGAGTCTGATGTTTTTGTGGGGCTCTATCCCAAGACCCTGAGATCATGACCTGAGCTGAAGGCAGAGGCTTTAGCCCACTGAGCCACCCAGGTGCCCCTAAAGTGTATTCTTTTAAAGGAGCGTATAGATGGGTTGTGCTGTTTTATTTACTCTGACAATGTCTTTTAGTTGGCATGTTTAGATGTTTAGATTATTTACTTTTTTGTGTGATTATAGATACGTTTAGGTTTAATTATATCAACTGTTTATTTTGTTTGTCTTATCCTTTGTTCCCCTTTTTATGCCTTTGTTTGGTTAGAGTAATTCTCATAATTCTAGTGTATTTCCTTTGTTGGCTTATTAGATCTCTTTACTTTCCGATTTTAATTGTAATTTTATAGTACTTACCTCAGTCTCCCTTCAGGTGATGTTATAGCACTTTTTGCATTGCTGGAAAAGTGTTACTTTTCATATTTCTTTTTCTCCCTTCCCATCTTTTATACTGTTGTCATCATACATTTTATGTTCACATTTGTTATAAACTTTTTCATACATTTTTCTTAATTTTTGTTTAAATCGTTACCTTTAAAAAATTTAACAAGTCATATATTTACCAATGTAATTACAATTTCTGGTACTTGTCATATTTTTGTGTAGATCTGTATTTGTTATCTGGTGTTTTTTTCCATTTCTGTCTATCCTATACGACTTCCTTTAACAATTCTTGTGCAGGTCTGTTGGTGGTTATTATTACTACTTTTTTACTTTTGTATGTTTGAAAATATCTTTCCTTTTTATTTTTGAAAGGTAATTTTGCTGGTTATAGGATTCTGTGTAGACAGAGTTTTAAAGATTTTATTTATTTTATAGAGGGTGCATGAGCCGGGGGAGGGTCTTCTTTAGTTTCTATTTTTCTCTAAAGATTTTATTCATTTATTCCATTTTGGCTGGTAGGACCATTCACTATTTCCCAAGTTTGGCTATTTTAGATGCCACATTTAAGTGAGATCATAGAGTATTTATCTCTCTCTTTATCTAACTTATTTCACTACACATAATGTCCCCCAGGTCCACCCATATTGTTGCAAATGGTGGAAATTCCTTCTTTCTAATGGCCAAATAGTATTCCTGTGTGTGTGTGTGTGTGTCTGTTTGTGTGTATAACATTTTCTTTATTCACCTGTATATTAACATTTAGATTGTTTCCTTATCTTGGCTTCTGTGAATAATGTTTCAGTAAACATGTGAGTGCTGCAGATACCCCTCTGAGATAGTGATTTCGTTTTCTTTGGTTATATATACAGAAGTGGGAATGCTGGATCATTTGGTAGTTCTATTTTTAACTTTTTGAGGAACCTCCATCCTCATTTCCATGGTGGGTATATTGAATTACATTCCCAGCAACAGTGTGCAAGGGTTCCCTTTCTCCACATCTTTGCCAACACTTGTTATGTATTTTCTTTTTGATAGTAGCCATTCTAGCAGGTGTGAGGTGATCTGTGATTGTGATTTCGATTTGCATTTCTCTTATCATTAGTGATGTGTTGAGCAATATTTCTCTTGCTCTTTGGTCTTTTGTGTCTCTTCTTCGGACAAATGCATATTCAATTTCTCTGCACATTTTTGGTCCAGTTGTATGTTTTTTTCTTTTTTTGCTCTTGATTTGTTTGAGTTGCTTTTATATTTTGAATATTAACCCCTTATTGGATGTATGATTTGTAGATGTTTTCTCTCATTTCTTTCATTCTGTCAGTTGCCTTTTCATTTTGTTGATTTTTTTTTTTTCTGTCTGTAGAAGCTTTTATTGTGATATAGTCACACCTGGTTTTTTTCTTGTTGTTTTTGTTTTTGTTTTACTTTTGTTGCTGTGCTTTTAGTGTCACATCCAAAAAATAGTTGTGAAGATCCACATTAAGGAACTTTTCCCCTGTGTCTTCTAGGAGTTTTATGGTTTCAGGTCTTATATTTAAATCTTTAATCCATGTTGAGTTTATTTTTGTGAGTGGTATAGGATGGGGGTCTAGTTTCGTTTTTCAATATGTGATTATCCAGTTTTCCCAGCACTATTTATTAAAGAGTATCCTTTAGCCACTGACTATTCTTGGCTTATTTGTCAAAATATTGGTTGATTGTAGATGTGAAGATTTATTTTTGGCTCTAGATTCTGTTCCATTGGTGTGTATTCTATTTTTATATCAGTATCATAGTGTTTTGATTACTGTAGCTTTATAATGTAGTTTCTTTCTTTCCTTTTTTTTTTTTTTAAGATTTTATTTATTTATTTGACAGACAGAGGTCACAAGTAGGCAAAGAGGCAAGCAGAGAGAGAGGAGGAAGCAGGCTCCCTGCTGAGCAGAGAGTGTGATGTGGGGCTCCATCCCAGGACCCTGGGATCATGACCTGAGCCGAAAGCAGAGGCTTAACCCACTAGCCACCCAGGTGCCCGTATAATGTAGTTTAAAGTCAGAAAGTGTGGTGCCTTCAGTTTTGGTTCTTCTTTCTTAGGTTTGCTTTGACTATTTGGGTTCTTTCATGATTTCACATGCATTTTAGGGTTTTTTTTTTTTCGATTTCTGTGAAAAATATGGCACTATTTCTTATAGCTGAATCTGAGTGCTATACCCCCTTCTCCCCAAGATCTTGCATAATGGTCACTATTTAATTGAATTGTCATTGTGCTTTTTATTTCCCTTGCCTTTGGAAACATTGTGATATTTGGTAGATTAGTATTAAGACATTTGTTAGTAGTCTCTGGGTATGGAAAGAAACTGTGATGTCTTTAAGTTTGTTCTGTGGTATTGCTTATTATTATTATTTTTTAAAAAGATTTTATTATTTATTTGACAGAGAGAGATCACAAATAGGCAGAGAGGCAGGCAGAGAGAGAGAGAGGAGGAAGCAGGCTCCCTGCTGAGCAGAGAGCCCGATGCGGGACTCGATCCCAGGACCCTGAGATCATGACCTGAGCCGAAGGCAGCGGCTTAACCCACTGAGCCACCCAGGCGCCCTATTGCTTATTATTTTTGTTATTGAGGTATAACTAGCATACAATATTATATTAGTTTTGGGTGTATAACATAATCGCTTGATATTTGTATATATTGGAAAATTATTACCATAGTAAGTCTAGTTAACATTCATCACCAAATGTACTTACAGAATTTTTTTTCTTGTGATGAGAAGTTTTAAGATTTATCTTAGCAACTTTTAAGTGTATAATACAGTATTATTAACTATGGTTACCATGCTTTACATTCCAGTCTTAGGAGTTATTTATGTACTACTGGTTATTGAATGTCTAATATCTCTCTTGCCTTGAATTAGAGCATAGTAGCATCATTTTTTTTTTTTTTCCTATTTATAAGGTAGAGGTGGAGGATCATGGTTGAAAGGTCTTTGATGACTCACCTAGCCTGTTGGGCCTTTATCTTGAAATTTTTATTTTTAAGATTTTATCTGTTAGAGCACAGGTTGGGGAGGGGGCTTGGATAGAGCAGCAGAGGGAGAGGAACAAGCGAATCCCAGCTGAGCAGGGAGCCTGATGTGGGACTCGATCTGAGGACCCTAAGATAATGACCTGAGCCAAAGTCAGATGCTTAACTGACTGAGCCACCCAGGTGTCCCTTCTGTCTTTAATTTTTATTTACATTTATAATCATCTATGCTTCAGTGTTTTTCCTCATTATGGACAACTTTTTTTTTTTGTAGGTAGAAAAGCATAAATATGAAAAGGGAAATCAATCTGTAAATAACGGTTTCAGTGTTTGTAGTTATAAGTTATTCCAGAAATGTGAAGAAAATACACAGATTCTCAAATGGCCTCATTTTGTTAGATTTGAGTTTAGTATTTTTAGGTTTTTGTTAATCCAAGTATAAATAAAGCCAATTAAGAATTTAGATGTATTTTGGGGCACATGGGTGGCTCAGTCAGTTGTGTCTGGCTCTTGATTTCTGCTCTAGTCCTGATCTTAGCATTGTGAGATCAAGTCCTGCATCAGGTTCCATGATGGGTGTGGTATCTGCTTAAGATACTCTCTCTTCCTCTCCACCTGCCCCTTCCCCCTCTAAAAAAATAATTTAGATGTATATTTATTTTCCTGTGACTTGAAATGCTAAGTGTTACCATTGATTTGTTATTTTTCACATTCCTTATGTTAATAATAAAGCTTTGTGTTTAATCTTTGTTTAGAAAGAATCTCACCTAGTAGTGTAGTGTTACCATTTTTGCAACTGGAAGTAGAAGACTGACATTGATATTGCTGTTCGTAGAAAGGAAAGTTAATCTCTAATGATAATTAAAAAAAAATTCCAACTGGGCCAACAATTGCTTGCAAGTAGTGACAACATACTGTAATGAAAATTTAAAGAACCATGTAATTTTTTTGTAAATAAGTATTTCCTCTTTTTAAAGCATTGTTATTTATTAGTAAAAGTTTTGATTTATGGGTGCCTGGGTGGCTCAGTGGATTAAAGCCTCTGCCTTCCGCTCAGGTCATGATCCCGGAGTCCTGGGATGGAGCCCTGCATTGGGGCTCTCTGCTCAGCAGGGAGCCTGCTTCCTTCTCTCTCTCTCTGCCTGCCTCTCTGCCTACTTGTGATCTCCAACTGTCAAATAATAAATAAAATCTTAAAAAAAATTTTTTTTGTTTTATTTTCATTTTTACTCTTTATACCCAACCTGGGACTCAAACTCATGACCAAAAAGTCAAGAGTCACATGCTCTACCAATTGAGCCAGTCAGGTGTCCCTATGTCTTTTCTTTTTTTATGAATGAGATTGCTTGTGATAAAAATTTGCTTGTAATATAACTCTCTTTGGACTTTTCCCCACAGAATAGTTCTTTCCCAACTACTTATATCTTTGAGAAATTTAGTGTTGCAGACACGCACAAACCAGAGGAGTCTGTCAAATGCTATTTTTGTGTTTGACATCTTTTTCAAGTTTGTGCTAACGAAAAAGAATACTTTGTAGTATCTTTGAGGGAAATAATTTTACTTGTGGACATGAGGAACTAGTGAGCGTGTCTGTCACCATTGTGAGGGATATACCATGTTGTTGGCTGAATGGATACGTCAGCTGTAAGAAGACACGTGAGGCCTGGGGTAATCATAATCTGCTGCACTGTGGGTTTATCCATGGCCGGAGCCGTATAGTCATAAATACAGCACATTTCTTCTTTTCGTAGTCTACGGTCTTTTATTTCTCTGTCTCCATTTTATTGCCTTTGGTTAAACTATATGTATTTTTTTTCACCCTCACTTTTTGCTTAAGGGTATATAAACGTGTGTTCTTTTTTCTTATCCCATCTTTCTGTTACCTTTTTCATTTAACATTTTTGTCTTTGATAGAAGTGACATTGACCTGTAAAGGAGGAACCAGTGAGCTACCTTACTCTGGGGAGAGCAAGTTCTAAGATAGTAAACTGCTGGCAGGAAGGGAAACATCTACTGTGAAATGTCATTCTTTCACATTTTCATCTTCTAATCTTACAGTATTAGCTTTTTTTTTTTTTTTTAAGATTTTATTTATTTATTTGACAGAGAGAGACACAGTGAGAGAGGGAATACAAGGAGGGGGAGTGGGAGAGGGAGAAGCAGGCTTCCTGCAGAGAAGGGAGCCCGATCCTGGGCTCGATCCCAGGACTCTGGGATCACGACTCAAACTAAAGGCAGACAATTAATGACTGAGCCACCCAGGCGCCCCATAGTATTAGCTTTTAAAATTGACCCTGTTTACCCTGTACCTGGAGCCCTTCCTTGGTTTTGCTACCCACTCATATGCTAGAGTAGCTTTTAAATTAATTCAGCCATTTATTATTTACTAAACTTCAGTTTGTTTTAATTTTGCTTAGTATTCCTTTACTTAGGTAGTATTTTTTTTTTCTCGAGTATGAAATGGAATTTTGCTCTTTAAATTATAACTAAGAATAACGATTGCCACAGGGCGTGCGTTGGGTACTTTTATTGTTGGTAGTTTGTTTTGAGGCCTTGCAAGTCCCTCAGAGAGTAATGAGTCATCCTGTAAATGGTAAGAAAGTGATGGGTATGTTTTGTGGCCAAACCGTGGAGGTGAATTGAGTGAAAACCTTTTTGTAGTATGAATATCATGAGATCTAAACTTCAGTTCTACAGGCTTACATTTAGTGATTCTTTTTTTCTTCTTTTTTCATCTGTTAATGGGAAGGATGATATCCTCTTATTTTATTTTATTTTTAAATATTTTATTTATTTATTTGACAGACAGAGATCACAAGTAGGCAGAGAGACAGGCAGAGAGAGGGCAGGGGAAGCAAGCTCCCCGTTGAGCAGGGAGCCCGATTTGGGGCTCAATCCCAGCACCCTGAGATCATGACCAGAGCCGAAGGCAGAGGCTTTAACCCACTGAGCCACCCGGGTGCCCTGATATCCTCTTATTTAATTCAGATTTTGTCCATAGATCAAAGGTGCACTGGTTTTCAACTAATATTCTTTCATGTGAGATTCTGGTGGCATAGGGAATTAAAAAGAAATTATTAATAAACAGTGATTCTTGTTCTCAAGATACACTATTATAGTCTTGTAATCCCATAATGGAAATAGGATCCAGTGCACAACCATAGCATTCCTAAGTGGCATGATGAAATTACTTCCCAGGGAAAAGTACAGTGGGAAGTTGGAAGATCGTTTAATCCAGCGGAAATTTTTAGACCTCCACCATATTCTAGCCTCACTGGTCAGCAAGAGAACAAACACAAGACAGTAGTCCCTGTGTTAGACCTGGGAATAGAAATTAGGTAAGGATTGAAACTGTATTTTTGAAATACTTCAGGTTGATTCTGAATGAACTGTTATTATATGACATCTTACTATTACTGCTCTTTGGTTTCAAGCTGGTTGTTGTAGTTGCTTTTAGTTATTATACGTTGGGAATGAATTTTTGGTTTGGCAATTTAAGGCCTGACAGTTGTGACAGGAACATTCACATGCAAGAGTTAATGTTTTGTAATGTTTTCAGAATTCTACAACTTGGATGTTTTTTAGATACTTAGAATTTGGTATTAACCAGGTGATTATATATATTAACATGCAGGAGAAATGATTTGAAAGAGGAAAGGCTAATAACTGCATCCTAAGTAAAAATAATGTCATTAAGGCTCAGTCTAGTACTTTCATGTTTATTCATTCCTAGTGAGTAATAGTCTCCAGGTTAAACATGAAAAGTTCTTTAAAACTCAGTCATTATTTTAATTGGTCCGAAGCATGCAGGGGATAATTAGTTTAAGAGGTAGTGGTAAAAAAAAATATGCATAATTTAGACTCATGCCTTTTATAGGTTGGAGTGACTATGGAAGTTTTTTTTTTAACATGTTTAATTATAAGCTGTGTGTTGACAGGATAATTAAAAGTTGTATGTTAGATTTATGAGGCAAAATTTAATGATGGTGAAACTAAGTTACTGGAAACTTTTTCTCAATTTTTTTTAGCTCAACAGTAATTTAATATTATTCCATCAGTTGAAGTAAGGAGTTTCTTTTAAATTTTTTTCTAAGATTTTATTTATTTATTTATTTGAGAGAGAGAGAGAGACAGACAGACAGACAGACAGAAATAGCGACAGCATGAGTGGGGAGGAGAGGGAGACAGGCTCTCTGCTGAGCAGGGAGCCCGAGGGCCCGGGGCTTAATCTCAGGACCCTGAGATCATGACCTGAGCTGAAGGCAGATGCTTAGCCCACTGAGCCACCCAGGCGCCCCTTTTAGTTTTAATTTAAAAAGTTAAAATTAGGGCACCTGGGTGGCTCAGTTGTTTGAGCATCCCACTCTTGATTTCAGCTCATGTTGTGATCTCTGGATCCAGCATACTGGTCAGATTTAATTTACTTATTTGACAGAGAGAGACGTCACAAATAAGCAGAGAGGCAGGCAGAGAGAGAGGAGGAAGCAGGTTCCCTGCTGAGCAGAGAGTCTGATGTGGGGTTGGATCCCAGGACCCTAAGACCATGACCTGAGCTGAAGGCAGAGGCTTAACCCAATGAGCCACCCAGGTGCCCGGATTATTTGTCCTTTAAAAAGGTTTTTTTTTTTTCTTTTAAAACGTTTTTTAATTGCAAAAGTTTTTCAAATATTTAGGATACAAGTCCCTTAGGAGGTGCATGATTTGCAAATACTGTCTCCCATTTTGTGCATTTTCCTTCTTTCTTTCTTTTTTTTTTTTTTTAAAGATTTTATTTACTTATTTGACAGAGATCACAAGTATGTAGAGAGGCAGGCAGAGCCCCGGGAGGAGGGGGGAAGTGGGGAGGAAGGCCCCCTGCTGAGCAGAGCGCCTGATGCGGGGCTCCATCCCAGGACCCTGAGATCATGACCTGAGCCGAAGGCTGGTGCTTAACCTACTGAGCCACCCAAGTGTTCCTCCTTTCATTTTCTTGATGGTATTCTTTGACCTGCAAGTTTTTAATTTTAATGAAGTCTAAGATACCTATTTTTTACCTTTTTGTGAACTTTAGTTGTTATATCTAAGAAACCAAAGCCTATTTCAAGGTCACAAAGATTTATGCTCTTTTTTTTTTTTTTTTTAAGATTTTATTTATTTGTTAGAGAGACACACAGAGAGAGGGAACATAAGCAGGGGGAGTGGGAAAGGGAGAAGCAGGCTCCTCACTGAGCAGGGAGCCCAATGCGGGGCTCAATCCCAGGACCCTAGGATCATGACCTGAGTCAAAGGCAGATGCTTAATGACTGAGTCACCCAGGCGCCCCACAAAGATTTATTCTTATATTTTCTTCTAGGAGTTTTACAGTTTTAACTTTGACATTTAGGTCTTTGATCCCTTTTGAGTTAATTTTTACATATGTTGTGAGGTTGAAGTCTATAATATTCATTCCCTTGCATGTGGATATCTAATTGTCTCATCATTTGTTGAAAAGACTTTCCTCATCGAATTGTCTTGGCATCTATGTTGAAAATCAACTATCCATAAATGTACGGTCTTATTTCTGGACTCTTAATTCTATAAAGTTGATCCATGTTATCCTCATGCCTGTACTACAGAGTCTTTTGTAGATTTGAGATTCCGATGAATGTGTTTTATGTCTCTGAAAATAACTTTGTTCTTTTTCAAGATAATTTTGGGGGTACCTGGGTGGCATAATTGGTTAAACATCTGATTTTTGAATTCGGCTCAGGTTGTGATCTCAGGGTGGTGAGACTGAGCCCCTGGTGGGGCTGTGCTCTCAGCATGGATTTTGCTTGGACTTTTTCTCTCTCCCTCCGTCCCTCCACCCTATGCTTGCTCTTATTCTCTCTAAAATGGGTAAATAATCTTCTTAAAAAAAAAAGATAATTTTGGTTATTCTGTCTCTTGAATTCATATATGAATTTTAAGATCACTTGTTAATTTCTGCCAGAAAGGCTGCTGGGATTTTGATAGGGATTGTGTTAAATTTGTAGGTACACTTGAGGAGCCATCTTAATGATATCAAGCCTTCTGAACCATGGACATGGAATGTCTTTCCATTTAATTAGGTCTTCTTTAGTTTCTATTTTTCTCTAAAGATTTTATTCATTTATTTGACAGAGATCACAAGTAGGCAGAGAAGCAGGCAAAGAGAGAGAGGGGGAAGCAGGCTCCCTGTCGAGCAGAGAGCCCCATGTGGGTCTTGAGCCCAGGACCCTGAAATCCCGATCTGAGCGGAAGGCAGAGGCTTCAACCCACCGAGCCACCAGGCGCCCAAGTTTTTTTTTTTTCTTTTTTTAAAATTTAATTTAATTTTTTTTTTCAGTGTTCCAGGACTTCTTTAGTTTGTTTTAATGATGTTTTCTAGTTTTCATTGTGTTACACTTCTTTTTTAAAAGTTGTTTCTGGGGCGTCTGGATGGCTCAGTTGTTAAGTGTCTGCCTTCAGTTCAGGTCATAATCCCAGGGTCCTGGAATTGAGTCCCACATCGGGCTCCCTGCTCAGCAGGAAGCCTGCTTCTCCCTCTCCCATTCCTTGTGCTTGTGTTTCCTCTCTCTGTGTGTGTCTCTCTGTCAAATAAATAAATAAAAATCTTAAAAGTTGTTTCTAAGTATTTTTTTATCATGTTGTAAATGAAGTTGATTTTTTAATTTCCTTTTTGGATTGTTTATTGCTATTGGATAAAAATACAATTGATTTTTGTATGTTGATCTCATGTGGTTACTTTAAAT
The DNA here is from genome assembly GCF_020171115.1 of Neogale vison. NCBI lineage: Eukaryota > Metazoa > Chordata > Mammalia > Carnivora > Mustelidae > Neogale > Neogale vison. Next base: position 15,127,443 of record NC_058093.1, read on the forward strand.
TAACTAAGTTTAATTAAAATTTTACATTTCCATTAACTACCTTTTAAGTGCATCATAATCACATGTGCCCAGTGACTATCACATTGAGTAGCACAGATTTGATTATTTCCAGCATTGCAAATCTATTGGATATACAATTTAAAAAAAACCAGAAAAACCTACCTCTTTGCCTTTGATTTTCCTTTGTCCAGAGGCACTTTGAACTCTTATTTGTTTCCTCTGATGTTTATCTGTATGTCCATGCTCATATTGTTGTTTTTAATGTTTTGGACTTTCTACTATGAGAAATGGAGACTTTGTTTTCTTACGTTTTCTATCTTTTCAATATGAATTTTAGCAATTTTGGATTTATTCATTTCGTTCTTTATATCTATGTAAATATTCACAGTTGAGGCCTAGAATGATCTACGATTATACTTTTCATTCAAATGTTTTCTTTTCCTTGGTACCAATAATTATCTTCCTTTTGATCTGATTCATTACTTACGCATCTATTTATGATTCATCTCTAAACTCTCCCCTGGACATATAAATCTTAACATATTAAAACATATCCGTAATCTTGTCAGTTGTCAAGAACTGTGAAGAGTCTGAAATTTAATTCTATACTATGAGGTTAGATTGCCACATGCAATGGCAGAATGCAGTGGCAGAAGATATGAGACCCTAGGGTCAGAGACAAAGGACCTTATTACTCGCAGGAATGACATAAGCCAGAGTACCAGCATTTTCTTGCAGTGTGTTAGTTCCCCAAACCCCAGTTCTCAGTGTGATATGAAGAGAGACATGATACCTATGCATGCAGTGGATTGCATTATTGGGAGGGACCCTGAATACTTTATATTTGTCAATAAGCATGCCTGCCCTTTGCTCCAGAGGGAAACAACCTTTCTTCTAAAACTGTTTTCTATACAAACACTTTGAAAAGATAGTCTGGAACAAAATGCTTTTGCTCACATGATGTACAGAAATGCAAAAGACCCATTAAGAATTATCTCTCAATTATCACTTTCATTTCTACTCTCAGGAGACCTATTTCTTGGAGCCCTTTGCCATTTTCTCCAGTCTGGGTTATTTGGATTATCGTTTTAGTTCTGCACAGCTTTCATTTCAGAAATTTCCTTTGCCTTTTGGATTTACCTTTTTTTAAATTTTTAAATTTTTTTATTTTAATTTTTTTTTTAAATTTTATTTATTTACTTGACAGAGATCACAAGAAGGCAGAGAGGCAGGCAGAGAGAGAGGAGGAAGCAGGCTTCTCGCTGAGCAGAGAGCCTACGCGGGGCTCGATCCCAGAACCCTGGGATCATGACCTGAGCTGAAGGCAGAGGCTTTAACCGACTGAGTCACCCAGGCGCTCCATGGATTTTTGCCTCTTGTTGTAGATTCTATTTTCTGGATCCCATGATTACTTCTTTTTTGTTTTTGTTTTTGTTTTTTTGTCTTGAGGAAGCACTGGAGGGTCCTGAGAAAGGGTATATGGAAAGTTTTTAAAAATTTGACACCTTGGGGCACCTGGGTGACTCAGTGAGTTAAAGCCTCTGCCTTCAGCTCAGGTCATGATCCCAGGGTCCTGGAATCGAGTCCGCATCAGGCTCTCTGCTCAGCAGGGAACCTGTTTCCTCCTCTCTCTCTGCCTGCGTCTCTGCCTACATGTGATCTCCACCTCTCAAATAAATAAATAAAATCTTAAAAAAAATTTTGACACCTTTGTGCTGAAAATCTTCTTAACTTCCCTAGATGAATGATTTGACTAGGTATAGAATTACAGTTTGGAAATAATTTTAACTTCCAAATGATTTAAAAATGATTTGTATTGGACCACCTGGGTGGCCTCGTTGCTTGGTCATCTGACCCCTGATTTCGACTGTGGTCATGATCTCAGGGTTATGGGGATCAAGCCCCATGTCGGGCTCTGTGCTGGGCATGGAGCCTGCTTGAGATTCTCTGCTGGTTCCTCCTCCCTCCCCTGCTCACATGCATGCACTTACATGCTCTCTGTCAAATAAATAAATAAAATCAAAATAAAAATGATTTGTATTGCCGTGTAAGGTCATGAATAACAACGGTTGTGACTGATAAGAGGATAAAGAAGGTGAAGTTTTGAGTGGAGAGGATTGGCTTAGAATTTTGAGAGGGTAAAAGGGGAAATGGGATATGATAAGGGGAAGCAAGTTAGTAGTTCAGATTAGAACAGTTGAGGAGACGTAAATGTGAGGTGAGAATTAAAACACTGCAGGCAGTGGGGGACAGAGATGGTAAGCATATCCAGGTATGAACAGACCAGAGGAGCAGTTCAGCAAGAGGGGCATATGGAAAATATTAAAGATACCATGAATGACCTAATTCAGAGAAACAAGTGAATTTGCTAGAGATCAATAGAATTGGGGCTCAGGATATGGCCCAGGTAAGAAGCAACAAGTGAGGGAGAAGCTCAGCATGCAGAAAAGTAATTCGCTTGACAGTCTGATGGGGCCAGTATTTAAAGGTATGATTTTCTAAGATCAAGAAACTTCTGCGTTGAGGATGTTGACCCAACACAAAGATTAAATAGGACGCTTGTTAGTCTCTTTTGGCTCTTAACATCTTGCTAATAGAATTTTTGAAACCAGGGAGGACCAAAATCAAGGTAATTGTTTTCAGTTATGACCTATGCTTTATTATTTAGGGGTAATACATTTTTTAGGAGAAGTGTGACTGTAGAATGTGCACCGATTCAAATGGAGCCGCTGGTGGCTGGTAGTCAGCTGTGCTCTCTAAAGCATATTCCTTTGAAGAGAGATCAGAGCACGTGTGTCTTTGGCCATCCTGGCAATCTTTGCTAAATAATATTTAGCAATAAATCTGTTAGAAAAGTTGCAGAGAAATGAGTGGCATGAATCAGTGCCCCACTCTAAATCATTCAATGTCCAAAGGACTGGTGTACTTTTGGTAGGCTTGGGTCATGGGTCCATACCTGTGGCATAGGTAAGTGAGGAAGGGGGGAGTCCGTCCACGTGAACTGAATTCCACACATGAGAATTCTGTTTCCGGAAGAAGAGTAATGAATACTGAACAAGAAAAAAATAATACCTGTAATACTGCTTATGGAATTTATTTTGGGTGGAGACAGTATAGAAGAAACTAAAATATGGATGAAAAGATAATGAAACCCTAAAGCAAACAGGAAGGCAGAACCTATTTGGTTGCATGACTTTAAAAACAGATGGGGAATGAACCCAATTTCAACTAGATAGTCCTTTTTGCTGCTTAAAAAATGGCTGCTGGGGGCTCTTGGGTGGCTCAGTCAGTTGAGTGTCTCACTCTTGATTTGGCTTGGGTCATGATCTCATGGGTCGTGCTCCCTGCTCAGCGGGGAGTCTGCTTGAAGATTATCTCCCTCTGTCCCTCCCCCCAACTTGCACCCTTTCTCTCTCTCCTTTTCTTTAAAATAAATAAATCTCAGGATCCCTAGATTGCTCAGTTGGTTAAACGTCTGCCTTCAGGTCAGGTCACGATTCATTGGGCTCCCTGCTCCATGGGGAGCCTGCTTCTCCCTCTGCCTGCCACTCCCTCTGCTTGTGCTCACTTTCTCTTTCTCTCTTTGGCAAATAAATAAAATCTTTTTTTAAAAAAATATTTTATTCATTCATCTGACAGAGATCACAACTAGGCAGAGAGGCAGGCAGAAGGGAGAGGGAAAGCAGGCTCCCTGCTGAGCAGAGCCAGATGCGGGGCTCTATCCCAGGACCCTGAGATCATGACCCAAGCCGAAGGCAGAGGCTTTAACCCACTAAGCCACCCAGGTGCCCCAAATAAAAAAAATCTTAAAAATAAAATCTTCAGGGGTGCCTGGGTGGCTCAGTGGGTTAAGCCTCTGCCTTCGGCTCAGGTCGTGATCCCAGTGTCCTGGGATCAAGCCCTACATCAGCCTCTCTGCTTAGCAGGGAGCCTGCCTCTCTGCCTACTTGTGATCTCTCTCTCTCTGTCAAATAAATAAATAAAATCTTTAAAAAAAAAAAAGACTTAAAAAAATCTTGAGAAAATGGCTTTTGCACGCAAACACAGGAATTTAAATAAGCTATTAACATAAGACATTCCCCATCCCTTCACTCATTTTAATTTTGTGTCCTGAGCCTTATAATTGGCATTATTTATTGAGCAGGGTAGTACCCTTTTACAAAGCTGTGTCTGCACTAAATTAGTGGGTTTAGAAACTTTGAGTGATTCTACTTTGTTCTTGAGGAGGCCAGTGAAGAATTGTTTCCTTTGTGGTTCTTCATGTATCCTGTGGAGATGTAGCTAAAAATAATTTGTTTGTTAGAGCAAAGATTTCTAATGGGTTCTGCTGTGTCATATTGGTTTAGAAAGAAAAGAACTGTATAGTTAGTTAATCAGCATATTAATACATTTCTAGTTTGTATGCTGGACCTTGAATGACACAGTTCCTGTGACGTTGATTATGGTGGCAGTAGCCCAACTAGTCCAGTTCCATAGTTGTGGCATAGACTTTTGTACTAAAATATGTGAAAATACAGATAACATGGTGTCCAGAAGGTGCTATTATTGGTCTTGTTTTCACAGAAGCATGAGAGGTGGTTATTGAAAAAATATTTTTAATTGTAAGAAGAATACATAATAGAAAATGGCAGAATATAAAGAATAAATAAGGGGCCCTTGAGTGGCTCAGTTGTTAAGTGTCTGCCTTCAGCTCAGGTCATGATCCCAAGGTCCTGGGATTGAGCACCATGTCAAGCTCCTTGCTCAGTGGGGAGCCTCTTTCTCCCTTTCTCTCTGCCTGTACCTCCCCTTGCTTGTGCTCTCTCTCTTTCTCTGTGTCAAATAAATAAATAAAATATCAAAAAAAAAAGAATAAATGAAAATTATCTGTAGTTTCAATACCAATAAAACTGAACATTTATTTCCCTCTAGTAAGTACTGATATAATCAGTAAATACTGATTAGTATTTTCCTTCTAATATCTATCAATACATAATTTTATATACATATGCATTTGTAACATTTTATGCATACTGTTTTACATATTTGAAATACAGTAAATCCCTATCATGATGACTTGAAGTTTAAAAGTTGAAAAAGTTGGGGCGCCTGGGTGGCTCAGTGGGTTAAGCCGCTGCCTTCGGCTCAGGTCATGATCTCAGGGTCCTGGGATCGAGTCCCGCATTGGGCTCTCTGCTCAGCGGGGAGCCTGCTTCCCTTCCTCTCTCTCTGTCTGCCTCTCTGCCTACTTGTGATCTCTCGCTGTCAAATAAATAAATAAAATCTTTAAAAAAAAAAAAGTTGAAAAAGTTAAACAATAACATGAAGTTTAAAAATATAAATTTTCATACAGTTGTAAGGTCATGTTGTTTAAAGGTTCTGGAAATAGTTTCATTATATTCAAATTTACATTATTGGGGGTGTGTTATTTAGGGTTTTAATATATTTAAAATAGTTTTGCATTCTTTATGTCATAAAGATTGTTCATATGCAGTTTTTAATACACATTTTTTAATGATATGGTTGTGCTAACTTTGTTTAACCTTTTCTCCTTTGTTGGATGTTTAGATGGTTTCCAGTTATTTGTGTAACAGGATATTAAATGAGGCTTTTCCCGTTTTCTTAGATTTACAGTTCACATTCAGAGGTGAGGACAATATCCAACAGTTACCTCCATATTTTAATAAAGGGTGTTAAATTACTTCTATAAGACTTGCTGAAAGATGAATCTACTTTTTAAACCCTTTGTTCTCTGTATATCTCAATATATATATATAGATATATAAACCATTCACTTACATATATGTATGCAAATGAATGAAGTTTTTTTTTTTAAGATTTTATTTTTTAGAGAGAGTGCACATATGAATAGGGGGAGAGGCAGAGGGAGAGGGAGGGAAGGAGAGAGAATCTTAAGCTGACTCCTCGCTGAGTATGGAGCCCATTGTGGGGCTTCATCCCATGACCCTGAAATTATGACCTGAACTGAAATCAAGATTTGGTCGCTCAACGAACTAGGTCATCCCAGCAACCCCAAATGAAGATTTTTTTTTTTAAGAGGGTGTAGAAATGCTATGCTTCTCCCTCATCTTCAAATAAGTTAAGAGAATTTTATGAAAATCAGTCATAGCCATTGGGTTGCCTGTTACAGGACTGAGATTTCACCCCCAGTTTGAGGCTTGCTAATTTGTAGAGGTGCTTGAGGTCTGAAGTACAGGGAGAGCGTTTTGGGCTGATCCTGACCCTAGTTGGATTGAGCGTAGCATGGGAGCGGGCATGAAACGGTTGCCTGACTTCGCGGAGAAAAGTTTGAAGGTTAGATCCAGCCTGAAGTAGAGCAAGTAAGGAGGCTGTAATGGAAAGACCTAGTACTTCCAGAATTTTGGAGGGGTAAAAATGCTGACTTTTCTCCCCCTGGACAAAATAGGTAGAGCAGAAAAGGTCACTGGAATAGGGCTATAAGAATCTTGCCGAAGAAAACGGACTGCCCTGGGGCTGTGTGATTTGTGCCTTCTAAGCTAAGTCACATCAGATTGCTGCAAAACAGTCATGTAAATCCTTGCACTTTTACTTTCATTGCTCATTGTGCTTTCTTCTACCTTGCTGCTCCTAATTCTGGAGAAGTGAACTGTAAGCAGTATTGTGACGTGGGGAGGAAGACCAAAGGGAGTACAAGGGCAGGTAGAGGAGTCATGAAAGAACACACATTGCTCTGTCATTCAGGTTTGTGCAGTTTTCAGTTTAGGCCCGAGTCGAGGAATTCGAATGAAAATTGAAGTTCTGATTTAGGTTGAAATGGTCTTTTTAATGTTTGAAAATGAAACTATTTTGATACTTGGAAATTACTAGAAAAGCGACAAACTTAGCTGATGACATAATCTAGGAGAGGAGACCCCAACATAGCATGGGTAGGAGGAAAGATTTAGTTAATTCGTGCTTCTGCCCTGTGGAGTTCATTGTATTACACCCGCTATTATAAATAACTGCGCAGAGAACATCTGTGAGCAGAGTTTTTGTTCACATTTCTCTTTGACTCTTTATCAGTTTCCCAAAAGTCAAACAAAGAGTATGAACATTTTATTTATTTATTTATTTTTAAGATTTTATTTATTTATTTGACAGAGATCACAAATAGGCAGAGAGGCACACAGAGAGGGGAGGAAGCAGGCTCCCTGCTGAGCAGAGAACCCAATGCAGGTCTCTATCCCAGGACCCTGGGATCATGACCGGAGCCGAAGGCAGGAGCTTAACCCACTGAGCCACCCGGGCTCCCTGAGTATGAACATTTTAAAGATATTTGGTACATACTGCCAAATTGCTTTCCAGAAAGATTATACCTCAAATACATTTTTTTTTAAAGGGTTTTACTTATTTATATGATGGACGGAGGTCACAAGTAGGCAGAGGTAGGCAGAGAGAGAGGGGGGAAAGCAGGCTCCATGCTGAGCAGAGAGCCCGATGGGGGCTGGATCCCAGGACCTTGAGATCATGACCTGAGCCGAAGGCAGAGGCTTAACCCACTGAGCCACCCAGTCGCCCCATACCTCAAATACATTTTAACCAGTTGTGTGGATGATTATCTGTCTTGCTTTACCTTCACCAGACTTGATTGTTGTTTTTGAAATCTCATTTATTTATTATTATTGTTATTTTAAAGATTTTATTTATTTATTCGTTTATTTATTTATTTAAGAGAGAGCCAAGCAGGAGGAGGGACAGGGAGAGGGAGAAGCAGACTCCCCACTGAGCAGGGAGCCCGATTCGGGGCTCCATCCCATGAGATCGTGACCTGAGTTGAAGGCGGATGTTTAACCCACTGAACCGTGCAGGCGCCCCTTTTTGCTAGTTAAAAGTTACAAAGAAATGTATATCTTTTAATTTACTTTGCTTCAGTTGCTGATATAGTAATAGCAAATATTATCAAGTTTTTGGTGGTTGGGAAGTATTTTTGTGTTTCACCTTATTTAATTTTAAGCTTCTGAGATAAATACTAATCTCAAGTTCATTATAGAAGTGAGAAAACTGAGACTTCATGCATATGAATCACCTAGGCATCTTGTTAAAACAGATTCTATGTCAGAGATTCTAGGGTTTGGTCCAGGGTTCTGCATTTCTCATAAGTGGGTTCCATATGATACTGTTGCTGCTCATCAGTAGACTACCCTTTGAGAAACAGGTGCTTGGAAAAGTTTAAAACCTTGCTTATGGTTAACATTGCTGGTAAATGGTGGAGCCCAAATATGTTTGATTCCAGGCTTTAAGCATGAAGCTGAGCTTTGCTAGTGAGGTTAAACATTTTTTTCTTGTTTTTGACTTATTTTAATTTTTTCATGAATTTTCTGATCTATTCCTTGCTCTACATTTGTGTTTTTCTAAATAGTTTTATGTCTTTATTGGTTGTAGGTTTTCTTTTTAAAGTAGACTTTGTTTTTGGGACGCCTGGGTGGCGCAGTTGGTTGGACGACTGCCTTCGGCTCAGGGCGTGATCCTGGAGTCCCGGGATCGAGTCCCACATCAGGCTCCCAGCTCCATGGGGAGTCTGCTTCGCTCTCTGACCTTCTCCTCGCTCATGCTCTGTCTCACTGTCTCTCTCTCTCAAATAAATAAATAAAAAATCTTTAAAAAAAAAAAAAGTAGACTTTGTTTTTTAGACCAGTCTTAGGTTTACTGAAAAATGAAAGTGTAGATTGTTCTCATATACCCCAACCCCACCCCACCTTCCCCCAGCTGCCCCTATTATTAACATCTGGCATTAGTGTGGTACATGTGTTAAAACTGAAGAGGCAATGTCTGTAATTGTTGTTAACTGAAGTTCATTAGGGTTCATGATTGCTGTTACATGTTCTGTGGGTTTTCACAAATCACAGTTTCATAAAGAACAGTGTCACTGCCCTAAATTTCCCTGTGTTCTACCTGTTGAATCTTCCTTCCTTCCCCACAAATGCCTAATGATCACTGATCTTTTTACTGTCTCCATGGTTTTACTTCTTCTAGAATGTCATATAGCTAGAATCATATAGCACGGAGCCTTTTCAGATTGGTTTCTTTCACTGAGCAATGTACATTTAGGGTTCCTTTATGCCTTTTTATGGTTTAATAGCTCATTTCTTTGTATTGCTGAATAGTATTCCATTGAACGATATACCACAATTTGTTTATCTGCATTCACCTATTATAGGGCATTTTTGTTGCTTCCAATTTATTATAATTGCCAAAACATCCTTGTGCAGGTTTTTGTATAAAGCTGTTTTCAGCTCATCTGGATAAATACCAAGGAGCATGGTTACTGCATCACGTAGTAAAAGTATGTTTAGTTTTATAAGAAACTGCCAAACCGCCTTCCATTCACCAGCACTAGAAGACAGTTCTTGTCCCACATCCTCTTCAGCATTTGGTGGTGTTAGTGTTTGGTATTTTAGCCATTCTAATAGGTGTGTAGTGGTGTCTCATTGTTTCAATTTGCAGTTTATTTCCACTTTGAAACTTCATTTTGTAATTTAAAACATTGTGTGATGTAATACTTTTGGAGATCATGATTGTCTTTTTGACTATTGCTTTCTTTATATTTAGCAGACTTTCTCCATCTAAAGATCAGATGACATAAAAGGGACTGTCATTTTTTTTTTAAAAGATTATTTATTTATTTATTTGACAGAGAGAGAGATAGATCACAAGTAGGCAGAGAGGCAGGCAGAGAGAGAGGAGGAAGCAGGCTCCCTGCTGAGCAGAGAGCCCGATGTGGGGCTCGATCCCAGGACTCTGGGATCATGACCTGAGCCGAAGGCAGAGGCTTTAACCCGCTGAGCCACCCAGGCGCGCCCCGGGACTGTCATTTTTTGAGCTTTTCCATTGTGCCAAGTTCTGTGCTATAATTTTTGCATGCATGATCTCATTTAATTTTCCAGTGATAATTCTCTGTGATAATTCTGTCATATCCTCATCTGTCTCTTCTTATATCCAAAGCCTATCTTCCTGATTACCCTGCCTCATACTTCAGAGATTAAAACCACTATTCTAAATCTCCTCCATCTTTCCACCTTAAAAATCTGTAAACTTTACACCAGCAGCAACTTTCTCCTTTTTCTCTTCTGTTGAAATAACTGTCCTCCTTCTCTCAAAGACCATTTGCTCCATTTGAGCTCTTCCTCAAATATTTTACTTTGACTGTCTTGCCTCTTCAACTGCTCCTGTCCCATTGGAACTTCTATATCAGCGTGGAAACATGCTTTACCATCTCCCATCTTCAACTGTTGTTTTCAACCCTGTATTCTCTTCTAGCTGTGGTCCCCCTTCTTTAATTCCCTATATGAACAGATATTGTTCGAAGACTTATCTACCTGTGCTTCCTTTATTCTTTTTTTAAAATTTTATTTATTTATTTGCCAGAGAGAGCACAAGCAGAGGGAGCGGCAGGGAGAGAGAGAAGCAGGCTCGCTGCTGAGCACGGAGCTCAATCCCAGTGCCTTGACCGACTGAGGCACACACGGGTCCTGCTTCCTTTATTCTTTTTTTTTTTTTAATTTTATTTTTATTTTTTTTTTAAAGATTTTATTTATTTATTTGAGAGAGAGAGACAGTGAGAGACAGCATGAGCGAGGAGAAGGTCAGAGAGCGAAGCAGACTCCCCATGGAGCTGGGAGCCCGATGTGGGACTCGATCCCGGGACTCCAGGATCACGCCCTGAGCCGAAGGCAGTCGTCCAACCAACTGAGCCACCCAGGCGTCCCTGGTTCCTTTATTCTTAACACTCATTCTGATCTGGTTTTTACAGTACTATTAAACAAAATGTCTGTTTTTCAAATTCATCAAATGATTCCATATTGCTACAGCCATTCCCTGGGTGCTTTTCTGACTCATCTTTCTTGATTTCTCAGTAGCATTGACCTTGTCTTCCTTCTTGAAATAGTTTCTCCTCTTGGTTTCTATGACTTTGCAGACTCTAGTGTTCTACCTCATGCATCATTTAGAGAGTCTTTACTTTCTCATTATCTAGTTTCTGAAGCTTGGGTTCTGAAGGAGAGTTCCCAGGAATCTCTTCTTTTTGTACTCTACACCTCATTCATTTTCTCATTTTGTTTAACTAGTTTTTTGGCAGCTACTTTGTATTGCACACTGTTTCTAGCCATTGTTGGGGATACAGGAGTGCTCTGTATTTCCATGCTTTTAAATACTGCATATTTTCCATTTTCTTCTAAATTTCTTGAAATCTGTCCCAAATAGCTTTCCACTCCCTTTTGACTTTATTAGAGACAACTCAGATTCAACATGATTCTAGTAATGCGTAAGTGGGGATAGGCTTATGGATATATAGCCTGATATCATTAGAAAAGAGATTAGTGGTAAATAGTAATCGTGGAGGTGAGATCTTACATGTAATTGTAAAATTCCTAGCTTTTGAGATAGCAGAGGCTTCCGTGTCAATTTTAATTTGAGTTCTTTCTTATAGATGACATAGGTACATGTGTAGTAAGCCGTTTGTGTCTACTTCAGCATTTTCTTGATGTATGTGGCTAAGTACAGTGCTAACACCATAATGGTAAAGCTTCACTAGGAAGTTAAAGTAGTTTTTGCTGATTTTATTATCAGAAATAGAAGAAATCAGTCTTAGTTGATATGGGAAGTGTGTTCATGCTGGTGAGTTCATGGTTACTAAACACCCTTTCCCTGTAGCTAATGAAAGACCTTAGTACAATTGATTATACTTTGGAGTGGCATTGATCCAGAGGTCTGAAAATGACTCTGAAGGTTCCAGTTTCAAAGTTTTCAAAAATTAGTAAAACCAAATGATATACCATGAATTCACAAACTTCATTCTTAGTTGATCCCATTATCATAACCTAAAGGATATGTGTTTAAAAATACATATATAGTACCCTTAAGAGATTATCATTCTATCATCTTTTTGTTTAGTGGTTTTTATTTTGATAAATACACATATCATACAATTAACCGTTTTAACCATTTTTAAGTGTGCAAATCAGTGTCATTAAGTACAGTTACAGTATTGTACAACCATTACCACTTTCCATCTCCAGAACTTTTTCATTATCCCAAACATAAACTCTGTACCCATTAAACAATAGTTCCCCACTATTGGGGAACTCTCTCACTAAGGAGAGAGTTGTCCTCTCTCCTTAGTCCCTGGTACCTCTATTATAATTTATGTGGATGAATATGCCTGTTCCAGGTACTTTATATAAGTGGAATCATAGCATTGGTCTTTCATATCTTGTTTATTTCACTTAGTGTTGTATTTACAAGGTTCATCTGGTAGCATGTACCAGAATTTCATTTCTTTTTAGGTGTAATTATATCCCATTGTTTGTATCCACCAGATTTTGTTTATCCATTCATCTGTGGAGGGACATTAGATTGTTTCTCTCTTTTCACTATTGTATATAATGCTGCTCTGGACATTGGTGTACAAGTATCCTTTTCAATACCTGCTTCAAATCTTTTGTATATACCTAGAAGCGGGATTGCAGGATCATATAGTAATTAACTCTGAGAAACTGCCAAACTGTTTTCAGCAGTTTCCACACCATTTTAATTAATTTTTTGTTTCCGCACCATTTTACATTTCTGCCAGCAGTGGATGGGGTTTCAGTTTCTTTGATTCCCTGCCAACATTTGTTATTGTGTGTAATTTTTTTTTTAAATTTATTTATTTATTTGAGAGAGAGAGACAGTGAGAGAGAGCATGAGCGAGGAGAAGGTCAGAGAGCGAAGCAGGCTGGGAGCCCGATGTGGGACTCGATCCCTGGACTCCAGGATCACGCCCTGAGCCGAAGGCAGTCGTCCAACCAACTGAGCCACCCAGGCGTCCCTGTCTGTTAATTTTTTAAAAGTAATAGCCATTTTAAATGAGTATGGAGTAGTATCAGGTGGTTTTGATTTGCATTTTTCTAATGATGTGATGTTGAGCATGTTTTCATGTACTTTTTGTTCATTTGTATGTTTTTGGAGAAATCTCTATCAAGTGTTTTTACTCATTTTTTCATTGGGTTGCTTGTTTTTTTGTTGGATTTTGTTTGTTTTTTTAAAGGTTTTATTTATTTGAGGAGAGGGGGAGAGCACAAGACAGGGGAGGGTCGGAGGGAGAAGCAGACTCCTGGCTGAGCAGGGAGCCCAATGTGGGACTGGATCCTGGGACTCTGGGATCATAGCCTGAGTCGAAGGCAGTTGCTTAGCCAACTGAGCCACGCAGGCTCCCAGGAGTTCTTTATATATTCTGGCTGTTGATCCCTTATCAAATCTATGATTTGCAGATATTTTCACCTATTCAGTGAGGTGTCTTGATAGGGTCCTTTGCACAAAATTTTTTAATTTTGATGAAGTCCGTTTTTTCTGCTTTATCTTTTGTTGCCTGTGCTTTTAATGTCATTTGTCACCTTTTAAAATCTCTGCTTAGTATCTGTTTCAAAAGAAAAAAGTTATTCTTCCATTACCGTACATTTTAAATGATGTAAATTTTCCCTTTTCCCCATTCTAGCCCTATGCTAGGTTTTTACATAATGCTCTGTTTTCTTTAGTCATTTATGGATTTTTTCTATGATTAAAGAAGATATAATGAATAATATGTAACAATGCAGTAACAAGTATAAATAGTACATAAACATTGACATTTTTAATGATGCATAATAGGCTTGCTTAATTTATTTTTGCATATATGGGTTGTTCCCCTTTTTTTGTTTTTTTTTCTAACTAGAGGCTTATTTTTTAGTGCTACCCTAAGAATTTAGGAAAATATAACATCATAAAAATTTAGCACATTTGATCATAAGTATATACTAACAAGTTCAGTAATTAGCTTTCTTAAGAGTATTTGGCATCCTTGTTATGAGTTCTCTTTCTTCATCTGCCAAAACAAGATAATCACAAAGCAGATTTAAAACAGTTGTCAGTATGTTTTTTTAAAACTTTTTTTCTTGTTAATTACTTGATAAAAATTGTGCTTTGATTTGTCATTCTTCTTTCCCCCCATCATTTGTGTAGCTGAATCATTTTCCCATGTTCACATCTGTCTTGTGTTCTTTTTTTGGTAAATTGTACATGTTTATCTAATTATATTTTACTGTTTTTCACTATGAAATGTGTGACTCATTCTAATTTGAATGCTGTGCTTTTTTTTTTTTTTAAGGCTGTTTTCTCCATCCAGGAATCTGAAAGCAAGGCATGAATATATTCTTTCATATCATAAAAATTAATAGTTGAATAATTCTAAAGCATAATAAGTGTATTTTTCTAATGCTCTGCATGGTCCTTTGGCAGAAACTTTCCATTTGTATGTAATGATTGTCCTATATTTTAGATGTTATTATTGGAATTTCCATGAAATTTAGTGATGGGATCTTTCAAATTTGGTTTAGTTATGAGATTTGTTGGTATACAGAATTGAAAGCTCAGTAAATAGATATTCTAAGAATACTCCCCTTAGCCCCATTATTGAGTCAGATGCTTTGACTCTGCCATGACCTAACTAGATTAATTACATATATGATATATTTTTTAAAAATTTTATTTATTTATTCGGAGAGAGAGAGCAAAGGGAGAAGAGGGGAGGGGCAGAGGATGAGGGAGAGAAGTAGACTATGCACTTGTGAGAGCCTGACACAGGGCTGGATCCCATGACTTGGGAGATCATGACCTGAGCTGGAATCAAGAGTCGATGTTTGACTGAGCCACCCAGGTGTCCCCACATGTGTGACATTTTAATTTCTTAACAGGTTGATGAGAAGGAAATACCAGGACATTTCAGTCTTAAATTCCAGCACATTTCAGTCTTAATGCAGAAGTGGTAGTGAACTAATGATAGGTTAATAATACTGAAATACATGTCTTCTGAACCAAGGAATCTTTTTCATACCTCTTTGTCCTTGTTTAGGCTATTTCCTCTGCTTGGAATAACTTCTCTCACCCCTGCTTGGCAGTACTAACTCCATTCTTGAGACTCTGTCTGGATGACCGTCTAAGATAGTGGTCCTACTTGGATCTCATTCATATTCTTGAACATTTTGCATTGATGTTTTCTGTATGCCTTTCTCTGTATTGGGATGAAAACTTTAAAAAAAGATTTTATTTGGGGGGGAAGGGAGAGAGAGAGAGTAGGGGGAAGAGCAGAGGGAGAGGGACAAGCAGACTCCATGCTGAGTGTGGAGCCTGTCATGGGACTCAATCCCATGACCCTGAGATCCTGACCTGATTGAAACCAAGAGTCAGTTGTGTAACTGACTGAGCCACCCGGGTGCCCCAGGATTGAAAAATTCTTGAGTGCAGATTCATTCTGATATCCTTCTGCATAGTAGGATTTGTGTCATGGAATATGTGTTCAGTGAATAAGAGTTTACTGAAACAAATTGATAGAATTAAATCATGGAGGGTCTGGAAGGAATTGTTTAGTTCTTTAGATGGGATAACATTTACTGAGAACTAAGTATCTATACTTTACCTAATCTGATCATAGTTACAGTCAGAAAAAAATAATTATATATTTTCTAGGTAGTATAATATACTGGACTGGACTAGACAAGAGATTCAGTACTTGGGAAGAGAAGGAAACAGACAGTGGATCTCAAGGGTGTTATCTGTAGAGAAGAATTCTCTCCTGCATGTTTGCACTCATGCTCCCTAAATATTGTCATTCTCTTCCTGCTCCTCCCCATTATCTATACACTTATATATCTGCCAAATCTGTGATTTTATTTAGTAGAAGTAGAAAGGAAAGGTAAATAATGGTAGGAACTTAGTGGTAATGATAGTACATTTTTGAGCTCCTCTAGAAGGTATAAAGTTCTTAATTCTTTTTATCTCCGGGTACCAATCACAGAACACCAAATTGAGAAGTAAGTTTAGGGGTGCCTGGGTGTTTCAGTGGGTTAAGCCTCTGCTTTCGGCTCAGTTCATGGTCCCAGGGTCCTGGGATGGAGCTCCACATTGGGCTCTCTGCTCAGCAGGGAGGCTACTTCCCCCTCTCCCTCTGCCCACCTCTCTGTCTACTTGTGATCTCTCTCTCTCTCTCTGTCAAATAAATAAATACAGTCTTTAAAAAAGAAAAAAGAAGTAAATTTAAATTTTCTTCTTAGGGGTATACAATAACCATGAATAGCCTGGATGGTGCTAAACCTTCCAGAAATCCAGGAAATCTCCCTTATATCACTTCTTCTCTTATTCCACCTTCACTTCCATTGGGTGATAGAATTAACTATGATTCTCTGGAACCTTAAGGTAGATACAGTTCAATAAATAATATGTAACTCCTGTGTGTAATGAGATATGAAGATATGTAACGCATAGTACTTACTCTCAAAGGCTTACCAGTGTGGGAGTTTGTGTCAATGAAACATGGACATTATTATAAGATACATGCTATAAATCTGATAAAATGCTGTGGGAATTCTCAAAAATGCTGAGTATCACAATGAGGGATGGTTTCCTTGAAGGGGCAGGGGTAGTTTGGTGAAGTTGATGGGTTACCGATGAAGTAAATAAGGAAAGGCACAACAAAGGTAAGAAATCATGATCTGTGTTTTGAGAACCATAAATCTCATTAAACTGTAATTTAAGGTCCTAGTAGGGTTGAATGGGAGATAAATTCTAGGCCATATTAAGGGAGACTAGAAACGATAGTAGAGGGATTTATATAAAAGTATGTAGGAGATAGCTGTAGGGGCTTTGGAACTGATTTAGGAAGATGAATCTTCAGGACAATCTTCAGATTGTAAGATACCACAGCTGACCAGGGAACTAGCATAAGTAGTACTAGCAAGATATAAGGAGGGCCTGGAGTAGAATGTAGGCAGTAGAATTGAAAGAATGTAAGGCACAGTAAGAATATAAGTATCTTGGCAGCTGATAAGGTGTGGGATATAGAGAGTTGAGTAATGATGTTATGAACAGAATCAGGAAGAAGAGGTTTTGGGGAAGGTGATGAGTTAGCGATACCTTGGGCTTTTACAATATGCAAGATGAAATGCCATGTAAACAAAAATATGGGTTTAGGAGAGATGTTTACAGCTTACTTTAGCTGTAAATAAGATTTAAAAATTTGTGCTTGGAACTGATAGCTGAGGAAGTAATGAAGTTTCTCTTTAAGGAATGAAAGTACAGCAAGAAAAGTAGTTTGAAGACAGAATTTTTGGGAACATCTCAGTGTAGAAAGTAATTGGTATCTTGAAGGGAAGTAAAGAGATAGCAAGGTTGGAAGGTTTAATCACTGCATAATATGGACCTGCCAGGAAGGTTGCTATTCTGTGTAAGAATCTGTCTTCATGGGACTATTTGTATTTACCAGAACATACATTAGGTTTTTCTTTAAACCTTTGATGATTTTTTTCTTATCTAAGTGATTTTTTTCTTTTTTCAGTAACTTAATCTCATTTAAATAGGAATATTAAATAGCTGGGTTGAAGTGTCATACTGCCTTTAGTGCATGATCTATAACCATAATATAGTTAATAGTTAAATTTATAGCTAAAGTTGTACGTCACAAGTATTTACTTATCAGACCTTGCTGCTTAGGAACTGCAAAACAACCTCTATTAAATTGCCGTTGACTTTCTTTTACATGAAATAAGATATTTTATCTTCTTTTGTCATTAATAGGCTTCTAGGTTAAAGATAAAGTAGAAAATTTTCAGTTTTACTGGAATAGTATCTATCTACATTTATTCCAGTCTATATTGAACACTTTATGGGGGGGGGTTCTCAAACTTAGTAGATACGCTGCTGAAGCGAGCACAAAAATCTTAGACTTAGGGCGCCTGGGTGGCTCAGTGGGTTAAGCTGCTGCCTTCGGCTCAGGTCATGATCTCAGGGTCCTGGGATTGAGTCCTGCATCAGGCTCTCTGCTCGGCAGGGAGCCTGCTTCCTCCTCCTCTCTCTCTCTCTCTGCCTGCCTCTCTGCCTACTTGTGATTTCTCTCTGTCAAATAAATAAATAAAAAATCTTAAAAAAAAAAATCTCAGACTTAGAGTATCAGCTCTTGTTATACCAGGTTCTTATAAAACCTTAATATCCTTGGCTTAATTTATCTATAGTGTAGATGTGTAGCAACCTCCGTCCTTTAAAACTTCGTTTTGAATATAGAAATACCAAGAATAAACCTTTGAGCCCAAAATAACTGTTTTAGTAAGCATACAGATGTAAAATACATTTCAGAAACATTTTAAAAAATTGTTCTGGAACCTTGTATGCCTTAAAAATATTTCTTAGCATTGACTAGGACAGAACTCTTAATTTTCTATACTTTCTATATTAATGCATGTGTAACAGTTTAAAAAAAAACAATAGCTTTATTTTTTTCTGAAAAGGCAAGTAATACTTCCCTGAAGTAAAAAAAAAAAAATTGGACCATATTAACAATCTTTATTAAAAGACCTAAATAAATTGTATTGTCAATATTCAGAGAAAATTTACGATAACATTGTGGGGCTTATTTTTTTCTGACTTTTTTCTTGTGCTCGTATTTACTTACACATAGGTACCTACTGAAGTAGGATGATTATGTTCAAGTTGCTTTGTAACCAGCCCTTTTGCACTTAATTATTTTGTAGGTGTATTTCCATTTCAGTAATACATATCATTGTTTTCATTACTATATAAATGTACCATATAAATGTATTGTTTATCAGTCTTGTGTTTTTTCTCTTTTGCCATTCACTGTGTCTGTGAACACCCTTGTCTGTGCCTTCTTTCATATTTGATTATTTTTCTAAGATAGATTTAGAACTACAAGTTTAGTGGAATTTATATACGCTTAGACCAAAATAGTGAAACCCTTGGAATAGAGGTACGTTTTTAGGGTAAGTTATGGCCTGATGAAGGTGGAGAATATTGGTTCATAGTGTCAGACTCAGGTGTGTCAGCTTACTGTTAGTTGATCATGTGCTAAAGTGGTTCTAGAATGACTATATTGATGGATTGAGGAGTAGCTATGTATTTAAAAAGGAATGTTCTTAATATTCAAATTGAGTGATGGAGGATCCGATAGAGAAGATGGTGACTATGGCTTTGCTCTCAAAAATGCCCGTTGGAAATAGGTTGGGGTAGAATTAATGGCTAAGTAAAAATTATGGGTTTCTGAATAAGTTCTGATTCCATTGTTATAATCTCATGATTTAGAAGCCAAGACAGAGGGGCGCCTGGGTGGCTCAGTGGGTTAAAGCCTCTGCCTTCGGCTCAGGTCATGATCTCAGGGTTCTGGGATCGAGCCCCGCGTCGGGCTCTCTGCTTAGCAGAGAGCCTGCTTCCCCCCCCCCCCACCGCCTGCCTCTCTGCCTACCTGTGATCTCTGTCTGTCAAATAAATAAATAAAATCTTTAAAAAAAAAAAAAGAAGCCAAGACAGAATAAGCTTTTTACAGATTAAAAAGAAAAAATATAGATGATTGTTCATATAGAGAGTTGTATATATATAGGGTGTTTATCCCATGAAAAAAATTAACTCATGTCCCCATTGTGAGCCAGTTTTGATTATTAGTGCAAAGTAATAATGATGTGAAAGTTATCTGACATTGGTATTTGAAGATTAATAGGAAATAGAGTTATTTTTACACACTTACTTAAGACTTGGCTTCAGATGATTCACCTTATTAAAAATATACAGGTAATCTGTGGGGATTATTTTTCTGAATCAGCTTTAATTAATTTAATTAATTTAATTAATTTAATTAATTCAGTTTTTTTTTTCTTGGTTAAAAATCTGTCTAGGTATTTGACATAATTGACATTGTTTTCAACCTGCCATTTTCCTCATACCATCTATCATAGTCTTCTTTTTTTCTTAAAGCAAGTTGAATTTTTTTTTTAAAGATTTTTATTTATTTGACAGGGAGAGAGACAGCAAGAGAGGGAACATAAGCGGAGGGAGTGGGAGAGGGAGAAGCAGGCTTCCTGCAGAGCAGGGAGCCCCATGTGGGACTCGATCTCAGGACCCTGGGATCATGACCTGAGCTGAAGGCTGATGCTTAACGACTAAGCTACCCAGACGCCCTTATCATATTATTCTTATTTCACTGTACTTCTTTGTTTTTATTCATCTTGTTTAATTCACTTTAGTAATTTATGTGAATTTTCTCCTATAATAGATTCTTGAGAGCAGATACAATGTTTTAAAATTCCTCAGCTCTGAGCAGAGTGTCTTATATATAGGGTAAATATGTTGGATTGAACTTTTTTTTTTTTTTTTTTTTGGTCAACAGTGGCCACACAGCTCTCCTTCATTGTAGCATTCATACTCAGCATTTACTTCTATAGGTCATTTTTTGTTATTTTTGTTTCACAGTTTATGAGAACCAGATTTTTGCCTCTTCTATTTAAAGATTTATTTATTTATATGAGAGAGGGATAAAGAGAGCGTGTGAAAGCAGGAGAGCCCGAGTTGTGGGGAGGGCCAGAGGGAGAGACTCTTCAAGCAGACTCCCTGCGGAGTGCAGAGCCCGACAGTGGGCTCCGTCTTACGAGCCCATGAGATCATGAGCTGAGCAGGGACCAGAAGCTGCATGCCCTACTGACTGAAGCACCCGGGTGCCCCAAGGTTTTTGCCTCTTCTATTAATGAAAATAGTTGCCAACTTGTCTGTGAATTTTGTGTAAGAATGAGTATCATAGATTAATGAATTATTTCTACTTCATGGAATGTAATCTTAACTCTGTGGGACCAAGAAAAAAGTATTCATCTCCCTTACTCTACATGTGTTCTGGAGCTATTATCTTATTGTTTACAGGACTGTATTTGCATCCTTTTTTTACTTTTACGTATGAATTGACATAGTAATTTATTTTATTTTATTTTTTTTAATATTTTACCCATTTTAGTGATAGAGAGCACAAGCTATGGGAAGGAACAGAGGAAGAGGGAGAGAACATTCTAAGCTGGCTCCATGCCCAGATGTGGTGCTTGGTACAGGGCTCCATCTCAGCATCTGGAGTTCATGACCTGAGCTGAAATGAAGAGTTGGGCATTTAACTGACTGAGCCACCCAGGCACCCCCAAACTGACATCATAATTCTTAGGCTTGAGTAAAGGACAAGTCTATTTATTTATGGACAGACCTCCCCCATCTTTTTAAAAAGATTTATTTATTTGAGAGAGAGCTTGGTGAGGGAGGAGAGGCCAGGGAAGAGGGAGAGAGACTCTCAAGCAGACTCTACAACAAGAGTGCATCGCGAGAGGCTCCATTCCATGACCCTGAGATATGACCTCAGTGGAAACCAAGAGTTGGAGGCTCAACTGACTGAGCAACTTAGGCATCCCAAGGACAGACCCTTTTATATGGAAAGAAAGAAATCTGACTTCTTGTGTTAACTTATTTTGAAAAATATATTTAATTTTTATGCTAATGTTATTTAAGGATCAAACATAAAATTAGATATAAACCACTTACAATTATAGCTGTCTTTAACAATTATAAATATGTAGCAGATTTATAAACAAACAAAACTACTAAACGAATAAAAATAAGTCAGAAACAGTAATGTCCTGGGTGATACTTTGCAAAAACTCTGTTGTCCTTGAAATTTAAATATGGTGGTAGATTTACTGGTTGTTTTGATTATGATGAACTTGCCCTATGGTAGTTTCTTGGGATGAATTACATCTTCAAATTCTTTAAGCAATTGCAGACTCTATAAAAAAAACTTTTGGGGCGCCTGGGTGGCTCAGGAGGTAAGCGTCTGCCTTTGGCTCAGGTCATGATTCCAGGGTCCCGGGATTGAGCCGTGCATCAGGCTCCCTGTTCAGCGGGAAGCCTGCTCTCTCTCCCCCACGCCCCCTGCTTATGTTCCCTCTCTCACTGTGTCTCTCTCTGTCAAATAAATAACAATCTAAAAAAAACCAAAACACTTTAATTTGTACAGCAAGTGTAATGTATATTTGGTCATCATTTTGTGTGAGTGCATTATGTATATATTAAGTTTGCCTCTTTTATCTCATTAATTTGCTTTATAATTACAGTAGGATAATTTGCGCCTAACATAATTGAATCTCAAAGCAGTGCTGAATTTGCTTTTTTTCTTAGTTATTTGGTAATTTATATTATGTAATTTTAATGTGTGAATTTGAAAATTTTATAAATAGATTATTATGAAAATTAAAACACTATAAAAATTTATTAAAGAGAATATCCATGAACTTCCATTTGGGAATGAGTGATTTAGTATCACTCATAATTCTTGAAAAGATACAGTCTGATACATTAAAAATCCTACAATCTGTGGCTCTTGTTTGAATAATCTGTTTAGGCATAGTGTGAAAAATTTTGGCAAATGTTAGCTAGAATAGAAGAGTTCAAATTTTGTTATCTTTATAGGGTATCCTTGTTAAATTCTTAAAAATAAATTTCAGTTTATGGTGTAATTTATAAGCATAATTCTAATTTTAAGTAAATATTGTAAGTTTAATGACAGTATAATCTTTACATCTTTAAATAAATTTTATTTTTAATTTTAGGGGCTCCTGGGTGGCTCATTTAGTTAAGCATCTAATTTCAGCTCAGGTCATGATCTCAGGGTCCTGGAATCAAGCCCTGTGTCCAGCTCCATACTCAGCAGGGAGTGTGCTTCTCTCTCTCCCTCTCCCTCTTCCCCCTCCCTCTGCTCCTGTGCTTGCTTGCTTGCTCTCTCTCAAATAAATAAAATCATAAAAAATAAGTTTTAGGGGTGCCTGGGTGGCTCAGTTGGTTAAGCAACTGTCTTTGGCTCAGGTCGTGATCCTGGGTTCCTGGGATTGAGTCCCACATTGGGCTCCCTGATTGGCAGAGAGTCTGCTTCTCCCGCTGACCCCTCTCCTCTCATGCTTTCTTTCTCTCTCTCTCTCAAATAAATAAATAAAATCTTTAAAAAATAATAAGTTTTAAATTTATTTCTAGTATAGTTAACATGTAGTGTTCTATTAGTTTCAGGTGGGCTGTGTAGAGATTCAGCAGTTCTGTCTCTACATTGCTCAGTGCTCATTGTAAGTGCACTCTTAATTCCCCTCGCCTATTTCACCATCCCCCAGCCCGCCTCCACGAGGTAGGCATCAGTTCATTCTCTATAGTTAAGCATCTGTTTCAATTTATACATCTTTTGTTTGCATCAACATTTGTGAAATTTGACATAGATATGCCTGTCTTGAAAGTAGCTGATAACAGAAACCTGGAATGTATGTTTGTATGTTTGCTTTTAAGACTATTTTTTTAGGGACACCTGGGTGGCTCAGTGGGTTAAAGCCTCTGCCTTTGGCTCAGGTCATGATCCCAGGGTTCTGGGATCGAGTCCTGCATCGGACTCTCTGCTCCGCAGGGAGCCTGCTTCCCTTCCTCTCTCTGCCTGCCTCTCTGCCTACTTGTAATCTCTCCCTGTCAAATAAATAAATAAAATATATATTTTTAAAATACTATTTTTTTTAGAGAAGTTTTAGATCCACAGCAAAATTGAGAGGAAGCTACAGAGATTTCAGTACCACCCTCTCTCACCAGATTGGTACATTTGTTTCAGTTGAACCTATGCTGACACATCATTATTACCCAAAGTCCATACTTTACTTTAAGGTTCACTTGTGTTTTATGTTTTGTGGATTTTGACAAATATATAATGACACGTATCCATTATGGTATCATACTGAGTATTTTCACTGCTCTAAAAATTTCTTGTGTTCCACCTGTTCATCCCTCCCCTCACCAGCTGCTGAAGACCACTGATCTTGTACTATCTTCATAGTCTTGCCTTTCCTAGAATGTCATATTATTGGACTCATACAGTGTGTAGCCTGTTCAGATTCATCTTTTTTTTTTTTAAGATTTTATTTATTTATTTGTTAGAGAGATGGAGAGAGTACAGGCAGACAGAATGGCAAGTAAGGCAGAGGGAGAAGCAGGCTCCCTGCGGAGCAAGGAGCCTGATGTGGGACTCAATCCCAGGACCCTGGAATCATGACCTGAGTCACTTAACCAACTGAGCCACCAGGCATCCCCAGATTCATCTTTTTTCATTTAGTAATATGCATGTACGGTTCCTCTATGTCTTTTCATGGCTTGATAAGTCATTTCTTTTTAATTCTTGAGTAGTTTTCCATTGTATGATATATCACAGTTTTTACTCATTTAATCTACTGAAGGACAGACTCGGATTGTGTCCAAGTTTTGGCTGTTATGAATAAAGCTACTGTAAATATTCGTGTATAGGTTTTGTGTACCCAGAAGTTTCCATCTCGTTTGGGTAAATACCAAGGAGCTGGATTACTGGATCATCTGGTAAGAGTATCTTTAGTTCTGTAGGAAACCACCAACTGTCTTCCAAAGTGGCTGTACCAATTTTGCATTCCCTATTGGCATATGACGTGCAGCATCTTTTCATGTGCTTATTTGCGGTCTGTATATCTTCTATGATGAGGTGTTTGTGAATGTCTTTGGCTCATATTTTAATGAAATTTTTTTCCTGTTGTTGATTTTTAAGAGTTGTTTATGTTTTTGGGTAACAGTACTTTGTCAGATGTGTCTTCTGTAGATATTTTCTTCCAGTCTGTGGCTTGCCTTATTTCTCTTGAATATTTCTCTTCACATTGTCTTTTGTAGAGTAGAAGTTCTTAATTTTAATGAAATCTAGCTTATGAATTATTTCTTTCATGGATCATGGCTTTGATTTTGTATCTAAAAAGTTATTGCCATACCCAAGGTCACCCAGATATGGGTGTTACATTCTAGGAGTTTCTCCTTTGTTGTGTTCTAGGAGTTTCATAATTTTGCAGTTTACTTTTATGTCTGTAATCCATTTTGAGTTAGTTTTTGTGAAGAGTATAAACTCTGTATCTAGAGTCTTTTCTTTCTTTCTTTCTTCCTTTTTTTTTTTTCTTTTTTTTTGGTATTTAGATGTCCAGCACAATTTGTTGAAAAAACTCTCTTTGCTCTATTGTATTGCCTTTGTTCCTTTGTTAAAGATCAATTGGCTATATTTCTGTGGGTCTATTTCTTGGCTCTCTGTTTTGTTCCGTGGAACTTTTTTGTCCATTCTTTCACCAGTAACATACTGTCTTGAATACTATAGCTATAGAGTAAATCTTGAACTTGAGTAGTGTTCGTCTTCCAACTTTGTTGTTCTCTAATATTGTATTGCCTATTCTGTCTTTTGCCTCCCCTTATACATTTTAGAATCAGTTTGTTGATAAACATAAAATAATTTGCTGGTATTTTGGTTGGGATCACATTGACTCTATATTTCAGTTTGGGAAGAATGGACAGCTTGACAATATTCAGTCTTCCAACCCATACCTAGACTGTTTTTCCATTTACTGAGTTCTGTGATTCTGTTCATCAGAGTTTTGCCGTGTTCCTCATATAGATCTTGCACATATTTAAAAAATTTTTTTTCTGAAGATTTTATTTATTGAGAGAGCGAGCACGCAAGAGCATGATGAGGGGTGGGGTGGAGAGGGAGAGGCAGGAGCAGACTCCCTGCTGAACAAGGAGCCCAGCATGGGCCTCAATCCTAGGACCCTGGGACCATGACCCAAGCCAAAGGCAAACAACTAATTGAGCTACCCAGGTGCCCCAGTCTTTTTTTTTTTTTTTTTAAGATTTTATTTATTTATTTGAGAGAAAGAGAGCGTGCATGCATGAGAGGGAGAGTTCAGAGGGAGAAGCATACTCCCTGGGAGTATCAGGCTGGGAGCCTGACATGGGACTCGATCCAGGGACTCTGGGATCATGACCCAAGCCGAAGGCAGTTGCTTAACCAACTGAGCCACCCAGGCGCCCCAAGGTGCCCCAGTCTTGCACATATTTTATTAGATATATACTTACATGTTTTATATTTTTGATTATTAATATAAATTATATTGTGTTTTTAATGTCAAATTCCACTTGTTCACTGCTGGAAAGCAATTGACTTTTGTCTGTTAATCTTGTATCCTGCCATCTTATTGTAATCTCTTATTAGGTCCAGGAGGTTTTTTCTCAGTTCTTTTGGATTTCTATAGTGATCATATCATCTGTGTCCTCTCCTCTCAAGGGTTCCAGGAATATTTTTTTTCTTTTAATACATTAGAAACTGTATAGTTTTATTAAATAAAATATAATAAGTCCACACATAGTCCTAATAAAGCACTTCAGAATCCACTATGTGCTCCCTGGTCAAAAGACAGATTATAAGCAATCAAGAAACATTCTTGTTCTTCTCCTATAATGACTAGAGAGTTGTGCTTTCTTTGGTTTTCTACACTGAGGTGAATTATTTAGTAAATGTGGATGTAAAATAAATGTATACCCTTTTAGGAAAGAGTTGCTATACTTTGATATCTGAAGTTTTTTGTTTGTTTGTTTCAATCTCATCAGCTGATATTCATGACTTCTATATATTCATGACTTTGTGACATAATTGCCATTAGGAAGATACATCAGGATTTTAATGGATTGCCAACTTTTTTCCTAAAGATTGATATATTTAGAGCAATATGTTTATAAAATTCAGAGTGTTCCTTTGTGTTACTTCAATGATGCCCTGAATACATATTTTATGTTGATTTTATCAGTGTTATGTCAGCCACAAACAGCATCTCTATTTAGGTTTTCTTCATACATTTTACATTTCAGTGTCCTCAATCTTCCAAAGAAAAGTAGATACACACAAGGCCTATTTAAAAAGAGTCTTTCATATCTTTGATGCAGATCAATCAGCTCCATGATTTCACACATAGGCTAGGAGCAAAAGTGGAGCATGAAGTGGTAATATTTGCTTTTCAGAAAATCTCAGATACCATGGATATAAAAAAGGGTGCATTGGAAATAATTATATCTACCCAAATATCTGTCCTCTTGATCCTTTGAAGAAGTATATTGTCAAATAAATTGTTTCAGTTCTGAATTATTCTCTATAGTGAATACTCTGATTTAGAGTAATATCTGAAAAGTAGTAATGACTTGCTGCTTTTACTATGAATTCAAGAAAAGTCTTTGATTTTTTTGTTGTGTTGAGCTTTCACTTGTTAGGATGGAATGGTGACTTCTAAGATCCTTAAATGCACAATCAGAATCTAGAAGTCTTTATAGTGTTTTCTAAGAAGTATTTATCTTCAGCCAAATTTGGCTTCAACTCTGTTGTTAATTCAAGTATTGAAGAGAGTGAAATTACTAAGGATTAGAAAAGAATAGAAAAGAAAAAAAGCTAATATAGTTATCCTTAACTCTTTGCACGTTAAACTGGGTATCATTTGATTATTTTGTTGACTGCTGCTACTTCAAAAGAATTTTGCTGTCCCTGGAAAAACATATATGGGGTTGTTAATTTTGATTCCTTTATTGTATAGGAGAGAAGAGTGGAACATGGTAGACTTCGAGCAGTTAATGACCACTCAAAGAAATAATGACAGTTGTTACATAGAAGAATTTGTAGTTTTAGAAAGTGGTTTTAGATTCATTATCTTATTTGGTGTTCACACTACTTAGAATGGTTGATATGGAGGTTTATTTTTTCTGCTTTGTAACTGAGGAAATTGAGAAACTGTTACTCTTGTCCAAGTTGATATGTTGTAGTAAATAGTAGAGCCTACATGAAAATAATAAGATTTCTGGTTCAGAGGCTTGTGTGCTTTTTACTGAACCACAGTATTTATCCAGAACTAGGACAATAAGATGGTGTCCTGCATTTAGCAGCATAGAATATATATCTTTACCATTGTTTTGCCTTGGGACCTTGGAAATGATGAATTAACCGCTTTTTACCGTGCACTCTGTTTTGATACTTAGCAATTTATGTCTTACAGAGTTGTGACACTTAAAATGCTTGAGAAGAAAGATTTCTTTGATTATTTTATTTTTAAAAAATGATTTATTTTATTAGCATTGGAGAAGAGGGTTGAGGTGGGGAGAGAGAGGATCTCAAGTAGACTGTGCACTGAGTATGGTGCCCAATGTGGGGCTTGACCCCATGACCCTGAGACCATGATCCAAGCCAAAATCAAGAGTAGGACGCACAACTGATTGAGCCAACCTGGTGCCCCTTTAATTATTTTTATTTTAATTTCTCATTATTTACAGCATTTTACCCATTTTTGTTTACTTTGTTATTTTTACTTTTCATTATCATAATTGTTTTGTCATTATTATTACCTTAGTGAGATATTACATTATAGACACATTTCATATTTAGAGGGGAAGGAAAGAACAAATTAAAAGTAGGAAAATGGATGCCAGAATTTATATATTCAAATCAGTGCTACCTTTCCAAACAGTTATCTTGAGAAGCTATATACTGCTGCCATTGCTCAAAATATCCAGTGGATCTCATTTTTAAAATAATGAGTATAGGATTTTATTTGCATCTATACAAAGAGGTACATATTCAACATGAAAATGTTAAGTCAACTCATTCAGTACTTGTTGGGTTTACATGATAATGATAATCAACATTCAGAACCTTTTTAACTAGGGTGTATAGATTTGGAAACAATGGTTTTGATGAGTATTTTTGTAGAGTAGATTGATAGAGTGGATTATCTTTAAATTAATGATCTTTTTTTCTCCCCCTTAGTCAGCAGATAAGCAGCGAGCTCTAGAAGAAACCAAAGCCTACACCACCCAGTCCTTAGCAAGTGTTGCCTATCTGATAAATACCTTGGCCAACAATGTCCTACAGATGCTGGATATTCAGGCATCCCAGCTGCGAAGGATGGAATCTTCAATCAATCATATTTCGCAAGTGAGACAACACTGTTTTCCTATTTTGCCTATGAGGAACACTTGTTAAACATAAGCTATCTGTGTCATGCTGGCAGCCTTTACTATGTGATTTACTCACACATATGATTTGGAAAATACAAATTCAGTATCAGGTTGTTTTTTGTTCTTTTTGTTGAGTGATTATCTTCTCTGTGATTTTGACAGGGAAGAAGATTTTAATGGTTTCTATTAAAATTCAATAGTCATAGGAAAATAATCAGCGTTGAGGTAAAAATGTGTCTGGTTTCTTCCAACTTTTACCAGATTTCATGTTTCTTTATCTTTCTTAAAAGATATTAACATGATAGCCTTGTCATTTCTTTAATTTTTTTTTTTCTCTTGGTAGGATTTTTGTGCTCGCTTCGGCAGCACATATACTCCTGGTAGGATTTTTGTTTACCAGGATGGTACCATACCTACATAATGGACATATTAACCTAAGTGAACTTATGAAATTATCCTTATATAAAACTTAAAAAAATTAATATTCTACTTTTTCCATTTTAAAATCTATTCTCATAATATATAGAAACAATAAAATGGGAAAAAACCACCTTTTTCTACTGTTCAAACTTTTCACCTTTACTACTTTGCTTTACTTTGTTCCAATACTTTTTTCTTATAAATAGTTTTTAAAATGTAGGTGTGATTGTATTATGTATAGAATTTTGGATTTTACCCTTTTAACTTACTGTGGTAACAGACATCCTCCCATGACGTTATGAGCTCTTCATAAACATGTTCAATGGCTGCATAATGTTGCATGTATGTGTCATTACTTTCATATCCATTTTAGTATTTTGGAGCCATTTAAATACTTCACTGAGAAGTGAGTTTATAATTGCAAAATGAATTTTAAAAAAACATTAAAAAGATAAAGGTTTTGATCTGCCTGCTTCTCTTTGATGAGATCTTTGG
Organism: Neogale vison; assembly: GCF_020171115.1. Taxonomy (NCBI): domain Eukaryota; kingdom Metazoa; phylum Chordata; class Mammalia; order Carnivora; family Mustelidae; genus Neogale; species Neogale vison. Next base: position 15,157,026 of record NC_058093.1, read on the forward strand.
AACTTTCCTAGTTCAGCACTGTCCTTTGAGTGACTTGATGTAGTATTCATTTTTTTTGAAGATTACTTATTTTTTTATTTGTCACAGAGAGAGAGTACAAACAGGGGGAGTGGTAGGCAGAGGGAGAAGCAGGCTTCCTGCTGCAAAGAGCCACATGTGGGGACTCTATCCCAGGACCCTGGGATCATGACCTGAGCTGAGGGCAGAGGCTTAACTGACTGAGCCACCCAGGCGTCCGTTGGTGTAGTATTTGATACTCTTTTATAACTAAATGATTAGAACTCTTCTGGAATAACAAGTTTTAAGATGTCCTTTATAAAAAAGGACATTATATTTTCTTTTTGTTCATCTTAAGAGTTCAGGACTCTTCTGAAATGGACTAATAATTTTTCAAAGTCTGAAACATAACTTGTATAATTAAATAAAATACAGTCCAGAAAATCAAATCAGATACAGGAGTACTCATATTATTTCTGTTACTTGAAAGTTCCATCAGACTAATTTAGAGGGATTAGTTGTTATTTAATACTAAATTTAATCTTAAATATGAATTTACTACTGTAACATTTTTTTTATATTCCGTATAACCTTTTATTTATTTATTTTTTTAAGATTTTATTTATTTATTTTAGATTTTATTTATTTGACAGAGAGCGAGAGAGCATAAGCAGGAGTAGTGCCAGGCAGAGAGAGAAGCAGGCTCCCGGCTGAGCAAGGAACCAGATGGGGTGCTTGATTCCAGGCCCTTGGGATCATGACCTGAGCCAAAGGCAGCCACTTAACCCACTGAGCCACCCAGGAACCCCTAAACACTTTTCTTTTTTTTTAAAGATTTTATTTATTTGAGAGGAGAGAGGGAGAGAGAGCATGGGAGTGGGGTCAGAGGGAGAAGCAGACTCCCGGCTGAGCAGAGAGCCTGATGTGGGGCTCAATCCCAGGATCCTAAAGCTGAAGGCAGATGCTTAACAGCCTGAGTCACCCAGGTGCCCCTAAACTTTTTCCTTTTTTAAGTAGGCTCCTTGCCCAGTGTGGATCTCAGTGCAGGGCTTTGAACTCATGAACCTGATCAAGACCTGAGCTGAGATCAAGAGTTAGAGGTTTAATTGACTGAGCCACCCAGATGCCACCCACATATAAACTTCTGTAAACTGTTTAATTTGCTGCTTGTTGTATTGCGGTGTGTCTTCAAGTAAAAAACAAAACCCCAAAAGAATTGATGAGGTTTTTGTTTTTGTTGTTTTGTTTTTTTTTGAATTGGTGAGTTTTAATGAATGAGATGTACATTTTATTCTGAAGAGACCCCTTGGAGGAAACAATAATGATGAAATAGATGAACTTAGATTTCTATAAGAGGAATGTTGACAAATGGCTAATCTGATAGAGAATTTTGAAGTTTGAAAGTCTTAAAATTTTTGTGTGTTTGAAGTCTTAGCAAAGGACCTAAAAAAGAAAGAAGAAAAGTGTGAATACAGAAGAAAAATTAATATATTAGAGTTCCTAAAGAGGATGAACAGCTTGTTATTAGTTTGTAAGAGAAAATAGGAGTGATTGTGAAGGTAGTAGACAGTAAGCAAATGACAGTGAAAGATAATCATCTATTTTTTTATGTAATCTCCATATGCAGTGTGTGGCATGATCCAACTCATGACCCAGAGGTCAAGAGTCGGATGTTCTCCTGACTGAGCCGTCCAGGCTCCCCAATAATCATCTGTTTTTTGATAATTCTGTACTACTTTGGTAGAGAAAGTAGCAGTCTTGAGGAGAAAGGTGAGTAAGTCTACCTTAAGTTGTAATTATTATGTATTCATTAATGAGGACATTTTTATTTTTGAGTAGCACATAAATATACATATAATTAGTAGGTCTAATTAGTATGGTCTTTTAAAATATTTTAATGGAATAAGTGAAAAATTGGAAAGATAAGTGGATAGAGATTTAGAAGATCAGAAATAACAGGGGCCTGAGTCAGAGCCCTGAATATGTTGAATCTTCTTTTTTACAATTGTTTATTTATTTATATTTTTATTTGTTTTGAATCATCTTCATTTGGAGTTGAACAGTCCCTGGACGGGTGAGGTTATCTGCAGCTGTCCGACACCTGTTAGGTTTATACAAAATAGTATGTTGAGTGAGAGGTTGAATAAGAGAAAAGGGGTGATGGAGGCTATATCTAAGAAATCAGTAAATTTTTTTTTTTAAAGATTTTATTTATTTATTTGACAGAGAGAAATCACAAGTAGGCAGAGAAGCAGGCAGATAGAGAGGAAGGGAAGCAGGCCCCCTGCTGAGCAGAGAGCCCGATGTGGGACTCGATCCCAGGACCCTGAGATCATGACCTGAGCCGAAGGCAGCGGCTTAACCCACTGAGCCACCCAGGCGCCCGAAATCAGTAAATTTTTAAAAATTATATATTTTTTATTATTTGCTTTAAGGATTGAAATATTTTTCAGCTATGTTTAATGTACAGGTAGAGTCCTTTGTTTTAAAAGTTAAATGAGGGGCGCCTGGGTGGCTCAGTGGGTTAAGCCTCTGCCTTCTGCTTAGGTCATCATCACAGGGTCCTGGGATCAAGCTCTGTGCCTGGCTCTCTGCTTAGCGGGGAGCCTGCTTCCCCCCTTTCTTTCTGCCTACTTGTGATCTTTCTCTCTCTCGGTCAAATAAATAAATAAAATCTTTTTTAAAAAGTCAAATGAATTTGAACTGAAAAATTATTTTATAGTATGAGAAAACGTTTTCTGTTTATAAAGCAAATACTCAGTAAATACTCTAAGTACAAGGATTGGCAAGCTTTTCTGTGAAGTGCCAGATAGTCAATATTTTAGGTTTTGTGGGCCAAATATGTGGTATCAGTCTCATATTCTCTTTGTGTGTATTTTTTTTAAAAGATTTTATTTATTTATTTGACCAAGACTGCGAGAGTGGGAACACAAGGATGGGGAGTGGGAGAGGGAGAAGCAGGCCTCCTGCCAAGCAGGTAGCCTGATGCAGGGCTCGATCCCAGGACCCTGGGGTCATGACCTGAGCTGAAGGCAGCTGTTTAACAACTGTACCACGCAGGCGCCCTGTGTGTGTGTTTTTAAACAACTATTTAAAAATGTAAAAAACTATTTTAGCTGGTGATGTAAAAGCAGTCAGGGCAGATTTGGCATGTAAGCTGTAGCTTGCAAGCCCTTGTTCTAAAATACTATTTTTCCCCCAAATGTTTGATACTTACATTTTTTATTATTCTTATGCTTTATTAAAAATATTATGTTTTTAGAGGGAGCCAGGAAATTCTTACAATATCTTGAGACTAGATTTTTTTTTTTTAATTTGAGCAAACATATTAGGTTTTGAGAATTTGGAGAGTAGATTTGGAGAGAAGCAAAGAAAAGGAGGTTCAGTCAAGTCAAAGACAAGATTACATGTTTATTGGATTGATTGTAGTGTCAGGAGTTATTCTGTAAGGGTTGTCTTGGTAGGCTGGTTGACAACTAGGAGATAACAGATCTCTGAGGTATTTGATTTCTTTCCTTATTAGAATCTTTTTCCTGTCTCCTGGGTAAGAACTTTCTCACTTTTTAGCCTTCTGTGCTTTAGCTCTTTTTTCCAGAGCTTTGGGAATGGGGAGGGTCAGGGATCGAGGTTTTATTTTGGTTCTTCTGCTGACTTGCCTGACATTTGACCAACTTGAACTTCAGTTCTCTCATCTGTAAAATGGTAGGACTGATTAGATGATTTCTGAGCTATCTTCCGTTTTGAATTCTTTTTTCTTTTGAGATTCTCACAAATGAATTTTTTTTCTTTCTGTTCTGCCGACTTTGCTGTGTACCTCAATCTGTGCCCCTCTGACCTCAACCTTCTGTTACTCTGATGTAACAATTATTTTCTAAATTATTCTGAATTAGAATCTGAGGATGGGAATTCCATTGACTCTTACCAATTATGTGTCCTGAAGATGTGTTAGGAACATACATAGTTGTGTTGTTTTCAACACAACAGAGTAATAACTCCTTCTCTAAATATCAAACAGGATAGAATACAACTATTTAGTGTCAGACTTTTTTGTAGTAAATGGATAATATAGCATTAAGTAGTATACTAATTTATACCACACTCACCATCAGAAGTATTAGGATAGGTTCTTGATGTGGACTACCTTAGGTATTTAAAGGATGGAAATTTTATTATTTTTATTATTATTTTAATTTTTAAGTAATCTCTTACACTCATTGTGGGGGTCGCACTTAGAATCCTGAGATCATGCTCCACTGAGTGAGCCAGCCAGCTGCCCCAGGAATGGCAGATTTTTTTTTAAAGATTTTTTTTTTTACTTTTACTTTTATTATTTTTGTTTTTATTTTTTAAAAAGATTTTATCTATTTGACAGAGATCACAGGTAGGTAGAGAGAGAGAGAGAGAGGGGGAAGCAGGCTCCCCACTGAGAGAGCCCAGTGTGGGGCTCGATCCCAGGACCTGAGCTGAAGGCAGATACTTAACTGACTGAGCCACCCAGGCACCCCCAAAATTCAATTTTAAATTAAGGAAATTATACTAAAGTTTATCAATATGTAATTATGCATAAAAATAGGATTTATACAGTTCTTAAATTAACTTCTTTTTTTTAAAAGATTTTATTTATTTATTTGGCAGATATACAGAGATCACAAGTAGGCAGAGAGGCAGGCAGGGAGAGAGGAGGAAGCAGGCTCGCTGCTGAGCAGAGAACCCGATGCGGGGCTCAATCCCAGGACCCTGGGATCATGACCCAGGCTGAAGGCAGAGGCTTTAACCCACTGAGCCACCCAGGCACCCCTTAAATTAACTTCTTATATATATAGTTTATATCATTTTATTAAAAAATGAATAACTGAAAATTATCATTTAGTAGTAACTAATTTGTTTTATGGGACATGAATAATTTAAAGCATATTTGTCATTTAAATAATTAAATACTTATTTGAAACAGTAACTTACTAATAAGAAATGGAAACATTTGAAAACACTCAACTTAGTTGAGTTAATCCACTGTAGGTGTTTGCAGATATTTTCCTACACTGACGGTCTGTGGTCTGAGGTACTTGTGCAGTACAGTCACCTCTCAATTATCTGTGTTAATGGGACACAACAGTGCATGGATAATCCTAAAACAAAGTACTTGATAGAATACCGTCTCGATACCTGTTGTGGCCTGTATGTGTTTGGATCCATGACGGAGATGTGAGAATGGGTCTCAGGCTTCCAAGGGAGCTGGGAGCCAGTATGACTATCTCAAGGTGATAAGAGGTGTTTTCGAGGCCTTGGGTTTAGCACTGCAGAGCTGAGATGCCATGGGGAGGCCCGCAGCATGTGAAATCAGACCCGGCAGTTGGAATGAGTAGGATAGAGACACACATTAATAAGGATCTTTCAGTAAGAATAGTCCACACAGTTGCAGTGATATTACTTGGTGTGTTTTTGGTTAACAGGTAGCAAAAAACAATAGTGTTTATTAGAAGTGTACTTGCATTAGTTTTGGTCATCTTTGTGTGTTAAACCCATATTTTACTTGCCACATGTAAGAGCTGTTACTGAGATCTCTACTAAAGTAAGAATAAATTTATTGTCATGTAGCTAGTTATTTCAGAAATCCAGGACAAATTTGGAATACCTTTTTCTTACTATTAAAATTCTTCCAAAATTTAACTTTAATGCATTCTAGTTTAGTAATGTCAAAGAATATTATGAAGGCAAATGCAGTGGTGATTAGTGAAAGCTATGAGTTTGATTTAGGAAAAACAGAGAAGCCATATTTTTAATTAAAAACATCATAGGAGCTTTACAAAAATTTTTTTTTTTTTTTAAATTTTATTTATTTATTTAACAGAGAGAGAGAGACAGAGAGAACACAATGAGGCAGAGAGGCAGGCAGAGAGAGAGAGAGAGAGGAGGAAGCAGGCCGCCTGCTGAGCAGAGAGCCCGATGCGGGGCTCGATCCCAGGACCCTGAGACCATGACTCGAGTCGAAGGCAGAGGCCCAACCCACTGAGCCACCCAGGTGTCCCCCCAAATTCTTTTAATACTTGCAGTTGGCTGTGAGTTGATGAGTGCTGAAGCTGGATGGTAGGTATATATAGAGAGAGGAGTTTTCATTCTGTTACTCTAATTTGAATATGATTTTCCCCAAGAGAAGGCTTTGAAAAATTTGAAGTAGGTGATTCCTGAAAATTTCAGAATGTTATGGACCAAACTTTCTCCTCCTTCCTTATGGATTAGATTTGTTGTCTCTGTTATTCAGACTCCAAATAAAACCATAGCTATTTTCTGAATATATATTTGATTTTGTTCACAAGAACTCCTACAGGTCAGCCTAGTGTGGTAGTAAGATGGCAAGAATACAAATTATGCTCTTTGGTTATCTTAACCATTTATGATTTTTATTATGTAGATGTTTTTAAAAAGCGAATGAAACCGAGTATCTGTACGTAGCCAGACACTAGAGACATTAATCTCTTAAGTCCGCTCTTGTAACAAGTTTGGAAACAATTGACATTTGAGAGGGCATAATGTAAGGACAAGTGAATTTGTCTTTCCTATACATCACTGGTTCTCGAGCAGGGAGTTTTTCCCCCACGGGGACATTTGGCAATGTCAGACAGTTTTGGTTCTCAGAGCTTGGTTCCGGGGAGTGCTGCAGGTCTGCTGGGATACGTGTTCACATCACGCAGTGCTCAGGACAGCCTCCCACAACAACAAAATGATCAAAATGTTAAGAGTATCACTGTTGAGAAGCTGCTCTCATTTTCTAAGATGTAGGAATTATTTTAGAGTAGACAGCAAGGAATATTTTATAACCAAACTCAATTCTTTTAATTTTCTGTGGAAATGTATGCTGTCAAGAATTATGTTTTAAACATGCCTTCCGTTTTTACTTAGAATTAATATAAGAAGCAACATTTTTCTCTTCAAAATTCCTCCAACCAATTCTTTTTCAAGTTTAGTGCTGGGAAAATTATCCTTCCTGATGAAGGGATGTATTTTTTTTTTCTTTTTTCTTTTTTTTTAAGATTTTATTTATTTGACAGACAGAAATCACAAGTAGGCAGAGACACAGGCAGAGAGGAGGAAGCAGGCCCCCCGCCAGCAGAGAGCCCGATGCGGGGCTCGATCCCAGGACCCCAAGATCATAACCTGAGCCGAAAGCAGAGGATTAACCCACTGAGCCACCCAGGCGCCCCGGATGTATTTTCTTGAAACTCATTGTTTGCACTTTGCCTTCCCTCCCAGGAAGCTGGAAGAGCCCAGATTAGGTTTATAGTTCTGAGATCTTTTCCTTTGCTATATTGGTTTTTGTTTTATCCTTAGTGTAGTGATCTGTGGGTTTGGGCTGTGTATTTGTGTGTATATAAAGTGAACACAGAAGTAGTATATAAGTGCCTCTAGGCCCCCCAGGCATGATCAGATGTTTTTAGTGCTTTTTAAAAAAAGTCTCAGTTTTTTCAAACAGTTAAAAAATATGTGCTTAGTATAAAATGTAATTGTGTATTAATGCAGATATGGAAAGTTGCTTTCCCATTTTTATTCTCCAGAAATTTGTTAATATTTTCACCACAAAAATTTGAAATTGAAGGTTCAATTTGCAGTTAACTTAGAATTCGACTCTGGACAGTTGGGTTTGCATTCTTATGGTTTCTTTTCTTTTTTTAAGTTTTATTTATTTATTTGTCAGAGAGAGAGAGAGAGCACAAGCGGGGGAATGGCAGGCAAAGGAAAAAGTAGGCTCTCCACTGAGCAGGGACTCCGATGTGGGACTCGACCCCAGGACCCTGGGATCATGACCTGAGACTAAGGCAGACATTTAACCTCCTGAGCTACCCAGGTGCCCTGCTTTAAGATGTCTTTTTCTTTTCCTTTTTTCTTTCTTTCTTTCTTTTTTTTTTTTTTAAAGATTTTATTTGTTCATTTGAGAGAGCACAGAGGGAGAGTGAAAGGGAGAAGCAGACTCCCCACCTAGCAGAGAGCCCAATGTGGGACTCCATCCCAGGACCCTGAGATCATGACCTGAGCCAAAGGCAGATGCTTAACCTCCTGAGCCACCCAGGCACCCCCATTTTCAGATTTCTTAAAGTGATAGTTAATACTGTCATAATGGTTATCATCCTTTCATTTCTATGTTATTACTGGGTTCTATTTTAGGAGAGGGGAAAGTGAAGTAGGGCCAGGGAAGAAGTAATGTCTGTTAATTGCTGCTTGAGCCAGGAGTGGTGTGAGAGATATGAACAATTTTAATGAGTTTTTTTCCTACTTTTTTGACTGCAATGCACTGTAAAAAATATATTTTACACTGCATCCAATACACAATTTCTGTATGTATTCTGTATATCTGTATATCTATATATCTATATATATAGTTATATACATAAATAAATGTTTCAGGAAAAAATAATATGTGTATATACAGTCTAGTATTTATGTTCTTTTTTATTTAAAATCATTGCTCTTCATATTTCACTAAATTACACTAAACAGCAGGTTGCTGTTTGAAAATTGCTCTTTAAGTGTATTAGTTATCTGTGTTTGTGCAGAAAGTCACCATCTATTAGCAAATAGAAGACTAAGTAAAAAAACACATTTATCCTATGTGAACATTTAATAAATAGGATGAATTGATGAAATATTTTATAAATATTTGTCATGATAAAATCTAAGCAAACTTAAGTGTTTTGTTTTAGTAAAAAGATGACTTAACAGTGTATGTATATTTTAAGCCTCTCTTCTTTTGGTAAATAAAAAAGCATTTGAACACCAATGGAAATTATATTAATAGGTCATTTTAAAATGTGACCAAATTAATACTTCGGGCTTTCTTAATCATTATGTTAGTTTAAATATTAATGGAGTTTGGGGAAAAGTTAGCATGCTTTAACCCAAAGGTTGGCACACTTTTTCTGTCAAGGCCCAGCTAATAAATATTTTAGGCTTTGCAGGCCATCAGTCTTTGCTTTAACTTCTCATCTCTGCCTCTGTACTGTGAAAATATGTATGCAAGTAGAATAGCTATTCTACTTGCATACATAGCTAAATATGTATGCAAGTAGAATAGCTAAATTTCTATTCCCATAAATTTTATTTATGGGAACAGAAATTTGAATTCTGTATAATTTTCATGTTATGACATTATCTTTTTCTGACTTTTAAAAACCACTAAAACATGTAAACACTACTCCTGAGTTGTTAAAGCCAAACAAAACAAAAACTTCAGGTTGTAAAAAAACAGTTTGTGGGCCAGATTGGGTCTGTTGGCCATGATTTGCGACCCTTGCTTTAGCATAAGAATGGAGAAAGCCAGTAGGTCCAAAAAGGACAAAATTTAGCAGTGGAGTTCAAGTATATGAATAATGATGTTAAATCTCTGAGGATTTATATTTTTATTTTTCTGAGTAATAGAGCTATACATTTTTGTGTTGTGTTTATATTATGTTTTGCAGACTGTTGATATTCATAAAGAGAAAGTTGCAAGAAGAGAGATCGGTATTTTGACTACCAATAAAAACACTTCAAGGACACATAAAATTATTGCTCCGGCCAATCTTGAACGGCCAGTTCGTTATATTAGAAAACCTATTGACTATACAATTCTAGATGATATTGGACATGGAGTAAAGGTAAGTATAATTTTTGTCAACCTTTTAAAAACAATAGCCCATAATGGAACTAACTCTTTAGAAAATTAAGCTTTTGTCTTTTCTTTCTTAGAAGCCCAAGTTTTGGCCCAGTTGTGGTTCTGAAGATTCCTTACTACTATAACTATTTCATCTTTCTTGCTTCTTCTTAGTGCTGTGTTTTCAAGTTTTAAATAGCCATCTTTAAATAAATTGCATTTACTTAATCGGTTATATAGATCAGGCAAATAAGTATGGCATAATTTTTCTAATCTTTTAATGATTTAATATGACTAATTAAAAATTTCCTCAGCATGTTCTTAAAGTACCTTATCTCAGACATTTATCAGCAAAGCTTTGGCATTAGTGTTCAGAAGGAACATGTATAAACAACCATGTACTTTGAATCTTTCTAAAATAATTTTACCTAAATATTTTGGGTGAGAATAGTGTCGAGGAAAGTAACATGTAAATTAATATTTCCACTGCTTTTGAATATGCAGCCATTATATATATTGGCTATTTTTTAAAATGTTTTGGAGTATCTGCTGTATAGTGCCATGATCAAAACTGAGGTGCATATAAATTTCATTTAAATTGGTATTTATACTTAAGTAATTATTTGGAGCTTCCACTAAGTATTAAGGTACTTAAAGCTTTCATCTTAATCAGTGATTTGAAAGGCATTGACTTATCAAATGTGACTTTGAATACATATTTACATACGTGTGAAACTGTATGGTTTATACAGTTGATTTATGTCTACATAAGCAAATTGAAACTGAAAAAATACCCTACTGTTATGGCTAGAAATCGGTTAAATGTAAATTTAATGTAGATTTAGGTAAAAGAAAACATACAAAGTCTTTTTCTTAGAATTTTGATATCAGCATTATTTGGAGTTTGATATTTAATTTTATAAAATATTTAAAATTTTATAATTTGAGATTTATTCAAGGCTAATAACTGCTGATAGAAAATCTTAGGGTAATGCCAGAACGTGATCACAATAGGCACTTAGAATGTAAAGCATCGTATTTGTGCTTGTCCACTTGCATAATAAACACATGATTTCCTTCCTACTCCAGTTCTCACTTAATTCAAGTAAAATGTTATTCTTTTGGGACTCTGTACTCTTTTTTATTATTTGGACTTTCAGTGTTTAGGAGTCACGAATTTGAAGAAATCTTTAATAAAGGTTTTGAATAAAACAATGTCACATAATTTCATCAAAAAACCCTCCTGTTCATACACATTCTGCTTTGACCACTCTTTCTATGATCTACTGAAACATTATTTTTTAATGCTGAATGCTTAACTTGTTTTTTCTTTGTTTTTTTCCTTTCTCTTCACATCCTGAAGTTCCAACTAACCTTTCAATGCTTTTTTTCCTTACCTCTTTTATTTGCTCCATTTATGCATTAAGTGGTTGCTTAGATTTAAGGTAAGAGATTCCAGGGCTGGATTTCCATTCTTTGTTCTTATGTAGAATATTACATATGGGGAGTGAAGAGATATTTGGCACTTGGCCTTCTAAAATCAACAAATCCTCTTAATTTTTAAAAATTTTTGTCATGCAGCTTTGTGGTGTGTCTTCATGTTCTGTGAGGGCAGATTTTTTTTGGTCTGTTTTGTTCACCATCCGGTCTTGTGTGCCTAAAATAGTACCTGATGCAGACATTAGGTGCTCAGTAAATATTTTTGAATAAATGCTTATTTTGCAATGTTAATATATTTTGTGGAACTAAAATATGTTATCCTATCATAAAATGTCATTATAAGTAAAATTAGGTGGACTTTTGTAAATGTGGAACCTATGTTACAGATTGGAGGGCCAACTAATGTGCTTTATTTAACCCTCCCCCTGTGTAATAGCCTTTTTATTCTATAAATGGTGTGCTTTACTATACACCTTGTGGCCAGTATGTCATTATCTCTTGACTCTTAGTCAATGTAAAGAAGTTGAGAAGTGGAAAATATTCAGTGTTATGGGTTTTTTTTAAGTTGCAGTATCATGTATTTTGCAAGAAGCAAAATTAGTTTCTCTTTTTCAAATTGCTATATAAGATATATATTTCAATATAAACTCACTTTAAAAGTTTTACTAGCTGAGTATTAATTATATCAAAACATCAAAAGTTCATGAGTGTTTAAAAAATACACATTAAAAATTAGAAATATTTATTTTAGTAACACATTAGGGGTTGCTTGTTTTTTCACATTTTAGTATTTTGGAGAATTAATGGTAAAAGACATTCAAGTGTATTCAAGAAGCATTTAAATAGAATGTTACTTAAATTATTTTCATCAAACGTAGCATGTATTTCCTTTTTGTTCTTATTTTCTTAGCTAAACTTTATAACTTCTTTTCAAACACATTTTCTTTCAAAACCCTGTTATTTGCCTTGTCTTCAGTATAGAAAGTGATAACAAGATGATAACTGGATCTGAATCATTAGCTACTAATACCAACCATAGCCACAGACATTTTAACAGATCCTGGTTGAGAGATGAGACTAGAGGAGTCAAGCAAATAAACTTCTTGTGTTACTGAGTAGAATGTTGGGTCCAAGCCCTTAGTCTCGGTGAGTGGGGCATGCGGACTTTGTGAGGGTACTCCTTCCGCATTATATACAAAGAACTAACCCAAAGCAGTGTGTGACTACCTTAGCTCTTTTCCTATAAATATTGTATTTAAATTTTAGCTATTGATGTGTTTTTTTCCAAAGTGATAAAAGTGCACAGAAAGATTACCTGAAGGAAAAACACAGAAATGGACCAGTTCTTTTCCCCTCTGAGTTTAGACCAGCTTGCTTATCCTACTCTGCCATGCTCATTTCCTCCAAACCTAAGTATGATTCCTTCTTGACCTTCCTGGATTCAGAATCTGTTCCATGCAGGAGATAGATCAAAATGAGTAGGAAAAGAGAGAAGCCCCTAGAAAGAAAGGAAATATCACACTTGTATAAGACTCCTTCACGTCTTTGCTGTTTGTACCAACCATAAGGTTTCACTCCTGAGTACTGTGGCTTTATGTAGGTGTTTCTGCAATATCTGGGTAGAATTGCCCAGTGAAAAGAGTACCCTGGATTCATCCTAGAAGCTAGAATGCACCCGTGCTCTGTCTTTTCTTTCTCTCTGCTTTGTGAATGTCTGTCTTCTCTGTTAACTTGTAGCAAGCACATGGTTAATAATTTTAGGTGAACCAAAACAAAGTAGAGTGAGAAAGATGTTTAGTGTATAACAAATCATTTCTCTTTCTATCCTGGTATTAAAAAATGGAGTGCTTTTGGAAGGGTGATTAATGGAATAATTTAATACATTAAGGTAGAAAATAGAATTAAAGAGAAAATGTTACAGTTGGAAGGGGCTGCAGTGGTTTAGTGGGTTTAAGTGGTTTCCAACTGATCTTGGATACCTGTGGATTATATCAAGTGCCCTAAAGGACCCCTGATGTTTGTTGGTAGAATTATCTGCTACTTTGATTTCCTCAGTTCTTCATGAACTCTGCCTTTGCTCTTGTTGCTGTCAGACTTTTGATCCTTTTCAGACTGACTCTAAACAAAGATCACACTTTGAGGCCAGACACATGGGATTTGACTGAGAAGAATTCTCCATACTAAAAGTTGAATTTTTAACATTTTATATAGAATGTTCTCCACAGTCAACTAAACTAAAAAAAAAAAAAAAACACACATACATTTCAGATGAAAAGGACCATGAACCACCGTGAGAACACGTTACGGTCAAATTCCTGATTACAACTTTGATTTCCTTGAAGGATCTCCTAGTCTTTTTCTTCCTTCCTTCTTTCCTTCTTCCTTCCTTCCTTCCTTCCTTCCTTCCTTCCTTCCTTCCTTCCCTTTCTTTCTTTCTTTCTTTTAATAAGTTGAACTTATTTATTTGACAGACAGAGATCACACGTAGGCAGAGAGGCAGGCAGAAAGAGAGGAGGAACCAGACTCCCTGCGGAGCGGAGAGCCCGATGCGGGGCTGGATCCCAGGACCCTGGGATCATGACCTGAGCCGAAGGCAGAGGCCTTAGCCCACTTAACCACCCAGGCGCCCCTCTCCTAGTCCTTTTCTTGCTAGCCCTGGGAATTGAAGTAGGAACATGTATCTTCTCTGAGGAGAGGGATAGAGATCTATAGGAAGACAAAAATTATGGATTGGGTGAGACTGTGGGGAATAATATTGGAAGTGAATGAAAGGCCTGGAGGTGCTTGACCACAGCTTCGGCCCATCCTCACTATTCCACATCCAGATACAGTATATTTATTTACTTATGTATTTATTTAAAGATTTTATTTATTTGATAGAGAGAGAGATCACAAGTAGGCAAAGACGCAGGCAGAGAGAGAGAGAGAGAGAGGGGAAGCAGGCTCCCAGGCTCCTGAGATCATGACCTGAGTTGAAAGCGAAGGCTTAACCCACTGAGCCACCCAGGTGCCCCCTTGGTGTATATTTAAAACCTGTTTTTTTTTTTTTTTAACAGTCCAGCTTAGACTTTTCTCTGAACCTTTCTGTAGTTTTTCCTTCTCATATTGATACTTCTGCATATTTTATTCCAAAGTACATTAAACTCCTTAAAAGCGGAGGCATCATTTTATGGGACTTTGTGTCCCATTGCACCTCCCCCCGCCCCCAGGGCCACATGTCCCCCTTAGTTTTCATATTCCTTACCCTTGTACCTAGTAGTCTGGTAGGTGATAAGTGGTTGATAAACGAGGGATATACTCCAGATATCGTTTTAGAATGAGTCTGCCACTATTCTGTCACAGCAAGACATATGTCAGGGGGAGATTTCTTCATAGCAGAAGTGATGTCCTTTGTGAACTAGAGATACTGCAGAGCCTGCTTTATAAAAACATGAAGTTCCCAGGGTACCGAGAGCACTGAGGTTTATAGTGAACATTATATTATGATGTATCAAGGTTCACGGAGATACTGAATGTCTCAAAAAGGCACAGAGCAGGAAAGGTAGGAGCATTATAGAAAAAAATATTAAGGCATGAGAACGGGCCTGATGCTTGGTGCTAGTAGAGCTCTCCAGAGCCTGGGAAGGACCATTCTTGGAACATAAAGGAACTTCTCTCCCTCCAGTTTTCTCTGCATTCCTTAGTCACAGTCCAGTTGCAAACTATTTGAGCCTCATCACTTAATTGTAATATTTCTTCTGCCTTTGAGGTTTGTTTTTTTTTTTTTTTTTTTTTTTGGTAGGAAAATAAGGGGGATGTTTCCTACTCTTCCTCCTTGTACTTAATACCTGCTTTACTTAGTTTTCAATGATGACTTGCCCCTTTATGGAATTAAAAAATACTCACGTAATGGAGTGATTGTTGAAGTCTGCCACCAAACTGCATTCTGATTCCCAAATAAAACTTGAAAAGTATAATGAGCGATCCCACTCGTGCTTCAGGACCATTAACTACACATTTATATGCCAAGCGATAGTTCTGTTTATGTTTACAATTTGTTTTAAAATTTCATGTGGAATTGCTGTTATAAAGTGGGTGCAGTTTTGCTTTGCTTTCTTTGTCCCGAGTTGATGGTCTGTTCTCTTTCTCTGTCTCTGTCTTTTGATCTCTCTCCCTGGAGGTCCCCTTCACCATACACACAATTTAGTCTGTGTTTTGCTGCTTGTGAGATGTTGTCTCCCCACAAACTTCCTTCAAAATAGTGTTTAGAACCGTTATTGCTCTCCAGTAAATTTTTTTTATCAAATGATTTTATTTTTGAAATATACTTTCTTTAATTATAACACAGAGCCCACCTGTGATAAACTAAGTTTTATCTGGCAGTTATTCCTGTTCTTTCCCCTTCTCCTTAAATTAGATGGCAGTATTATATTTCTTTAAAGATTTCTTTCTTTCTTTATTTGAGAGAGAGCACAAGTGCGAATAGGAACAGAGGGAAAGAGACGGGTGCAGGGAGAGAGAAGCAGACTCCCCACTGAGCACAGAGTCCCACAAACCCACAACCCTGAGAGGTCATGACCTGAGCTGAAATCAGGAGTGGGTGCTCGACCAACTGTGCCACCTACGGGCCCCGGTGTTTGTATTCTGCATAGCAGAGTCATTGTTTTACTTAGCATGGAAGCATTTTCCACAAAGGAAGACCACCTTGAAGAAATATTGAAATTCTTTTAGCTTAATATAAGAGTACAGTATCAGTGACGTATAAAATTTCAGTTTTTTGGACACTCGGCAGGGCCTTTTTTGTTTCTTCAGTGATTTAAGTTACGTATCCAAACCCCATTAACCAAGCAGATACAATCATTTGATGATCTGTAGGATCATCAAGTTTTGTTTATGGAACTGTCTATCAGATTTTAATTTATTATAGAATGTTTATTTTATGTTTTTTAATTGATTAGAAGATACTGCAATTTAAATAAAAACTCTTTAGATACCAAAACCTTGAATCAAAGTTGGAAAGCTGTTTTCAAGTATTTTAGCTATTCCATGTATAGAATAAAATTCTCTTTTACTTTTTCTGTCCCTGCTCCTCTTCCTTCCTGTTTCTAGCAAATTGATGTAGTTTAGTGTGGCTCACCTAATTCTCCCTCGTCACTCAAAGTAACTTTGGGTTTTATGTTGTTTAAGGTTGAGCTTAAAGGACTTTGGTTATACTATAAAAAATCTTCTGGTATCATAAACGAAGATTACAGTTTGAAAAGCTACTGGTTTTTTGTGATCTTACCCCTAAAATTTTCCCCAAATGTGGACTGATTTTTTTCAAAAAATTTCTAGCATTTTCATTTTAAGATATGATTAGCATACCCTCTGCTTATTAATGAGGGAAAGAACAAGGATAAGTTAATCTTTATTCTTACTTAATAACCGGTTTGTTTTGTATTTGTTTAAAAGTAACTAAAGGATTATAGATGAATGTTTCACGTTAAAAATATTGACATCTCAAAGGTATCATTTGTCATTAAAGATTGTTTTAACATCACACACAACTTGTTCACTGGGCTATTCATTTGAAGAGTTTGTTTCTTGATACATTATTTCTTGTCTATTCAGATAACCACTAGTCTTTTAGGACTTTTACAAATTGCATTTAAGCCAGAATTAGTTTTGACAGCCTTAGTACTCTATATACAATTATGAGTTTTAAAATTTATATTTTGAAATACAATTATAAATGTATCCTGATTTCAGTGGCGTAGTGTCTTACAGTTTCATTTTATAACTTGAATACTCCAGACATATTCTTATTAGAAAAGATTTTTTTTTTTAAGTATTTGACAATCCAGAATATTAGGGGCTTGAAATAGGGTCAGGTATGAATCTATCTGTTGAATATTTACTCTGACCCATTGGTAATTTCAGACAGTTTGAGACTATTTGTGAATGACTTCTATTACCGCTTTAAGACATGCAGATTTCTAGAGCTTTGGGTGTGAGTGCTGATCTGCTTCTTTGGTGGCATCAGTTGTTCCCAGATGACATTAGTCTCCTACCCTTGCATTTTCAGTTAGATACAGAATAGTGAGGAGTCATGGCCCATCTCTGACTTAGGACTCTGTTACATCTTTCCCAGAATCTTTATTTTGGGTCTGAGTGGGACTAATTCCCAGTAGAACTAGGGCATTGTCTGTGACCCCTGTATTGCTTATAATTGAATGGGATACCTCAGCCCTGACTTTCTAGTTCAGAGGTTTAGGAGCGTGTCTTAACTTCAGGCAGTTTTCAGGTGGGTGATTCCTTCATAAGAGAACCAATTAAAGAAATCTGAATTGTAAGGCTGATCCACTATTTTAAAAACTAAAATTTTTTTCAGCATATCATACCTTTTAATTATTTTATATTCTCTAGTTATAAGGGATCAAAATTGTAGTGCATATTTTATTGGGAAACATGTATTTTTTTAAATAATATACTTGCTAGCTAAAGAGAGTTATTTAAAGGCATTGTTTTTGAGTTTTCTCTTTATTAGAACTAAAGTTCTTATAGTTATCCTATTGAATTTCAATTAAATATAGTATCGAGGAATCTAACCAGTGATCTGTTGGTGTGATGGCCTAATGGCAAATACAGTCTTTGCATATAAGTTTACAATCATTTGAAAATCTCATGGTAGGAAGAGTCCTTTGAGTACAACTGTAGAATAATAGTAGAGTAGAAATTGCATATGAAATGCATGGCCTCTAATTTTTTTTTTCCTCTTTAAACCTTACCCTCCTTTGTTAAATAGCATAACGTTATTTCCCACAAGTGACACTTTGTTTCACTACGTACAAGTTTTGATTGTTCCTCAAAATTTTTTTAGGTGAGTACCCAGAATATGAAGATGGGTGGGCTGCCTCGAACGACACCTCCAACTCAGAAACCCCCCAGTCCCCCTATGTCAGGGAAGGGGACACTTGGGTAAGTATGTAACTAAATAACAACTGAAAAACATTTCATGTAGTGTTGTTGAAAACCAAACACTACATATATTTAAACTTTTTTAATATTTGAAACAAGAACATTTTCTTCCTAACATTAACTTTTTTATGTGTAACTTTCCCTTTTTCTGGGAAGCGTGTTTATACTTTAAAAAGATTTTGTTTAAAAGTTATTTTTCTACTGAATTTTGAATTTGAGGTAAAATCCTAGCCCAAGTTCATGGTTTATTATAAATTGCACTCTAATTTCTGAAACATTTTAGAGTTGTTTCATCTTACATTTGACAAAAGAATAGACTATTCTTGTGAAAAACACCATGTGGATTTACAAAATTCCATATATCTTGTGTTGTTATGAGAAAATCAAGCTTAATTTGGTCCAGCAGAAGTGAGCTCTGGATTTAACTTTGGGCAGAAATGGCCAATTAATGTAAAAGCTTCTAACATTTTTCTTCTGTAGCATCATAGTGTAAAAATGTGATTTACTGGCGTTCCTGGCCGGCTCCAGCAGAAGAGCGCATGGCTCTTGAGCTCAGGGGTGGGATTTTCAGCCCCACAATGGGTATAGCGATTATTACTTAAATCAATCAATCTTAAAAAAATTTTATCATGGAGATTTGTGATCAGATGGACATAATATATCCCAGAAGCCAGATGACTAAGACTGTGGTCCAGCTCTGCTCCTGCTCTTTTGTCTTGCGTAGTCAGCCTCTTTGCAATTCAGTTTTTTCATCTGTAAAAGGGGGTAATATTTGTCCTCTGTCAACTTTTCAGAGTCATTGTACCACAAATTGGATTTTTTAAAAAAATGTATAAGACAAAGACAAAATGCTTTGACAACCATTGGCTTTATGACATATTCTTAAAATTTTTTTAATTGGAAATGTTGTTTTTGGCCCCCTCACCAAAAAAAAAAAAAAAAAAGAAAAGAAAAAGAAAAAAGAAAGAAAGAGAAAGAAAATGACAGAAACCTAATTAAGCACCATGGGTCAGGACAGTACAAAGATGAGTTAAAATGTAAAGGAGGATAATTCTGGAAGAGGAGTTACAGTTAGGACAGTGGGAAATAAAAGAATAAAAATGAATTCCAGCTAGAAATAAGGTCATTTTATTTGGGATCAGCAAAACAAATTCTGCTAAGTATTAGAGAGAAAATTAGTAGATCAAATAAGATTTAAACTTCAGGGTAGAATGTTGAAGAGATGATAGGGTGTAATTGTGAAGAGGCAAGAGTAGAGAGATGAAGAGGAAGTATTTATTTTCCTATGGAACGTCTACATTTTTATCATTTGTAGTGCCTAATAGCTTTTGTTAGGTGTTTGTTTGTTTGTTTTTCTTTTTCAGATTTTGTTAGGTTTTAAGTCAAGATTGTTCGCAGGGTAACCCACTGTCATCTCTAGTAAAATAAAACTTCGTGTCGCTCTCAAATTGTGAAGATTTATTCATATACCAGAATTTGTTTCCCTTGTGTGTTAGCAAGGGTTCTGCAGGATCTTGGAGACCAGAGTTGCTGAACACCACAAGCCAGCTGATAGTCACAACCTGGCTTTTTTGCATAGTCTTTGCCTAGCCATTATATTTTGTTCTTTTGCCCCTAATTTTTTATTTTGTTTTTAATCATTGCCTTCACTGTATTGTTCTCAGTCAGCAAAGGGTTTTTTCTTTCATTGAAACAGAACATTTTTATTGTCTGGGAAAATTGTCTAGAAATCAGATGTTTGGAAATAATCAGTTTCCTGTCTTAGGTTTGTTTTTTTTTTAACACATTTAATTATGATTTCAGAGATGCCTAAACTTTTTAGTACTTTAAATCCAAGTTCCTGACATTCCTTTTTTCTTCCTTGGACCCAGTATCTCATTTATTGCCCTTTATTTATATTTAATTATTAATGTATACATGCAATTATGCAAGATTTGAGGAGTGAGCAGGCTGGAGTGAGCAGGGTGAGTGGACAGTGGTGTGTGAACCATAGTGAGTCAAAATCAATGAACCGTAACCCGACTAGCCCAGGAGAGCTGTATTTAAAGGAACCCTGGGACTTTGCGGGGAGTGAATTATTGAGAATTTTATGAGCGAGCAACATCATTTCAGGGATAGAAAGCTTTTTAATTTTTACATCTTGAGATTCCAGTTTTCATTCTTTTAGAAACCAGAATCGTATCTGCAAAATGCCGTTTCATGGCAGTTGAGTATTTTTCATTGTCCTAAAGAATTCAGAAACTTAGGGATGGGTACTAACTTAGTAATTAGTAATCACTAATGTGCCATGGCGCATCCTATTTCTGGTCAGACTGCTTTGCTTACTTTCCTCATTCTCTTCTTTTTAAAGGAAATTTTGAGAAGAAGAAGGGAATGTTTTAATAAAATCCAGGCCTTTTTGTGCTTTACAGTACAAATAAGGTAGAAAGACTTAGATGGTCTTTTCTTTTTCTCGCCTTTTAAAATGTTGATCTCCGAGGAAGATAAGAGGTAACAGAGAGCAAGGTGAAAATAGCGGGAGGTGAGGTGAGAACGGAAGGAGATGAGATTAACTCGGTGTATTGCTGTGTATGGATGTAGTTCCGTTTTTGTGTATTTACTATATAGAAAGGGAAGTAACTTGTTATAGTTGTTATTGATCTTCAGTGCAGGGGTTGTGGAGCCCAGTTATGGATTGATTTATCCGATCTTTGAGTATCTTTGGTTAGGGAGAGAGGGGTGAGGAAGATCATTAGTGCATGCATGCAGTGCAGTTGGGAAACTTTGACATGGTACTAAAATAATTTGAACTCTTCCCCCTGCCCCCCCCCCAAAAAAAAAAGGGAGAAGAGAATTTGGGAAGCACTGACTTACTTGTGGGAGAATCTTTGTGCTGAGAATGAGCGAACAAAATTGCATCAGTTCAGGGAAATGAGGTTTGGGACTGAAGAATAGCAATAGTCATCAGAACCCTCATGGCAGAGAAGTGATACTCGAGACTGAAATCGGTAGCGGGGTTATGTTAAAACATTTTCCTGTCTCTGAATACAAATTGTATTTCACTACTGGCAATTCTGAATTTATTGTGCCGAAATTTTGCTAATCACACAATACATACGCTCTTCTTTTTGTAGGCGGCACTCCCCCTATCGCACACTGGAGCCAGTGCGTCCTCCAGTGGTACCAAATGATTACGTACCTAGCCCAACCCGTAATATGGCTCCCTCGCAGCAGAGCCCTGTGAGGACAGCTTCTGTGAATCAAAGAAATCGAACTTACAGGTATTTTCTCTACCTCAGTGCAAATGTGATGGTCATAGTACCATAATTTGTTTAGATTACTTCAGTTAAATCTCTCTCATTTTCCAAGCACTAAGTTCTTTTCCTCACTCTACTGCCCCAAACCTCATCTGAATCCACCTCTCTCTCCTCATGTTCTGATGCAGCTTTGAGGTCAGGAAATGGGAAAAAAAACAAAAACAAAAACACAACAAAACAACAACAACAACAACAACAACAAAAAACAGAAAAAACCCAGACATCTTAAAATATAAACTTCTCTACAAAATTAATAGTTACATTTGGCCTGAAAAAAAGTTTTGGACCAGACGTGGGAAATTGCAAGTTGTTTTTTGGTGGAACTTTACAGATGAAAAACTATACATAACAAAACAGTAATACAGGACGGTACATCAAGATGTCATTACAAACAGAATCAACCTGTTTAGGAAAGTTGTGTTTTTATTATAAAACAGTTTTCTTCAGAGAGTAAAACTAATACGATTTTCATGTGTTGAACCCTATCACTTACCTCTTGTATTTCTACAGAAGCCTTCCTTCTTTCTCAATTTCCGTTTCTGTCATAGATGCTTATTAAAAGGTTGTCAGAACAAGTTTCTTGAACTCAGTGTTTTTCCTGTTCTGCTCGAATTAATACACAAAGTGGAGGGTTTTTGGAACCATCTTTATTTAGCTGTGTTCATCTCAGAAAATTTTGGGACATGCTGGTGGCATCTTAGTGTCTACAAATGCTCATGTGCGGTGGCTCTGCTCTCTTCAGCAGCAGTGGCAGTAGTGGAGGAAGCCACCCCAGCAGTCGGAGCAGCAGTCGGGAGAACAGCGGAAGCGGGAGCGTGGGCGTTCCCATCGCTGTTCCCACTCCCTCTCCTCCCAGTGTCTTTCCAGGTAACACATGAATGGTGCCTCATCTTTGTCTTTTTTGAATTTGAATTCAACTTCTGGTCTGATTACAGTGGGTTTTCTTCAGAATCTGGATTTTTTTCCCCTTTAGGACTCCATAAATGTTGGGAAAGCTTTAAGCATTTGTTATTTTTAACCAAGCGATTTCTGAGTTTCTGCTGCAGACTTCTCTGTTATTTGGCTTTGTGTCTTAGGTGCAGTGGCTCAGTTGGTGCTTTGAGGTTTCAGGTACCCCCTGGGGAACCTGGGTACCTTATATGTTTGATGCCAGCTGGTGTTACGACATTGCACGTGCTTGGACACAGTGTGCGAATCACGTTGGTAACAGTGGAGTGGACAAATACGGAAGTAGTTTTGGGAGTTAAATTTACTGCACTTTTGGAACTTAATACTCTTTGAAATGCTACCCATTTTTTCCCTAAACGTAAAAATGTCCTTGTTTAATGTGAAGATATCAGAGCTAAACTTTAGTTTTAAAAGCATGACACAAAAGACCTAGGGATAGAATTTTTTTATATTTAACTTACTTACCCTGATACCAAATAGATAATATCTTTTTAAAAATGATGAAAAGATTTATGTTTTTCTAAAAATTTTTTTAACCTAATAAGATGTTTTTGTCTGGAATATGTCAAAATGGAATACTGTTTCCTAATGTATTATGTTTAGTTTTATATACTGTTTACAAAATACTATGCTAAAAATTATAAAAGGAACATCTTTCTTCCAGAGTAGTAGCTTTCAGGTAAAATAGAATGCTGTTTAAAAAATTTGTACATTACCCTGAGCATTTTGAATTATCTGCTGCAAACCTAATAATCCTTTAATATAAGCCTCATTCTTTTTTTTTTTTTTTTTAACCATTCCCTTCTATTCTTGGGTTAGTGTTAAGCACTGAATATTTAACATTAGGTTCTCTAATGCCTTTTCTAATCCTGCCTACTGGGTCTGCCTCATTAATGCTGCCTCTCACTCCTCTTTCCCTCAGCCCCTGCTGGCTCTGCTGGTCCTCCTCCCCTTCCTGCTACTTCTGCATCCGCCCCTGCCCCTCTTGTTCCTGCTACTGTCCCTTCCTCCACCGCCCCAGAGGCTGCTGCTGGGGGGGCCCAGACCCTTGCTGATGGCTTCACTTCTCCAACTCCCCCTGTTGTTTCTTCCACTCCCCCGACAGGTGAGTATGGCTTGTTCCTGGGCAGGCACATCCAGGCATCCGGCTCTTCTTCCTGGAACTCCGGCTTTATGACTTTTGTTTGTGCTCTCTGTGTGTGTGTGTGTGTGTGTATGTGTGTGTAAACTCTGAAGATTAATGGACTGACTAGAAAATGGCATGTGACCAAAGAGTAGAATTTCCTGAGGAAATCAGGGCAAAGTTCACATGCATTTTTCATGTGTAGAGTAACACAAATACATATTTTTTTAAATTGCTTGAATTTCATTTACTAGAGATTTGTGAATTTAGTACGGAGTGATCTTCTGTACAGTTTTGAGAAGTTGTGGGAAGTACTGTTACAGATTAAGTCTTTAACTAGAGAAAAGTCTATGGAAATAATTCTAAGATACAATTTTATAGGAAACGTTTGATGTAACAGTTGGGACGTTTCTGTAAGTCTGTCAGACAGCACTGGAAACACATAGACAATGGATTTCTTAAGAATTTCAGGTTTATGTAAATGTTACTTAAGGTTGAATGGTGTTGTAGTGTTTTAAAACTGCAACCTAAAATCTTTTT
Organism: Neogale vison; assembly: GCF_020171115.1. Lineage (NCBI taxonomy): Eukaryota > Metazoa > Chordata > Mammalia > Carnivora > Mustelidae > Neogale > Neogale vison. The sequence continues at coordinate 15,180,928 of NC_058093.1, forward strand.
TTTTTTTTTTGGTAAAGATTTTATTTATTTATTTGACAGAGAGGGAGAAATGGAACACAAGCAGGGGGAGTGGAAGAGGGAGAAGCAGGCTTCCCACCGAGCAGGAAGCCTGATGAGGGGCTCAATCCTAGGACACTGGGATCATGACCTGAGCTGAAGGCAGACGTTTAATGACTGAGCCGCCCAGGTGCCCCCTAAAATCTGTCTTGATGGGGAAGGGGAAAAAGGTTCAGTTGCTACAAAATATATTTGCAAAGTTAATAGTGATGCTGATTGGCAAACAAATTCTTTATCTATTATAAAAATGTATGTGTTCGGACACACATCATCTTAGCTTGTTAAATACTTCATAGTATTTAACATCTGCTATAACCAGATGTTTAAATGTGTTAAAAGACAGTTTTAGCTAAAATGGATTTTGGATGTTGTTTCATGGGATAGCTTCTATAATAGAACTTTTTAAGAAAAGCTCTCCATGTAAATGTAAGCGTGGGCTAGTCTTTGATCTATGCACATCTCTGTTAGGCCAGACTGTCTAGTTAAATAGGGGAATTCTGTTATGCTCCGGCACCAATGGAGTAAAAATTACAGCTTGAAGTTGGTTGTAGGCCCAGAAGGAACAAATCACTTCCACCCAGGAGTCAACATTTTAGTAATAAAATCATAATTTAATAGGTACTGCTTTGTAGTCTGCACTGAATAAACATTTGTTATATGAGTGGGTAAGTATGGTTTTTATTAACAAAAAGTAAGGTGTAAATGCCTTAATAATTTATATAAGTATAATCTCGTCTTCAATTTACCAAGTATTTTTTTCCTTTCTTCTTAAGGTATAATTTACATACAGTAAAATTCACCCTTTTTCTCGTGTATGTGTATGACAAATTATACAGTGATATAATGGCGGCCCACCTAGCTTGAAGAAAATCTAGACAATCTAAACAGGAGATGCCTACATGTATTAAATACTCTAAGATCATATAAACTTGAAAAAGAAAAGCTGCAGAATGGTCCCATCACCTGCAGATTTCCTCTGTTCTTTGTAGTCCTTCTCCCTCCTACCCCTGGCAGCCCTTTGATCTGGCTTTTTTGGTTTTGTTTTTTTGTCTCTAAAGTTTTGCCTTTGTAAGATTATCACATAAACAGAAGCAGATGGTCTTTTGGGTCTGGCTTTCTGGCACTGGCACACTTGAGATTCCTTCAGGTTGTTTCAGGGCTCCTTGTTTTGCTCCCTTTTATTACCGGCTGGGGCTCTGTCATGGGGGCGCCACAGCTGTTGAGCCCTTCCCGCGGAGGGACGTTGCGATCCTTTCCATTCGGGGGTTATTATGAATAAAATTGACGTAGCGAACACACGCAGACTTTGTGTGAGTGTCGGCTTTCAGTTCGTTTGGGTAAACGCCTAGGGAGTAGTAGGCTTGCTGGGTCGTGTGGTGAGTGAGTGATTTTAGGAGAGGCTGTGGGCTGTGTCCCGAAGGCGCTGAGCAGCCTTACCCCACAGCACGGGGCGGGGGGGGGGGGGGGGGTCTCTGTTGCTCTGCACACTTGTTAGCACTTGCTATTACCAGTTTGCTTTTTTTTTTAACTTTAGCCATTCTGATAGGTATATAATAGTTTCTTTGTGGTTTTGAGTTTTCCATTTCCCTAATGACTAATGATGTAGAACTTCTTTTCCTGTGGTTCTTTGCCATCTGTTTATCTTCTTTGATGAAATGTCTCTTTGTTTTGTTCCCCTCCACATACCTTTTGAATTGGATTGTTTTACCACATTCCTTTATTTCTGAATGTAAGTCCTTATTGGTTATACGATTTGGAAATATTTTCTTCCATTTATGACTTAATCTTTTTATTCTCTTAATGATATCTTTTAGAAGGGGAGTTCTTCATTTTGATGGAGTCTATTTCTTTTATGGAGTGAGCTTTCAGTGTCATACCTTCAAACTGGTTACCTTACACAAGGTCAAAGATTTTGTTCTTTTTTTTTTCCCTAGAACTTTTAAAGGAATTTTTAAAAAAGATTTTATTTATATATTTGAGAGGGAGAGAGCGAGAGAACATTAGCGGGATAGTTAGGTCTGTGTTAATTAAACTATAGTTTTGTTGGGACGCCTGGGTGGCTCAGTTGGTTAAGCCGCTGCCTTCAGCTCAGGTCATGATCCCAGAGTCCTGGGATCGAGGCCCACATCGGGCTCCTTGTTCATCAGGGAGCCTGCTTCTCTCTCTGCCTTTGCCTGCTTGTGCTTTCTCTCTCTCTCTCTGACAAATAAATAAATAAAATTTAAAATAAACACAAAAAACTATAGTTTTGTTTGCTTTTTAGCCCAAAGCAAAGTATATGCCTTATTAATGGAATGAATAGAGAGTCTTTAATGTTTGTCTTTGAATTACTGAGGACTTATGTGAGATTTTAGACTGGATCTAATTATATAAAACTCATAATGGTTTAATTATCAGATGTTTTTAACTTGAAGATAGTAGATTTGTGTTAGTTTGTTATAGATTGATTACTAAAATGCCAATAATGTATTCTATCTGGTGATTCAAATGACAAAATGTACCTTTTAAACAATCATTTATATATTTTTACATTTTTTTATCATTGTTGCAGAGACTTGACAGTAGATTATGTAAAAGCTTGACTACTCCAGATTTTATAATACAACAGAATTGATTTTTAGGTTTTGATGCTATCATATGTAAAATTAAATGATATAGAAGATCTTGAGTACTTTTATAATATTCTTTATATGAATTCACATGAATCCAAGTTGGATAAAGTTACAGAGTTCCTGAAGATCCTTTTTACAGTCATAGATAAGATAAAAAATTGCCAGAAGTGTTTTTCTTTCTTTTCTCCTTTCCCCTCCCTTTCTTCCTCCCTGCACTTTCTCCTCTGTCCTCTTCCCTTTATCTGTCCTCCCCTGGTTCTTCCTCTCTGCCTTCTGCTCCCTCCCCTTCCCTTTTCTCTCTTCCCCTCCTTTCTTGCCTGCTGGAGTGGTCTCTTAAGGGTGCTCCAGTACTCTGTCTGATCTGTCTGAGAGAGTCGGCCTTCAGCTGAATGATTTTAAGTGGAAGTGGAGTCAAGATAAAATTTAGGAACTGGATTGCTTTAGGGAATTGGGTAGATAAAGAAAAAATGTCTTTAGTTGGCATTAGCTGTTTAAGTACTCAGCAAAACTGAGTGAAATTGCTAATAAGTATTATAGGTTTAGAGATGGTATTACAAATAAGATACATTTTGATTCCCTTTTTTACCTTAGCTTTTTTCTCAATTGTAAATTTCTTAAGCTCTAATTTTAAGACAAAATAATCTAGTGTTGGAGATGGAGATTTTTGATTGAATAAAGATGTGTTTGATTTGGAATTATGTCACTTGATTGCTGAAATACTTTGTTTTCCTTTAAACTGACTGCTTTGCCACCTTAAATTTACTGCTCTTATTATTATTATCTTGAATAAGACTGTGTGAAACATTTTTTTTCTTTTGCTGTCCCAAATGTCATTCTTGTTAAGTTTTTTTTAAGGGTTTATTTATTTATTTTACAGAGAGAGTTTCCTGCTTTTGCACTTTGATATGGTAGCTGACCAATAACTCTGACCTTGCATGATGTTTAACAGATAGCAATTAAATTAACTAAATATTGTAATTTTTAATAATCATATTAAGATTCAGGCAGTGTACCTAAAGCATTTCATTGCCTGAGGTAATTATCTTTTAATGACAAATTTATGCCCTGTCCCTTTTCCAGGACATCCTGTTCAGTTCTACAGCATGAACAGACCTGCCTCTCGCCATACTCCCCCAACAATAGGGGGCTCATTGCCCTATAGACGCCCTCCTTCCATAACTTCACAGACAAGCCTTCAGAATCAGATGAATGGAGGACCTTTTTATAGCCAGAATCCAGGTTAGATTTTCTTTTTCATTCTGTAGAATATATCCAATTAAAATTTTCAGTTACAGGGGAAAAGCCTTTAATTACAAATTACTAGCATATAATAGATGTTAAATACTATTTGTTGAATGAATAGAAGAATGACTACAAGGTTTACTAATGCTGTGTCATCCAGTTTTTTTTTTTAAATCATTATATGGTTTCTGTGTAAAGCATAGAACTTAATTTTTCTGAGCAGAATCTTTGATTGTGTTGGTGATTATTTGCTTTTAAGAATAATATTGTGGTGAACGGTATTTCCTTCTTATTTAACCTGATATTCTTGCTGTGTGAATACCAAATAATGAAAATTGAGTGTTCATGAACAGCGGCTGTAAGTGGTATAGTGGAAGAGAAGGATATTTTTGAAGCTGTTTCATGCTTGGCAGTGACACTGCGGTACTCCGCTCTCACGCGAAACCCTGTGGTGGGGAGGCTAGGGCTTGGACAGGTCCATCCGGACACTGTAGCGTCTTCCAGTTGCATCGTGCATCCAGAAAAATTTACTCTGGCACATATTTAATACCACGTGTAGTCATTATTTTTGCTTCTTCCCCACAGAGGGTAAGAGCAAATATTAGATTCTCTGACTATTGTGGACATGGTGTATCAACTTACTGTGTTTTTCTGTATTTTTGCCCACAGGCCACTAAGCCTGTGTATCTTTAATATTAGGGGACAACCTGTTCCATCTTTGATAAGCAGTGAACCAGTCTGCTGTGGCTACTACCTTTTGGTGAAACCTTATTCCTTTGGAGTAATGCAGAAGAAACTTGATTCTACTTCTACATAAATGCAGTTTAAAGAATGATTTTATATGTATTCTCTCATTTGATTCTCACAATAATGTGATCATTTTCATCTGCGTTTTGTAGGATGAGAAACTGAGGCTGAAGTGATGTCCCATTAGGATTTGAAATTGGGTCATATACCTCGAAGTTCCGTGTTCTTCTTCGCCCTAGCCTCCTTACCTTCAGATTTAAAAGAAAAATCTCTCTGAATCTCCTAGTCTTCTCTTTGGTGGGGGTGAGGGGTGGTGAAGAGGATGTCCGCATCGCGATAGAAAATGCATGAGAGCCAGAGACCTTATCAGTCTTTATACAGTGTTATGCTGGGAATAGTGCTCAGGAAATTCACTGTGGTTTTCTGTGAGATGGAAATCTGGCAGCACTGTTACTATATTTGGTTGAGTTTGAAAGGGCATTATAACACAGGAATTAAAATATGGAACACCCAGTGTCTAGTGCCAAGTCCTCCGAGTATACTAACAGTTTTCTAATGATCCTAAGGGTGCAATAGTTGTTTTCTAATGAGATTATTTCAGAAGCAAGTTGATGAGAGGAACACTTCGATCAAGGCATAACTGAAACCTCTTTGGTTCTCATTGTTTCTTAATAATCTAACCAAAGAAGTAGGAACACAAATTTACCATTCATCATGTCAGCAGCTAAGAGGATAACTGAAATAAATAGAGCTAAATGTAAGTTAACAGTTTTTGCCTTAAATATGAGTGTGAAGGGCTTTGGTGGTAAAGAAGTTTGTGTAGACACACACACACACACACACACACACACGTGTATTTGTACATTTACAGATCTAAACCTAGTTTGGTAAATGTCTTAATTCAGGCTGCTGTCATAAAGTGCCATAGGACGGGTGACCTATAAATATCAGAAATTTATGTCTCACAGTTCTGGAGGATGAAAGTCAGATCAGGGTGCTAACATGGTCAAGTTCTGGGATTCTCTTCTAGGTAGTTGACTTCCATCTTCTTGTATCCCCCCATGATGGAAAAAGAGGGAGTTTTCTAGGTCTCCTTTATAAGGGCGCGAATTCCATTCTAGAGGGGTCTACCCTCATGACCTAATTGCCTCCTAAAGACCCCACCTCCTCATATCATCACATTAGAATTCCAACATATGAATTTAGGGATGCATAAATATTCAGTCCATAACATTAAAGAATTGATAATGTGGTGTTTAAGTACCAATGTCTTTGGTAATAGATAATTTTATATATATATATATATATATATATATTTTTTTTTTTTTAAATAAACATATAATGTATTTTTATCCCCAGGGGTACAAGTCTGTGAATCGCCAGGTTCACACATTTCACAGCACTCATCATAGCACATACCCTCCCCAATGTCCAAATCCCCACCACCCTCTCCCATCCCCCCTACCCCCAGCAACCCTTAGTCTGTTTTTTGAGATTGAGCCTTTAATGGTTTGTCTCCCTCCCAATCCCACCTTCTTTCATTTTTTTCTTTTCCTACCCCCCAACCCCCCACATTGCATCTCCACTTCTTCATATGAGGGAGATCATATGATAGTTGTCTTTATCTGATTGACTTATTTCGCTAGGCATAATACCCTCTAGTTCCATCCTCGTCGTTGCAAATGGCAAGATTTCATTTCTTTTGATGGCTGCATAGTATTCCATTGTGTATATATACCACATCTTCTTTATCCATTCATCTGTTGATGGACATCTAGGTTCTTTCCATAGTTTGGCTATTGTGGACATTGCTGCTATAAACATTTGGGTGCACGTGCCCCTTCGGAGCAAAACATTTTTATCTTTAGAATATATACCCAGTAGTGCAATCACTGGGTCATAGGGTAGCTCTATTTTCAGTTTTTTGAGGAACCTCCACCCGGTTTTCCAGAGTGGTTGCACCAGCTTGCATTCCCACCAACAGTGTAGGAGGGTTCCCCTTTCTCCGCATCCTTGCCAGCATCTGTCATTTCTTGACTTGTTAATTTTAGCCATTCTGACTGGTGTGAGGTGATATCTCATTGTGGTTTTGATTTGTATTTCCCTGATACCGAGTGATGTAGAACATTTTTTCATGTGTCTGTTGGCCATCTGGATGTCTTCTTTGCAGAAATGTCTGTTCATGTCTTCTGCCCATTTCTTGATTGGATTATTTGTTCTTTGGGTGTTGAGTTTGCTAAGTTCTTTATAGATTTTGGACACTAGCCCTTTATCTGATATGTCGTTTGCAAATAGCTTCTCCTATTCTGTTAGTTGTCTTTTGGTTTTGTTAACTGTTTCCTTTGCTCTGCAAAAGCTTTTGATCTTGATGAAATCCCAATAGTTCATTTTTGCCCTTGCTTCCCTTGCCCTTGGCGATGTTCCTAGGAAGACTTTTTTGTGGCTAAGGTCGAAGAGGTTGCTGCCTGTGTTCTCCTCAAGGATTTTGATGGGATTCCTGTTTCACATTGAGGTCTTTCATCCATTTTGAGTCTATTTTTGTGTCTGGTGTAAGGAGTGGTCCAGTTTCATTCTTTTGCATGTGGCTGTCCAAGTTTCCCAACACCATTTGTTGAAGAGGCTGTCTTTCTTCCATTGGACATTCTTTCCTGCTTTGTCAAAGATTTAGTTGACCATAGAGTTGAGGGTCTATTTCTGGGCTCTCTATTCTGTTCCATTGATCTATGTGTCTGTTTTTGTGCCAGTACCATGCTGCCTTGATGATGACAGCTTTGTAATAGAGCTTGAAGTCCGGAATTGTGATGCTACCAACATTGGCTTTCTTTTTCAATATTCCTTTGGCTATTCGAGGTCTTTTCTGGTTCCATATAAATTTTAGGATTATTTGTTCCATTTCTTTGGAAAAAAATGGGTGGGGATTTTGATAGGGATTGCATTAAATGTGTAGATTGCTTTAGGTAGCATAGACATTTTCACAATATTTGTTCTTCCAATCCAGGATTATGGAACATTTTTCCATTTCCTTATGTCTTCCTCAGTTTCTTTCATGAGTACTTTATAGTTTTCTGGGTATAGATTCTTTGCCTCTTTGGTTAGGTTTATTCCTAGGTATCTTATGGTTTCGGGTGCAACTGTAAATGGGATTGACTCCTTAATTTCTCTTTCTTCTGTCTTGTTGTTGGTGTAGAGAAGTGCAACTGATTTCTGTGCATTGATTTTATATCCTGACACTTTACTGAATTCCTGTACAAGTTCTAGCAGTTTTGGAGTGGAGCCTTTTGGGTTTTCCACATATAGTATCATATCATCAGCAAAGAGTGATAGTTTGACTTCTTTGCCAGTTTGGATGCCTTTAATTTCTTTTTGTTGTCTGATTGCTGAGGCTAGGACTTCTAGTACAATTTGAATAGCAGTGGCGCTAATGGACATCCCTGCTGTGTTCCTGATCTTAGCTGAAAAGATTTCCGTTTTTCTCCATTGAGAATGATATTTGAAGTGGGTTTTTCATAGATGGCTTTGATAATATTGAGGTATGTGCCCTCTATCCCTACACATTGAAGAGTTTTGATCAGGAAGGGATGCTGTACTTTGTCAAATGCTTTTTCAGCATCTATCGAGAGTATCATATCGTTCTTGTTCTTTCTTTTATTAATGTGTTGTATCACATTGATTGATTTGCGGATGTTGAACCAACCTTGCAGCCCTGGAATAAATCCCACTTGGTCGTGGTGAATAATCCTTTTAAAGTACTGTTGAATCCTATTGGCTAGTATTTTGGTGAGAATTTTTGCATCTGTGTTCATCAAGGATATTGGTCTATAGCTCTCTTTTTTGATGGGATCCTTGTCTGGTTTTGGGATCAAGGTGATGCTGGCCTCATAAAATGAGTTTGGAAGTTTTCCTTCCATTTCTATTTTTTGGAACAGTTTCAGGGGAATAGGTATTAATTCTTCTTTAAATGTGTGGTAGAATTCCCCTGGGAAGCCGTCTGGCCTTGGGCTTTTGTTTGCAGATTTTTTTTTTTTAAGATTTTTATTTATTTATTTGACAGAGAACACAAGTAGGCAGAGAGGCAGGCAGAGAGAGAGAGAGAGGGAGAAGCAGGCTCTGCACTGAGCAGAGAGCCTGATGCGGGGCTCGATCCCAGGGTCCTGGGATCATGATCTGGGCCAAAGGCAGAGGCTTTAACCCGCTGAGCTACCCAGGCACCCTTGTTTGGAGATTTTTGATGACTGTTTCAATCTCCTTACTGGTTATGGGTCTGTTCAGGTTTTCTATTTCTTCCTGGTTCAGTTTTGGTAGTTTATATGTCTCTAGAAATGTATCCATTTCTTCCAGAATGTCGAATTTGTTGGCGTAGAGTTGCTCATAGTATGTTCTTATAGTTGTTTGTATTTCTTTGGTGTTGGTTTTGATCTCTCCTCTTTCATTCATGATTTTATTATTTGGGTCCTTTCTCTTTTCTTTTTGATAAGTCTGGCCAGGGGTTTGTCAGTTTTATTAATTCTTTCAAAGAACCAGCTCCTAGTTTCGTTGATATGTTCTATTGTTTTTTTAGTTTCTATTTTATTGATTTCTGCTCTGATCTTTATGATTTCTCTTCTCCTGCTGGGTTTAGGCTTTCTTTGTTGTTCTTTCTCCAGCTCCTTTAAGTGTAGGGTTAGCTTGTGTATTTGAGACCTTTCTTGTTTCTTGAGAAAGGCTTGTACTGCTATATATTTTCCTCTCAGGACTGCCTTTGTTGTGTCCCACAGATTTTGAATAGCTGTGTTTTCATTATCATTTGTTTCCATGAATTTTTTCAATTCTTCTTTAATTTCCTGGTTGACCCATTCATTTTTTAGAAGGATGCTTTTGTCTCCATATATTTGGGTTCTTTCCAAATTTCCTCTTGGGATTGAGTTCTAGCTTCAGAGCATTGTGGTCTGAAAATATGCAGGGAATGATCCCAATCTTTTGATACCAGTTGAGACCTGATTTAGGACCGAGGATGTGATCTATTCTGGAGAATGTTCCATGTACACTAGAGAAGAATGTGTATTCTGCTGCTTTGGGATGGAATGTTCTGAATATATCTGTGATGTCCATCTGGTCCAGTGTGTCATTTAAGGCCTTTATTTCCTTGTTGATCTTTTGCTTAGATGATCTGTCCATTTCAGTGAGGGGAGTGTTAAAGTCCCTTACTATTATTGTATTATTGTCGATGTAGTTCTTTGATTTTGTTATTACTTGGTTTATATAGTTGGCTGCTCCCATGTTAAGGGCATAGATATTTAAAATTGTTAGATCTTCTTGTTGGACAGACCCTTTGAGTATGATATAGTGTCCTTCCTCATCTCTTATTATAGTCTTTGGCTTAAAATCTAATTGATCTGATATAAGGATTGCCACCCCAGCTGTCTTCTGATGTCCATTAGCATGGTACATTGTTTTCCTCCCCCTCACTTTAAATCTGGAGGTGTCTTCACGTCTAAAATGAGTTTCTTGTAGGCAGCATGTTGATGGGTTTTGTTTTTTCATCCATTCTGATACCCTGTGTCTTTTGATTGGGGCATTTAGCCCATTAACATTCAGGGTAACTATTGAGAGATATGAATTTAGTGCCACTGTATTGCCTGTAAGGTGACTGTTACTGTATATTGTCTCTGTTCCTTTCTGATCTACTACTTGTAGGCTCTCTCTTTGGTTAGAGGACCCCTTTCAATATTTCCTGTAGAGCTGGTTTGGTGTTTGCAAATTCTTTCAGTTTTTCTTTGTCCTGGAAGATTTTTATCTCTCCTTCTATTTTCAATGATAGTCTAGCTGGATATAGTATTCTTGGCTGCATGTTTTTCTCGTTTAGTACTCTGAATATATCATGCCAGTTCTTTCCAGCCTGCCAGGTCTCTGTGGAAGGTCCACTGCCAATCTAATGTTTATACCCTTGTATGTTACAGACTTCTTTTCCCGGGCTGCTTTCAGGATTTTCTCTTTGTGGCTAAGACTTGTAAATTTTACTATCAGGTGACGAGGTGTGGACCTATTTTTATTGATTTTTGAGAGGCGTTCTTAGCATCTCCTGGTTTTTTATGTTTGTTCCCTTTGCTATATTAGGAAAATTCTCTACAATAATTCTCTCCAATATACCTTCTGCTCCCCTCTCTCTTCTTCTTCTGGAATCCCAATTATTCTAATATTGTGTCATCTTATGGTGTCACTTATCTCTCAAATTCTCTCCTCGTGGTCCAGTATTTGTTTGTCTCTCTTTTGCTCAGCTTCTTTATTCTCTATCATTTGGTCTTCTATGTCACTAATTCTTTCTTCTGCCTCATTTATCCTATCAGTAAGAGCCTCCATTTTTTATTGCACCTCATTAATAGCTTTTTTGATTTCAACTTGGTTAGGTTTTAGTTCTTTTATTTTCCCAGAAAGGGCTTTTATTTCTCTGGAGAGGGTTTCTCTAATATCTTCTATGCCTTTTTTGAGCCTGGCTAGAACCTTGAGGATCGTCATTCTGAACTCTAGATCTGACATATTACCAATGTCCGTATTGATTAGGTCCCCAGCCTTCAGTACTGCCTCTTGTTCTTTTTTCTGTGGTGAGTTTTTCCGCCTTGTCATTTTTTCCAGATAAGATTTGCTTTCTCCTCCTCTGGAAATCCGCTGTTCTCCTTGGTGAGTGAAGTTGGTCTTGGCTGGGTTTCTTGCGGATCTTCTGGGGGAGGGGCCCGGTGTAGTGATTCGCAAGCGTCTTTGCCCCGGGCGGAATTGCCCCGCCCTCACCAGGGGCCGGGCTGAGTGATCCGCTCGGGTTTGCTTTCGGGAGCTTTTGTTCCCTGAGCGCTTTCCGTAGACTTCCGGAGGACGGGAACAGAAACGGCGGCCTCCTGGTCTCCGGCCTGGAGGAGCCGAGAGCCCGGGGCGCCACTCCTCAGTGCGCCCTCAGAGAACAGCGCCCAACTGCCCCTGTCTCCCTGGCCTCTGGTTGCGCTTGTAGGAAAGCGCTCAATCCGTCGCACTTGGAGAGAAGCGCCCGGTGGCTTCCGTCTCCCTGGCCTCCAGCCGCGCTCCGAGCTCACCGAGCCTGCGAGCGTCCAGGTAACGCCGAGCCGCGAGCTCACTCCCCGGCTCTGTCTCTGTAGCCGGCCTCCCCGCTCTAATACCTGGGAGCTCTGCGACACTCAGACACCCCTGGTCCTTCTATGACCCCGCGTGGGCTTTCTTCTGGTTTAGCCTCTGGAGGATGTCCCTCCCTGGAGCAGAGTTTTAAAAGTCCCGATTTTGTGCTCCGTTGCTCCGCCGCTTCCGGGAGCCGGCCCCTCCCCCGCGGTCTATCTTCCCGTCGCTTTGGATTCACTTCTCCGCTGGTCCTACCTTTTAGAAAGTGATCGATTTTGTTTCTAGAATTGTTGTTCTTCTTCTCTTCGATTTCCCATTGGATTTGTAGGTGTGTGCAGTGGTTAGATAAGCTGTCTAGCTGATCTCCTGCTACCTGATGTCGTCTCAGCCTGCTGCTTCTCCGCCATCTTGACTCCTCTCTAGATAATCCTATATTTTATTGCTCACAGTTCCTTAAAGCCAAGACTAAAAAATCCAATTCGTAAAGTGAAATGTTGTTTCTAAGAAACGTGACTGTATATAGGTGTACGAGAGAGGAATTTGTGAACGAGTATGGTGTTTTACACAGGGAAAATGTCAAGGTTTACCCATTGAATGTTATGAAAACAACTACAAAGAAACTGAAAAAATAACATTGGGTTGGTGGTATTGCAGAAGAGAAGCCAATAACATATATCCTCTAAATGAAAGTTAAGTTACAGCATTACCATAAATTTCCAGAAGAATACAGATGTGGTAAGGCTTTAGCAAAGTATGAATAAAGAGCAGTCGCAAGAAGCATTTTTCAAATCCTTATATTAGGCAGTCTTTAGGATTTGTTAGAGAATCCTTACTCTTTTTATTTTATTTTTTTAAGAATGCTTACTGTACTGAGAGAAAAAAAGCCAGAAAACAACTGAAAAGTATAATATTCTCAAATGACCAAGTAAGCCAGATAGACCCTTAACACTGATTATTAACACAAGCTGTGTTTTTAAACTTTGTGTTAATTTGCTGCTTTTTCTTAGCATAACATCTTGTGATTTTTTTTTTTTTTTGCTTGGAAAGGAATAACAACAATGATCCAATTCTTTTAACCCTTCTGAAACTACAGAACTGATAATTATTTGTAACCGTAATCTTTTCCATCAAAAAGGCCTCCTTACTCAGTATGATGAGTTCAGTTCACTTTTAAATACGCCCTGCTGTTCATGTTTAGGAAATGTTTCACTCTTAAAATGAATTGCTCAATTATTTTCCTTTACTGTAATGTAAAATATAAGCACCTAAATTTGAATGCATTCTCAGATGTCTATATTCTCCAAAGGTAGTAGTCTTTTCTTAAAAAAAAAAAAATAAATAAAATTACTTATTTATTTTAGGGACTGGGCGGGGGGGAGGGGGAAAAGGAGAGAGAAACTTAAGCAGACTCTGCACTCAGAGCAACCCTGAGATCATGACGAGCTGAAACCCAGATTCGGACACTTAACTCACTGCATCACCCAGGTGCCCCAGCGGTATCCTTTAATGATTTTAGAAGTAGTATTCATTTAGAACATTTAGAGTGTTCATTTTGTCTCATTTTCTCAGAGTATTTACAAATCTGTAGAAATAAGCTGTAAAATTCCAAGTTATTTTTCAAAACGTTTTGAAGTAGACATTTTGAAACAATAAGCCTCAAAGATTATGCTCCACAGGATTTCATAAATAACCAGGAAGGTCATGTTCTGAACGTCTGTATATTTCATCAGCACAGACTCATCCTCTAAGTGTGGTTTGCTTGCAGAGCCTTTACTATGTACATACCTACTTGTTACTGTGTGTAGAACTTAAGACCTCTCTAAAACTGCAGTCATCTGGTGAGGCCTTGTCTTCACATTAACATCTTAGTATATATTGTGAACATAAAACTCCCGAATCTAAGTTTGGAGATTTTTTGGTGGCTTTAGGGAAAGGGTCTTGTCAAATGAAGAATCATCTTAACTAAGTGGAGTGTAAAACAAGTGTCTGGTTACTTCTCTTCCCTGTTCATGAGATGCTAGGACTAGAACCAAATAATGCAGATGATGATTCTCATCAAAATCCTGCTTCAGTCTTCTAGAATGGCTTGTTTTCAGCTCAGCTCTAAGGAAAATAAATCTAAAGTAGGATGTTGTGTTTCACAGGAGTTCTGATCAGATAAAGTCTTAATGTGGTCCAGAAAGAAAATGCTGTGGTATCGAAATTAATTTGGATCATCACATTAAATTTTTGCCCTGGGGGAAAAAAGTAGTATTTGGGGTGACCTTTGTAAACTCCATTTAGAACTGAATTTTTTTAAAAAAGATTTAATTTATTTATTTATTTGACAGAGAGAGAGAGAGAGAGAGAGCGAGAGCGCGAGAGATCACAAGTAGGCAGACAGAGAGAGAGAGGAGGAAGCAGGCTCCCTGCTGAGCAGAGAGCCTGATGTGGGGCTCGATCCCAGGACCCTGAGACCATGACCTGAGCTGAAGGCAGAGGCTTAACCCACTGAGTCACCCAGGCGCCCCTGGAACTGAATTTTTTAAACATGGTCTAGCTTTGAGAAAAATCCAACTTGTTTTGTTATGAAGTAAATGTTTTTTAGGAAGATTTGGGATTGGTTTTTACCTGGGCTGTTGTTGGTAGACTTCTTAAAACCATATGATTTCAGATTTTCACTTTCAGAACTAGAAAAAAAATAGAACATACTCATCTTAAAAAATAATAGTACACTTGATCTACCTACAAGAAGACTGTTCTGAGTTAAACACCTAATCATTCTGGTTTAGCTGAGCACCAGAAGGTCATTAAAAAAAAAAAAAAGGATGAGAAATAGTGACTGAAGTGGGGAATTCCCTACTTTTCTGTTATGGGACTGTTGGTAACAGAAGAGGAACATTTTCTTCTTACTTGATGGGACCATATACCCAATAAATAGTTTTCTAGAATATCAGTTGCTGTCTCCTTCTATCAGCTTTGTCTCTGCTACTTCTGTGTTTATTATGTCATCTTCTTCCTCCAAGTTTGAAAACACAGGGTATTGGGAACATACCAGCAATTGTTCCAAGCCTCTGTGAGGGGGAGACAAGGCACCAAAGGGTTTACTACCAAGAAGTATGACCTTAGGGAAAAACTTAATCAAAAGTTACCTTTTAAGAAAGGTACTTGTTTCTAGGGTTATTCTACTCTGTCTCTTACAGCTAGATACTCTTCAGTGTTAACTAATAGCTTAACTCTGGTCTATATATCACGTATGTCTCTTAGCTACCAAGTATACTTTTTTCATACTATTACTAAGTTTTCTTCTTTTCTCTGCGTTTATGCTGTATTGAGTTTTTTGGGTTTTTTTTTGTTGTTGTTTTGTTTTTTTTAGTGACAGGTCCTAGGTTAGGCATTCTGCATGCATTAGTTTTTGGTTTTTGTTGTTTTTAAATCTTTGCAACCGCTCTGTGAAGTAAACCACCTTTTTTCATCACATTTATGGATTAGGGCCAAGGAAATGATTACTAGGTGTTTAACAACAAGGAAATGGCGAATCAGGTGTTTGATGCTGGGTGACTTTGAAGTCCAGTCTCTCACCACTGAGCACTCTGTCCTCTAAGGCACTTCCCTAGTTCCTGTCTACGTACTTACTTTTCCAGGTGTGTACTGGTCATGCTGTTCTAGACCTGTCAGCCTCTGCCCCTCACTTGGGTTTCGTCTTGTCTTTCTCTTCTCTGCTTGTTGAACTCCTTTTCTTCTAGTGCCCACTCAGAGAGTGTTTCTGTGTGGCCTTCCCTACAAATACCCGCCCCCACCCCACCATCCCCATGCCGCCTCTCCCAGCACAGCCCCCCGCAGCGGATTGCCACAAACATTGCTGGGCTCAGGTTATGTTCTTTTGTATCTCCGGTTAGAATATGAGACCTTGGAGGGCAGTGACTCTTTCATCTTTTCAGTTGTATTAGTCTTAACTGTAATTTGAGTTAATAAAGGTGTTTTTTTTTCATAAGAAGATACATACTGTGCTTTACACTCATTCTGAAGGAAAGCGTAACTGTAGAATTAATCTTGGGCTATTGTTTGGTACGTACCAGGTTTATTTATTTACATACGTTAAACATTCATTGTAGGCTGACTAGTGCTATGCACTGTACCAGGCATTTGCGATAGAGGGAAAGACACGTTGGGGAGGAGAGAGTGATTTGAATGAGTCTGGTGTTTTTGGTATGAATTGGAATTGTAATGACACAGATCTAACTCTCAGAATGGCTTGATACTGGCTTCCTAGCAGAGTGCTTGCCACTTACTAGAAAGTCAGTAAATATTTAATTAATGAATGAAGAACCAATTAATTTGCCTGTTAATTAAGTAATGGAAAGTATAAATTTAGGATGTTGGGATGCAATTTTTTTTTCCTGGTGTTGAGCATTTAAACTCGTAACCTTTAAAATCCTGAAAACCAAATTATTCATGATAATCTGCAGAAATTCTTTGAGAAAATATGTTGTTAGTGATATGAGAAGATCAGTTTGGTATTACATGTTAGAATAGATCTGTATATAAGAAATGCTTCCTGTTACAATTTTTAGAACTTTCTTTAAACTCCCCCAATACTTTGTTTTTTTGTGTTAATGTATTATCCCTCAAAAGAGGGCCTTTAAGATAGCTTAAAAATATTTGTACCTAGGGGTTTCCCTCCTTATATGTTTGTTTTATTGTATTAGCCTTTCCTTTTGATGTGACTCGCCCTTACCCCTTACCCTCCGCACCTTTTTGTTTCCGCAGTATCTCTTGCTCCTCCTCCTCCCTCCATCCTACAGGTAACTCCTCAGTTACCTTTAATGGGATTTGTGGCCAGAGTCCAAGAAAATAGTAAGTTTATGTCTTCTTTATGCTGTAGATCAGATTATAGGCATAAAATGTCATTTATATGTAATTGGCTGAATAGTCCTTTGTTCACTGAGAGTTCACATATTTGCGTATTATGGGCAAGTTCCTGGGTGAGCAGCTAGTGTGATAAAATAATTAAGATGAAGTTCTTTGCTTTCAGATAACTTAAAATCTGGTAGTGAAGATGAGACAAGAATAAAATAAAGCCCATCTAAGAAAGGAAAGACCACATCTAACCAAGGAGATGCTACTTAGTCCCCCAGATAGCCCGTCTCTTTATCTGCATTGCTCAGACAGCTAGTAGCCTCATTTGCTGTCACTGGAGTCGCAGGGTCTGGTGGCCGGGCTTGAGAATCTTCCTCCAGTCTTGTGATTCCAGGTGTAAAAATGGCCATGATAAAAGGACCAGATAAAAAGGACCAGATAACTAATTTCACTGACCCCTTCAGTCGTCTCCTAGGAAAGCATTAAGGAAGCTCAGGAGACTGATGTCTCCGAAGCAGGAGGCCTGTGTCACACTCAGTGAGCAAACTGCTGTTACAGAGACCAGTGAAATAGGCCATAAGATGAACTCTTTTCTGGGGAGAGGTCTGTGCAAGGAGCCCACCCACATCACAGTCCCACGGTTGCATGACGGGCATGGAATCTGAGCCAGGCGTTTCCATTAATGAAATGTTTCATGCCATCAGTACGATGAAGCCCAGAGTCTGCATCTCATAACAGGGGTGGCCTGACCAGAGGGGTACACATATTTGCACTGTGTTGCTTAGGACTCCTCGTTCTTTGATGGGCGTTGCTGATACCAGAAATGGGAGCTCTTAGGAGAGCAGGAATTTTCGGTGGTTCTGTTGGCTGGCTGTTTCCCCTGCACTTAGAGAAGCATCTGACACAAAGCAGACGCTTTAGTCCCTGGTTTGTTGTTGTCGTTTTGTTTTGGGGGGGTTGATTTTTTTATTTGTTTGTTTTTTGTGCTTTTGTATCTAACCAAATGCCCCGTTTTTATGGACACATTTTTTGGTTGCATTTTAACTGGTTAGAATCCTGGCCCACTTGCCTGAGGGCTCACGGCCTCTTCCAGGTGCCTTTGATCTCTGTTCGCTTCTGAAAATAGTCTGACTTCCGCTTATTGGAAGGTAAACCGAGGAGCACCTCCAATGTTCAGCAGTGTGATTGCCTTTTGGAATAGTCTTTTCTTTCTTTCCATAGTCACATATATTTCTCACCTACAAAATGTAGAAAAATAAGAAAACTTTGTTTATGAGGTGAGCTGTGGCTGATTTTATGGATACAGCAGGGATTCTGCGTTCAAATGAATGTTCTCTTCAAAACGTTCACCTTGGAAAGATGTGTACTTGTCTTTTAGAATTATCTTCTTAGTTTTCAGGTATATTACTTTGAAGATACTCTGGTAGCAGATAGTCTATAATAAGACTGATACTTGGAAACAGTCTGGAATTACTTGGAACCAGGTATACTGGGCTGAGTAGTGCAGAGCTGGTTCTATTATTCTTAAAATCCTTCTATGGCTCCCCGTTGCTCTTTGGATAGAATCCAAACTGTTGGAAGGCCCTTCCTACTTAGTCCTCTTCAGCTTCCTTATGCCTCTTTCTCCTAAACTTTGGCCAGTTCTTTGAAAGGTTCCTACTTTCTTACCTTTGTATATTTTTTCTCCCTTCACGTCGGACATGAAGCGTCCACCCTCACTCCATCCTGCCCTCTGGCCAGTAACTCTTACTTATTCTTCAGGTTCAGGAAGCCTTTCCTGACCTATGTAAGAGTTTTGGTCTGTTGCTGTGTTTCTCAGAGTGACTTACAGCACTTACTGCGTGTAATTACAAGTGAAAATTCCGTTGTCCGTGTCTCTATGACTTTTGTCTACTGCTCTGTCTCGGTGCTGAACATAGTGGCTAGCCATAGCAGGCTCTCAGTTGATGTTTGTTGAATGAATAATCATGAAATATGACTTTAAAGTTACTGATATTGTCCCATAATAGTGTGTCTTTTAAGATAACAGGCATTGAAGTTCAAATTCCTGCTTTTCCACTTACTTAGTGAAGGACTACTTAATCCTGGAAAGCCAGTTTCCACATAAAATGAGGATTAAAATGGTAGCTTATGTCAGTCTCATTAACTCTGAGGCATTATAAGAAATAGTAAAAATGAGCAATGGCAGAATCTTTGAGTAATTTTATAACGTAATTTCTCAAGGTGATTGTTTTGAAAGACAGTGTTCCTTTGGATCTTTGTTTTTATGTCATTGTTTAAAGTCAGCCTCTTTACCTTATAAATGCAAATAGGTTATACTGTTGATTCCCAACCTTATGTAATTTGTCATAAAATATATGCTAAATCACATATCTGTAGTTTTTATTTTAAAAACCCATTAGGAGTAAAAGAATCACTTTTAATGAGTAAAGTTTGGAAGTGCATCAAACAGGCAGGTTGGGAAGTCGACTGGCAGCGCGTGGGAGAGCCTGGAACAGGACAGAGGGCGGGAACCGACGTCCCAGTCCCCCCGGCCGCCCGCAGTCTTCCACATCCCCCTGGTTGAACCAGTAGGCCCACGTGAACGATAGACAGTAAACAGGATTGCTCAGAGAGTCGCACAGAAACAGTACCGCTACCTCACGAATAAGAATAAATAAATGAAATTGGGCGGCTGATAAATGCAGCTTTACTCAGTTTATTTTGTCCAGTTACGTACCAACCATTTTGAAAAGCTTTGAGTTGCCTGAGTTTGGCTATATGCTGATACTTGAGCTGTGGAAGCAGATTTTTAAGTCACTCTTGCATATTTAGCTTGAGGAAATTCTGGATCATAAATCAGTCTGAACTAGGTGAAATTCTCTCTATAAAAAATAGCAAGCACGAACATCTTCATGGATGAAGTTACCCAAAGTCTTGTGATTTTCATTCCACTAATTTGGTAAAATGCTCTTTAAAAAAATTCATTGAAAGGAATGGAGATACTAATATTTGACTATTTACAAGTGCATTCTAATTTATTAAAAACTAAATATGCTTGTAAATGTCCAAATTATTAATATTTTTGATAACCACTGCTCCTTGGATATAATATAAAACCAAACTATATTGTACTTACTCTTTCTTTGAAAAAGAGGATTGTGTATTAGCATAAACAGGTTCTAAGAGGCTCATTTAATAAATACTATTTTGGTTAAGCTTTATTTAACACCCATCAGCCCTGACCCAGAGGGAGGAGAAAGTCATGCTTGGAGATTTGAAACATTGTAGTTGGTGGGGAGCCTTCTCTTGCCCACTTATTTTTTGAAAAGATCATTTTAAAAATTAGCATATAATGGATAATTTGTTTCAGGGGTATTAGTCTGTGATTCGTCAGTCTTACACAATTCACAGCACTAAACCATAGCACATACCCTCCCCAGTGTCCATTGCCCAGTGAAAGATCACTATTTTCAAGTCTAGATTTACATTCCATGTATATAGAGGCTTGGATAGAAAATACTGAACTTTGCATAACATGTAGTATTGTTATCAGCTTGATACATTCTTAGTTTCAGATACACCACCTCCACCACCACCTGTGGAAGAACCAGTCTTTGATGAGTCCCCTCCCCCACCTCCTCCCCCAGAAGATTATGAAGAGGAGGAAGCAGCTGTGGTTGAGTATAGTGATCCTTATGCTGAAGAGGACCCACCGTGGGCTCCAAGGTCTTACTTGGAAAAGGGTAAGTTTCAGAAGGATATCTAGAGGGATGGGAAGACACCTCTACATGGAAATGGAATTTACTCATTCTGAAAATCTCACTTATTTTTTTACTGATAGGTAAAGTTTTGCTTGCATAATCTATGCAACATTTATTTTTTATTTTTTAATTATTTTTTAAAATTTGGCAGAGATCACAAGCAGGCAGAGAAGGCAGGCAGAAAGAGAGGAGGAAGCAGGCTTCCCGCTGAGCAGGGAGCCCGATGTGGGGCTCGATCCCAGGACCCTGGGATCATGACCTGAGCCGAAGGCAGAGGCTTTAACCCACTGAGCCACCTAGGTGCCCTATGCAACATTTTATTAATTTAGCTTACAAGGTTCATGATTTTTTGAAAATCACACTAGTAAAATTCTATGACTCTCTGATTTTATACTGATGGTTATTTATTGTTCCTACTGAACATGCTTTTTTATGATTGATTTCTATAAGACAAAAATTTTAAAAATAGACTTTTTCTGGAATGCCTCTGGAAGAGGATATTTCCAAATTATTAGTTATTTTTGTGGTATCTTCTTTCAGATATTTTAGGTTAAGCATCTGCATATGAAATTTTCTTCCAGACAATAATGGTTTCTCAGTTTCTTTGCGAAGTTGGGCATTTTTTAAAGTGCTGAATGAAACTTTTCTGACATGACACTTTTGGGACACAGGCTTCCAAATCTCACGAAGACTAGCTCAGAAAAAATGTATGCTATCTTCAAATTTTCTGTTAAGGGAATTGAAGCTTCTAACTTACTGGTTTTAAAAATTGACCACATTAGAATCACCTGGGGAGCTTACTCTAACAAATAAGGTAAAGGTAAAGCAACAGTGACAGATTTACCCTTCCTCATAAAGCAGGAATGAATCCAGAAAAAAAATACAAAAATAATGATTTTCAGACACTGGATAACAGGCAGCGGTAGACTATGACCCCATGGAGAAGGAAGTCACACAAGGTAAACCTTTGATTGTCTGAGTTTGCTAACTAGGGGAAATTTCTGGGCCACAGTGCAAGGAGGTGGAACCCAAATAGCCTGGAGATCTCACTGCATAGGCAAGGTAGAGGTCAGAGTCTTAGAAGACCACAGAGAAGAAGTAGTTACACAAAGACAGAGGACAGTGCTCTGGAGAGCTGCAGGGCATCCCCTTATGTCTTTGAGCGAATAGTCCTCTATTTAAGTGTGAAGAAACCACACCTGAGCGTGGAGAGAGAACAACCAGAAAGGAGTACGCAAAAAAATTACCCGAAATAACAAGTCTGGGAATGGTTCATGCTCCTGAACCAGCCAGAACAGAAAGACCTTGCAATGCACAGGGTATAGAGAAGAGGCCTCAAAACTGTCTGCCTTTAGTGATGGGGCCAAATTAGCCATACACTAGAGGTTACTCCAGACTGCCCTAGCAAATGCTTAAATACAACCCCTGAACACATCCAACTGATTTCACGTAACTTAGTTGATCTCTAGAACAAAATCCAACATTGCTCAAAAAAGTAAAAAAAAAAAAAATCCAGAGCACCAAAAGGTAAGATCTGCAGTGTCTAACATCCAATCAAAAATTCCAAGGCATGTAAAAAAGCAGGAAAATATAACTCCTAACTAAAAGAAGTCAGTGAAAAGAAACAGAAATGATTGAGATGGGGGAATTACCAGACAAGAGTGTTTATATTACAAATGCCCCAAGGGTCCAAGAAGGTAAAAGCAAACATAAACACAAAAGAGGAGCAGAATGTCTTTAAAAAAAAAAAGAGAGAGAGAGAGACCCACATAGAATTTCTAGAGATGAAAAATAACAGTATCAAGAAAAGATCAGCAACTTGGATGATATAACAATAAAAACTATCCAAAATGAGACGTGGAAAAAACCAAAAAACGGCAACAGATATGTGGGACAATATCAAATAGTTTTCATTTGCAGAAGATATGATTTTTTTTTTTTAATTATTTGAGAGAGTGCAAAAGCAGGGGGAGTAGTGGAGGGAGAGGGAGAAGCAGATTCTCCTGCCGAGCAGGATGCTTGATGGAGCTGGATCCCAGGACCCTGAGATCATGTCCTGAGCTGAAGGCACACACTTTACTGACTGAGCCACTTAGGTGCCCCAGAAGATATGATTTTATATGTAGAAAATCCTACAAGGAATCCACAAAGAAGCTGACAGAGCTAAAAAGCGTGCTCAGCAAGATTGTAAGCCCCAAAGCCAATGTGCAGAATTAATTGGATTTTATTTTTTAATTTATTTTTAAAAAGACTTTATTAGAGAGCGAGCGACAGAGATAGAGCGCGTTGGGGAGGAGAGGGAGAAGCAGGCTCCCCACTGAGCAGGGAGCCCGATGCAGGGCTTGATTCCAGGATCCTGGGATCGTGACCTGAGCTGAAGGCAGATGCTAAATGGACTGAGCCATCTGGCTGCCCCAAATTAATTGGATTTTTATATATGAGCAACAAACACTTGGTGATTGAAATTTATTCAATTATACCTTTTGTAGTAACATCAAAAATATGAAATACTTAAGGATAAACTTAATAAAATATATGTAAGACCTATATGAGAACTGTAAAACATTAGGAGAAATTAATAAAGGCCTTAAATAAATCAAGAGATGTATTATGCTCTTTGATCATTATTGTTCAATAATTGGTTTTACCCAAATTGATCTGTAAATTGAATGCAATTTCAGTAACAATTCTGGGAGCCATTCTTACAGAAATTGATAAGGGGATTCTAATAGTTATATGGAAATGTAAAAGATCTAGTGGAATCAAAACAGTTTAAAAAAACTAATGTTGGAAGATTTAAACTAAGGCTCCAGTATTTGGGGCAGTGTGGTACTGATACAAGTATAGAAATCTAAATCAGTAGAATATAGAATCTAGAAAAAGACCCACACATGTTGTTTAACAAAGGTGTCAAGGTAATTCAGTGGGGAAAGGATAGTGTTTTCAACAAATGTGCTACAACAACTGGATATCCATCATTTGGGGAGCTTATATTAACAAATAGTGGACTTCCATTTCTGGCCAAGGTAGATGTAAAAAATTAATGTTCATGTAATTTCCACCCTTACTTTACCATATACAAAGATTACCTTGAAATGTATTTTAGACCTATTGTACAGCCTACACTATACACCTTCTGGAGAAAAATGTAGGAGAAAATCTCTGTGTTCTGGGATTAGGAAAAAAAATTATAGAGAGCACATAAAAAATTGATGACTGAATATCATTAAATTTTTCTTCTTTAAAGATGCTATAAATAACAAGGCAAGCCTAGACTGGGAAGAATTTTAGCACAATAAGTAAGGAGGCAAAAAACTTGTAGAAAAAAAATTTGAACACACTTCATTTAGGTGCATGAATTGCAGATAAGCTCACGAGAAGATGCTTAACATTATTAGTCATTAGGGAAATGCAGATTAAAGCCACAGTGAACCAGACTAAATCCCACTGCACACCCTCTAGAATGACTAGGTAGAAACCCGGACGATACCAGGTACTGGAGGAAGTGTGAAGCGGGAGCGCTTAGGCTCTGCCGGTGAGAGTGCAGCACGTTTCAGCTACTTTGACAAACAGCTGTCAGGTTTTCTTTTTTGTTTTAAGATTTTATTTATTTATTTGACAGACAGATCACAAGTAGGCAGAAAGGCAGGCAGAGAGAGAGGAGGAAGCAGGTTCCCCGCTGAGCAGAGAGCCCGATGCGAGGCTCGATCTCAGGACCCTGGGACCATGACCTGAGCCGAAGGCAGAGGCTTTAACCCACTGAGCCACCCAGGCGCCCCCAGCTGTCAGTTTCTTAAGAAATTAGACATACGCTTGCCAAGCTGATCTGGCAGTCCTCGCCTGCATGTAACTTAAGAGGAATGAAGGTCTATGTTCACACAAAGACTTGAACTCAAGCGTCCATAGCTGCTTTATTCATAATAGATAAAACCTGGAAACAGCCCACATGTCTTTCAACTACTGAATGGATAAACTAGTTGTGGGATATCCATCCGTTCAATGGAATACTGTGCAGCAAAGAAAAAGGAACAATCTTACTGATGCAAGCAACAGTACGGATGGATTTCAAGCCTTCTACCAGTGAGAGAATCTGGACACTAAAGACTCATACTTCATGGTTCCATTTAAATAAAATCTAGAAAATCAGTGGTTTTCAGGGACCAATGCTGGTGGGTGAGGAAATTTACGTAGGGGCAAAAGGAAACTTTGCGGTGTGGCATGTTCTGTGTGATGACTGTGGCGGTGGCGGGGATGTGTTTGTCACGTATACAGTGCATGCATTTGGCAAAACTCACTGAACTCTACATGTAAGTGGTTATATTTTATGTCTAAATTACACCTTAATAAAGCTGTTTTTTAAGGAAAATAGCCTGAAGTCCTACAGTAGTAGGGTAGGACTTTGGGCATGGACATGTTTTACAAACTCCCTGCCTGATTTTCACGCTGTCCTAGATAAAGTGATGACAGTTTTCAGCTCTGAAAAACCAGGTCAGTTATTCCTTAAGAGAACAGCACAATAAAGGAACAGTTTTGCTTTCTAACAATGGACTCTTCATTGAATATGTTAAAAATCTGCAGAAATTTGTAAGAGAAGATAGTGAGTTAACTTTCAGTCCAGGTAACTCTTTGGAGTTTTTAAAAGTATGTCTGAATTGTTCTCTAGAATGTTTTTCAAAGTTTGATTTGTCCTTAAGTTGAGATCTTTTAAAACATGAAAATCAAGTAAGTGCTTTCTTACTCTTTCTGGCAAAACAAAAAGAATCAGCCATGCTTTGCTTATGGTTGCTTTTTCGTTTGAGTGTACATGAGCGTTAAGCCTGCTGCCTAATGACTCATTTCGTTAGCTTAGACGGGAGGGCCTGCCGGCATTTGAGTCACTTACGTTGCATTTTGTGTGTTTGCACCTCCCGACGTAAGAAACCAGAAGCCCATGGGCATGCATCCCAGCATCAGAATTTTTTAAAGTTCTTCCCATAATTCCAAGGTTGAGAACCATTGCCATTGGTTTATCTTAACCTTTGGTGGTTTATTTTAACCTTTGATTACTGCCCATACTGGCCAAATGGAGATAAGGTGTATATGTAAGTATCTTGGTTTAAAAGAACAGATAGTTTTATGTATTTATTATGTTGCTTGGCATAATGCTAGAGTTACTATGTATGTAAGGCAGTTAGTCTCCCCATTTTGCAAACTAGGAAATGGAGGTTCAAAAATAATTTATATAATAGAAAATGTTAGTGTTACAAAAAAGATAGTATCACAATAGTTATTAAGATAATAAAATATGCTAAGAGTTATATAGATGTTCACTTACCATAAACAAGGCCCAGGGCTATATCTTGTATGTTCATTGCTTCGTTTAATGCAGCTATATTGTTTTGAGGGTTAGGACTATGTAATTTCCATTATACAGCTGAGTAAAAAGGAGCTTAGGAAAGTTAAGTATATTCGGTAAACTCACAAGTGCTGGAGCTGGGATTTGAACGAGGTGGTGTAACCTTAGAGCCCACATTCTTTTTTTTTTTTTCCGTTTCCCCTAGAGCCCGATTTCTTAACCACTGTACTCAGCTTGATTTCAGATCCGGGATTGAGTCTTAGCTGTACTTTTTATTAGCATTAAATTCCTCCTGGCAGACTTCAACTTATTTGTCAGTGCCCATTTTATATCCTTCCTTCTATCAAGCCATCTGTTCTTGTGTTCTTCCAGCTCAATGATGTAACTTCTTGGTAGAAGTATAAACAATGTATGGTGACTTACCAGGTACATTTCTGTCCTCACAAGACTATGACAGTCCCTTGTCTTACTCACCCGCCTCTAAAAATCAGCCTGGATGTTCCATTAACGATTGTCAAAAAGTGAATAGTGCCATTATTCTATCTGGGCATTCCAGAAAGCTGTTCAGAGGTCGTGGCGTTTGTGGTGTGTCCTGAAGGATGAGTAGGAGTTTCTCAGACAAATTAACTAGGACAAGTCACACTCAGTCATAAGTCTCTGTGGTAGTTTTGTTTTATTTGAGGATTAAGTTTGCATGAGAAACTAACAAAATGTACTTGTCAGAATGAGAGCTAGATGGAGATTCTGAGTGAAGTTCTGAGTGGTATAATAAAGGTACAAAGGACCCTTTTATAAAAATAAATCTTCATGTGGAGTTGAGCAAGTTATAAGGTATCCCAAGTTAACGGAACTGTTGAGATCTAATGATTAGCAACCAGAGATTGTCTCAGATATTGTTACCAAGTTATTTAAGCAGAGAAGATGACAGGAGAGCTGACATCTTCGTTTTCTTAAAACTTTTGGCCCCTCATTGTGGATGTGTGGCAATGGCCAGCGCGGCCTGCGGTTTGAAGGACTGTGTATTGGAGACTCCGCTGCCGACACACACAACTCTTGGGACTTCAGCTCCTCCTTCTGCTTCCCGAGAGGTGTAGGCTCTACAGTCGGAGGAGATGGAAATCTGCCGCTCCCTTACTCTCGCTCTCTCACTTGGCCCTTGTGGTGCGAGTTACCGCAGAGAGTAATTCCCTTCTTTAAAGACCCCGGTGTGGGCACGCGGTGCTCCGGCCGAGCTCAGCTGAAGTAGCCGCCGCCCTCCCGGTTCTGGGACTGGGCCCCTCTCTGCAGTGAGGTAGTTGCCCCTCGGCTCCTGAACGGTAAGTCTGACTAAACGGGGTTTTTTTTCCCTTTATACTGTTTCGAACCTAACCTCTCCGAGATGGGATTCCATTGCACGTAACGGAGTATTCGAAGAGCATCTTTTGGTCCGTGCTTAGAAAGTCCCCGCAGTGCTGCGGCAGCTGGGAAGGGATGGATGGGTATTCGTTTACTTGTTTCTGTCTTTCTGGGGATGTTATTCTTTTCACATCCTATTTTTTTTTCCCCCTCTAGTTGTGGCAATTTATGATTACACAAAAGACAAGGAAGATGAGCTGTCCTTTCAGGAAGGAGCCATCATTTACGTCATCAAGAAGAACGACGATGGTTGGTATGAGGGCGTTATGAACGGAGTGACTGGGCTCTTCCCGGGCAATTACGTGGAGTCTATCATGCATTATTCGGAGTAAAGCTCAGCAGGGCTGTGTTTCCCTCACAGGAATAGTCAGGTCTTCCCAGATTATCAAAAGGCCCTGGGGATTCCCCTCCAGTGAAATGAAGGAAGGATACAAATGACACAAACTGCTTACGTTTTTTTTGGTTTATTCCCCAGTATTAAAAAAGCAAGCTGAATCTGAACAAACGGATCTTTCTGCCATTATTTGTACTATATGCTGAGCTGTTTGCATTAAAATAAAGTGACCGTTTCTAAATCTGTCCGAGGCATAACGGCATAGAACTCTGTAAAGCAAATCAGGTTAAGACTGATTCAGAAAATCTGGGATCTTCCTCAGGAATACTCTACACCCTTGGGATTTCTCCTTCTGCAGAGCCCGGGGCACTGGCTGTTCCCCAGTGCCTGTGCGAGGGGGGCAGCGTCTGGCCCCAGTGCTGTGCCCCAGCCCACCTGCTTCCACTTGGATGAGAAGGAGCGAACTAGGATTTAACTCTCATAGTTCACCATTTTTATAACTGTTTCGATGGCTTCTTTCCTTGTAACCCTGTGCATCCTGCATTCTCTCGGCACTGGAGTGCGCTCCGGGAGTTTCTGCTGCTGACTCGCATCCCTTCATGTTTTCAGTTTGTAGACTGAGGGTGACGAAGTGAGTCCCCAAACACTCTGAGGGTGGTCACTAATCGCTGGTTTGATTTTAATGCGCTGCCGCCGATGCTTGTGGGCCCAGACGTGTGGCGTGTGCGCGCCTGGTTCGCGGACCGGGGCGGGCGTGCGGAGCCAGACGGGAGGTTCCCGAGGCTCCCCGAGGCCGACCTGGAGAGAGTGTTGGGTTCGGAGACGCCCTAGACTCTTGCCTTAGGCACTGTTTCCGGAGTAGAATCTTGGGAGGTCAGACCAGCTCTTTCTCCTTTCACTATTTAGGAAAACATTCTTTTTTGGAAAATAGCAGTTATTTCCAAGTCTCTTGACAGTCCCTGGGAATCAGAGGCTTGCACTGCGCTCCCTGAATGTTGTTAACGGCCAGGGTCAGCTGCTGCGGAGTCTACTCAGTTCTGAGAAAGGGAAATACTCTCCCAGCCTTGTGATTGGCTTTTGAAGTCGCTGCTCTTGGTAAGAATTTGAACCTTCGATCTCGGACTAAAACTAGTGGAATAAAAGGTAGGAGGCCAATTATTCATCCTATTCCATAGATAAAAATTAAGATAATTTGGAGCAAAACAGTGTTTTTTTCTGTCTGCACAAGTTATAGCTTCACATTCAGTGCAGTTTGTAAGGCAGACGGCTCTAATCATCACTTCTGTAATCATGTAAGAAATACTGAAAAGGCCCAAGAGGGCTCGCTGCTCGCCAGCATCCGGGCCGAGCTCACGGGCCCAGCGCGGCCGTGGGTTGTCCGCGTCCCAGGACCTTTGCCAGGTCATTTCCCAGTGCTGGGGGCAAAGGGGAAAGGCAATGACCACATTTATTTCAAATGAAGGCCTTGGACAGGATAGTGCAGGTAGAGGAATTGGATTAAAAAATGGAACAAGAGCACTCGTGTATGAGGGAATTCGGACGGTGTAGGCAGAAGTTAGTATTCCACTTGTAGAGCTTTTCTGGGCACAAAACTGCATCACCGTTTAACAGGCCTAGATACAGAGTTCCCCTATCAAGACTTTGTTTTAATGTGGCAGGGGTTTCCCCCCACACGTTGCAAGTTAGCGATTTTGCGTTTAGATTTCTCCGACACTTTGATTTGGGAATTTAGCGTTCATTAACTTGCCTCCACTTCAGGCTTTTGTTAGGTCTTGACATTCTTTATGTCCTGTTTTCCTTTAAAGTAGCGGCCCCGAGTGTCCCCTGAGCCTTCAGGTTCATTATGGACCAAGACTATCCACCTGGATAGGTTATAGTGTTGGTGTAAAACTAGGGAAACTTTTGAAATTTAGATGTGTTCCAGTTTTTACTTAAATAGCTTTGTGCTGAGAAAGCTTAGTGGATATTTAAGGCAAGAGGGTATTTTGAAATCCGGTATAGTATTCACAGCTCACACCTACAGAAGCAGAGAAGATAATTGTGCAGAAAAGTTGGTGGCGGTCAGCTCGCCGGCTGGGCCCCGGCTGGACTGTGGCGCGCAGGAGACGCCGGCGCAGTCCTTCCCACGGGAGCCCTGCAGCAGAGGGGCCGCCGGGGTCCGCCGACTTCTCGCTGTTATTTAGTACTAATGTATACAGTTGTTTTAAAAACACCTTTGAGTTTTCTGCATATTCTAAATTTCTGTACAGTTTTGAATTCTATATATTGTCTTGGAAGGATGCTATGTAATGATGATGATGGGCCAGGCCTACAGTAATTGGAGACTTTTAATGTATGTAATATTTCACAGATTGCATGCTATTAATAGTCTGTGAAGGTAGTATTTCTTGATTTATCGTAGGTTCCCCCTGTTTGTCTTTTTACGAACTACAGGATGGTTGGTAGTAGGAATTCCAAATGGATGCAGAACTCTTACAGGATATAGAATATTGTGGCAGAGATGATCCACGTCTAGACTCTGCTGACTTTTAAGCAACCATTTTAACAGGATAGAGGGAATCTAATGGCAGCGGGGATTTTTTTTCCATCTGAAGTGCTTTTTCTTTAAAAAAAAAAAAAAAAAAAAGTGACTTAAGTGTCCCTGTTCCCCCCTCCCCACCCCACACCTTTTTGGTACTACTATTTGAAAGGCCACAGGGAAATGAATGAAAATACACTTTTTTGTTGACCTTATGGAAGGCAATCAATCAAAAACCAACACAGTGTCAAGATCTAGACCTGAGAGATTCAGCCTGCTGTATTTGGAGTAAATATGAATCTTTTAAGATGACTTGTTCAGTATTCTCCATTTTTTTGGCTCCTTGCTTTCACCCTCCCTCAGGGGCAACTGCCGTTCCCATCTTAGGGCTGGGAAGGGCCTGCTGGTTTCACGGTGTTCCTTGCAGTCACTAGGCGGCGAGACACTCTCCTCCCTCCCTTTCTTCCCTCCTCCTGCTTCCCCTTCAGTACCCAGCTAGACAGAAGGTTTATACATCTTGACGGTGACGTCTGTGATGGGGCTCTGCTCCCCAGCAGTCTGAAGTTGATGGTTGCTTAGGATTTTTCTGCTTTAGAGGCATCAAAATGATGGTAGTTTGCTTTCATCTTTTTGTGTTCATTTTCTTTTAGGAGGTACCTTTCTGCATTAAGAACTGTTCCTTTATTTTTTTTATTACCCTTTCTCCTTGGTGGAGAAGGATGACATGTCCTGAAGGCTGCCTTTCCCCTGGAACAGGGTTTGTTGGACGAATTGGCAGGTGACTGCCAAGTCTTTGAAAAGAATGGGGTCTGAATCACTTTCCAGCTGTTCCCTTCTGAACCTCTTTCCCAGGAACTCCTGACTGGTGTTAAGGTGATTTCCCCTCACGTCATTTACTTAGAATCATAGAATTTTAGAGCTACATGAGATTTAAAAACTTAGTTCATTTTCATTTTGACTGAGGAAGTTAGATGTTTCATTTCCGGTAACAGCTAGTTAACAACAGTAGTTCCTGACTCCATCAATGCCTGTACTCTTTCTACAGCTGTCTTAATTGAATATGCTGTATGGTTTTTGTTTTTGTTTTTTTTAAATTATGAGTGCTACTTGATGTCTTCAGGAAGATACTTGAAAAGATATGCTGTTTTGATAAATACCATCAGTATTCAAACTGTTTAAAGAGTGTATTAAGCACAACTTAATTAGTGAAAATCATGTTCATGTTAACCCTTCTACTACTCCACTCAGTACTGTGTAGCAGAACAGGTGACCTGACTTCAGCACCGGCAGGAGCCCAGCGAACAGCCTTATCACACCAGTCCTGAACGGAGGCGCTGTGCTCATAAGCTTACATCTACTTGATGCTGATCTTTATTCCTGTTTCTTACTGAGAATTTCATAATTCCTAAAAAAAAAAAAAAAAAATTAACAAATAAAACAATAGGGCCTAGCTGTATACAAATGATCCTTGCTCAGTATTTTGTAAAAAACACAAAAACAAAAAGCTTATTTTCACATTACGATGAACGTGTCTTTTGCAACTTTAGAATTCTATGGAAAAGCAGCTTTTCATATTTTGTGTCCATGCATCGTTTTTCTTAAGATGGTTTACAAAAAAGAATGTTACAACAACGTGTGATTTGGCCAGTTGTATTTTCAAGCTCCTCCAGGGAGGGCTGGTGTCCCGAGCAGAGTCGAAGTCCCGCAGGAAGGCTCGAGGGAGCGGGCTGCTGCCAGTCACGGTTCTTGTGTGTGCCATGAAGCCACCTCCAGCTGAGGGGGGGAATCTTCACTTTTTAATTTTGAAATTGTATTTGAAATTGTTGCTGTGTACTAAGAACTTGACTTAAATAAAATTCTACAAAGTATGTCCCCAAGTGTCTTGTGAATGTTTTTATGCAAGTAACCAAAGAGGTTACGAAGGTGGTAAATCGAAGTGTCCTGCCGAGAAGCCTTCCCTGTTGCTCTAACTTGACCCGAGGGTTCTCAATACAGTTGTTTCACTACAAAAAAGGGAGCTTTTTTTCCTCTCTGCTTGACAAACAATAGTGAGTTGTTAATGCACACACTTACACGCACCTTGACATGGGAGACCAGCATGTAATTGTTGTGATACCAGAGCTTTGGAACAAGCAGCATCCCTCTTTTAAGGAAGAAAATCTTAAATACCCAAAGCTTGCTTGCTGCTCTGCTGGTCCAAACTAAAGGGTAACCAGTTGAGTGTACCCAACTGCAGCTGCATTTACCTTCCCGCTTCATCTGTCCTTACTGCACAGCTTCGTTAGGGGCCCCCCAGTAGAACCAGCAAAAAACCCAGTTTCTTAATGATGCCAATCCACAAACAGTCAAGTCCCCACGTTTAAATGAAATCTATGTATTCCTTTTATTAAGGATTGGGTAAGCTGACATAATGAAAACACAAAGAAAACAAATTTACACTGACTGTATGACTACTGTCCTAAGCCATTACAATAGTTCACCGACAGTAACTCGTAATTTGGAAAATAACTTAATCCAGCAGTAGAACAAAAAAACATCATCAGTAGTACTGAATATATCTCTCTCATATATATATATCTATATATATATATATCTATATATAGGTTTGCACAATCAGGGAGCAAGGCACATAATGAAATGAGAGCATACATTTAAGCAGAAGAAAATAGCAACAAAGCTGAAAGAAAAATGGTAACTTCACCTTTACCGAGCTGTGCATAATCATAATCTTGAATAATGTTCTCTATCAGGTACGTTATAATGCAGTTCCTTTGCCTTCTTTTTCATGCTTTAAAAAACTATATTCCTACATTGTATCTATTTATGGCAAAGCTCCCACAGCCTAGATATCAGTGTAAGCCTTGACTCCATTTTTTTTCAAGAAATGGGAAAAGGATCAATCCCAGTTAAATATGTGCAACTTTCCTTTAAAACAGTAAACAATGTTTTTACAACATTTAGCACAAGCTAATGGTATTGTAAATGTATATTTCTATAAAAGGAGTTCACTGGTGGCTAATGATAAAATTAAGCAAAACCCTTTGAAACATTCCAGTTAATGCTTATTTTCTAGGAGGGATTATTTACAAGTAGGAAAAAAAAAACATATAGGAAGTAGGAATCATGAAAAACGGCAGTTTTTGGTATTAGGTTATAATAAATCTGACAGACAATGGACAGTTCCCAAAATGCAAAGACTTTCTGTAAGTGCTGCAAGCATGTTCTGCCTAAGGAGAGGCTGAGGCTTCGACAGTTAAGAGCGTGGTATTAGCGGCATCTGCGATGAACGTGGTCACTGCTGAACTTGGCCGTCCTTCCGTATGTAGTATTCGCCATCACCCTGACTCGACTCACTTCTCGAAATGTCTTTGGTAGAAAGCGGACAGACCCCATTCAGGTAGATGAAGCCATCTCTTGTGAGACAGACACTTGATTTCTGCGCAAGCTACAAATACTCCTCTTCCTTTTCTTTCGTTAGCACCTCAAAGTTTACTTGTTGGATTTTTTTTTTTTTTTTTAATGCTATTCCTCCAAGAGAGTTCAAGGCACTGGGGATTATAGCAGATAGTGTCTTCTCTTCAACAAAGAGCAAACAAATTGGAGGTTTTTTCCCTTATGTGTTTATCAAGTACATTGTTTTATTTTAGCAAATTTATTCTACAGCTAAATTTCAGGTTTGTTTTACATACAGACCTTCCAAGGGCACAGTAAGAATAGAGCACTTGTTTAGTTGGAGGGACAGACTGGCAAAAGTATAGAAATGTTTTACTGAATTTTTAAAGGAAAATAAACCTTAAAAGATAGTGGGATATTTCATGTACTCGCATCTCTCTGTGCATCAAATCTCCGTTTAGTGAGGGAGCACATATTCTCACAGGACTAGGGATAACCTTATATAAATGCTGTAACGTGTATAAAAGTGCCAAAAGGAACTGGCAACAAAAACAAAAGGGAGTTTAAGAAATAGACATCTTCTCCTCAAGTGTGTAATCCAAATTATCATACCTACTTTACTTAAAGCAAGTCATTACACCCATCATCCTACAGGGCCATACAGGTTTAACTAGTCTAAACCTGAATAAAATCTGAGCCACTGCATCAGTTATCATGTTAGCTCTGAAGGGATATGAAGGGGGGGGGGAAACCAGGGAAAAGGTTTTTTTGTTTGAATTCACCTCCTGTTTGTAAGAAATTATTTTTAGCTGAGGAAAAAAAGATGACAAAGATTTCTCTGCTGGCAGCTTGACAGTCAAATAAAACTGGTCCATACCATTATCTGAACCTTCTTCCCAGGCTCTGTTGGCACCTTACATCCCGGACACCGGCTCACGAACGATGGTACACTCTCCCCGAAGAGCAGCTTCTGAAACTAACTGGATGCACAGCTCCTGTTCATCTTGATCTCAGAGTTGTCACTGTATTGGATCATGACCTCCCAATTTTGTTTGAACTTTGATAAACTCAGCACTGTTTTTAGTGGCAAGTCAGCATTCAGAGAGAGGACTTCCATGATGGTTCCCAGCCCTCGGAGGATGCCGTCAGTGGGCAGGAGCTGTACAACAGCCTCACCTCTACACGACTTTGACATTTTCTGATGAAAACGGTTTCCCGTAGTTTTGAAGTCACCAATCTTTCTCATCTTAAGAAGTCCCGGAAATTAAAAAAATCCAATTTACAGTTAAGTGGGTACCTATACAAACCATAAGAATACCTTTCCTAGGGGAAATCAGAGCAGCTAAAGAAATAATGTATGTGAGTAGTAAAATCCAAGCTGAATAACATTTCAGTACAGAAAAACCTAGCTTTTATATTCTTACCTAGAACCTGTGAGATCTGTTAACAAAACAGGCTCTGCTGGGCGCCTGGGTGGCTCAGTGGGTTAAGCCGCTGCCTTCGGCTCAGGTCATGATCTCAGGGTCCTGGGATCGAGCCCCGCATCGGGCTCTCTGCTCAGCAGGGGGCCTGCTTCCCTTCCTCTCTATCTGCCTGCTTCTCTGCCTACCTGTGATCTCTGTCTGTCAAATAAATAAATAAAATCTTTAAAAAAAAAAAACAAAAACAGGCTCTGCTGCCCTTCAGAGTCGGTACCCAAACTAAGCACAGGGCGATCACCAATTCTGAAACGGTCTGTGGTGGAAGTTAGGGGTGTCACTAATTAACCAAGTCACTAGCTGAAACAGGCACCTGTCTGCACTGCCCTCAACATGCTGTTCATTTCTCCAAGCTGCAGGCAGAACTGGGGGCAATTACTTCACTCGGGAGTTATGCAGAGCTTGGCCACCGGCACGGGACCACGACAGGGCGCTGTGCCCGCTGAGATTAACGGTGCAGATGTGCAAAAGGTCACTTCCTAAGCCTATCGAGCCGACAAAACTAAGAGAACAGATGAAAAGATCCAAAAAGTATCTTCTAAAGAAGTAGGGCTTTAAAAAGCGCGCAATGGTACATGTTCTTATTGCTCCATAAGCACGTGAACTGCTAACAGTGTCCTAGAGAGCTAGGAACGCAGAGGTGCACTTCGAATTCTGTGATGCAATCCTTTTTTGGAGGTGGGTTTACAGCAGTATCTTGTGTATACAGTACAACTTCTGCTTCCTCTTCAGTCATTCACTAACTCCGCCCCACTGCACTGACATCACTTTCCTTATGGGACAACGTCAAAGATTTTTGCAGTTTGCACTGGAAATCCTTATTCACGACAGGGAGAGTGTCACTGCAGGATGTGCTCCTGTGTCCCTGCTGGGATGGCTCGTCGTTGTTTCAGAGCAGCTCGGAGACTGCGTTTATTTGTAATGGTCACTTCATCATCGTAAACTGATGAGACAGTACACATTTCTCGCATATACCAAGGAAATTTCACAGGACAAAAAAAAAAAAAAAGGCATTAAGCGTAGTGTGAAGCATACAGGATTGTAGTGTGTCATCAGAGTAATGATTTCATGTCATACCATACTGCACATGCATGATACGTAATGCCACTCACGGTACCCGGACTACACGCCTCCGCAGAACCGCTGGGAGCCCGCACGGATCTCCAGCGCCAGGCCACGCAAGCACTAGTGCGCGCCAGCGGCTAAGGATGAGCCGGTCTGACGCTTCCCCGCTCCCCCTCCCTCTGGGCTAGTCCCACACTTCAGTGAATTCTTCGTTGCACATCACAGTCCACACACAACCTAATGATACCCACACAGGGGGCTGTTCTGTTCTTTCCTAATCACCCACCCTAGAGCAACACACACAAAAGACTTATTTCAGAAGCTAACTTTGTTTTTTGTCATGATGCACTGTATTGGACACGGGATATGTATACTTGAAACAGCAACTGTCTACAGACCTCTACTATGCACGTCTACCGAAAGCACACACAAGAGAACCGGGGACCGAAGACAGAGCGGGGCGGAGCATTCCAGGGGTACCGCGGCAGACACTCTCGGACGACAAAATCAAAACAAAAGGATCACGAAGCCAAACTCGAGGCTTCGCGAAGCTCAGGGGAAAGAGTCCAACAGTATAAAAAGAACTACCCGGGGTTACAGTACTGAATTACCCATGTATTGCGGACAGAGCTTCCCTGGGCCAGAGCACAGCCTAGACACGGCGGGATGAGGGCGGCGCTCCTGCGGCGAGAACGGTTCGGGCACGCGCCGTCTCCTCCCCACGCGCGAGCGCGGACGCACGCGGCAGGTGTGCAAACTGCCCGCACGGCCCGGGACACCCCCCCCCCCCGGCTGCTGCCCGCTTCCCGACGTGAAGTGCCCCTCGCGTGCCAGCCGAGCGGCTCGACCTTCAGCCGACTGGGGAGAGACAGACACGCAGCCCCACCGATACTCCGCCCGCTCTGCGGTCCGCTCCCGCGGAGAAACCGCACGCCGCACGCCTACTCCGCAGTACGGGGCACACGGCCTGCGCCGACGCGCCGCGCGTGGACACTTCCAAATGCCTTCCAAGCCCGTCACTGGGAGTTTTTGGTCCAATCCACATGATACACAACAGAAATCGTTAAGGGACAGGACACGCATCCCCTTCCACGCCTCTTCCACCCAAAATACACAACCCCTTTTCAGATGAGGAGATGAAAGAATAAATAGACTCACTCTGAGCTCTACACAGACACATACATATATGTCTACACACACACGCACATACACACGCGCACTACCTATATACGCAGAGCTGTGTGTGTCCACGCACACGTACACACACGTCCCGCTGGGTTCTACCTGAATGACCACACCATCACACTGGGAGGCTCTGAACACCAGAATCACAGGCGGTCAGGGGAGCGGACTGCAGAACTGGTTACAGACACCATGGAAATAAAGTCCGACGGTGGCCGCTACCAGTCTCTCGAGAGCTTGGTGTTCTGGTCTCTTTTGGGGGGAGCGGGAGGGGGGCCTCTCCGCAGCGTTGCATAGCCCGCTATGTGGCCACCGCCGAGGCCGGCCTTCTGCGGATCAGAAAGCAGCTCCGGCGGCGGCGGCGGCAATGCCATGTCGTCCATGGTGGCCGTGGGCTCTGCTCTGGACGTGCGGGCGGAGGAGAGCGAGCCGTGCCGGGTGATGGACTTCCGTTGCAGGGTCCGGTTGAGGTCAGCGAGGAAGCCGGGCTGCACACTAAGGCTGGGCTTGGGGGAGGTGGGCACTGGAGGCACGGCGGCGGCCGGCGCCGGCTGCTCAGACATCTCCGCCTGCGTGAGGCGGGTGCTGTCGTTCCGCTTGGGTCGCGTGGGCGGAGGGGCTTTCTTCGTCGACGTTTTGGACCATGGCTGTGGCTGCGGATTGACGACGGCCACTTTTGGAGAGGTGTTTCCCGAGAAGACGGCCGGAATCTCTATGGGGGGCAGAGGAAGCTCTATTTCAGGCGGAGGGGGGGGAAAGTCAGAGTCGGACGGAGGAGAAGGAAACTCGACGGCAGAGCCCTTCCCACGCCCACTCAGGACAGACGCTTTTGTGGCCGCACACCCTTGCTGGAGAATTCCGGGAAGGTTCACTCCGGAAAGATTTAGTTTTCCGGGCTTGGGGGGCGCGGCCGGAGGCGACTGGGTCTCTTTGCCGGGAGAGCCTGAGGGTTCTGCCGGCGCCGCAAACTTGCTCACTAGACTGTCCACGGAGGGTCTCTTGGGCTCAGGGTGCTCTGCGCAGCCGCTGGACTTGATGCTGGAGTTTCGCTGTGGGGTCGGGGGAGGTTTCTTTGCCCCGGGGCTGGACGTCTTACTGGTCTTCTTCCCTGGAGACCCACTTTTGTCAGAGGCAGAAGCTGGGGGTGTCGCCGTCGGAGGCAGAGGGGCTGGGGCTGGTGGGGGCGGGGGCGGCGGCGGGGGAGGAGGAGGGGGGGGGAGGAGGAGGAGGAGGAAACACCAGGCTGCTCTCAGGTGGAGGAGGAGGGAAGTCCGGAGAGGGGACGGGGATAGAGCTGGGCTGCCACTTGGGTTTTGCTTTTACAGCAGGAGGCGACTGTGGGGCCACATTCGCCGAGGGAGGCTTGAAGGGCTGCTCCGCGGGAGGAGGGGCTGGAGGGGGCGGAAACTGGCTGGCGATCTGCTTCACGACCGAGGGCACCGGAGACAGCGGAGACGGAGGTGGCTTTACACAGAAGCTCTGCTGCTTCGGCAGTGTTGGGGGGGGGACTGGAGCAGGAGGAGCAGGGGAGGAGGGGGGAACGTGGGGGACAGGGAAAGCGGGCTGCTTTTTTGCTGGGGGAGCTGGAGGAGTAGGCGCGGGTGGCACCGCTTGTGTCATGGCAGGTGGCACGGGCTTGGTGCTGGTTGGTAGGGGCACGGTCACAAGGGGCTTGGGGGGCGCTTGGGGAGGGAGGGGTGCAGGGACAGGAGGCGGTGGTGGCGGTGTCGGAGGGGCCGCTTGGGCGGCATGCTGAACGTGATGAATCTTCAGTGGAGGGGGTGGGGGGCTGAACTGCGGGAGGGATGGGGTGCAGGGTGCGGGTTTGAGCTGCGCCATGGCTGAGCCTGGGGTGGGGGGCGGGGGGGGAGGAGGGGGCGGGGGAACGACTCCATTGGGGGGCACCAGGATCTGAGGCTTTCCTGACTGGGAGGTGGACGTCAGAGACTGCATCACTGCGGGTGCTGGAGGCTTGAACAGGGGTCCTGAGTGCTGAGAAGCGTTCTGCAGCCTGGTTATTGTGCTGTACTTGACGAACATGGTGGCTGCCGAGCCAGCAGAAGGTGCAGACTGGCTGGGCAGAGGAGGGGGAGGGGGCGGGGGAGGAGGTGGGGGTGGGGGAGGGGGCGGAGGCGGGGGCGGCAGAGGTGGGGAAGGCTGTGAGGCAGTGTAGGGGGTGACCAGCTTGGGCTGTGGGGATAAAGGGGGCATAAGTGAGGTGTAGGGTCGGTTCACAGACTCCACTCTGGCCTAAAAGGAGCATAAGGGGGCGGGGTGGGGGGAGAGAGAAAACACAACAAACACAACAGTTACAGAGGTAAGCTTTGACTGCATCCAACTCAACAGCAAGGAATCTGGGACATGCGAGAAAGGATCCAGCAGTGGAACAAGTCCGGAAGGTGAAAGTCGGATCCCGGGCAACAAAGGCACAGGGAGTTTGCCCTCCCGGCAATACTCTCAAGTGGCGAGACTGCCTGACAATCTAGGGCAAACGTCCTGCTGACCAGTGATGGGCTGACTGACTTCCGAGCCGTCTCGCACACCTGCACACCTGCCGTGAACAGGAGCTCCCGCGGGAGGACCTCTGTGCACTGCCTGCCCCCCCGGACTGTGGCAAGCGGAGATGTGGCGGCTCGAGTTCACCCTTCAGGCCACGGCTGCATCCACACCAAGCAGATGCCATAACCGGGCTTAGGGGTGCTGGCGAAGGGCCTCCTGAGGAATGAGGATGGCTTTGTGACGCTAGCAAGCGGACACGTGAGAAATACGAGAATGTTCAGCAGGGCGTGCACAGTCACACAGGAATGAATGAGCTTGACACACACACTCGTGTTCGTGTGAGACACTTGCATCCAACATGCACAGAAGTCCAGCAATGCAGGAAAGGGGGGGCATTCTTTACATTTGTTTTACTGGAAAATACATAAAGAAATCCTTATAAACATTACAGCAAAAGATTTTAAAAACATCAAACAGAAAAAGGCAGGAGGAAATGAGAGGAAACCTTAGAAAACTAAAGGAAATGTATCCAGAAATGGCAGCTAGAGTTTGCCAACAACCTGCTGACCAGCCCCTCGGGGTACCTCAGGCACTGCCCGGTCGTCTGGTCGTCTGTGTCACGGAGCCACGCATGCACGAGTGTGGTTCAAGTGCTTTTGAAAAGAGCGAAGGGAGGTCCCTTGGTTTAATGAAGTCTGGGCAAATGTTTTAGGTTCTCCGAAAAGACTGTGAGGATCCAAGAGAAACCACATTTCCAAATCACAAATGACATCTATTAGCATCAAGAATGCTCAGGTTAGTAGACTGGAAGGCTCAGGATGGGGTGAATTCTGAGGCCCACCAGGACACTCACGTTTCTTTAAAAACTGCATGAAGTAAAAGCATTAGTCTGCGAGACTTGGTTACAGGAGTCACCCAGGTTAATGTGTTTCCAAAGAACAGCCCTGACCTTAACTTGACCCTGTCCTGGCTGCTGCGGGGATGCAGACCTTAGCCGTGCTGGCCTTCTCATTTGGCACCTGAGGCTGAGGTAACAGAAGAAACACAGGTGGGGTCAAGACAGACGGACTATCGCTTCTGCACAGCACGGTGCGCGCCAGAAA
The DNA here is from genome assembly GCF_020171115.1 of Neogale vison. Classification (NCBI taxonomy): domain Eukaryota; kingdom Metazoa; phylum Chordata; class Mammalia; order Carnivora; family Mustelidae; genus Neogale; species Neogale vison. The sequence goes on from NC_058093.1 coordinate 15,221,568, forward strand.
CTACCCCGACCGACTCCGCTGCTTCAGCACGGAGCATTCGGACCTTTTGTTTATTATTATTTTTTCTCTTGGCCTTTCATTTAATATATACATGGTCAACACTATTAAAAATTTAGTAAGGCAGAGGACTTTTCTTTAGATACCTGAATTGTGTAAATCTGCTTCTCTAACTGGGTATACAGTTATTAGCACCAGAGAGGGCTGTTTCATCCCAACTGATTAAGTAGGGAAAGGAAGATGGAATTACTTCTTAAAATCTGAGCCCCTGATAAGGGAGTTAAACAGTTTTGTGACTTCATGTCATTAGAGCCAATTTTCAAACATTTCTTTCCAAGACAAAAGCGTTCCACCCCCACACCGGGCTATTAACGCCTCTTGCTGAGGGGCAGTTAGTATACCACAGATGCAAATTAAGGAATAAATCAAGGGAAATTATCCACTTAATTCTCATTGGTGAGTGTTCCCGCCTAAGTGATCCAAACCAAAACAACAAAAAAATCACAGTGGTTACTGGGTAAAAACACATCACTGAGGCCAGCTGTGCCACTGGTCCCTCAGTGACGGCCCGGGCTCCTCCTGCTCAGAGGGCAAGTACGGCCAGGACACGAAGCTGTCCACAGAACTTCGGAGGCAGGCCTCTATGCTGTCTTTCCCCCGGGCTAAAGAACCTACATGTTTCTAAACAGTCCTGCAATTGTAACTCGTCCTTCAGTGTCATTGAACAAGATACCATACAAAGCCCAGGGATCCAAAATTTTAAGGGGATTAATCTAAATTTAGTCTACGGCATGTACTAAAATTTGAGAAAATTCATCAATGTGCAGAGAAATGCCAAAAAGAATAGAAGACAAAGGAATGAGTCTGAATAAATGAAATTAATAATGAATAGTGAACCATTAGCAGCTTCTCTGAAACAAAGTTAGGGCACTGGCATTAAATGGCATTGGTTCATCCCAACTGATAAAGGGTGAAAAGGAAGAAGTCATTATTCCTTAAAGTCTGAGCCATTGGTAAGGTGTTCAATTGCCAGTTTGAGATCTTAGGTCAATAGAGCCAGTTCACAGATACTCATTTCTGAAGAGAAGTCAAAGTAAGAATACCGAAATAGGGCACAGAAAGAGTTCTAATTAAGGAATAAAAGAGCAACAGACTAACCCATGGAACAGCAGAGATTTTTTTTTTTTAATATAAATTAACAGCAGTGTGTACCCACCTTGCTGGATTCTTCCAACTGAGTACCACGTTTCCAGGCTTCAGAGAAGATGGAGCTCACAATACTCTGAGAGCGGACGTGTCCCGCTGGCTGAGTATCAGATACTCCACTGTCAGACTGGTTAGAATGATTTGACTGAGACTCTGTTTAAAACAGATTTAAAAAAATAGGATTAAATAAGTTGTTATTCCGACAGTATTAACACGGACTCCCAGCAAGCTCTTTCACACAACATCAGATGCAGCACTGCAACAAGTTACTTTTACTAAATTCACTCCATATAAACACAGTCTGAACTTTCCTCTAGAAAACTTCCCTTATCTTAGGGCAAATAGGAAATCCTGATTCTTTTTAAACAGTTCACCATGGGGTGTCTGGGTGACTTAGTGGGTTAAGCCTCTGCCTTCGGCTTTGGTCATGATCTCAGGGTTCTGGGATCCAGCCCTCCATCGGGCTCTCTGCTCAGCAGGGAGCCTGCTTCCCCCTCTCTCTCTCTGCCTGCCTCTCTGCCTACTTGTGATCTCTCTCTCTCTCTCTGTCAAATAAATAAATAAAATAAAAAACAAATGAACAGTTCACCATGACAGACTACACACTGTAATGAAAGGTTCGTGTAACATTACTGGTATCCTGACAACCCTGGAAAGGTGTTCTTGCCTTGCCTGGAGGCCAGGCTATCGTGTTAACTGCTGCCTGGTGGAGCCAGTACCTGAATCCCACTTCTCACTTGAGCTCAGGGTTGCTGGGAACAGTGAAAGATACACTGGATGTCTGTCTGGGGAGGGACCTGGGGAGATTATGTCACTGGACCCCACATCAGGTAAAATATGGAAGCACCTAGTCTAATGGCCGACATCTTGTGGAGATTCCGGTGTTAAAGCTCATCCCATCCAAGGACTCTGTGGAGGGGGGTATTATTAGATTGCTTTACTAATCAAGCCCGCCAAGTCAGCCGAAGCAGTACGGAGGTAACAGCCACAACGTCCTTCGGATCAAGTTAAGACATATCCTCAGGCAAAAATAGAGGATAAAACCTACTCTGTTTTCTTCTTTCTTCATCATTCAGTTGCTGGGTCTTTTTAAAGTTTTTTACTTTAATTCCAGTATAGTTAACATACAGTGTTAATTAGTTTCAGGTTTACAATATAGTGATTCAACAATTAGTACACATTACTCAGTGCTCCTCACAGCAGGTGATCCCTCATCCCCATCGCCTAGTTCACCCATCCCCCCCCCACCTCTCCTCTGGTGACCCTCAGTTTGTTTTCTATAGTTAATAGTCCATTTCTTGGTTTGCCTCTCTCTCTCTGTTTGAGTGAAATCATTTGGTATTTGTCCTTCTCTGACTTACTTCACTTAGCATAACATTCCCTAGCTCCATCCATGTTGTTGCAAACAGCCAAGATTTCATTTTTTATAGCTGAATAATTTTCCTGTGTACACACACACACACACACACACACCCCACACCACATCTTCTTTATCCATTCATCCATCTACAGACATCTGGACTCTTCCACGGTTCCACAGCTTGGCTATTGTAAATAACGCTGCCATAAACACAGGGGTGTATATATCATTTTGAACTAATGTCTTTGTCTTCTTTGAGTAAATACCCCAGGGTGTGATTCCTGGATCGTAGGGTACTTCCCTTTTTAACTGTTTGAGGAACCTCCATACTGTTTTCCACAGTGACTGCACCAATTTGCGTTCTCCCCAAAGTGCATAAGGGTTCCTTTTTCTCTACATCCTTGCCAACATTTGTTTCTTGTGTAACTTCTGAGTGTTTTTTAAAAAGTTGCAACCTCATTAGCCTCCTACATCCTTATTTAATTACCAACCAGAACAAGAGCCTATAAGAAAGGAGGCTGGAACATGTGAATCCTTGAGCTCTCTTCATCATCAATGTATACAATTTTGCAATTTATATTTAAAAGTGAAGATAATCCCATTTACAATTATACCCCCCAAAATAAAATACTTTGGAATAAATCAAACCAAAGAAGTGAAAGACCTGTACTCCAAAAACTATGAAAGACTGATGATAGAAATTGAAGATGACACAAACAAATGGAAAGATAACCTATGCTCATTGATTGGGAGAACAAATACTGTTTAAATGTTCATACTGTCCAAAGAAATGTAAGGATTTCATGCAAAATCTATCCAAATCAGTCGCAGAAGTAGAACAAATAATAAAATTTATATGGAACAACAAGGCTGTAAATAGTCAAAGTCATTTTGAAAAAGAGCAAGAGAGATGGAAAGATCACAATCCCAGATTTCATGATACATTACAAAGCTGTAGTCATCAAAACAGTATATGGTACTAGAGAGTACTATGGTAAGCAAAATAAGACTGTCAGAGAAAGACATATACCATATGATTTCACTCATGTGTGGAATTTAAGAAACAACAAACGAACAAAGGAAAAAAGAAACAGGGAGAGGGGGCAAACTAAAAAAGACTTTTTATCTGTAGAGAACAAACTGATGGCTACCAGAACGGAGCTGGGCGGGGGGATGGGTTAAACAGGTGATGGGGATTAAGGAGGGCACTTGTGAGGAGCACTGGGTGTTATATGAGAGAGCTGTATCACTATATTATACGCATGAAACTAACATTACACTATATGTTAACTAACTGGAATTTAAATAAAAACTTAAAAAGAAAAAAAAAAGTCTGCATAATACTTAACACTGTATAAGGAGGGATGATGCTGGCCTAGGAAAAGGCACCACACCACTTCAAAAATGTGGATTAATGCACCTGCATTGATGCTATATGAACTAAAAAAAAGATTATGGCATCTTTTCCCCCAATCTTTCCCTTAATTTTTCAAAAATCTTAACTTGTGACATACTTTTACCTTGCCTTTCTCAATTCATTACCTCAAGTGTCTTCTTCCCCTTTAATAAATAAACATTTTCGGAGTAGTTTTAGATTTGTGGAAAAGTTGCAAAGCTAGAAAGAGTTCCTACATACCCAGCACCCAACTGACCTCATTATTAACTTGCTACATTCCCATGTAGATTTGTCACAACTAAGGAACCAACACAGATATATTACTATTAACTACACTCCAAACTTTATTTGGATTTCCCTAGTTTTTCCATAATGTCTTTTTTTTTTTGGATCCAGGATACAACATTATAGTTAATTTTCATGTCTCCTATGATAGTTTCTCAGGCTTTCCTTGTTTTTGATGACCTTGACAGTTCTGAGGAGTACTGGATCAGGTATTTTACTAAATGTCTCTCAATTTTGATTTGTTGATGTTTTCCTCTTGATTAGACTGAGTTATGAAATTTGGAGAGGAAGACCAAGAGGAGAGGAAGTGGCAATCTCATCACATCAGGTAAAGGGTACACACTACCAGCAGAATAGATTTCTGAAGGTACTGACCTTGATCACTCGGCTGGGGTACTGTTTGTCAGATTCTTCCACTGTGAACTTCCTCCCCTTTCCCCCACACTCAACTAGCCTCTTTGGAAACCAGTCACTCTGCACGACCCACACTTAAGGAGGGGGGAATTAAGCTCCATCTCCCCGAGGGCTGAGTATCTGCATAAACCATTTAGAAAATACTCCGCACAGAAGATCGGCCTCTTCCCCATTTATTTACGTATTTAATAATGTTTATCAGTATGGACTGATGGCTATTTATAATTTGGATTATAATCTTATACTGTTATTCCATTGCTCAAACTGTTTCAGCTTTGGCCCCTGGACACTCTCTCAGGTTGGCTCCCATGTCCCTTTGCACAGCCCCATCACCGTGTGTTTTGAGCACTTCCTTCAACATAAGCGGCTTCAGGCTCATCTTATTCTTTGCCATAGCCCTAGTTCCTTTGTCCTGGAAAATGGTATTAGAAGACCAAGATGAAGATACCCTGTATTTTCACTGCTCTTGGGATGTCACTGCTCCTACTTTTCTTAGTGGACAGCACTAGGAAATACATGTATACTAACCCATGTTTATACACATTCTCATTTTGTTTCTACTTACTTAGGGATGAAATAATTATACAACTTTTTAGTCAAATACTTCTTTTTAAATAAAGTCCATAGTTTTTATTTTATCCTAAAGTAAAATAGATTCTGAACGTAGAATTTCCTTAAAGTGTACATACATAGCCAGACAAAAACATACACTGAAAGATTAATTTATATGTTGTACTAGTAAATAAAATGAAAGGGTATTTCCTGAAGTTGTTACTTTATGTGATGTTGGAACAAAAATATTTTGCTTTTAGAGGACACAGTTATCATTCATGGAATATTCTGAAGGGAAAGAAGCATTCATTTTAAGGTGTGATCATAGCACACTTGTTTGAAGGATGTAGGAATCTGAAAATAAGCATTTTCTGAGTATCACTGATTTCTTGGGAAAACTTTATTAAGTTTGATGACTTAAACAGCCTCCTTAACTGTGATACTGAACTAGTTGCAGTTATTTCCACTCTGCTGAGATGTCAGGAAACCAACGGGGAAGGAAGGCAGTTTCATCATGGATTCTGGGTATGGAGACTTTCTCCAAGCAATTTTTCTATCCCCAGGTATGCATTAATAGTTGCTATTCAGCAGTATGATGGAGTTCGAAATAAACTTTATAAATATATTTAACAACACTCTTGGATTTAAAAGTCTATATACTGGTGCTCCATAACAAATACATTTGTGAACTAGTCCATGATACTGTCCCCTCTAACCACCAAATATTTGGTGGTTTTATAATAAAGACATTATAATTTAGACATCAGGTCCAGCTCTGGTTTTAAGAACCTCGCTGGAAGAACCAGGCCTGCCACCAGTCTACAGAGAGGTCTTGGTATTTGCTGTCAGGATTTCAAACTACCTGGGATGCTCGAAGAACTGGATCCTGACTTAATGCTGGAGCTGGATAAGGAAGTCCAATCGTAAGCTGACTCTGTCCTCTTCAAGGCTTCTTGATAGTTCATGTAGAGCTGTTTCCCGTACTAAACAGAAGGCAGTAAATGATGACATCTGAACATTACTGGGTATGATACAGATGGATGACGTCAGAAAGGGGGATACTTTTTTGTTTAATGATTCAGAGTTTGCATTCAAATTAATACCTATAATATTTCAAAAATCATTTTTAATACCAATAAATTACCATCAACTCTTATTTACCCTCATTTTAAGGAAGGTGCAAGAAGTTAACATTTGATTTGTTCATTATCAATATAAAGACTTTTTTTGTTATTCCCAAAGCAATTTGGATTTTATAGCTATCATAAATTTTATTTTCACTTAATGCACATAAATATTCCTTCATGTTTTATGTGTAATCATCTTCAAGATGTCCTTAAAATTTTTTTCAAAGACTCTTTTTTTTTTTAGAGCAGTTTTAGGTTCACAGCAAAACTGAGAGGAAGGCAGAACAACTACCCACGTGCCCTGTGCCACTATCCGTGCCCAATCTCTCATTTATCAATATTCTCCACCAGAGGGTGCATTTGTTTCAATCAAAGAACCTACATTAACACATAATAATCAAAGCCCACAGTTTACCTTAGGTTTACTCTTGGTGTTGTACCTTGGATGGGTTTGGAGAAATGTATAATGACATGCATTTACCATTATAGTATCACACAGAGTATGAATATTTCCACGGCCCTAAAAATCCTGTGTTCTGCTTATTTGCTTCCTCCCCTTCTTCCTTTCCTTTCCCTCCCCCACCTTCTTTCCTTCCTTCCTTCCTTCATTCATTCCCCTATTCCCACCCTGAGGCAATTTAATTCTCCAAAAATTTCTTTTGCTTAGGCTAAACTCTGCTATGTAAGAATCATATACCGTGTTCTTCAGAGCCAAAATAAATCTACACACAAGCTTTTACCAGCAGTATTATTCCATGGATACCAACTGTTAAATGTTTATTCCCTAAGACATTTAAAACAAAAAACTTAGGCCTCAGGAAACACTGAAAAAATAATAAACATGAATGATTAGATAACTGTCATGATAATCAAAGCCATTTCATAAAACACCTAATTCTTCTACCATCAAACCAAAAAAGAACACCCTACCTTTGCAATGCGGATACCATTGACCCACTGATGCAGGGTCCTCATGTCATCACAGCAAAGGTACTTGATATACTGAGATTTCTTCTGGATCTGTGGGTGCTGCGAGATTAAAGGCAAAGTCCAATTCAGTACCCTGAAGAACTAAAGAAAAACCTATCAAAGCTTAATCAATAATCAATAATCAAAGCTTTGATTATTATGTGTTAATGTTCTGACAAGTTATAGGCCATCAGAGTCATGGCCAAAAATAATTTGTACCTCCTATATGGCCATAAGGCCAAATAAAATGGCCCGTTAAGTATTTTTACAAAATGAACTACAAAGCAGGGTGCCTGGGTGGCTCAAGTGGTTTAGCAGCCGACTCTTGATTTTGGCTCAGGTCATGATCTCAAAGTTGTGAGATCAAGCACCTGCTTAGGATTCTCTTTTTCCTTTCCTCTGTCCCTACCCCCTGCTCTCTCCTTAATGAATAAAAAATAAAAACAAATTTTAAAAATTAAAAAAAAAACTATAAAGAAACTGGTTAAATTTTAGCTCAAGATATGCAAATTAAAAAAAAACCTTTATAGCATGGCAAATCCCCAAATACTCCTTCTATATTTCAGAGAAACACAGTCCATCAAGGTTAACAAACTCAAGAGAACTCTTTATCTACAAGACTATGAAAAGGGAAGACTTCAATTTCACTTTGAACCACTGGAATCAGGAATTGAGAGGGTGTTTGGTAAAGCTTCTAGCGCTTCTGTGGGAGTGACCCTGTAGGCGGGGTGGGTGAGGGCACAGCACCTGGGACACAAGTGGGCGCTCACACTGGTGCAGTGGTGCCCCCTGTTGTGGACTGAGCACTGCTCTGCACACTATCTGCCCACAGCACATGTCCTCCAGGGAAGGAGCAGCTTTCAGCTGCATCAGCGGATTCAGTTGTCACTTTCCAGCCCCAGTTTGGATGGGAGGTGACTGACTAGACCAGCTATACAATGCAACTGCTGGAAGAGACTTAAGGTATTTTAACTCTACGGGGCCACAACCACTAGTTCCCTGGAAAGAAAAACCCTAAATCATACTTGGTTCTGAATGTTATGGTTATTAATTATTACTTCTCTTTTCAATTATTCTAGAAAATTTTTTTAAATGACTACATTATACCTGGGGAAATATTTAAGATTATGTTAAATTATAAGAGGCTTTATTTTTATTTTTTTTAGATTTTGTTTATTTGACAGAGAGAGATCACAAGTAGGCAGAGAGAGAGAGAGAGAGAGAGAGAGAAGGAAGGAAGCAGGCTCCCTGCTGAGCAGAGAGCCTGATGCGGGACTCGATCCCAGGACCCTGAGATCATGACCTGAGCCAAAGGCAGAGGCTTAACACACTGAGCCACCCAGGCGCCCTATAAGAGGCTTTAAAGATTCTCTAAGCACATTTGTTGTGGAAATCCATGAGATCAATAAAATAAGCAATTTGGATAAGTTCTCAATGCTGCAGAAATATATGACCACCCATATAAGTTATGTATATGTATCTGCATTGTTATAAATCAATCTTGGGGCACGTGGGTGGCTCAGTCGGCTAAGCATCAGACTCTTGATTTTGGGTTAGGTGAGACTGAGCCCGGAGTCGGGCTCCATGCTGGGTATGAAGCCTGCTTAAGATTTTCTTTTTCTCTGCCCCTCCCCAACCCTGCTCATTCCTGTATGTGGTGTCTTTAAAAAAAAAAAAAAAGTCAATCTCTCTGGTCTACAGTGGGAGAAATTTAAATCCATTTATTCTATTCTATACATTGTTATATAGAGTTCAGCTCCTATAATAAAACATTTAATGCCAAAACCAATTTAGTTATTAAAGGCTAGAGTGAAAGTTTTAAACAATAAATCATCAACAAAAAGTGGTTGGCAAACGATGTGGATGGAACTAGAGGGTATTATGCTAAGCAAAACAGAGAATGACAAATACCATATAATTTCACTAATACGTGGAATTAAAGAAAACAGATGAACATAGAGGAAGGGAAGGAAAAATAAAATAAGATGATAACAGAGAGGAAGGCAAACCATAAGAGACTTAACTATAAGAAACAAACTGAGGGCTGCTGGAGGGGAGGTGGGTCAGGGGAAGAGGCAATTGGGCAATAGGATTAAGGAGGACACTCGATATAATGAGCACTGGGTGTTATATGCAGCTGACGAATCACTAAATTCTATCCCAAAACTAAAAAAAAAAAAAGAGAGAGATTAGCCAAATAATACTTAAGAGTTTTCTCTCCTTATAAGTCCCACAGCATTCTCTCGGAATATATTCCCTCACCCTTATTAAATCACATTATAATAAACCACCAGAGCAATCTCACAAAAGCAAAGGAAGACAGGTAGACAAGATGTATTTTTCCATAGAAGAAGGAAGGGGACTTTTATCTCATTCATTCATGCAACAGGTATTTATTGAATAAGAACGATTTGCCAGATCTTTAGGTAGGCATTGGGATACCCGGTGAGCAAAACAGAAGCAGCCCCAGTTCGTGCGGAAGATAAAATGGGATGCCTGAGAAAGGGCTTCCACTGGTGTGACCAGCGAGGGCTGGAAGAGTGGCTGTTCTATTTTCTGTGTCACTCGGGCACCGCCTATAGGACAGGGTCGGACATCTGAACAAGGGGCTCTTGGATGGCTCTCAGCCTTTACCACCAGCCCCCTCTTTACGGCGAGTCACCAACCATTCTTGACTGATTCCTTCCATTTCTGAGAGCAGGGCTACCCATCATGCATGGGCCATGGGCTTGCCTGAGTGCGTTCCACTCATTCCATACACTAAGGGAGTGTTTTTTATCAATACAACATCACAGAAAATAAAAGAGAAACAATTCTCTATCCTTTTCTCCTCATTTCTCCTACCTGACAAGCCAAACAACACCACAAATAATACTATGATATGATTTAAAAACACACACACACACACACACACACACACACAACATTTTATTTCCTTATCTGGGGGAGAAAGAGCGTGCACGCACACAGGAGTGGGATGGGGCAGAGGGAGAGGGAGACAGAAGAGAATTCCAAGCAGACTGTGTTGAGTAGAGCCTGACATGGGGCTCGATCTCATGACCCTGAGATTATGATCCGAGTCGAAATCAAGAGGTGGACACCTAACCAACTAAGGCATCCAAGTGCCCCTATGATATGCTTTAAGTATTTGCAGATCATTTGCTAGTTTCATTTCAGGACCTCACAACTTGTCTTTTTCAACCTCCCGCATAATAAAGGCATCTTCTATAGCCTTCATTATGGTCACCCAGGCTCTGCACCAATTCCACCAGTATATTATTTCATTAAAAGTGACATCTATTGGGATGCCTGGCTGGCTTAATCAGGAGAGGATGTAACTCTTGATCTTGGACTTGTGAGTTCGAGCCCTAAGAGAGAACTTCTTTTAAAAAGTGGCATTTATTGAGCACTTAGTATATGCTAGGTATTATTACTAAATATGTCACATATATTAATTAGTTTATTCCCGCCTCAGGAAAACCCAATGAGTTACATATTACTATCTTCATCAAATGAAGAGAAACTGAGGCACAGAGGGGTTAAGACAGTAACTTTAAGTTGCTCACATATTCATGCTTATTAGTGAAAAAACCAGGATTTGAAACCATGCCATCTAATTCTAGGGCCTATGTTCTTAATAATAATGTTATACTTCTGTCTTATTAGTAGTGAAATCATCTTCCTAACTGCTATCTCTCTTTTCCCCCCACAATATCACACAATAGGAGCACTTGGGTGGCTCAAGTGGGGTAAGTATCCGCCTCTGGTTCAGGTCATGATCCCAGGGTCCTGAGACAGAGCCCAAGTTGAGTTGGGCTCCCTGCTCAGTGGGGAGTCTGCTTGTCCCTCTCCCTACCCCTTTCCCCATCTTGTGGTCTAATAAATAAATAAAATCTTTAAAAAAATTAAAATTCACACAAGAGCTAAGAGCAAGTATGAAGGAGACATTCTTTGCCAAAAACGAGAAGCTTAACATTTAAATTCTTAAAGATTCCAAAGAGAATATATAATCAAACTGTTCCCCCCTTAACAAATGAACAGCTATTAAGAAAGAAAGGTCATGTCTCTTCAATAAATGGTGCTGGGAAAACTGGACAGCTATATGTAGAAGAATGAAACTCGACCATTCTCTTACACAGTACACAAAGATAAACTCAAAGTGGATAAAAGACCTCAACGTGAGACAGGAATCCATCAGAATCCTAGAGGAGAACATAGGCAGTAACCTCTTCGATATTAGCCACAGCAACTTCTTTAAAGATATGTCTCCAAAGGCAAAGGAAACAAAAGCGAAGATGAACTTTTGGGACTTCGTTAAGATCAAAAGCTTCTGCACAGCAAAGGAAACAGTCAACAAAACAAAGAGGCAACCCACAGAATGGGAGAAGATATTTGCAAATGTCAGTACAGATAAAAGGTTGATATCCAGGATCTACAAAGAACTCCTCAAACTCAACACACACAAAACAGATAATCATATCAAAAAATGGGCAGAAGATATGAACAGACACTTCTCCAATGAAGACATACAAATGGCTATCAGACACATGAATGTGATGATGTTCATCATCACTAGCCATCAGGGAGATTCAGATTAAAACCACATTGAGACACCACCTTACACCTATTAGAATGGCCAAAATTAGCAAGACAGGAAACAACATGTGCTGGAGAGGATGTGGAGAAAGGGGAACCTTCTTATACTGTTGGTGGGAATGCAAGTTGGTCCAGCCACTTTGGAAAAGAGTGTGGAGAGTCCTCAAGAAATTACAAATAGAGCTTCCCTATGACCCTGCAATTGCACTACTGGGTATATACCCCAAAGATAAAGATGCAGTGAAAAGAAGGGCCATTTGTACCCCAATTTTATACAGCAATGGCCACGGTCGCCAAACTGTGGAAAGAACCAAGATGCCCTTCAACAGACGAAAGGATAAGGAAGATGTGGTCCATATACACTATGGAGTGTTATGCCTCCATCAGAAAGGATAAATACCCAACTTTTGTAGCAACATGGAAGGGACTGGAAGAGACTGTGTTGAGTGAAATAAGCCAAGCAGAGAGTCAATTATCATATGGTTTCACTTATTTCTGGAGCATAACAAATAGCATGGGACAAGGGGAGATGGAGAGGAGAAGGAAGTTGAGGGAAATTGGAAGGGGAGGTGAACCATGAGAGACTATGGACTCTGAAAAACAATCTGAGGGTTTTGAAGGGGCGGGGGGGGGTGGGAGGTTGGGGGAACCAGGTGGTGAGTAGTAGAGAGGGCACAGATTGCATGGATCACTGGGTGTGGTGCAAAAACAATGAATACTGTTACGCTGAAAAGAAATAATAAAAGAAAAAAAAAAAATAAAGGGGCCGACCAAAAGGTGGGGAAAAAAAAAAAGAAAGAAAGGTCATTATTTCATTTTTAAAATGACATGGATTTGGAAAGTCTGCATTCTCTGATAAAAGATAAAAAACTTGAGAATTAAAAAAAATCTAAGAATACAGTAAGAAATTCCAGATTACTATTGTGCTATCAGATTACTTTTTTCTATTTATGCCAAAAATTAGATTGAGACAGATAATTCTTAAAACTCTAAAAGCAATTCTCTAAAACCCCAGTTCAAGTGCCAAAGGCAAACCTCTGAATATATACTACCCACTTATTGCTTTGGGAACACAAATAGGCTTGAAAATTAATTCTCTCACTAACATCCAAGAAGTTAAAAAACAAAATATATAACATTCCAACCTATTCTATCATTATCATATACAACATCTTTCTTTTAATAACACTGTTTGAAAAGTTCATGTTCATATTCTACCTCTAATCTCTAATCACTTTTTCCTTCTTACCTAACATACTAAAATAAATTACTTTGCTTCATTTCTTCAGGAATGAAAATCTAGACATGACTAAGGTAAGCTGTATTCCAACAATTACTGTGGTATATGAATTTTAAAAACACAGGTTTCCGGGACGCCTGGGTGGCGCAGTTGGTTGGACGACTGCCTTCGGCTCAGGGCGTGATCCTGGAGTCCCGGGATCGAGTCCCACATCAGGCTCCCAGCTCCATGGGGAGTCTGCTTCGCTCTCTGACCTTCTCCTCGCTCGTGCTCTCTCTCACTGTCTCTCTCTCTCAAATAAATAAATAAAATCTTTAAAAAAAAAAACAAAAACAAAAAAAAAAAACACAGGTTTCCTTTAAGAAACTTATATACATGCATACACATGCATACAGATGTGTGCTGCGAGCACATACCTCTTCCAAATAATAGATAACATATACCCTATTTATTCCCTCATTGTCATATTTCATGAGAAACATCTATTTCCTGTATCCTGCATGTTACTGGAAGAACTCAGACTCAGTTGTTATAGCCCCAAGCTGATAAATAGGATCAAACTCTTTAAATATTTACATTTGAACAGATCTTGTGTGGCAGCATTTTTTGGTTTGTTAGAACTCCTATGCACAAGAATAAAAACACTTACATAGGTAAAATCTGGTAAAGACTTTTCAGGAAAAAAGAAATACCAATACTTGTGTGGCATCAGGAACATTAATCTCTCTGAACCTCAGTTTGCACATCTGAAAAATAGGGACTCTAGAACAGATCTGGGACACTGATGTGCCTAGTGCTTCTAGTGCAATGTCTGCCACCCTAGAGTTCTTCAATAAATGATAGGCATTATTTTTACTACTATTTGTGCCCAGTGGTATGGTTTATTTCAATACCTTGAATATTTCTAAACATAAATAAGTAGGCCATATGAATATACGAATTTAGCTTAACCTATTCACTAAAAGCAAATATGAAATCCATAAATTATTATATAAGCCAACAAACAAAACCCCCTTAGAATATAAATACTCTTAACCTAAGAATTCTATGAGTTGCAAAAGGCATTAAATAACAGTCAGTGGTCATAATTAATTTTGGCTGTAAAACACACTGCTGGTTGCCTTCCTCACACCTATTCCCTCTTCCCTACTTTTCTTAAAAGAGCCCAATTTTGTTTGGATGTCCTTCTACCCCGTGTGTCAGGGTGTGAATTCTAACTAGGCTAAGCCAAAAACACTTGACTAAACTTAACCAAGGAGGTGAAAGACCGGAGAACACTAATGAAAGAAATGAAATATGACGCTAAGAAATGAAAAGACATTCCTTGCTCATGGACCGGAAGAACAGATACTAAAATGCCCACACTAGTCAACGCAATCTACAGCTTTAATGCAATCCCTATCAAAATACTAATAGCATTTTCATACAACTATGACAAATACTACTAAAATTTGTAGAAACCACAGAAGATCCCAAATAGCCAAAGCAGTCTTAAGAAAGAAGAACAAAGCTAGAGTATCATAATCCCAGATTTGAAGATATACTACAAACCTGTAACCATCAAAACAGCATGGTACTGGCACCAAAAAAGACATAGAGATCAATGGAACACAATAGAGAGTTCAGAAATAAACCCATGCTTGTATGGTCAATTAATCTACGCCCAAAAAGGGCAAGAATATATAATGGGGAAAATACAGTCTCTTCAACAAATGATGCTTCCTGGAAGAATTGGACAGCTACATGTAAAGGATGAAACCATCCACAAAAATGAACTAAAAATGGATTAAAGACCTAAATGTGAGACATAAAACCATAAAACTCCTAAAACAGGCAATAATCTCTTGGACATCACCCTAACAACATATTTTTGAATATGTCTTATCAGGCAAGGAAAAATAAAAAATAAATTATTGGGATTGCATCAACATAAAAAGCTTTTGCACAGCAAAAGAAATCATCAACAAAACATAAAGGCAACCTACTGAATGGAAGAAGATATTTGCCAATGATGTGTCCATTAAGGGGTTAAATCCAAAATATATAAAGAACTTATAAAACTCAACCCCCCAAAATAATCTGATCAAAAAATGAGCAGAAGATCAGAAAAGAATTTTTCCATAGAAGACATACAGATGGCCAACAGACACATGAGATGATGCTCAACATCATTTATCATCAGGGAAATGCAAATGAAAACCACAATGAGATATCACTTTACACTTGTCAGAATGGCTAAAATGAAAAACAAAAGATAAAAAGTGTGGGCGAGGACATAGAAAAAAAGGAACCCTTGTGTGCTGCTGGTAGGAATGCAAGCTGGTGCAGCCACTATGCTAAACAGTATGGAAGTTCCCCCCAAATTAAAAATTACCATATGATCCAGTAATTCCACTACTGGGTATTTACCCAAAGAAAACAAAAACACTAATTCAAAAAGATATATGCACCCTTATGTTTACTGCAGCATTATTTACAATAGCCAAATTACGGAGACAACCCAAATGTCCACTGATAGACGAATGGATAAAGATGTGATAAACACACACACACACACACACACACACACACACACACACACACGAGTATTACTCAGCCATTAAAAAAAAAAAGGGATCGGGGCCCTGGGCGGCTCAGTCAGTTAAGCTGCTGCCTTCAGCTCGGGTCATGATCCCAGGGTCCTGGGATTGAGTCCCGCATTGGACTCTCTGCTCAGCAGGGAGCTTGCTTTCCCCCCACCACCACCCTGCCTCTCTGCCTACTTGTGATCTCTGTCTGTCAAATAAATAAATAAAATCTTAAAAAAAAAAAAAAAGGGATCTTGCCATTTGCAACAACACAGATGAACTTAGAAAGTATAATGCTAAGTGAAATAAGTCAGTCAGACAATAATCATATGATTTCACTCATCTGTGAAATTTAAGAAACAAAGCAAATGAACAAAGGAGAAAAAGAGAACAAAACTACACTCTTAAATACAAAGAACTGGTGATGAGCCAGGACAGGATGGCGGGGTGGCGGGGTGTGGGGGTTTGGGGGGGGGGTGGATGAAAGGATGAAATTAAACAGATGAAGGGTACACATGTATCTTGATTAGCACTGAGAAATGTAAAAATTGTTGAATTAATTACATCATACACCCGAAACTACTACAATGTTAATTATGCTTCAATTTAAAAAATAATTTAAAAAAACAGTGGGCCTGTACTCAGGCCAATGACTCTCAAGAGGAAGGCTTGGGACAAGTACTGGGAGAACCAGTTCCTCTTCTTCTGCTGGAAAGAGACAAAGATAGGAAGAAACAGTCCCTCCTCTTCTGCTGGATTTTGCTAGATCCACCGCATGGATCCATCATCCATGTGATGCCTAGCACTGCAATGGTCACCTGCAAGTGTGTGGTGAGCCAGTCCGAGGACAAGCTGACACGAAGAAGATGGAGCAGGGGAAGAAGGAAAGAATTTGGTTTCTTACTGACAACCCTGAACCACCGAAGTAACCGACTCTTACTATCTTCAGATTATAAGGATACCCCCCACACCAAGTAACTTTCACATATATGGTTTACATCTACTATGTCTACTGATATTTACCACTGACAAAGATTACAACTATGAAAAATTTAAAATACGAGAATATACAAATATTTCTTCCACTACCCAAGAGAGCAAAGATATCATGATCATATCATGTAATCTCCCAGGAAACTCCACTATACAATTTTGAGAGAATGAGTATAAAAGGCAAGTAACATCCCAGCATTACTGGAATAATAATTTTGACATCACAGACCCTTTGACAAAGTCTGGGATTCCCAGGGGAGCTTGGACTTAATTTTCAAAACTGCCAGATTAAGCTACTTTGTAATGACTTTTAGAAAATTATTTGCTGCTGTAACCTAAATGATACAGTGGTATTCTCCAAAAAAGGATTATTTAATAAAGGGGCACCATTACAATGGTATTTTTATTTTTATCAAAGCAATCAAAAACTCCACCTCAAAACCCCAAACCCAACTGACATGATACAAATATGGAGAACTAAGTAGTCACCAAGAGGTGACAAAAGAACAGAGCCAATGAGAAAAATATAATCATCTCCATAATTATCTTGAATTTTAAAATGTTGTCTTTATCAGTAGCATAAATCTAATTAGCACTATTTAGCTAGAGGTCAGCTGCGGTGTGAGCATATACTTCTTTTCCTTACCATTCTTCACCATTCCTTTAAAAGCCTATAGAAAAAGCAAAAACAGTATACTTGATAGAGCTATTCTAAACTATTCTAAAATGTGCAATAACTCACACTATGCCTAACATCAATTAAAATTCCTAAAAAGGAAATGTGTTTACCTTGAGCACCAGACAATGATCTGTAGGTGCTTTGTATTTGTTCCTGTAATCCTGTCCGTAATAAACATTGACATGATCCAGCTGGAGAAAGCACACCAGTTCCCGAGAGACCTAGATAAAAATACCCATAAGACGGAATTAACAATAATGTATAAACAAGCAAATATCATACCTGGTAACAGTTGCTAGTGGCAGATGACAAGACAGTGAGATTCTCTAAAAATGTTCCTTCTTTAACCCAGGATACAACAAAAAAGCAGTCCATCTCACTTACTGTCTGCCATTCACAATGAACACAGACTTGCTTGGAAAGGGTGGCATTTAAGGAGACTTTAAATATGATATAGTATATTAAATACAATATAGTAGAACTCTGGAAAAAAATAAGAAAATATCATATAGTTCAGTGCTCATAATACATAGCTCAAGTACAATGATTCTAAAGTCAGGGCTTCCTCACCTTAAAGAGGCAACAAAATGTGCCTCTTGGGAGGGTGGTAAAGCCTGGATGAGAGGATGCTATAAGGAGTTTAAAACAGTGCAGGTCCCGCTAAGCACAGAAACGGCCTCTACCAAGGGGGCCCTCAGCAGGAGCTATTATCCAAGCAGAGTGGAAATGCCTGTAATCCCACAAAGCTATCCTCCCCCAAACAATAACAAGCCAAAACTACTCTGACAGAAGTTCTGAAAATAATAAAGAAAAGTATGATTTCAAATGTGCCAAGAGAACTGAAATGGGCCCAATGAATGACCAGAGAGCAAACACTTCCAGGTTTCTTCTTCTTTATAACAGATCAATAAACAAAGCAAAGCAATATTCTGTGTGTCCTACAAGAGTTGAAACAAGGGACAGCTGATTAAGTGTCTGCCTTTGGCTCAGGTCATGATCCCAAGGTCCTTGGATCGAATTCCGCATCAGGCTCCTTGCTCAGCAGGGAGCCTGCTTCTCCCTCTGCCTGCCACTCTCCATGCTTGTGCTCTCCCTCTTACTCTATGACAAATAAGTAAATAAAATCTTTAAGAAACAAAAAAAGAACTGAAATAAATCAAAGCCTGGATTCATCTTGTTGGCATACTTAACTACAAATTAAAATCAACTGTCATAATGAGGAAGCTCAAAAGTCAGCAGAGGGACACACCTTTGCTTTTCCTTTAGGGACATAGTAGATACCAGATGCTCGCAAGAGAAAATAACGCTTTTTCCAGGACTTTTTGCCATCATCTTTCAACCACAGGACTCCTTCAATTTCTGGCACAGTTACAGAACTTCCACAAAAACATTCCTAAAAGAAGAAGAAGATTTGGAAAAACATGCGATCTTTGGATTCTCAGAAAAAAATTGTGTTTATTCCTGTGAAGTTCATACTATAATTAAACCACAGAAGTGGCTTTGGTAATAAGGTTACACTGCTACTATTGCCTCAATTAGAAACCACTATGGCAGTCCTTATGAACTTTTCCCTAACATTGTTTTGAAGAATCTGAGTTGAGTTGTCAGCTGAGCTGCATACAACAGGGTCTAAATGCATCTGCAGAGCACAGATGCATTTAGATGACACTAAATTTAGTGTCAGAGTTAACAAAAGCATGGACTAATTCTCCAAATTAACAACACATTTAGATTAGCTGTCAAACTAAATTTTTTTTAAAAAAAGCAACATGCTAAATGAGTAAACGCTCACAATTTAAAACTATCAATTTACATGATTCTAAAACAAAGAGGACATTTATTTTTTAAATATTTAAAACTAATTTGAAAGGGGGCGCCTGGGTGGCTCAGTGGGTTAAGCCACTGCCTTTGGCTCAGGTCGTGATCCCAGGGTCTTGGAATAGAGCCCTGCATTGGGCCCTCTGCTTCGGTGGGGAGCCTGGTTCCCCACCGCCCCCCTCTCTCTGCCTCTCTGCCTACTAGTGCCGTCAAAAAAAAAAAAAATCTTAAAAAAAAACCAAACTAATTTAAAAGGAATGCAAACAAACTCAAAATTATGAATTCTAATGTCTAATATAAAAACGTAATTGAAAATCAACCATATAGTTGGTAAAAAAAAAAACACCAGAAATCCTCATTAAATATTAACATAGGACATTTTGAGCCTAAATTAACTTATCTTTTCCCAAAGTACAGAGAAACCAGGAATAAAGAAGATTTTTAACTGTAGCTATTATCACTATGAAAAATTGAGTGCTGATCTTCATCTTCCTAATCGCCTTGTTGCTAAGAATTTATTCTGGTTTTCAAACATACTACCTTCTTTGATTTTAGTTCTCTAAAATCGGCAAAGGCCAAAAAGCTAAAAACTGAATTATATTTGAATTTGGTTTATTAAAATAAGGGGATGTAAATATGTATTTAAATGATTATGATTTTTTAAATTGAGTTATTTTAATTAAAGCTTGAAATATTTTGTAATTACTAGTATATTCAGACTTCTCTTGGGTGAGCAAATAAAGCCCCACAATCATGTCCTTCATTGACTAGCTCTTTCCCCCACTTGTCTGCCCCTAACAGCTCATGACTCTTTTTAGTCCCCTAATATATTACTTGGCAAAATAACAGGGTTTTTTTTGTTTGTTTGTTTGTTTGTTTACTTCTTTTCAGTGTAACAGTATTCATTGTCTTTCCACCACTCCCAGTGCTCCATGCAATCCGTGCCCTCCCTAATAAAAATAACAGTTTTTAAGAGGTTCTTCAGTGGTTTAATATTCACATAGCTGAACTCTTCCCCCCAGGCTATGGAGGAATATAGGCTTCTCTAGTTCCAAGTGTAATTGTGAATATATAGCATTGACATACTTGACTTCAAAAAAGGTACTTAATATTTTAATATGTAACGTGCAGGAAAAAAGGGGGTGGGGGGACTGAAGAGTCATACCTCCAATAGCACTTCTTTGTTTCTATCTGCCATCTCAGCAGTTTCCTTTTTCCCCAGAAGATAATTCTGGAAAAATAAATAAAGGAAAGTTAAATCCACAGGTTTGTGTCCTTGGCACAGGTGCATATATGATTCCTTCTAGAGATACAGCAACTGTGTCTGCCTTTATAGAATGACAGGATTACTGCTTTGAACATGAACTTGTGCCTGAGCATCATTGCTAAAATGCTTAATGCTGGCTTTTCCTTACTTTAGCCATTATCTTGAGTTATTCCATAAACTGACCTTCCCCAAATCCTGAGATGATACTACATCCAACAGCTGACAAATGTTAGGTACACCTAATGAAGGGACCTGAAAAGTTTATAAATTAAGTACAATGGGTAAGGTAAATTTCCTTTAAATATGCTAAGCTTAACTGACCCAGATGCAGAACTCTCAATTTATGTTCTGGCTTTGAAAAAAGAAATCCCTAATTCTCTGAGACTATCATAATATTACTTGCTTGCCTTGACTAAAATCTGAATTCCAACAATTAGTGCTTTATAAAATACTTTTTTCCAATCACCTATAAGAAAATCTATTGGTAGGGGTGCCTAGTGGCTCAGTTGGTTAAGCAACTGCTTTTGGCTTGGGTCATGATCCTGGAATAAGGGGACTGAGCCCCACATCGGGCTCCCTGCGCGGTAGGGAGTCTGCTTCTTCCTCTGATGTTTGCCTTCTCATGCCTTCTAATAAATAAATAAAATCTTAAAAAAAAAGTCTATTGGTATTTCCAAATGTGTATTACTTAACTAAAATCATTCAGTAAAGATGTGTCATGATTAAGCTGTCTGAAGGATATTTAATACTTTTAACACTGCTACTATCTTTCATTACTACTTTTTAATACTACTTTTTCACCTACTGATTTTTTATAAAATATTTGTGTACTACTAATTGTTAATTCAAACATTATTCTGGAATAAACAGATGCCAAACAAATCAAGGTAACATATATTAAATGTGGAAACATTTATAATCAAGGTTATTGAGATTAAAAAAAGATATTAAAATAAAGTGTCAACTGGATAAATGGAGCAAGTAGAGAACTTAAACACGTAAGTACTTTTCTTTGATGGATGAGAAGCTCACCCAGTAAATAGCTGGGTTCAACAGGCTGGATTACAAAAAGCAAAAACCTGATAACTCCCTGGAGTCACTTCTGTTGCCCCAAGGGCTCACGCCATCTGGCTCTGGGTGGCGGGTAATCTCTTTGAGGTCTGACACCTGGGGTCCAGCAGACCTTCCACCTCAGCAGCAGTAAATGTTCCCAGGGGGTTTTGCAACTACAACACCCCAACCAGGAGGTTGCCAGTTTTTTAGCTCTATTAACTTAAAAGTAATAGACTAATATAAGATGAATATTTAGAAATCATGACCTCTGTAAGATATTGGCCTCACCTGTGGGTTCTTGAAAAGTGCATATTTTTCTATACGTTCCATAAATAGAAGCTTGTTCTGGCTATCTCTTGTCCAATTAAGAAGATTTTCAACCAAGTTTTCATGGTCTTCAAAGATTCTCTCTGTCCCAAGATAAAATATCAATATTTTGTTAGTATTCATCAGAGCTGCATCAAAGACCTGAAACCTTGTGAAATAATTCCAAGCAGAATCACAGAATTTTACTCGACATTATGGCTCTTAGTCCTTAGAAATGATCCAGTCTTCCCTCTATTTACAAATATGGAAACGTGCCCACTGTGTTAATGGATTTTAGCAAAGTCACACAACTGCTACATAGAAAAATGAAGACTAAAATCTAGGTTTTCTGTTAGGTCTTCTTCAGCCTTCAGCTTTTTCCCATCCACCCCTGAAAAAACCCCAAAACCAGGGGTGCCTGGATTGCTCAGCAAGTTAAGCATCTGCCTTCAACTTAGGTCATGACCTCAGGCTCCTGGGACTGAGCCCCGCCCTCCAGCTCCCTGCCCAGCAGAGCTCGGATTCCTCTTCTCCCTCTCCCCCAGCTCGTGCTCTCTCTCTCCCTCTAAAATAAATAAATAAAAATCTTAAGAAAAGAAAAAAGACATTGTAGCCAATTACATAAACGGGAGTAGAGAAATATTATATACATGGGTCTTTAACCTACAGCCATAGACATATTCCCAAAATTAGTATCCAAACATTTTCTGTGTATCATGATGCCACGTCTCTGAACTCAAACCTTTCTAATTCTCTAAGAATAGTTTTGAGTATTATTAGAATACATTTTATACGTGTTAATAAACTAATAACATGTTTTAGTTTCTGGGGGCTATGTATGTGTGTTCCGAGACAAAAGGGTTATTAAATTTTTATTTCTCTGGAAACCACTGTGAAATATTTAAATATATAGGTACTAAGAGCAATGCAAATACTTTTTAAAATAAAATATAAAGTTGACATTGATTACAGAATCAACAATACCTAATAAAATAACAATTTCCATAATCACACATTATAATAAGGAAACCTTAAGAGTCAATTATGGCATTAAAAATGAGGAATTTTTAAAACTAGAGAATACCACGCTAAACTACAAACCACAGGAAATTAAGATTTAGTACATCTAGCTAAAAATAAAAAACATAGGTTTTATGTTTTCCCTGAAAGTCAAATGCTGGTTAAAGAAATTCGGAACAAATCTGAATAAACAGAATGGTCTTAGTAAATGTGTCTGTCTATGCAGTAATTTGAAGGGAAAAAGTATTTTGTTATTTAAAAAAAAAAAAACTGTTTCAGCCATAAGAAGATTTGAAGTGAACTGGAAATGATCTTGTATCCAAAGAAATCTCAAAATACTTGGAGGAAAAAAAGATAATGTAAAAAGCTAAGGCTATATAGAGGGGGGCAAAAAAGATGACTCAAAGTGCTTTAGTTAACATGAAAACTGTTAGGATTGCATAGAAATTAAAAAGTAAATGAAGCAATTAGATTACTAACCCATTTGTAATTCAGAGATGGTTTCTACCAGCGACCAGTCTAAACTATAACCGCAGTGGGATTTGTCCATTAGGTTGTCCAGCACTTGTCTCACTGTCTGCCTCTCATCCACCATCATTGTTTTAGAACTATCGTCAGACATGTGGACTCGAATCACCAACTATAACAGGTAAAAAGGAAATTAAATACAAACCAAAAACTAGGCATTCTAGAAATTTCTTCCAATATCAAGTAACACTGAGTAATGTTCTTAGTTAAATATGAATTAAAACACAAATGATTTTATTACACAAGAAAGATGCTCTAAATTTAGGTATCAAATAACACATCTAAACAAATGGAAAGCATTTTTGAAATTATAACAACGGGTTTAAGATTATAATAAGACAATTTTGTTTTACTTTTTTAGGAGAGTTTAAAACAGAAAGTTATTTCTTTCTAAACATTTTATCTACAAAAAACATAAGTGAAAAATATATTAGGAAGAAATATCCCTCTACCTTTCTGTATCTTCAAGATGTGTTATATAAACAAGGCAATTCTTTATAAATCTGATAAAAACTGATTAAAAAAATCCCAAATGAGGAAAAAGCCCAAATATCACCTTTTTCACTTGTGCCTCTTTAATCTTCTCCAGGGCAACTCTGATCTTTTCAGCTTTCAATTTTGCAGCCTGTTCTTCCTGTGAACACAAAGCACTGCAGATAAACTAATGCTGAAACAATGAGAATTTCTGGTAAGTCTTTTTATCTCAAGGATGTTGCCAGTATTCAATTTCAGGAATATAACTTCAGATACTTACAGAGAGAGCACATTTAAAAAATAACCCTATTCACAAAGTGAGAACAGACATAGTGCAAAGGAACATTTCTAATATGCAGACTTGAAGATCTCTTATAGTAAGACTAGATTCCATCTTCTAGAGAAAAAGAAATCTGTGATATAGCAAATTAATGAGTTTGATTCTGTCAATCTGAAGCAGATGAATTTCAGACAGGAGAAAAAGGGAGTGTATAATGGGCTGTATAATGGGCTATGTGCTGGCCTGCCACTTTGCCATACCTGCACAGTCCCTCAACTCAGAATTTATACCTGCCTCTGAAGCACGGGCAATCTTCTGCATACTAATGTTTTGTTTTATTATACTGAAAATGTATCATCATCATCAAACAGCAGAAAAAAGTCAATTTATTTCTTTGCAACCACATAAAAAATCCTTAATAAAAAATACAGGTATGTCTTATCAATATACTAATGCAAAGAGAGAAGTCTGCATTATACTCTGGGCTTCATTCCGCTTTGAAAAGTACACAATATAATCAATGTCTCATGTTAGTAAACTCAAATATGTTTCTATTAATTCACTGATGAAATTTTTAAATGCTAAATATAATTTTCCAAATATTTAACTTCTAGTAACTTCTATATAAAATTTAGATTATAAATAGTAATAAAATTATCAAGAACTATAATCATACCATTTATTTTTTCCTAAAATAACATATAGTATTGTAACACCAGTACTTACTTGTACTTTCCAGCAATAGGCCATTGTACACTGTAGTCTTAATCTTCAGTTGAGAAAAACTAATATAAGTAAATGTTCACTTTGTATGAAGGATTACTTTCCAACTCTAAGTTTTTGATTACTCTTGAAAACATCTAAGGAAAATATACACTGCCATCTTACATATTCCTATATTTAATATAAGACTTAAAACAAAAGAAAGATCTAGTTATATCAGCTACTTTTATCTGCTCTAGATTATGATGAAAAGCCATCCGTTTCACACTCTAAACAGATATCTTCCCTCATTTCAAGCTTAGTAGTTACTACTCGGTAGAACAGAACGAGAAAACAGTAGTTAGAAAGACAGTGGAGCTTGTTTGCCAGAAATCGGATCCTTTTCAATGAGAGGAGCCAGTGAATTAACATCATAACCAAGGTGTGGAAATACTATCTGTAAACCCAATTAGACAGAGAACAAAGAACTTTATTTTAACAATGGAAGGGGTAAGGTAAGACTTGATTCTTAAAACTGTTATAGATGTATTCATTTGATTAAAAGATCAAATCATTATATCGCCTTTATGCATATAAACAAATAACATAATTATAAAATATGTTGCCTGTGTATTATAAAATAATTTTTTTTTCTTTTTAATGCAGGCTATACAAATAAGATCACTATGCTACTGTCATTAAAACTCTCAGTTTCTGGAATAATTCGTTTTAGATAAACAAATCATTGTTAGTTTAATTACCAAACCCTGTGTTTCTTATGAGTATAGCACTACTCTAGAAAGGAATTTTGAATACTATCATTTCCCAATGGTTTCATGAAACCAGTTGACAGTTTTGTTGTTTTTGGTTTTGGTTTTTTTTTTTGAAGAGAAAAAGGGAAGCAGGAGCTTTATGAATGTCTTCTCAATAGGATAATGACCTTCTGTTTCTCATGGCTCATTTGACACATCTTTGTATTAGTATGAACGGCTGTTACAGAGAGGAAAAATTTACCAAGGCATATTTTCAAGTTTTACTTCATGTCTCTGAAAGGCAAATTTAAATCTCGAAGCCTGATAAGGAAAGACTGATACATAAAATCAATGCTTTGTGTATGTGGAATATAAACATGAACTTCTAAAAGGCTAAATTCTTTTATAGCCTTGTAATTATTCTGCAGAAATTAAAAAAAAAATCCCCCAAGCCAAGAATATTTTTAAGAGAAAAATACTCAAAAGAGTAAGACAAGAATTTTGAAAAAGCTATAGACTAGGAGAAAATATTTGAAATTTATCAAACTTATCTGATAAAAAGGCTATCTAAAATATTCAAAGAAACTTAAAATTTAATTTAGCCATTTAAAAAAATTTACCCATTTAAAAAAAGGGTAAAAGTCATGAACAAACAACTCACCAAAGAAGGTACACAGATAGCAAATAAGCCCATGAAAAGATGCTCAATATCATATATCTTTATGGAACACCAAATTAAAACGAGCTATCACTATACAACCTATTAAAATGGCCAAAATCCGAAAAACTGAAAACATCAAATGTTGGTGAAATAGAGGATCAACAAGAACTCACATACATTGCTGGTGGGAATGACAAACGACAGAGCCACACTGGTTAGACAGATAGATAGTTAGATAGTTTGGTGGTTTCTAATAAAAAAAAACATGCTCTTACAATATGATCCAGTCATCATGCTCCTTTAGATCCACCCAAAGGAGGTGAAAACTTCCCTCCACCCAAAAATCTGCACACAGATGCTTTTAGCAGCATTACTCCTAATTGCTAAAACTTAAAAGCAACGCAGAGAGCCTTCAGGAGCTGAATGGGTAAACTGTGCTACATCCAGACAATGAATATTACTCAGTGCTAAAAGGAAATGATCAAGCCATGGAAAGACACTGAGGAAACTTAAATGCACGTTACTAAGTGAATGAAGCCAATCTGAAAAGGCTGCATACTGTATGATTCCAACAATAGGACGTTCTGAAAAAGGCAAAACTATGGAGATGGTAAAAAGATTATGGTTGCTAGGGGCTGGGGAGCAGGAGGGATGACTAGGTGGAACACAGCACTTTTGTCCGAGCGAAGCTATACTGCCTGACGCGGTGTAGGACATGTCATTACACATTTGTGCAAATCCACAGAATGAACAACATGAAGAGGGAACCCTAATGTAAACTGTGGACTCTGGGTGATAATGTTGTGTCAAGAAAAGTTCATCCGTTGTATCGAATATACCACTCTGGTGTGGGATGCTGATTACAGGGAGGCTATGCACTTGTGGGGGCAGGTAGTATATGGGAAATCTCTGTACCTTCCCCTCCAATTTACTGTGCATCTAAAACTGCTCTAAAAGAATTCAGTT
Organism: Neogale vison; assembly: GCF_020171115.1. Lineage (NCBI taxonomy): Eukaryota > Metazoa > Chordata > Mammalia > Carnivora > Mustelidae > Neogale > Neogale vison. The sequence continues at coordinate 15,248,776 of NC_058093.1, forward strand.
TATTTATTTATTTAAAGATTTTATTTATTTATTTGACAGACCGAGATCACAAGTAGGAAGAGAGGCAGGCAGAGAGAGAGGAGGAAGCTGGCTTCCCACTGAGCAGAGAGCCCAATGTGGGGCTCCATCCCAGGACCCTGGGATCACGACCTGAGCCGAAGGCAGAGGCTTAGCCCACTGAGCCACCCAGGCGCCCCAGAATTCAGTTTATTTTAAAAAGACATATACAAATTTAAATAATTACGTTCTGATATTGGTTAGAAATATAAAAATAGTACTTTCATACTCCCATTTTATTGTAATATTATTTGCCAAATACAACAGAACACAACCAGTGCTATCTCCTGAAGGACTGATATAAAAAGTCATTGAATTTTAAGATTAGTTTAAACTAAGTTTCTGTTCTACAGGCTAGCAGGAAAAATGCTGACATGGTGGAAGAAAGGATTAAAGAAACAAGAGATTCAGCGCAACCATTTAACATACATTAAACAAATTGGATTTCCTAGCCATCAATAAGAAACCATCTTTTTGGAAAGCACCTAGGTGGGGCTATTTTAACATCCAAATTTAGCTCTTTCATTTGCTCACAATAATACTCTTTAATAACTACATAAATTGATCTGTTTTAAAACTGTTATCAAATTCAAATTTAGGAGCTATGTGCTTAATTTCAGCGTAGGCAAAGTTTAGTTTATTCTTCTCCAGTTTATCAACAAGGATGATCTTTGCTAGAAGCTTTTTGAAGAAACAACTGATCAAGATACTTCTTACTTTTAGAGTCTGAATATCATCACCGGAGCAGAACTGAAAATATAAATACTTGTATCAAATTCCAAGAGTCATAGTGTTTTTTTTTTTTTTAAGATTTTATTTTATTTATTTGAGAGAGAGAGACAGTGAGAGAGAGCATGAGCGAGGAGAAGGTCAGAGGGAGAAGCAGACTCCCCATGGAGCTGGGAGCCTGATGTGGGACTCGATCCCGGGACTCCAGGATCACGCCCTGAGCCGAAGGCAGTCGTCCAACCAACTGCGCCACCCAGGCGTCCCTCAAGAGTCATAGTGTTTTATGCTTCCCATGGATAACCTGTTTCTCAGAAAGTTTGACCTTTACCTACATTACCATGGTAGATATATTCATACCTTTACTTTTAACCATTACAACCCAGGAGAGGAAGAAATTGTTTTAAGCTCATAAAGCGTGCAAGATCAATAAATCTTTGCTGATGTGATTAGACTGTACAGGAAGAAGATACTTGATAGTTTACTTATAAAGGCAATGTAAGTCTATGTTCAATGTCTGCAGCCTAATTTCAATACAAAGAACAAAGCTTTAGTCATCTCATGTTCTCCTCTTTTTGCTAATGCAGACAACCTCAAGGTCTTAAGTCTTCAGCCCCCTTATCTTCTGACTATCCTTTTCTTCACATTGTCTGTTCCTCAGTCATCCTCAACACAAGTAAAAGATATCTCACACGTATAACAACTTTCTCTTCTACTCTGTCTCTTGAAAGAGCAAAAGACAACCCATTTTCTACCTGAAAAACTCCTGCGCAGCTATCACTAACCATCAAATGCCAAGTCTCCTCAAATTTACATAAAGAACAAAAACTCAGTGAAGATCTTATGATTAAATGAAAGCCAATGCTGTGGTTACAAAGTGTTAAAGCACTCTCTTGAGTGTAAAAATTAGAATACTGATAGAAAGAGTGACAGTTGCTAAGAGACGGCCAGTGAATTTCTTCAACCAAGAAATTATTAAGGCTTTGTTGGTTCAGAACAAATCCAGCTGAAATTAAGGGGCTCAAAATGAATTAACAGTTTCTGTAGGATGTAGTTTATTTCACATTTTACAACAATAAAAAGTTATATCAATTTTAAAAGGTTCAAAGAAAACTTGGAGTGGTAATTAGTTCACTGCCAATTAAATGCTCTACTCTATAAAATTACTTAGAGCCAAAAGAATTACTTTACTTCCCTGACAATGAAAAAGATGGTCATTTAGAAGAGAACAAACAACTGAACATCTAAAGCTTACCACACACAATGAGGTGTGTTACACATGGTATCTCATTTAATTCCCAATAATGCAAGGCCAATATCACTATTATATACGTTGTACTGATGAACTAAGGCTCAGAAAGACTAATCTTTCTAAGATCATACAGGCAGTTACCAAATGACTGACTACTTGCTCTCTCCACTATGTCTTAAAGGTATAGCATAAACGAATGGGATAGCAGTAAATTAAAACCACTTGTCAAAAAATGAAAGGCTTACAGTAACATAATAGCACTTTTATAACTTCTCTGAAGCAAAGAAAATGGTGGTTAACATTACAACAGTTCTTGAAGGTTACTAAAGGACCATTCTGTGACAGATGTGTGTTGAGACTGAAGGTTTGGGTCTGACTGCAGGAGCTTACATTTCATAAGAGACAAAACAATAAAGAAAGTGACTCTTAATCTCACGAAACAAACTGTGGGTTGCTGGGGGGAGGGGGGTTGGGAGAAGGGGGGTAGGGTTATGGACATTGGGGAGGGTATGTGCTTTTGGGTAAATTGGAAGGGGAGATGAACCATGAGAGACTATGGACTCTGAAAAACAATCTGAGGGGTTTGAAGTGGTGGAGGGGTGGGAGGTTGGGGTACCAGGTGGTGGGTATTTTTTTTTTTTTTAAAGATTTTATTTATTTATTTGACAGAGAGAAATCACAAGTAGATGGAGAGGCAGGCAGAGAGAGAGGGAAGCAGGCTCCCTGCTGAGCAGAGAGCCCGATGCGGGACTCGATCCCAGGACCCTGAGATCATGACCTGAGCCGAAGGCAGCGGCTTAACACACTGAGCCACCCAGGCGCCCCCAGGTGGTGGGTATTATAGAGGGCATGGCTTGTATGGAGCACTGGGTGTGGTGAAAAAATAATGAATACTGTTTTTCTGAAAATAAATAAATTGGAAAAAAAAAAGAAATAGATGTGTGGTTAGTCAGGGATAAATCCTATGAAAAAAAAAATAACGCAGGGTAGAGAAGTGAAGGATGACAAAAAAATGCACTGTGAGATGAAGAGGTTAGGAAAGGCATTTAGAAGAGTAACCAGAGATTTAAGGGCACCAATCAGCAGTATGTCCTTTGCCCACTGTGCCCATTTATAGTACTAATGCCATTCCTAGAAGAAACTGGTTGGCACTGTTTTTAGAGGTTCCCAGCTCAGAGCTGTATGTGGGATAGTTATTTCATTAATAGTGGTATAGTGACAACTGGATTTTGGAGGGGGAAAAAAAATAAACAAAAAACATCTTTTTGGTGCTCTGGCCTAAGCGCAGTGCTACTATGTTCATTCTACTGTGTACTAACTACTGGGTGTTACAATGTCTTAGTTTGGAGAAGTGTGCATCAGAGATGGGTAATTGGGGTACCATGCTTTCTGGGTAAGGGGAGCCAGACTGCAACACAGATGGCATGCAAGACGTGTCAATCCATTTTAGTTTCAAAACAACCAAGTGCCCTGGTATTGAGGGCACTGACATTGACAGGCTCCTATAGTTTGGGTTATCTAGGAATTTCTGCTACCTCCTTGGCTCCATGCCCCATCCTAGCCTAAATGTTTAGGTTCTATGCTAGTGAATCACATTCCTGCTCAAATTTCATGTATAAGCAGGGTAGTATGTAGGAGGAAGCTGGAGCCAGATGTTGGCTACACTCACGAGCAATTCCAACACTTGGGTAATGGGAGAAGAGTGGATCCAAGCAGGGATGGCTGGTGCCGCAGTTGGTATTACTGTCTCTTGGGCATAGGGAGATGAGAAATTACTGACTGCATTTACCCATAACTTGCAAAGAAAAACTCTCCCTGTGGTAGGAACTTCGTATTGTTCACTGCTATATTTCTAGGGTTGTGAACATAGTAGGTATTGAAGTATCTGTTGAATGGATGAAGTTATTCTCTTCAACAGTCTGCCACTTCATTTAGAAAAAAATACAAAGTCCTTAGTGCACCTTGAATAATCTGGTTCCTGCCTACTTCTCCAACCTCAAATCAAGACACTCACTCCTATCTTCATTCAACTACTGTGGCTCCAGCAACATAGCCTTTTCTCAGCTTCTCAAACCTGCCAAATTCTTCTCCCTGGGCTTATCTATCTACATGGAACGCTAACCTTCACCTTCAAGGTTAAATAGCGCCCCCTTAGAAGGGCCTTTTCTGATCTTACCATTTAAAGGAAATGTACCCCTAGTACCCTCCCCAGTATTCCCTAACGAACCTTTGCTTCCTCCACAGCTCTTAACATGATTTAAATTTGTTTACACTTGCCCATTAATTTTTTTAATCTATCTTCCTAAGCACACTGTGAGCTCCTGAGGGAGGAAGAATATGTCCATTTTATACAAAGTTATATCCCACCCCAGGATAATACATGACTCAGCAAATATTTGTGCAATAAATAAACAATGGAAATGGTAAAACTATTACATCTGAGAGCAGTGTACAAAATGGACTGGAGGAAGGGAAGGTAAGAATGTAAGACCAGTGCGGTAGCTCTGATAAGAGGTTAGGAGCTATTTTAGGGTGGTGGCAATGGGAACAAAATGGATGAGTGAATTTAATCCTGCAAATTCTTCAATAGAGCTTTAAGATAATAACTGAGAAGAAGAAAGGCACCATGGATGGTAGAGGGCTTACACCTTGGTAACCGGGAGAGGAGCAGCATTCTGAATAGAAGCAGCAATGTCACAAGAAGGATATAAATTGTGAGGCAGCAGGGTGAATGTAGGTAAGGAAGCTAGAGATCTGTGGGACTGGAGGTGCTGGTAAAATCCTGGTAATCTTCCAAGAAATACCTGAGTGACCAGGAAATATACTGCTCTTAGGTAGAGAGATCTTATCTAGAACAGAGATCCTACTTGAAGTCATCAGTGCAAATTGCAGGGGAAGAGAGAGTAAAGAGGAGGAGCTGAGGAAAAGAAAGACCTTTGCTATGATTATAAAGTACAATATGGCTATTATTCACTTAGACGTCTACATTTCCCTAATCTTAAGCTGTTTCTAGATCTACTTTAAAGAGAAACTCAAGCAAGAGAAAGCAAGATGTCTCTTGGGCCTTCTCTTTGAGCTGCTTCTCAGGGAGGTTTTAGTCATAGTCTTAATACCCCCTTTCAAAAATTTATAACCTTAATAAATTAAAAAAAACCTTAGACATAATAATAACTTATAGACATTACCCATAATCACCATTATATTCCAAAGTAAATATCTACAACCAAGTCCAATATTCTTGAATTTAACATTTAAATACGATAATGAAATAAAAACATGACATGAAAAGAGGTCAGAATCTATTTAGTTTCCCTACTTTGTTACTGCTTAGTTAATAATGACAATGGCTAAACAATTTTAAATTGATGTAAAATATTAGCCCAGTGAAAATCCCATTGGACTGACTGAAACCATTCTGAGAGCGGATAACTGAGAAATTAAAACTGCAGTCTTCTCTTCCAATTTGATTAAGCTAATGTAAAGTAAGATTCTGTTTATATAAATATTTTAATTTATAATACAAGCATGAATTAGAAAACAAAATTTGCTAAAGAAACTCACAGCATGGATAGATAACCACTAGTAATAAAAGTTTAAATCAGAGCAACGTTTTTAGACTTTAAAATAAAGTGTTAAACTAGAAAAAGTGTAAGATACTTGGGAAGATGGCCAGGTATTTACAATATTTACAGTATTTTTGGATATTGAGAGTAGAATATTAAGTCATTGTATCTTAAGTCATTAAGATCATAAATAATTACTTCAGTAAGAGAAAAAAATAACCATAACAACAAAGATGCTGAAATAAGAAAGCATAATCTAGGAAATCTGAGAACACAATCAAAACCAGAAATTATATTCTACCTGAAAGACAATAAATATTTACATGCAGGTGGAAAGAAGTAGTATCACCTTGGTCAGCAAATGAGAAGGTTTTCCTGCAATGTTTCTCAGAAGAAGGGAGGTTTCCCTGTCCAGATAGGAGTGCTTGTGCAGAAAAAGAGAGAGAAAAACAAAAAAGGCAAAAGAAGTCAGTGGAGGTTTTATGTGTTTAAAATATAAAACAGACAAAGAATGTTTCTCTATCATTAATCTCATATCTTTCTCCTACAGTGAAATGTGTCCATAAGAAAACTTTAAAAAAGAAAAAAAAAAAAACAGAAAGAAAGAAAAGGATGGGGAGACAGACACCATTGATGCCAAGAGGCATGTCCTAGCCAACTCGTGCCAGTCCCTTACTGCGAAAATGGACCATGCGCTGCCTAGATCACAGAGCCAGCCTGTCTTCTAGGGAGGCCTTTGTGAGTGCTGTGCACACAGCACAGATAACAGGTGTTGAGACCAATGACTAAACAGAAACCTTCCTCTTATTAAAGCTGATAAAGACCCCTATAGCTTTAAGTAGTATATTCTTGTAAAAACAGAGTAAGACTTTTAAAAACTTTCTCAAAACTCTGCAAGTATTTCTGATCAATTCAATGACAGCTTTTTTCCAAGAGAAAAAAATGTCCAAAAGTATTTTGCCTAATGGATATCACCTGTTTTCAGTAAAATCTTAATTCACTCATTACATCAGAATACTAATAAGACTATACTGCACAGTAAAGGACTTACATAGCAAACAAATGACATAAAAAAAATACTAAGCAGAGCTCCTTTAAATTGTTAAATTAATTTAAGCAATTAATATACTTTCATAAAAATGATCTGTGAATAACAAAGGCCTTAACTACAGTTTTCCCCCTTGGTAAATTTTTAGTAACATGTTTAAGGTAAGTTTATGCAATTGTATTTAAACTCAGAGTATAAATTAGAGTCGTTTCCATATAAACATAATTCAGACTTGCCTGTCCCTAAATAATTCTGAATTAGGAACTATTTTTTAATGCAATGTAATTACTAACCACCATTTAAAATAATACACTGACACATTCAGTTGAGTATCCCACTCTTGGTTTTGGCTGGGGTCCTGACCTCAGGTCGTGGGACTGAGCCTCCATACAAGCTCTGCACTCAGTGTGGAGTCTGCTTGGGACTCTCTCTCCCCACCCTTTCTTTCCCTCCCCCAAACCTGAAATAAATAAATCTTAAGGGAAAAAAAAAAAATGGTGCAGCTGAGTGACGTTATAGAAAATATTCTATGTTGTTGTATTTTATAAATCTAACAATGTATCAAGTTATTCTTAAGAAAAATGTTCTTTGGAAAGAAGTATTAGAGCAGTACCCACTCTTAGTTCACTGTCACAGATAATAAAACACATTACTTCAAGATTAGAAACACTGTTAAAGAATACTAATCTTTAGGGCACCTGGGTGGCTCAGTTGTTAAGCATCTGGCTTTGGCCCAGGTCATGATCCCAGAGTCCTAGGATCGAGACCCGCATGGGGCTCCCTTCTCAGTGGGAGGCCTGCCTCTCCCTCTCCCACTCTCCCTGCTTGTGTTCCCTCTCTTACTGTTTCTGTTAAATAAATAAAAAAGATCTTAAAAAAAAAAAATCTTTGCTCATATCTACACTATGCTGTTTGCTATATAGAATTTTATTGCCTATGCATTTTTTTTGCTTTTGTTAAATTTTTTATTTTTTTTTAAATTTTATTTATTTATTTGACAGAGAGAGAGAGAGAGATCACAAGCAGGCAGAGAGAGAGGAGGAAGCAGGCTCCCCGCTGAGCAGAGAGCCTGATGTGGGCCTCGATCCCAGGACCCTGGGATCATGACCTGAGCCGAAGGCAGAGGCTTAATCCACTGAGCCACCCAGGCGCCCTTTTTTTGCTTTTTTAAAAAAAATATAAGATGAACCTTATAAGCATACCTGCCCTTTCACCCACTCCTGCAAAAAGAACAACAAAGGGAAAAAAAAAAAACCTAAGGTTAAAAAAAATTGGACATATTCATCAAGATTAGCACTAACAGGGTCAAACAATAACAAGAACAGAGACAGTTATCTCTAGGTCCTCATTTACCTAAATGGTATAATCCTCCTGAAGGTAAAGATTAGTTGGCTTCTCCAGAAGACACGAGGAAAGAGAAATTTCTAAAAATTCAATTTAATTTGAGGTTAACAACCCACTAAGACCAGGGAGAAAACTGGGAAGGACAATTAAAAAGAGGAACTTTAACTTTTATTGCTCTTATTCCCATTCATTTTTTGCTATTCATATGTAATGGGACAAGTGTATTCTTACACAAATACGTAAAAAATAATTTTATGAAAAACCTACTCCTATTTCCTTTATCTTACTCAAACATTAGTTCCTCAGAAAAAGATCCCCCAAATAAGTAAAATATCTATATTCAGGTCATTTTATTTTACATTCTAAAAAACAAATATGCTTTAGGCCATGAAAACAAATTTTTTGGTAAGTATAATCCCCGACATTAAGTTCAAGTTTAAACTTAAAATCTTTTAAGATTTACTCAATTAGTCCTAAACTCAGATCACCTCAAGATTTCTCAAATCACTAAAAAACAACAAACAACAACAAAAAAACACAAAAAAACCCCAAACCCCCAAAAAACCTGTTTTATGATCATTAAGAAACAATGATATCTAACTGTATTTGTTTAAAGACTCAAAGGTGGAAGTTATCCATTTAAAAATATTAAAAGGTTTAAACAGCCTAAAATAAAAAGGAGATAACCATTATATTATTATAGCTAGAGTACCAAAAATAATCCACATCTAAAAAAATGAGACCAGGAAGAGTTGAACATGACAATAAATTGGGGTGGGGCAGTCCGGGAGCTACTCACGGGCTTACTCACTAGCAGGGAGGGAAGCCAGGCCTGCAGGGTTCCTCTATCTAAGCTATAGGTATTTGTAGCAGAAAAAACAAAAACCTAGAAACCACAAGAAGCAAACTCCTTCCTTCAAAATATCCTTCCTTTATCTATCTTCCCCTAATGGTGCTAATCATATGTTGCTCTAGAACTCCTCAGAAAGGAGGTCAAGGGGTCGGGAGAATTTGTTACTGGAGAAAGATGTAAGACGGAGGAGAAGAGTGGCGTAGAGCTGGAAGATTGAGACAAGCAAAGGACACGGGGATTGGGGCAGGTCTTGAACTCAACCTTCTGTCTTGCAACATTTTGCTGATAACAAAAATACACACCACTTCATTTAAATAGGGCCTTCTTACATTTTCTTTCATTCACTACTAACCACACAAAGTCAGTGGCTTATTTTTAATCCATTTTCTGGTTTATTAGCTTATTTTCTTTCTCTCTTCCACTTTATTTAATTATTTATTAGGTTGCAACTTTGACCCTGGAACCATGCAAGGCATTGGAGATGCAAAGGTGACCAGGACAGGCATTCCTTGCTCTCACAAAGTTTAGAGTCTAATGGGGAAATTAAATGACAAGTACAGTACAATGTGTTACGTGGTATGGAAGCAAGTAGGACGTACGGTACTTAACGCAAAATCAGGGGCTCAGAGGAAGTATTTTTGAAAAAACTTAGAGTCCTGGAAGATGTGTTAAGAGCAGCTAGGAGTGCAGTGAGAGGTAGAGACAGAGAACAACTAAGGGTATCAGAGGATCTAAAAGGGGGTAGTACTGCCTTCAAGGTGACATTTCAGAAAATGGGTTATTTTGGGCTGTCACAATGAAGAGGAGGGGGGTGTCACAGGTATTTTTAGAAGAGAATGAGAATGCTGGATGCCCTGCAGCATGGAACAAAGTCACATAATAGCAAGTAAAGTCCCACATCACACAGGAACTTTTATTGTCTTTATATGGAAAAATCACATAGATGGGAAATGCTGTTCATAACACAATCTGAGCTTAGAACCTAAGTCTATTTAAATGTACAGTGTATTTTAAATACAATTTATTTCTGTAGGACTTTAATATTCATTGACTTTTCCAAGAATGCTATTTACCCTATAAAGCAAATTGAGGGAAGCCAGCATTCTTTTGTTCAGAATTTACCAAAAGTTATTCATTATGTTGGAAAATCATTTCACCAAAGGAAACCCACCTCGAAAAGCTGCCAGTACCAAAACTGGCAGCATCGATATGCATTCTGTCACATGCAAGCACATGACAGGAGACATCTCAAATTCTTTTTCACAAAATAACTAAATACTACTAATGAAAAGACATGCCATGCAAGAATTCCTGAGGTTTATTAATAAAGGAGGTTTAAAAATATTCCACATTACTGTCTTATTTAAAATAATTACAACACAATGAGAAATCTAAACTGTAAAAATAAATGCCAAAATCATTTTATCACTGCCTCATCCAAAGATGTAAGATAGGGAATGGTTTTATCACAATTATACATAAGACTTGGGCGCCTGGGTGGCTCAGTCGGTTAAGTGTCTGCCTTCTGCTCAGGTCATGAACTCAAGGTCCTGGGATTGAGTCCTGCATCAGGCTCCCTGCTCAGAGGGGACTCTTGCTTCTTCACTCATGCTCTTTCTCTCTCTCTAAACAAAATCTTTAAAAAAAATTATACATAAGGCTCATTTATAAAAATTTTATACTTCCCATTTCTTTTGTTGGGGTCTATAAATTGTCTCAGCACATTATCCCTATTTTGTTTAAAGCTATTTTCTTTTTCTATTACCATATAGAGCTATGTTTCGTCGGCTATTACTTGTCACAACATGTTTTAGTTCCAGGTCCACCCAATTTCTGCTTTCTCTATCCTGTAAAAAATGACTTCTGATCTTTTCACCTGTCTTAAACCCATATTATAAGTGGGTGTATGATAATGTCATTGTGTCTTTTACTACAGTGGCGGCCAAACATTTAAAAACTGAAATACATTATTATATTATAAGTAACTTTTTGGTTATTCTCCTCCATCATGGGTATTAGAGCATTAAATTCCTTTTAAAAAGCAGGTATGTGGGTAGGTTAGATTATCTATGAATTTCTTTGAGCCAAAGATCGTGATTTAAATTATTTGTTATAAAATGGGGGTTCCAGGACTGAAAGGACTGGGAAGTAAAACAAGCAGATGACAATGCAAGTGTTGCAGCAAGTGTGGCTGATGCTGAAGAATGTAAGGGAGGGGCTCAAGGTGAGGTGAGGAAAGTGGTTTTCACTACGCTGGATATAAACCATTAGCAGATTGTGAAATCAACTCACTGGGTTACTGGGTTATTACCAGATAAGGAAAGGAAGGGGGGTTAAAGAGAATCTGATTCAGCTGGGTGGGGGTCAGGAACTTGGGGGATTTTTACACTTCACAGATGATTCTGAAGCAGTACTGTCCAACTGAATATAATACAAGCAACAAATACAAAATTTTCTAGTAACTACATTGAAAAGAAAAGAAAAAGCAAAATAAAATTAGTATCTTTTATTTACCTGAAAATATCCAAAGTAGTATAATTTTACAAAGTAATCAATAAAAAATACTAATGAGATATTTACATTTTTAAATACTAAATCTTTAAAATTCACACTGTATTTTATCTTTATAGCACATCTCAATTTGGATTAACCATATTTCAAGTGCTTAACAGCCACATGTGGCCAGTGGCTACCATAAGGAACAGCACAGATGTGAAGCATCCAGACTTGTCAACCACTGACCAGAGGATGCAATTTTGAAGAAAGAAATTAGGTTTTCAATGAATCATCAGTGGAGAAAAGTCATTCTACTCGATAACCCCATTCTGAAGAACAGCTACATTTGTATCTTAAGAAATTTACAAAAGCCCTTAGTTTCAGAATAGAAGAAAGCTTGTGGTTTTAGGCTCCAATACATAATTTTTCTATATCAGATATGCTACCACCTATATAATCTTACCATAAGTAGTAACAGTCAATGGTATTGTATCATACAGTTGTTCATTTGTTTTCTGCTCATTTATTTTTAAACTTGGTTTAATTTTTATTAAAAAAACCTAAGGTTTATGACCAGATTTCATCATCAGGAGTTCTAAAGAATGTATTCTGCACTGCTATGTAAGTAGCCGCACGGACACATTTACAGAACTTACAGGTGTCAGCTCAGCCTGTTCTTCTGTGAAGTCAATATGATGCTTGGCCTGCTTGCTGGAACATCTCAGAGAAATAGCATGCTGTGAAAATGCAGGAAGGAAGAAAATGATAGGTAAAGGAGGTGGAAAAGGGCCAGTCTCATTATCATGCAGGAAGAGAAAAAGATCACTGAAATGAATTGTTGAAACAAAACCGTAATGAAAAGTTGCATGCATCTTTCATTTATTTTACAAAAATAAAAAAGAACCAGATGATCCTAACCCTTGATATCTTCAGGATAACCTCACTTCTGGACAGCAGAGCTCTACAGGAGAATACCAAGTCCAGTACCAATTCCTGGTTTAACAGGGCCTTGACTGCTGTTTAGCAGTACTCTTATTCCTCTTTTCCCATCACTCCCTAAGTCATTCCCTCTAAGATCATTCTAAGTAGTTTCCAAGTTGGTCAAGCTTCTAGTTTCACCCTTTTATCTCTTCATATGACCTCACTTCCCCCCTCCTGTTACTAAGAACATCACATCCATTAAGAGGATTTTCATCACTAAAATGAATCCTGTAAGTGCACCCCTAATTCTCATCCTTCTCTCCACTTCTATATGAAGAAATATGTATTTCCCTCTAAAGTTAAGCATGTCCTAGATCCCACTCATTGCCTCTCTTTCTCAAGTCTCAGATACTAAACTACTACAGCTTGTTGGGAGTGTGAAAGACAGAAAAATATTTAATACTTCTGGGTACACACCTCTTGTTAAACTAGTGTTTTCTCCTGTTCACTGCCAAATTTCCTGAATTTAGCTACCCTCCACATACCACTCAATTTCCCACAATCTAGCATCCATCCCTCTCCAAAGTCTGAATACTCTGGGTTGTAATGCATTCTGTAATTCATTCTCAAAGTCATCCATGACCTTTTAACTGGGGTTTTCTGTCTTTCCTATCATAGCACTTATCACACTGTACTGAAATTGAAATTGCTTGGTTGTCTGTATTGACACCCTCTTCTCACACTATAAATCATAAACTCGTAAGCACATTGTGTATTACATTCACATTTCATCCCTTAGAGCCCAGTGTACTGCAGAGGTAATCAAATATTTAAGGCATGTGTGAATAACTATTTCTTCTTGAACTTCATGCCACAAGCTTGGCCAGATCAAGACTATTTTCACTTTGCCTTCTCTACATTATAGCCTTAAACATATTCAATAGCACTGTGTAAATCACTACTATCAATGGCAGGCCTATCAAATCAATATTGTCAATATCCTCATTCTTGGAAAATAAAAAAATAAATAAATATAGACTGAACTATTAAAGGCTAAAAAACATAACAAATGCAACTGACTCTAAAATGGTTCAGGAAAACAAATGTATATATAAAAGAACAATAAAGCAAGTGTTGCAAAATGCTAAAAAAATCAGTGAATCTGAGTAATGAGTTTCTGAGTTCTTTGTGCTATTCTTTCAATTTTTTGAGTTTCGTATTATCTTAAAACAAAAAGCTTTTAAAAAATCTATTCTCTATAGACTCAATCTCACACAAACTCTATATTTCCAAATGCTTATTGGTTAATTAAAAAAAAATCTAAATCTGTAGTGTTCAGAATAAGAGATGACTGCCTATATACTATGTTATTAAAAAGTATGATGGATCATTAATTCTTAAAATTCAACACATCCTCACCAAAAATGAACGTAGGCAAGGTGACATAAACAGTAGAAATACTACATGTGTGAAGATTAAATGTTGTTACATTAATAAAGATGGAAAGGAATTATGGGATGATATAAACAGTTTATTTAATATTAGTTTCTATTTCTACAAAATATTTAAACACTTTTCTATAAAAACAAATAAACAAAAAACAAAAAACCGCCCCCAAACCCAATTTTTACCTCAAAATGAATCTGAGGATCAATTCTACACATCAATTTTGCTCTAAGCATGTTCAGTTCTAAAGACTTTTGTTTGTTATCAAGCTATCAAATTCTCCAACAATCCCTCAAAAACTCTTTGCAAAATTAGTTATGGATCACCATTTTCTTGAATTGTATCTGTAACATGTTAGAGAAGTACCATTTTCAAGTCAGAATCTTGTGCTGGTGTAGGGGGGTGGGGGATGGCAGGTGTATAGAAAAGCACTGATCTCACATAGAAGCCAAACCATAATCAAGAAATGGCCTTATACCAAAGAACAAAATAAAACACTTCCTTTTGATAGCTAACACCTTAGATTACAATGGGAAAAAAGAAGTGGAAGTCTGTGAACATGCATTAGTGTTTCAATAAAACAGATTTACATTCATCCTTTGCTGACATGTGTGCACTTTTCACAAACATTAAAAATGAGCAAAGCACTAATGGTAACAAATGCAGACCTCAGGGCCGGAGTAACTAGGTTAGGGCTTCAGCCCAGCTGTTTACTGACAATGTGACTCTAGGCTTACTGTTTAACCTGTTTTCTCACGGTAAAATAGAGGGATAACAGCATTTTCTCCAAAAGTTGCCATAAGAATTAAGTGAATAACATTACTATTATTACACAAGTGAGAAACCACCAGCCCTCATCTGAATTTCATTTAAGCCTCAATTCATTTAAGGTAGAGCTAGTTTACATTTGTTAAATTTTAACAATACATGCAGGAATATACTAAAACACCACAAGATGGGGATGTTACTGCATAAACATAAATCTCTTTGCCCTTTTCCTTCTGCCCTTATAGCTCTATCTCTAGGTCTGGGTCTAAGAGCATTGGCCAGTCTAGCCTTGTCTTGATTGTTCTTCAGTTCTGTGACGTAGCAGTATGGTATTGCAGTGTGAGTTCTACAACTGGACTGTCTGGGTTCAAATCCTGGGGAACTTAGTCACTCTCTGCCTCAGTTCCTTCCACTGGGAAAACGGAGCTAATGGTATCTATTCCACAAGACACCGTGCAGAGTCAGCTTGTTGTTAAGTACAATGTCCAACACAGAATAAGCACTCAGTAGAGCAGGGGATATTATTTTTCTATTTCACTCCCTCTTTTTTTCCTTCTCTCCTTTTACTAGCCATTATATAGCCAGTATGTGTCTGAATTCCTTCTAAAATTATTTCTTTTAGGGAGTCCGGGTGGCTCAGCTGGTTAAGCATCTGCCTTCAGCTTAGGTCACGATCCTGGGAGACCTGGGCTCCCTGTTCAGCAGGGAGTCTGCTTCTCCCTCTGCCCCTCACCCTAATCATGTTCTCTCTCTCACTCTCTTTCTCTCAAATAAATAAAATCTTTTTAAAAAATAAAAATTATTTATATTTTATAGTCCTCATCCATTTTAAAAACAGATAAATACATTTCTATTCTTGTTCCCCCCCAAAAAAAAGGTACTTTTTTTGGACCTTTTTGGACCAACACACCTTTTTGTGTTGTGGACTAGCCCTCCACAACACAAAATAATGACAAAACAGACCTAAAATAAAATAATGATGATGTTTTATTTCTTCAGAGATGAAAAATGACACAGATTACTAGGAAATACACAAAACGAGAATCCTGGCGTATATGCCAATGTCGACTGGAGTAGCGTATTTGAAAAGTATGGTGAGAACTAGACTTTCACCATGCTTTTCATTAAATCTTCACCTCTTCTTTCATCTGAAACCTATTCTTTTTGCTATTTATTAACCTCACTAGGCCAGGGAAATCTGGAATTAAACACCAGATGGGTACATGTGAATAAATTTCAGTGAAATGTAGCAACACAGTCATTAGAATTTTAAGAATAACGTAGCTGCAATAACTGAGAAGTCAATTAATAATCCCAATCTTTTTTAGATATGTAGGCCTCTAAAAGTTTGAGGAAGCCCCGTGCTTTCATCCAGTTAATACTTCAGACCAAAGGTTGCTTGATAAGAATTTAGGACTTAAATGCCAGTGGGGCTCTCTACCCCCAGGGCTACAATAAACACAATGGCTATTTTCTTTCCACTACCTCAAAATTTCTGCACACATTGATTCTTGAAATAGTTCTGAAAAGTGAAGGAACTGGAAAAATTTATTGCACTGAACCTATGATATGCTGTTGGCATATCACAAGTTATGGTATATCCATGGAAGATTTCACTTAGGAAAAAACTATAAATATGAGGGAAACAATGATAACATTCAGAAGTTTTAGTAGCTCAGATACTAAGGAATTTTTTCCTATAATATTTATGGAACAATCATCAAGTATTAAAAAGATTCAACAAAACCTTTGGACTCTGCCATAAACTACAATAAAACCTTTTTTTAAGATTTTTAAAATTTATTTGAGAGAAATAGCACAAGCGAGCACAAGCAGGGGGGGTGAGAGAGGGAGAGGGAGAAGCAGGCTCCCTATTGAGTAGGGACCCAGGGATAACGACCTGAGCAAAATGCAGACACTCAACCAACTCTGCTATCCAGATGCCCTACAATAATAGCTTTTAAAAGCATTTTCATTTTAGAAGTACATTTTCATGTATAAAATTCCAAATTTAGAAGCATCATTAAGGTTTAAATCTCACCAGAAAATAAAGGAATGTGCTAGCATTAACCTTTTATCAGTGAACTTTATTTTATGTAAAATTTATAACATGCAATTACCATTTATATTTGCAAACTTCTATCTAACTGAAAACTATTGTTTTTATCAGTTAACATGAGTAAATGTGCCATAACAATGCCAGGAAATCAGCAGCAACATTTATTTCACATTGGTTAAGATACAAACAGAAACTTACTAGAATTTATTTCAACCACACTGAATTCCAATTTAAAAACTTAGTAGATGAGGGGTGCCTGGGTGGCTCAGTCTACTTAGTAGACGAGCATTACTGATGGATTTCAAAAGAACACTGACTGAAATTATTCTATAATCCATTTTTATGCTTATCCAAAGAAAATATTTTATACTACAACATTTTTAACACTTAGGAAATAATTTTTAAACAATCAGCTTCACTTTATTTTTAAGATACTGATAAAAACTGGGAGGTAAGTGTAGTTTCATAATTCAAATATAGGTTTCTCAGTTACCTGACCTACTTAAAATCTCTTCTTTGGAATAAATGCCCCTACCAAAGGGATAATGGGAGACTTAAATGAACTTAAATGACTTAAATGAAGTACCTGAAAGCACAGTATTTCAACAAAAGTCAGAAAAGAGAAAGGCAGGGAAAAAAGACTTACTCTTCCTGATGTGAAATTGTACTGTGCCTATCCCTGTTCGCTTTCAGAGAGCAACAAGACAAAAAGGTAAGCCACAGTATTATTTCATTTTCGGATGGACAGTTTAACTACCCATGTCCCGAAAATGGAACACTACCAACTTCAAACTGACTTTTCTAACTAGGCTCAGATGTCTGGCAAGGAACTAGGAGGCAGTATGACTGGCCAAGTAAGAAGAGGAAAGAAAGGAAAACAGAAGCAGAGGTAAGCGGAAAGCAAATCCCATAAGGACCTGCAGGCCACTGCAGGGATTTCAGTTTTATAAGAGGATACAAAGTCTTTGGGTTTGAGAAGAAGAGGGGCAGTATCTGACTAACTTTTAATAGGACCACTCTGGCTTCGGTATGGATGGTAGACTATTAAGGAAAAGGTAAATATAGGATGCCCAAGTGGAAGGCTATTGCAAAAATTTACATCAAGATGATGTCGGCTTGGTGGCAGTGAAGGTGGTGAGAAGTGATCAAATTCTGGATATACTCAGAAGGTAAAGGCAACAGAATCTGCTGCCGGACGGGAAGGCCGGAAGAGCCAGTAACTAAGATGGAGAAGACTTTGGAGGAGTTAGTTTGGGAGAAACCAGGGCTCTGGTTTTAGACCAGTTCAATTTGAGCTTCCTATTAGACATCCAAATAGATACTGATTAGAGATAGGATGTATGAACCTGGAGTTCAGGGGAGAGGCACTGGCAAAAGATACCTGTATTTCTTTGACTCTAATATGACTTAATGCTGGTACTTTCTTGATCTTTATCAGGAACTGTCAGAAGAAAACTTCACACAGAATTGCCACTTTGCTAACAGTGACAGATGCCACCTATTTCTAAAACATGGTCTCTCAACTTTGGCACAATTTTGGGTCAGATAATTCTTTGTTGTGGTGGCTATCCTGTACATTGTAGGGTTTTAGCAGTACCCTTAGCCTCTACCCACTAGATGTCAGTAGCATCCTTTTATCAGTGACAACCAAGAATGTTTTCAGATACTGCTGAATGTCCCCTGGGGGCCAAAATAGTTCCCAGTTTGGAACCATTGTTTTAGGGGCATTAAAATGTGGGGAAAAGGTGTGTCTTAGATAAATGAAATAGGGTATTAACATGTGGGAGTTGTCAGTACTTAAGCTCACAAGAAGAGTGGATATAGACAGAAAAGGAGTCAGGGCTGTACCTTGGGGCACACCAAAGTCAAGAGACTGCAGACAGGAAAAGATTACGTTAGATACGTCAGGCCCAAGGAAAGCTGAATGTTAAGGCAACACTAGAGAAAAGCAGAAGGGCACCTCAATAGAAGTGGTGGTGGGAATAAAAACAGAAGGACTGGTTGAAAGCATGCTTAAGCAAGCAGTTCACTCACAGATTGCTTCCTTTACTCGCAGACCAACAGGGGTCTCAGGTTCAGACTGAGAGTCACTCACAGGACCCAAAAGGCCATAGCTTGGCACCAAGTTCGCTTAGTTCTACAGAAACATAAAGCATGCTAGCATGAGACATGGTATCTTTAAAAAGAACCTATACAGGCCACCAGAGTCCTTTTCTGGGCCCACCATTCTAAGGCACAAAAATCATGGTGGTATGTACAGAAACCACCCTGGCTTTGGGAAACTTCATACTCCACAGGAAGCAGCAGTATATTTTAACAGCCAATGAGTGCAGGTTCTAGGAACCTTCAAGGGATGTATTTAGGTTCACTTACAAAACTGATAAATTTCACACCAGGATACAAAGGTCTGTGTCTTTTCATAGGCTTCTTTTAAGTTCACTCACAGTCTTTCTGGTCCATATGCACTCACCAATCAGGAGTCAGTTTATAGTGTACAATATTACCTGGAAACTGTCTATATTAGTCAAGTTTATAGTAAAAAAAAAAAAAAATGCCAGGAGAAGGAAAACACCCAAGATCATTTTCCATGAAGAAAATGGGTTAGGACTTGCTAATAATCTTTTCTACTTAAAGCAGTGATTCTCAGGAGACTTTTGCCATATGGGGAACACGTAGCAATGTCTAGAGACATTTCTAGTTGTCACAACTGAAGGAGGTGTGTACACTACTGGCAACTAGTGGACAAGAGAGATGCCAATGATGCTTCCAATGTCTTACAAGGCACAAGACAGCTCCCACAACAAAGAATTATCTAGCCCAAAATGTTAGTAGTCAATGTTGAGAAATCCTGACCTAAAAGGATTAGATGGAAGTTCACATACTGAACACTGAGGACCACCTTACACTGCAATTCTTCTTTCCCCAATGGACTGCGAAAGCACTGAACAGCTGACATATGCCCTCTATGCAGGAGGATGGAGGAATCGTATTCTCTGGAGAAGCTCACACACCTGAGGGAAAAGACCTAGGAAAGATACTAGAGCAAAGACTATGAAAGAGAGCAAAGAATTTTAAGATGATATTAACAGAACACTAATATTGTTTTGAACTAAGAGACTTAATCAAGTGGGGAAAGTTTGGAGTCGAAACAGTGATAAGCATACCAAAAACCTATACATTTTAAAATCTCAATACAATTATTAATTCCAGGTAAGTAAAATGTAATGTCGCAGAAAGGAAATATAATAAAAGCATATAGTTTAGCACCAAACTGCATGCATGTACATAGTCATGATGATATAAAAACTGAATAGTAAACCAACCAAAATAAATTGGGAGACCAGGGGAGCATAAGGGGAGAAGGGAGAGGAACTGTCTAAAGAAGAGGTGTCTAAACCCTAATCTTCCAGAGTGGGAAGTCAGTAGATGACACACACAACCGAAAAATATCAAGAAATACCAGTATAAATACAGTTCAATGACACAGAGTTAAAAACCCTGAGAATCAGCTAAGAGTAGGAAGTTCTGACCTCTGAGAGGATATGGCATGTGTGTGCACATGTAGAGCAAAGTTTTCTGTAACAAGTCTCACAGAACTATTTTGACTCTTTAAACTCCACACATGCAAAAGTAATTAAAATATTCCTTAGAGATTATATTCGAGTGTAGGGACAACTGGATACATGGGTTTGGGATCTAGTAAGCCTCAACTGGTTTTCTTGATTTGAAGAACAGACCAGATCCATAAAAAAGTACACTAAAGCAAGCTTCAGATTTGCTAACCCACTTTTCTACTCATCCAAACAAGACAAAAGAATAGGACGGATAGAGAAGATTTCACCTCCTTTCCTGCTTTATTCCTGGTTTACTCACCGAACTTTATTTTAAACATTATAACACTGGTATCTTTGTCCACGAATACCACTAGGTCACAACTGAAGAGTTTACTGGGAGAGGACACCTGACCTCATGCGTCTTGACCCAACTCAAAATAATCTGATTAGAAAGAAGGAATATCAACATACAAAACAAAGAATAACCAAGAAAGCACGCCCTTAAAAAAACATTGCTCATATCCCAACAAGTAAATCTGAAAGACCTAAATGACACATACTACATAGCTGGTGTTAAATATAATCCTTAGGTATCATATGAGAGAAAAAAATTTTTAAGTTCTCTACAGAATATATACCACTTAGATGACCTTCATATTAAATAAGTGAAAATTTATTTTTTAGATTGATATACTTTTTCTTCACAAGCAGTTAAACTCATATTTAGCTCCAAACCACCATGATTCATGCTTCTTTTATGTTTCACAGTGCCCAGAATAAACTGAGTACATTAATGGCTACAGAGTTACTAACTGATGGAAATTAATCTAATGAAATTAAATCCATGGGGGGTAAAAATTAATAATGTTGAGTAATAGGTGTAAATTTTAAATTTCTCTGTAATTCTTTAAACTGTGTTTTACAAGATTTTACCTTAGTATTGATCTGTCTATATTAGTCAAGTTTTATTGTAAACATAAACTGAACAGAAGAAGGCTGGCTTTATTTTACCCACATTGATCTTCTTTCTTGCTGCTACCCTGTAACAATATTGCCTTCTTCTTGACAAAAATATTTGATAAAGAATCTACCTACACCAAACTCAGCTTTTGCTCAAGTTATTTTAACACAAATTCATTTCCTTGCCCTCACCCCATCACATCCAGAAGAACTCTGTCCTTTAAAAACCTGTTCACATAATATATTATCACTTTTGATAACCTGAACCACCGTATGAGGATTAGACCACGTACTATTAGACCCATTTTACTTATAAGAAATTGATGTTTGCAGAGGCTGAATCACTCATTTAAAGTCTGGTGGGTAGTGAGTGGCAAAGGGAACACCTGGAACCCAGTTTTCTGATTCCAAGCCCAGTGGCTTTTTCCACTACAGTACCCTGAATCTGATAATAAAATACAATCCTGGAGGATTATAGCGGTGGTAGGCATTTTTTTCTCAAGTTGTTGTTTTATAATAAATGTACACTAAACAGGAGTTACTATTATAGCAATTACAACAGCTTTGCAAAATGTTATCCACATTTCAAGTTTTTAATCATATGAAACAACTGATATTAATTCAAGGGCTTCAAAGAGCCTAAGAATAAAATGAAGAAACTCTCTTAATCATTGACATTGCTGTATCTGGTAATGTATTCCTTCTGCAGTGACTTTAAAACTTAGTTCAGAAGGATCCTGACAAATTTTCAATGTAGAAAAAAATTAGTTAATTAAAAATACCATTCCTTCCTTTTTAAAGTACTAAAATAGCAGGAAAAAACGTTTCCTCTACCTACCTCGGTAATTGGCTGCCCCTGATGTGTCAAATTCAGCTCTTGAGGGCGTGTTACTTTATCAATATCCAAAGAGTCCATGCTGGAGGTCGCGGAGGTGATGCTGGAGCGAGAAGAGTTGCTAATAGAGCGCACTTCGGCGTCGCTCACTGTGCCTGCCGACGCTGTTCTTCTGTGCTGGTTAGTTACTGAGGGCTTAGTATCTTCAAGTACAGACTGCTGAGCAGCCTCATCCATGCTCAAGGAAGCCTGTTCTAACTGTGCAGTGATGTCATCCAGGGAGTAGTTGGCATGTGATGGTTTCGTTATCCTGTTAGATGAAGAAGACAATCCTTTCAAAGTGCCATGTTTTGGTGTATGTCGGCTAGCAGGTAGTTTCTGAGTGGCTTTTGTTTCTGTGATTTGACGCTTACTATTTCCTGCACCAATACTGCTGAGCTCCTGCTCTATGGAGCAAAGATCGGCCATCAGGGCATCCAGATCCACAGTTTCTCCCTGATTCAGAGCTTCTGCAATGAACAATACGTACATGATGTTTCCAGAATACAATGAATCAGAATTCATACATTCTCTTATAAATCTGTCAATCTGTCAATGAATGCAAGCGAAGAAGCAAGAAAATTTATCTTACTGTGCCTAAAGCCTATCGAATACACTATTTCTAAGAGGTTTTTTGTTTTAAATTCAACAGAGAAATTTTTATAAGCAAATAGTCCATCTTTTAAGATTTGTAGTAATCAATGGAGGATAACATTATGAGTTGAAAGATTAAAAATAATGCAAAGATCATATACTGTCCTATGGGGTTTTAGCCACATCCCCCACGCAACTTTTTATCATAGGCTTTCTGTTGTTAATATGATCAGTGCCCTAGTAGAGCTGTTAACACTTAAAGAGCTGGGAGCCTAGAGAGAAAAATGTAAAGCCTAAAAAAATTACAGATTTTTATGTCAATTCCAAATATTAGAAAGTTAATTGGGCAGAATACATTAAATAAAGGCCAGAAGGGCCGATTTAACTTACTAACAAGTAATTTCACTGGACTTTATTCCAATGAAAATACAACAGTGAAAGTAAGTTTGTCACGGGGTACCAGTTGAGTATGTACTTTGTCGGTTATTAGTAACTAGAAAACTATGTCAGTTATGTTCCAGTTTGTTTTTTCTGTGATCATTTGAACTAGTAAAAAATGCACAAACCTAGAAATATTAAGAACTTACTCAAGTTATGCATGTTGTTTTTATATTGAGCTACTTGGAACTGTAGCCGCGTTGCTTCTGCATTATATAATTTAGTATACTATTTTATATTTTATTTCCAGTTACATCTTACCATTCAAGTTGTATATGGAGAATCGATAAGAAAAATTGGCCATATTTGTTTCCTGACGAAGAGGAGATCTTTTTACTGGTTCCATGGGCTTATCAGAATCCAAACTCTAAAGAAAGTTTAATAAGTCATATTATTTTCAGGTTTCAATTATATAAAGAGAAATAAAGCTTGTTATTTGATTAGGTGAACTGTCATATAATAGTTAATAAAATTAAAGTTTAGATTCTAGTTTTAAAGACAAGTATAATTGTTTTTCATGTTATTTTGGTTATAGTTGCTTCAATTTTGACAAATGCTTACTTAAGCCATTTAAGACCATCCCAGTTTGGAGGGAACATCTTTCCAAACACATCAAGTGTAGCGACTGAGCTCATTTTACATAAATTCACTTTAAGCTAAATATATGAATATAGGCATGGTAAGGTACAAAATAGAAAGGAAAATGCAGAGAATTCTTTTTTTTTTTAAGATTTTATTTATTTATTTGACAGACAGAGATCACAAGTAGAGAGGCAGGCAGAGAGAGAGGAGGAAGCAGGCTCCCCGCTGAGCAGAGAGCCCGATGTGGGGCTTGATCCCAGGACCCCAGGATCATGACCTGAGCTGAAGGCAGAGGCTTTAACCCACTGAGCCACCCAGGCACCACAATGCAGAGAATTCTGTTATCTTTTTCCTCAAGGGGATTTGATTTTGATCAGTCTCATTCTCGGCATGAAGCACCCTGAAGATAAGGCACAATTCTGAATTTAAAATGAGTGAGGTCCAAGATCAGTTTTTCCTTTGTATTTATGTATTTATTTTTATTAAAAAATTTTTTCATCTTAATTCTAGTTAACCCACACTACTATATCAGTTTCGGGTGTACAATACAGTGACTCCACAATTCTATATGTTACTTAGTGCTCATTATACCATTCTCCCTCCCCTCCATTAACCATCAATTTGTTTTCTATAGTTTGGAGTCAGTTTTTTGGTGGTTTGTTTGTTTTTGGCTTTCTTTAATGATTACTTGGATCCCCTTCTCTCTTTCTCTCTCTCTCTCTTTTTTTTTTTTTAAGATTTTACTTATTTATTTGACAAAGAGAAGAGAGAGAACACAATTAGGGGAGCTGCAGGCAGAGGGAGAGGGAGCCTGATGTGGAGCCTGATCCGAGGACCCTGGGATCATGACCTGAGCTGAAGGCAGATGCTGAATCAACTGAGCCACCCAGGTATCCCAGATCTTTTTCTCTTTATTCTTTGCCTATCTGTTACTGGTTTTTGATTTGTGTATTAGGTTTGTATATAACATCTGCATATAATAGTCTGTAATAAGTTGATGCTCACTAAGTGTAAACCCTAAGTTTATACTTTATATCCTTTTATTTTGTGAGTCCCTTGACTGATTTTTAGAAATATACTTATTTTACTGCTTTTGTGCTTCCTACTTTCCTTATTCCTATTTATGGTTTTCCACTCAAAGGGTCCCCATTAGTATTTCTCATAGATCTGCTTCATGGTCATGAATTCCTTTAAATTTTGTTTGTCTGGGCAACTCTCTTATTCTGAACAACAGACTTGCTGGATAGAATATTCTTGGTTGTGCGTTTTTTTCCTTTCAGCACTTTGTACATATCATGCTATTCCCTTCTGGCCTACCAAGTTTCCACTGAAAAATCAGCTGAGAGACTTATGGGGTTCCCCTTGTTTGCAACTCTTTTCTCTTGCTGCTTTTAAAATTGTCTTTATCACTGCTTTCGGCCATTTTAAGTACTATGTATCTTGGTGTGGAGCTCCCTGGATCGATTTTGTTGGGGGCTTTTTGTGCCTCTGGAACTAGATTCTTGTTTCCTTCCCCGGATTTGAGAAGCTTTTCAGCTATTATTTCTTCAAGTAAGTTTTCTGCCCCTTTCTCGCTCGTCTTCTGGGATCCCTAAAATGCAAATGTTATTACACTTGATGGTGTCACTGAGTTCCCAAAATCTATTTTCATTTTTTATTATTTTTTTTCTCTCTTCTATTCAGCTTGATTGATTTCCATTATTCTGTCCTCCACGTCACTGATCTGTTGTACTACTTCTAGTTCTACTATTTATTCCATCTACTGTATCTTAAATTTCAGTTATTGGATTCTTCATCTCTGGTTGGTTTTTATTTTTTTCTATCTCTTTGTTGAGGGTCTCACTGAGATCCTCCATTCTCTTCTCAAGTCCAGTGAGTATCTCTATGACCATTACTTTAAATTGTCTATTGGGCATATTATTTACCTCTGTTTTATTTAGCTCTCTTGCTGTGACTGTATCCAGTTCCAACCCCATTGATTTTTAAAGTTTCAGGTATTGAGTCTCACTGATTGTAAGAAGATAAGGAAAATTTGGTCCGGCTAGTTTTCAAAGCCAAATGTTAGGGGGATACATCTTCCCCATGCAGGCTCCCTTGTCTGAGTCTGTTCCTCTCTCCTCTGTATGCCCAGGATGCCCTTCCCTCGTGTCTTTCCCTTCTTCCTTCTCTACATTTAGCTGTGGAAAGTTTGTTCTTCCAGTCTTTAGCTCATTCTCTGGGTCATTACACTGAGGTGGGGGCTATCTAGTTGTATTCATAAGATACAATGTGAGTTAAGAATCTTCCTATTCTCCCGTCTTCCCTGGAAGTCCAAAGACCCAAGATCTTAACAGAGAGTGGCTACACCTTCAGACAATGATGGAATATCCTCATTCTTCTCAAGCTCTATTAAGATGAGGACAAACTGTAACCCAGCTATGATACTGCCTATGGTAAGTCTAGAATTATACTATACTTCAGGATAGAGTATCTTGGTTAAGTTATCTCGCCACTTTTTTAAATGACACTTTTCCTCTTCCTCTCTATAATAAAGAATATAAGCTGCTTATAACAGAGAAATTCAGGAAAAAGTTCAGTAGTTAGTGTATATTTAAATAAATTTGCAAGTATTAAGAACAGCCTTTTAAAACTTTAACTTCTATTTATCATTATCAAATAGATTTCAAATAAAAAGGAATGCTAGACAGTCTGTAGAATCATGGAATTAAATTATATTTGTGCCTTCTTTATTCATTTGTCTCAAGATAAAAGGAATCCATTCAGTGTCCAACCAGTTTTCAAAGCTATCATATGAAGAGGATCCATAATCATTCACTGCCTTATTTCAATGTTTCACAAAATAGGAAATTCTTGAACCTCAAACCCTGTTCTTCTGCTGCAATTTAAGTCCCAATGCTTCTCCCAGTAGAAATGAAAAATAATAGGTAGGTTTAATATTTTCTGTTAAATAACTTGAATATAATTGAGGACATACTAAGATTCAGTCCATTTACCAGTTCAAATAAACATACTTGTTATAATTACCTGCTGTGCCCACAGTGCTGGGAGAACAAAAGAAATACTCCTTGACACCAAGAAATGGTAACCTCGTAGGTGGTTTTTAAACTTTGTGTGTGTGTGGGGGTGGGGTAGAGAGTGTGGGGCAAGTATCATGAGAATTTGGTAAAAGCTCTGACCTTTCTTCCAAGAAAATGCAAACACACAAAAACTTTAGAAACGAGTTTAAAAGATTCATTAACCACTTAAAACATAAACTTGATATAATATAAAGCTGAAAATTCCATTAACAAGGTATGTGTGATATGAGTGGGTGCAGATGACACTCTGTAGTAAATAAAAATAATGAAACAAACTTTATTAGCCACTAATAAAGTACATAAAACATTTTTTGGAAACATCTCAAGTGTAAAAAGCAACTTGTTAGCAGTGAGCCACCATTACCCAGTGATTAATATGTTTTGTTTCTGAAGACAGATTTATACAATTAAAAAACAAAAACAAAAACAAAATAAAAATAGTCACAGTATTAGTTTATAAGCCAACTTTTTTGGTGAGTGGCTCTTCACATTATATGGCAAGGAATTTAAAATGCTGGGAAGAATAAAAGTACCAAACCAGCAGAAAAGCCATCTGCAGTGAAATAGCATAGAGCTACGATTCTACCTTTTTTAAAAACAAGATCCAGTAAAACAAGATAAAAAAGCTTTGCCATGGTTTTAAAATGCAGCTAGAAACGAAATTTTGTCAGTATTCTAGAATTATAGAATAGAAAATACTTGTATGTGAGGCTATTACTTACATCATAAAATGTAAAATGTAGTAAATATTCACATATATTAAGTTATGAAATAAGAGTTGCTAAAATTTAGACTTTTAGATTTTGGGTTTTAAACCTTTTTAACCAGCAATCTCAGCTTACCAAACAGATTTTAAATAATCCCTCCAGAGGAACAGAACCTCTGTTTTAAGTTTGTTTTGCTTTTTTGTTTTGAGACTCCTTTAAATAACCATATAATACTTTGTGTTCTAGAGTTAACATTTATTTACTTGTTAAAGGTTTGGACATTTTCCCTTTAGCAGTATTTAAAAATGGAACCTATATCCATATCCCTATGTCTACACAGTAAATTTTTAGCACACAGTGACAGCATGAAATCCGCAAAAAATTTTTCTTTTCTTTTTTTTTTTTTAAAGATTTTATTTTATTTATTTGAGAGAGAGAGACAGTGAGAGAGAAGAGCGAGGAGAAGGTCAGAGAGCGAAGCAGACTCCCCATGGAGCTGGGAGCCTGATGTGGGACTCGATCCCGGGACTCCAGGATCACGCCCTGAGCCGAAGGCAGTCGTCCAACCAACTGCGCCACCCAGGCGTCCCTGCAAACAATTTTTCAAGCACTATTTCTAACCTGAGTGAGTTTGTCCAGCTCCCCTAGCCAGGCTCCAAACATTTTGTCCAGGTCCTGATCTTCCTTATCACTGTCTTCTTCAGCTCCATGGTCAATTTCTTCATCTGATAGCTGATCCATCTGAAATACAGACATTTAGGTAGAATGAAGTTTAAGAGGTTAAACTTGAAAAATTATGCAGCACATGCTCTGATATAAATTGTAACTCTCTCGAGTCAAATCTTCCAAACCAGAGATTATATTATACAAGGAAATTAGAAGTCATTAATGGAGACAGGGTTGACAAGAGAGTAGGAATGAGTAACTATGTCTCAAATTTTTAGGCAATTGTGAAGAAAAGATTGTATCAGATTACGACCCGAATCACAAGTAACATTAATTTTAAAATTGCAGAGCCCTCTCAATAACCAGAGGATATTATAGTAGTACGGTTTCCTCCACTAACAGATTCTGTAACACCCCCAAAACCACAGAGAAATAATTTTAAGACTTCAATCCAGCACATTATTATCTCACTTATTTTGCAACAATCTATTTAATACAAGTTAGTATGTATCTTGCAAAACCTCAGTTCGAGAATCACTTTAGAGAAAAAACAAATTGTTAATCTAGTTTAGTCTGTTGAATTAGTTCCTCCTCTCATAGCATTCTTTCTACCTTACTTTCTCATCAGTTCTGACGAAATCCAAGGAACCAGAACTAAAATTTCCTGTATGTAATTACTCTTCAAGTATAAGTCTTAAAAAGAAGAGATAATTTTCTCTCTTCTCATTAATTATGTGATATCTGACATGGAATCTGCATATTATTTTGTGAAGGGAAGAAAAGATTACACAAAACAAAGTAGGATCAATGACTGACCAGATACTTAAAGTTCTTAAAGATTAATATAAAATATTTCAATATTAAAGGCGCTGAGAACCTTTTTTTAAATTCCAATATAGTTAACTTACAGTATTATATTAGTTTCAGATATACAATGTCGTGATTCAACCATTCCATACATTACTCAGTGCTCATCACAAGGGCCTTCCTCAATTCCCATCACTTACTTCACCCATCCCTTCACCAACCACCCCTCTGGTAACTATCCCCTCTGGTAACTATCAGTTTGTTCTCTATAGCTCAGAATCTGTTTCTTGGTTTCTCTCTCTCTCTCTCTGAGAAATCTTTAGTAAAGCCTCCATTTGCTTAAACCAAGATATTCCAAATTAATTTGACCACAAATCCTTTCCCTTCAACTTGGAATAATATCTATTATCTTTCCTAGGGATACAATGAATACTATCATTCTACATTCCATTCTTGACTCACATTTCTGAAATATAAATTTTGTTCCAGTGGATCTAGGCACTATTTGAAATACTACCTGCCTATTTGTTTAAAGAATTCGTCTGAGATTAAAGAGATCCTTAATCTCAAATAAGAATTCGTACACATATTACAACTCAAAGCAACAATCAACAGAAGTAATTGTGATCCTTAAAATGTGGTTATGAGCTAAGTGAGGAATTTAATTATCTAATGGGATGTCATGAAGCTAAATATTAAACCTTATTTTACTATATAAAATTCTGCAGAAAGGGTCAAACAGTGTCACAAAATCAATCTGAACTGGATGGCTCGGTCAGTCAAATTGGCTCAGGTCATGATCCCAGGGCCCTCTACCTGCCACTCCCCCTGCTTGTGCTCTCTTTCCTTCTCTTTCTCTCTGACAAATGAATAAAATCTTAAAAAAAAAAAAATCAAACTGAACTTAGTTCTAAAGATATGGAAAATCAGATCATATACCATTTAATCACAGAAATAATTTTCTTAAGCTTAATACTACAAAGGAACACAGCTTCTATCTCTAATGTAAACTGGTAATTCTCCTTTCTTAATTTCACTACTCAAAGCATTTATAAATCAGGGAATTCTCTTGACAAATGGAAAATATATCCACCAATTCCCCAAATCACAATTTGACTCAAAGAGATTTGGTTTTTATAATTCATTTGTGTTGTACTAGTTCTAGAATTTTTTTTTAATTTTATTTATTTATTTGACAGAGAGAGATCACAAGTAGGCAGAGAGGCAGGCGGAGAGAGGAAGGGAAGCAGGCTCCCTGCTGAGCAGAGCCCGATGCGGGGCTCGATCCCAGGACCCTGGGATCATGACCTGAGCTGAAGGCAGAGGCTTTAACCCACTAAGCCACCCAGGCGCCCCTAGTTCTAGAATTCTTATTCATTAATGAACTATTTACAGAACTATCTCAATAGAAACCTGATACCATTATTTCATTGTTCTACCCACGAAATATAAAATGTTAGTACAAAGACAAACCTCATCTGACTAGGTAACTTAATTACTCATATAATAGTTGCTAGTTTGAGAACATTTAAGAGTAGAAATATCCAGTCTTCATAGTGAAGGCCAAGAAGCAGCAGAACTGGAAATTTTAAGTCAACTTCCTCTTCTTCCCTAATCTTTAAAACTAAACATACTGGAATAACCCAGAAGATAAAATAATTCTAGGAGGAATTCTGCTTTGAGACAATGATACTTATGCCTGCACTTCCATTCTGAGCACACATTATAAATGTCCGTAAGAGGCCATACTGCAAAGAATGAAATAGGAATATGATTTTCATATAGTTTTGCAGAGCATATGCAAAATAGTTCAAAATGAATGTATTTTGAATTATTACGGTGCTAAATGAACTTCAGAGTCCACATCAAAGACTGGTGTGTTTTTTGAGTTTTTTTTTTCCTATTATTCAAACCCAGTAATTATTTGGATTTTTAAGTATTTCCTTAGATATTTTCATTAATAGTTTTATTTTATCTAGACTACTGCACATCAAAGTAGATGAAAATATGGCTAGGGAGTAATAATACAGAATCATAAAATAAATAGAAATTCTGAAAAAATTCAAAATATTAAATATTAAAATATCAAAATAATATTATTTTGACTAAAACAATAAAATTTGACTTTTACTATTTATGTAACTTTTGCCAACTTTTTCCATTCTTGAATTTGTCACCATGTCGGTTATTTTATAAAAATTAAGACACTTATTCAGAGACTTTTCCAATAAAAATTTAGGTCCTACAACATTTCTTACCAGAATAGCAGTCTCCCTTCTCTAGAAGCTATAGTTGATCCTTATTTAAATGACATAACTTCTGATTACTACACACACCAAATGAGAGCATCCCCAAAAGTTTTCTTACATACTGTATACTATTAAAATCAGCAAAACTGGTACAGAAATTTATCCTCTATTACATATTGATACCTGCCTCCAATTAGATGACAATTCTAAATCTGAAATGCCCTGACTAGAAATGACAACAGCAGAAACTGCAAATAAAATAATAAAATAGTCAACTGTCCCTCCAAAGGGAAAGAAAAAATTAAGGAAAAGAAAACAGAACTTATCTTATTTTGAAAATAATTTGGATTTAAAAGAATAGCTTCTAATGTGATGCTTTTCCATAATGATGTTGAAATGGGCCCAAAGAAACCATAATACATACTAGACCAAATATTATTAAATTATCCTATGACTATTAGATTAGGTACTTGGTGATGGGGGGGGATATAGTAAAGTTTCACTTTAATTCCCTTCTCTATTACATCTGAGGGAAACTATGTCCTGAAAGAATGAATATACCCTAACACAAATGAAAAGATTTATTTCCCAAAGGGCGCACTTAATGAATACAGAATAAAATCCACAGTCAGTGGCAGATCAAGAACACCCTGGATGGTCCTGGCCTTCAGGGACCTCTCTGATCTTTCATCCCACTCTCCCTTCCAGCCACTGTCCTGCCTGCTGTTCCTTCGACCAGCCTGGGGGTTGAGAGGATGTGAATTCTGTTTTGAAGATAGACTGAGAGATGCCAGTAAATATCTAACGGAAAAAAAATGAGGAAGGGTTATTAGGACTCAGGTAATGAAAAGGGTTAGTTAACCTGATTATTTCAAAATCCTATGTTTATTACAGAATAATCACAGATTGCAGGGAATATTTTCCCAAAGTAATTTACATTTATTTTTTTCATAAAGTAAAGACAAATAATGGTCAAATGATCCACCACTGTTTATATGCCGACTGGTTTCATTTCACACATAACAGTTAATAATTGTGCTTCAATTATTATAGGTTAAAGGTTACGTATGACAAACTCCACTACATGTAACAAAACTATCCATTTAGTATGCCTTAGTATAAAACAATATTATTTCCACTATATTTCCTATGAAGCTAATTATTCAGCATATTTTCCCTATTAGCCTTCCTCCTGGGAGATATTTTGGTTTACTACTCAGTTTCCTCACTGTGAGATAGAATGGTGATCTTTATAAAGAAGGCTGGGCTTAGAGTAAGGCTTAATAATTTGAATAAATATATTCCAGGTAGGGGAAATTATAAAGAGCAAAGGAGAAAGTCTGTGTTTGTAAACTGTCATGAGATTGGCTCACATAAGAGAAGAGGAAAAATAGAGCTTTCAAAAGTCAAGGACTAAGGCCATATAGAGAACCTTGAGAGCCAAGTCTATTCTTTCCTCCAGGAGGCAACCATATTCTTAAACACAGAAGTGAAGGGGTAGGGAGGGAAATAGTATTTTAGTCAGAGGACACAATGCCTGTGTAAGAGTTATTAGAGAAGGGAAAGGCCACAGAAGGCTACTGTAAATATTATGCAGAGATAATTATAGAAATGCAAACTGAAGTCCTCAGGAAATACAATTTACACAAGCCAAATAGACAATGGCAAGAAAAATACACGGTATTGAATGAGGGTGCCTTATTTATTACTGAACTCTTTTTGTCTTAACAATTCAGAAATAATTATTTTGTAAAAATAAATATACTTAAAGCTACATGAAAACTCTGAGAATGCAGGAGGAGTGCAAAGTTGCTACTAGAGCATTTCTCTGGGTCTAATATGCTCAATATTCCAAAGAAGCAAGAGAAGACTTGATACTTGCTGTACATCTATTGTATACCAGATGCTGGGGGAATAGAATTGGACATGATAACCTCTGTCTTGGTCATGATCCCAGGATCCTGGGATTGAGTCCCCCATCAGGCTCCTTGCTCAGTGGGGAGCCCACTTCTCCCCCGGCTTGTGCACTCTCTGACCAAAAAAAAAAAAAAAAAAAAAAAAAAAAAAAATCTTAAAAAAATGAATATATAATCTATTAGAGGACAGACAAGGGAACAATGATAAAAGTGTTAAGTGCAATGACAGAGGTATGTTATATGACTATAGTTTAACAGTTTAAGGACAGAAGAAAGGGATGATGCTTCAGTTCAGACCTGAAGAATGAATGTGCAAAAGCAGAGAAGAAGGAAGGGTGTTTTAGGCGGAGGGACCAGTCAGTATGTGGGAGGGTATAAAGCTGTGACAAAGTAAGACATGTTGAGAACTCTGACTTAATATTTCTTTCTTTTTTTTTTTTTAAGATTTTATTTATTTATTTGACAGACAGAGATCACAAGTAGGCAGAGAGGCAGGCAGAGAGAGAGAGGAGGAAGCAGGCTCCCTGCTGAGCAGAGAGCCCAATGTGGGGCTCAATCCCCAGACCCTGGGATCATGACCTAAACCGAAGGCAGAGGCTTTAGCCCACTGAGCCATCCAGGGGCCCCTCTGACTTAACATTTCTATTTTTTTTTTGACTTTTTTTTTTTTAATTTTTTTTTTGACTTAACATTTCTAATGCAAAAGATGTATGGTATAGACCCAAGGGAGAATGGGGGCTGGAGAGGAATTAGGGTCAAAACTATAAGCCATATGAAATAGAGTCTGGCCTAATGCTGTATGGCAAAGTATTTCCAATTGGGTCTGCTGATGACCTACATCAAAATTATCTGGGGTGGGGTGCCTGGGGGGCTCCGTGGGTTAAGCTGCTGCCTTCAGCTCAGGTCATGATCTCAGGGTCCTGGGATCAAGTCCGCATCAGGTGCTCTGCTCAGCAGGGAGCCTGCTTCCCTCTCTCTCTTTCTCTGCCTATTGATCTCTGTCAAATAAATAAATAAAATCTTAAAAAAAAATTATCTGGGGTGCTTCTTATAAAATCAGTTTTAAAAAGGCCTGTCTAAGATCTACCAAATACTAATTTCTAGGATCCTGGGACATTTTTAACAAGTTACCCCAGGTATTCCTTATGCCTACTGAAGTCTGACAACTGCTGCAGTGTATTGTGTTCTAATTAATAAGAGAACTTGCAAGACAAAATTAATGCAGGTTCATATAACCACAACTTGGTTAAAGGCAAAGTAAGACACGTACACCCAAAGCCCATTAAGAAATTGGGCAGTGACAAGATCCCTTTATTAACATGCCCTCATTACTACAGTTTCATGATTCTTCTGAGAATTATTCATTTAGTTATGATTTTTAGTTCTTTATGCCCAGTTACATTTCAGTAATTCTATCACAAAAACAGCTTTTGGAAAACCTCCTAAGCTGCTCTACTCTGATAAATAATTCCAAAGAAAAACGGGCACTAGAGAAGGGAGGCTATGAAGACTTCCAGGTTCACGGAGTGCCCCCCAACTGTGCAAGATACAACTCTTGCAAAATAAAGGAGGAAGGAAACCTAAATCAGACAAAAGAAACAGTAAGAAAAAAAACTCTGTTAAAATTAGTAAGGCACAAAGAGAGGAAGAAGACTCATCAAAAGGAGGAGGGAGGAAGTCAGAGCAGAGAAGGAAAAGGAGAGAAATAGGACACAATATAATATAAAATGAAGTGAGAACTGTGGGGGTTGGGGGGCCATTAGCTGCTCATCTGACTAGGGCACGAGAGAGGCATGCTTGATTTACTTTTCTCTTGACCTACAACTCTTCAACACAGAACACAGTTCTGCTGTGAACTAAATGGCATCGTTTTTAAACTGCCCAAATGGAAACTGGGAATTGAATGAACCAACTGAATTTCCACGAGTTCCTCACAGGATCAAGATATTAAGTGTGTTGTATGTATAGCAACATTTTTCTCAGGTTTTATCTTTTAATTTTGGATGGTCTTTCTTTCTCTTTTTTAAAGATACTGCTAAAAGTTTTATTTTTTAAGTTATCAAATGTGTAAACTCTTTTCTGGGAGAAGTCTTGCACTGTTTTGGTCAGTAAATTCTTCTCAACCAAGAAATCTGATAAATGTTTATGCAAATTTTTAGTTTTATTTTATTATTCATTCTTTTCTGTAGTTATTACATTTAACATAGGTAGCTTAGTTTGGCATTACAGAACCTTAAACTGATTTTTCCCAAAATTTAATTCTTTTGAATTTATATATTATTTTCTATATATACAGTAGGTTCTTTTTCTGAGGATCCTTTTCCATTGTGTACCTACTTTTCAGTAAACATTACTTTGTATTTTATCAATTTATAGAGCAGATAAGTTAAAATGTCAAAAGTTGCTTTTTGTAAATTGATCACTGAAGTTTTCTCCGTTTAGGTTAATGGTCCTCCACTGAAATGGCCCAAGTTTGACTCAGAGTCTAACACTTCCAATACTTTGCCTACAAAAAGCATTATGCCAGGTACTGTGCAGGACACAATGGTGGCAAAAAACACACCCTATGACTTCAAAGAACATTAATCCTAACTGTGGCAGAGATGGTAAACATTGAAGCATCTTGATTAAAAAAGTCTCTAAGAACAAAGTTCCTTCTGTAGGTCTGTGCATGAAGCAACTTATAGGAAACTATGGTCTCTGAAGGGTTGAAAGGGGACGGAGAAGGAAGAAATGTACTTGTCATTCCAAGGCTTCACAGGAGCAATCTGAGTAAACTGGCCACCAGGAAACTTGCATGGCCTAGTCTTCTGGGAGTGAACCGACATCTGGAACTAAGTTTCGACATAGAACGAAACCTCCCTAATAAACAAGAAAGGTGTACTGTTTGTGGGTTGGCCATCCTTCCTCAACAAGAGGGAAGAGAAAAATTGGGGAAGTGATTCTCACCCCTTACAATAAATCTTTTATTTGCATTTCTGTTTCTGACAACCCAAGATGTAACTGACACATCCTCTTCATTATCATATACCTTAATTCTAAGGTAACTAAAGATTACATAAAGAAGCATTAAAAAAAAAAAACCCAAGAACTGTTTTTAATAGTTGACAAAAGTTATTATGTCTAAAGAAAGCGATAAATCAAATCAAAGCTGATTTGTTAATTTAATGTTTTATTTAACAAGCACGTAAATGCACCCCGGCAAAGGAATTCCCTTCACAGAATAATGAACCATATTTGTTTCTTAATTTACATTGGATTTTTCATAATAGTGGATATCTATTACCTATTAAATCCCAAACAGGAACTCAACCGAAGTGAAAAAAACCAATCTAAGTTCAATGATTTACAAAGAAACTCCTAACATTCTTAATAAATAAGAAGTTCTAATGATCAATCTTAAAATTACTAGTTATACAGTATACCATAAACCATAATCTGAAATCCGAGAACTAAAATAAATAAATAAATAAACCAATAAACAAACAAAAAAATAATAAGTGTAATATTCTTTTGTTATATTCCACCTTTCCAAGTTCAAGAACTGTGAGAGAATAAATTTCTGTTGTTTTAAACCACCCAGTGTGTGGTAAGTTGTTATAGTAGTCCTAGGAAACACACAGTCACTACAAGTTACCTATAGAAATGGGGCTTCCATGACTGCTTCCAGAGATACTGATGTTGCTTATTCTGCTCCACACTTTCCTGCTATAGGACCTTTCCTGCTATACTACCTACAAACCAGTTATCTTTGGAGATAGCTGATATTGTACGTGCACTTTCCAGCTTCAACTGGAGGGAGAGTGCTAGACAGTAGTAGCCTGTGGCTTAGGAGCCATTTGGACTATATTTTGTAGATTATTTATTTATTTATTTGACAGAGATCACAAGTAGGCAGAGAGGCAGGCAGATGTGGGGAGGGGAAGCAGGCTTCCTGCTGAGCAGAGAGCCCAATACGGGGCTCAATCCCAGGACGCTGGGATCAGGACCTGAGCGGAAGGCAGAGGCTTTAATCCACTGAGCAACCCAGGTGCCCAGGACTACATTGTGAATCACCATTATGAACTCAAGGTTTCAAAGAGACAGAGGAAATACAGAAGGGGTAGGAATAAAGATAGATATACATTTAAGTGTGTTTGTAGTTAGGTCCACTCAAAGGGCCTAGTAGTGATGACATTCCAGTAGCAATGACATTCCAATTACCATACCTAGCACCCAGTTTTCAGTTTCTAAATACATATTTTACCCAAAAAGTAACTAAGAACCTTGGAGTAATGATTCAAGGGTTGGGGCTGGCGAAAAGTAAGATGAGATCCTAGAATATCTTCTTGTGCCAGAAAGTGCTCAATAAAGATGGGGACCTGTCAAAAGGATACAGAAACCAGCCGGAAGGGGATACACAGAACCCAATATGGGACAATTTAGGCATCAAAAATCAATTATGACAGGAAGAAACAATAACCTGTTGAATAAAATAAGAATCCACGAACCCATACTGATATAAATAAGTACATGGAAAAAGAAAGCTCTTCCTCACAGAATGCCAATAAAATGATGCAGATGAACTGACAGAAGATCACCATATGCGACCATTGTAATAACTGATTCGGGTAGGAATCATTGATAGATGCTAAATCATGGGTGAAAATCTGAGAAGACTATTTACATATCGTTAAAATATCTCCCCACAAATTACTGGGTGACACTGCCTTAATCAAGTGATAAAATTCAACATCACGGGGCACCTGGGTGGCTCAGTGGGTTAAGCCGCTGCCTTCGGCTCAGGTCATGATCTCAGGGTCCTGGGATCGAGTCCCGCGTTGGGCTCTCTGCTCAGCAGGGGGCCTGCTTCCCTCTCTCTCTCTCTCTCTGCCTGCCTCTCCACCTACTTGTGATTTCTCTCTGTCAAATAAATAAATTTAAAAAAATCTTAAAAAAAAAATTCAACATCACTAACATTGGGGCAAACATCATATATTTTTTGAGAAATAATGCAGAGAAGATACATTATCATTTTGCGGTATTTTTTTTTTTTTAAGATTTTATTTACTTATTTATTTGAGAGAGAGAGTGAAAAAGAGAGAGCACAAGCAGGGGGAGCAGCAGAGGGAGAGGGAGAAGCAGGCTCTCCACTGAGCAGGGAGCCCAACGCTGGGATCCCAGGACCCTGGGATCATGACCTGAGCCAAAGGCAGATGCTTAATGACTGAGCCACCCAGGTGCCACTTTTTTGTGGTATTCCTGACAATATGCATTACCTGAATCAAATCACAAGACATTTTACAAAATAATTGGCCTATGGTTAAAAAACATGAAGGCCAAAAACACAAAGGCTGAGGATGTGTTCTAATTTAAAGGAAACCTAAATGGGGCGCCTGGGTGGCTCAGTGGTTGGGCATCTGCCTTCAGCTCGGGTCATGATCCCGGAGTCCTGGGGTCGGGCCCCATATCGGGTTTCCTGCTCAGTGGAAGCCTGCTTCTGCTTCTCTTGCTACCCCGACTTGTGTTCCATCTCTGGCTGTGTCTCCCTCTGTGTCATATGGATAGGTAAAATCTTAAAAAAAAAAAAAAAGTTAAAAAGAAAAGAAAGGAAACCTAAAGAGACCTGACAACTCAATGCAATGCTTGATCCTGGACTGGATCCTGGACCCAAAGAAAATATGTAAACATATAAATATAGCTATAAAGGACATTACTGGGATAACTGCCAATATCTGACTATGGGCTGCAGATTAGATCACAGTATTTGTATTGATGTTACATTTCCTGATTTTGATAATACTACTGTAGTCATGTAAGACAGTATCTTTGCCCTTAGGAAACACGTACTGAACAATTTAGTCATAAAGGGGCACAATGTCTACAATTCATTTTCAAATGGCTCAGAAAAAAATGTATGTGTGTATTTGAGTGTGTGTAAATACATAAAAAGGGAGAGAGGAATAATAACTAGGCAAAAAGTAAATAATAAGTGAATCTAGGTAAAGGGAATATGGGAGTTGTTTGCACTCTTACAAATTTCTTAAGTTCCAAACTGCATCAAAATAAATTCAGAAAGAGAGGGAGGGTGGGAGGGGAGATAAAGAAAGTGTGTCTCAGAAAATTGTAGTTTAATTAGGAAAACACAGTATATCAACTAATGGATCACTTAAAATTCAGAAATAAAGGGAAAAAAAAACATATAGGTCGAAAAACATTTTTACCAAATAAAATAATGCAGGTAAGGTCCCTGAAGAACAACTACATATTTCTCCAACACGTGATTTTTATTATTGTATGCATGTATTACCATTCCTAAATTGCATTTGCTTGGTTTACTCAGTTAATGCCTTTGGTTTATTTTTGGTCATCATAAAATTAGCTTTAATGCAAATAAAAGGTTATCACTTTTGAAAAATAATTACTCATCAGATAATTCTTTCACAGAGGCAAAGACAATCATTTCTAACCTTCAGATAAGAAAAACAAGTAACCGAGTTTAAAAAAAATTGGTTAACGTCACAGCAGGTCAGGAAGAAATCAGAATTCATTCTAAATCAAAGACTCATACACTTGACTCATGAACAACACAGGTTGAACTGAGTGGGTCCATTTTTATACATATTTTTAAGATAAATACAGTACAGTATTATAAATGTATTTTTTCTTCCTTATGATTTTCTTAGTAACATTTTCTCTTCTCTAGCTTATCTTATTGTAAGAATATAGTATATAAATGTACAGAATATATGTTAATCAACTGTTTACATTGGTGAAAAGGCTTCTAGTCAACAGTGGGCCATTAGTTATGTTCTGGGGGACTCAAAAGTTATACTCGGACTTTTCACTGCATGGCGCTGGCACCCCTAGTCCTTGCATTATTCAAAGGTCAACTGTATTTAATCAAATAAGAAGGCTTGAGCTAAATAAAGACTTTAATAATTTTGTTATTAAATATGAGAACAAATGGAGTAAAACACGTGCACCTCGCATTATTCATTAGCATATTCCCCAACCTCTTGCCCACCATTCAGATGGCACGTGCTCAACATCCCCTTATCCAACAAAACTGAAATGTCTGCTTTGTTTCTTCTATCTCATAAACCTATACATTCTAGGAAAGATACTCTTAACACATTGCTGATAGAAGATACATTCAGTATAGTCCCTCATACAATCAACCAATCCATCTAAATAAAAGTCACATCACTAAACTGTAATTATCACACAGCAATTCATCAGTGCCAGCACCAGGAGGCTCAACTGTTTTTCTGTGCCTTTGCTCTCTTTCTTATTTTGATGACTACTACTATCTTGGTTCAGATCTATACTGTAATGTCCTTAGATTATTCTAGCAAGTTCCTAACTTACCTCTCTTTTTGTAATCCATCACTGTCAAACTAATCTTCCTTAAAAACTTTTTTTCATGCCACGACTCTGCTCAAACACCCACAAGGGTTTCCCCATGACATTCTGAATTAAGTACAAACTCTACACCAAATATTTCACACCCTCTCTGACATGGCCTCAACCTAAATTTTCAACCTTATTTTCTACCCTTCAAACAACCTAAACTACTCAGTATTCTTAAAACAAACAAACAAACAAACAAACAAAAAAACCCTATGCTTTCTTAACTTGGTCTTTGTTCATGTTTTCAACCTGACTGGAACATCTCAACCTGTCAAAAGAATGAGAGAATACATTTCTCTCGATCCCTAAAATCCCACTAAAATGACAGTACACAA
This sequence comes from Neogale vison, assembly GCF_020171115.1. Taxonomy (NCBI): domain Eukaryota; kingdom Metazoa; phylum Chordata; class Mammalia; order Carnivora; family Mustelidae; genus Neogale; species Neogale vison. The sequence continues at coordinate 15,289,460 of NC_058093.1, forward strand.
TTATAAGAGGGAATAAACTCAAAGGCAATGAAGGCTAGAGATGGCAAAAGCATCCGAAGATCAGAGATTCTGGCAAATTTCTGGAAGACAGGGACAGGTAAAAACAGGGAGATGAACCAGAGCAGAAGCCATCAAAGCAAGCATTTTCACTCAATATTTATTCAGCAAATATACATTAAGCACATACTATGTGCCAAACACTGTTCTGGAAACACTGTAACAAAGGTGATCAACTAGGGACCTGCCAACAATAAACTTAGATTCTAGTCAAGGTAGAGAAATAGTAAATAAAAACAAACAAACAAATAAGACCCATGACATGTGTGGTGGTAATTAAATTAGGGTTGTATGAAAAGTGACAGAGTAGTTGTTTTAGACTGGATGTACAGAGAAGGCCTCTTTAAGTAGTGATATTTAAACTGAGATATGAGTTACAAGAAGGAATCAGATATGTACAGATCAGAGAGAATAACATCCCAAGTAGAAGGTACAAGTCTAGTGTGTCAGGGAACAGAGTCTGATAGGAAGAGAGGGCCAGGTCATTCAAGGATTTGTAAACCAAGAAATAGAGTTTGGTTTTTATTCTGCCCTCTCGAGGGCAAGGAGAAGTCATGCCTCAATAAAGACTGCCGCAGAAGTGGGGAGCATTCTTGGAGTTAGAACATAGAATGGGCAAAGGAATAGAAGTAAAAAAAAGAATGCAGAACAAGAGCCAGTATTCCCCACACTGGCACTCCTAGGGAAATTCTGGCATTTGCTTCAGGGTTAATGAAAATAGAAAAAAACCAATTCTTGGGACGCCTGGGTGGCTCAGTTGGTTAAGCAGCTGCCTTCGGCTCAGGTCATGATCCCAGCGTCCTGGGATCGAGTCCCACATTGGGCTCCTTGCTCAGCAGGGAGCCTGCTTCTTTTCCCTCTGCCTCTGCCTGCCATTCTGTCTGCCTGTGCTTGCTCTCTCCCTCTCTCAGTCTCTCTGATAAATAAATAAAATCTTTAAAAAAAAAAAAAAAAGAAAAAAACCAATTCTTTTGCATAAACTTTAATGCTTTCAGGGATCAGGTGACCAATACAAATCCAGCAGTAGCCAGATGTAAAACAATAGGTAGTGATAGGGCCTGAAAACTAGAGAGCATAACATCAGCTAAAAACACTCCAAGTTTTAAAAAGTTTATTCTAGAATTAGAAAGTGAAGTTGTACAACCTTGTAAATAAGTTTTAAAAAAACTTAGTTATATATGTGTATTCTATCTTAATTAAGAAAATATAACTAAGAAAGTTTAAGCATATCTGCTAAACAAAAGTTAGATGCTACTTCCTCCAAGAGGCCCATGAACTTTGTACCTCTCTAAGGCACTTACAGCAAATCAGCTTTATATTATATGGTTGTTATTTGTGTACTTGCCTTATCACCCTCCACACCCAACTAGGTTGCAGAATCAGGAGAGAGACCATATGGTTTTCATTTGTCACCCCAGAGCAACTACCAAAGAGACATATTCTTTCTTCACCTGAATATCTTTTTTTTTTTCTGCTAAACACTTCTAAGATGAGCCTGAACTTAAGATGGTATCTTAATTTCAGAGAACTCAAAGCTAAAAAAAAAAAAAAAAAAAAAAAAGTGCACCTCTTTTAAAAAAAAAGAGACGGATGGACAAATTTATCCAATTCTCAATAAATACTAATTTCAAAGAACCAACACATTTAAAATAAATTTCTCTATCAACAGAGGAATGGTTTTTTAAAAATATCATAGAAATTTCTACAATGTACTTCGGTTTGGGCAGAATTTTTGATAATATTTCTGTAAGACTACCTGTTTCTAGGGACAGGATTTGATTCAACAACTATGTTAATAATATGATTCTCCTAGAAAATAACAAGTAATAGTAAGGGTTCCTGTACAGAATAGAAAAAACTTAACTCTAATTTTAAACAAAGAATCTAATTAAAATCAAAGTATAAGGAAATTTATCAATATGTTTATCACATTGTATCTCTTCTTTCAACTTTCTTCACCTCCCTTTCTCTCCCTTCCAAGGCTTCATTCCAAAATGCTGTACTGCAACCTGCTTCATTATCTCCATTTCTTTAGGTTCTTCTCTTCTCATATCCGTGAAAGAAGCTACTCTCAATTCCTAAGTTTCAACACAATTGCTAAAACAGACTTAGAATTAGCCAGAACTCTGAATTCACACAATTGCTAAAACAGATTTTCAGAATTAGCCAGAACTCTAAATAGAAGCTCAAGGTTAGGGAGAAATCACTTTACTAGTATATCCCACATACAGTTGTAGTTCTTCCTCCATCGTTGTCTATCAGTATTTTATTCTTGCAGGAGTCAGAAATCCAACCAGAGATGGCTCATTATTTCTGTCATTAACCAGCCACAAACAGAAATGGATAATATTTAATGGCCAAGAATTGCTTTGGGTGAAAAGATAGGGTGAATATTTACTAAAATTTTCAGAATGACTTTGTAGGGTGTCTAAACAACAATGCTAAAACATCCTCTTTTGTTTGTATTAATGTTTGTATTAAAACATCCAGTTTTAATACAAACTGGTTAACAAGAAAACTCAAGTTGGGGTGCCTGGGTGGCTCAGTTGGTTGAGCCTGCCTCTTGATCTCAGCTCAGGTCTTAATCTCAGGGTTGTGAGTTCAAGTCCTGCGTCGGGCTCCATGCTGGGCGCGGAGCCTACTTAAGAAAAAGAAGAAAAAAAAAACTCAAGTAAATAAATCTTTTTTTTTTAATGCCCTGTATTTGAATTAGGAAAGATAGAACCTTCGTTATCTTATACCACTGAAAGGATTCATTTAAAGACAGTCTGCAAGATCTTCCTAGCCCAAGACATCTAGGACTAAATAAGGAGTCAGGAGAGTTTGGAAATTCTTATTCTACCATTAAATAACTACAACTTCAGGCTAAATCATTTAAATCCTTAGTTCTCATTTTCTTAATATGCAAAAGAAAAGATGGACTAGCCAAAGGTCTCTCCCTATCTCTTCCAACCCATTTTTGTCTGAAGTTCTATTTCTTAATTACTGACTTCAGTCTAAATAAACTTAGGGAATTCAGTGACTCCTTCAAGCACAGTAACATTCACATTATAGGGATCTCAGAAGAAGAGAAAAAGGGGACAGAAAACTTATTTGAAGAAATATTAGCTGAAAACTTCCCAAATCTGGAAAAAGAAACAGATATCCAGATCCAGGAAGCACAAGATTCCCCCCAAAATTCAACCCAAGAAAGTCCACACCAAGACCCCTAGTAATTAAAATAGCAAAAAGTAGTGATAAAGAATTTTAAAAGCAGCAAGAGAAAAGCAGACAGTTACATACAGGGCGAAACCCCATAAGGCCACCAGCTGATTTTTTTCAGCAGAAACTTTGCAAGCCAGAGGAGAGTGGCATGATATATTCAAAGTGCCAAAAGCAAAAAATATGCAACCATAAATACTCTCTCCAGCAAGGCTATTGTTCAGAACAGAAGAGACAGAGTTGCCCAGAAAAACAAAAGTTAAAGGAATCCAGGAGTAAGCAGCCCTACAAGAAATGCTAAAAGCGACCCTTTGAGTGGAAAGACCATAAATAGGAGTAAGAAAAGTAGGAAGCACAAAGCAGCAAAATAAGTATATTTCCAAAAATCAGTGAAGGGATTCACAAAATAAACAATGTAAAGTATGACACCATATACCTAAATCGTCAGGGGGAGAGGGGTAAAGAATGGGTTCAAACTTAAGTTACCATCAACTTAATATAGACTGCTATATGCAGAAGATGTTATATACAAACCTAATACACAAATTAAAAACCAGTAATAAAGAATAAGAGAAAGGGATCCAAGCATATCACTAAAGGAAGCCAACAAACAGGAGAACAGGAGAAGGAGCAGAGAAAATCTACAGAAACTACAACACAAGTAACAAAATGACAATAAATACATATCTAAAATTACCTTGAGTGTAAATGGATGAATTGCTCCAATCAAAAGAGACAGGGTGGGTAAAACACAAGACTCATCTATATGCTGCCTATAAGAGACTCATTTAAGACCAAAAGACACCTGCATTTTGAAAGTGAGGGGATAAAGAAACATTTATCGTGCAAATGGATGTTAAAAGAAAGCTGGGGTAGCAATACTTACATCAGAAAAAAAGACTTTAAAACAAGACTAACAAGAGATCAAAAAGTACACTATATAAAAGGGACAATCTAACAAAAGGATATAACTGTGAATATTTACACACCCAATATGGGAGTATACAAATACAAAAAAGTTAATAACAAACATAAAGGAAATAATTAACAGTAATAATAGTAAGAGACTTTAACACCCCACTTACATCAATGGACAAATCATCAGAAATCAACAAGTAAACAGTGGCTTTGAATGACAGACAGAAGCAGATAGATTTAACAGACATGTTTAGAACATTCCATCCTAAAACAGCAGAATATACATTCTTTTCAAGGGCACATGGAATAGTCTCCAGAACAGATCACCTATTAGGCCATAAAACAAGTCTTAACAAATTTTTAAAAACTGCAGTCACATCATGCATCTTTTCTCACTACAACGCTATCAACTAGAAATCAATCACAAGAAAAAAATCTGGAAAGAGCACAAATACATGGAGATTAAATAACATACTACTGGGGCACCTGGGTGGCTCAGTAAGTTAAAGCCTCTGCCTTCGGCTCAGGTCATGATCCCAGGGTCCTGGGATCAAGCCCTGCACTGGGCTCTCTGCTCAGCAGGGAGCCTGCTTCCTCCTCTCTCTCTGCCTGCTTCTCTACCTGTGATCTCTGTCTGTCAAATAAATAAATTAAATATTTTAAAAATAATAATAAATAAATACTACTAAACAATGAATGGGTTAACCAAGAAGTCAAAACTCCAAAATTACATGGAAACAAATGAAAATGAAAACACAATGGTCCAAATCTTTGAGATGCAGCAAGTGGTTCTAAGCGGGAAGATTATGGCAATCCAGGCCTACCTCAAGAAAAAATAAAAATTTCAAACAATTTAATGTTACACTTTAAAGAGCAAGAAAAAGAACAAACAAAACCCAAACCCAGTAAAAGGAAGGAAATACTAAAGATTAGACCAGAAATAAATGATATAGAAACTAAAGAAACAACAAAACAGATCAATGAAACCAGAAGCTGATTTTTTGAAAAGATCAACAAAACTGATAAACATCTAGCCATACTCATCAAAAAAAAAAGAAAAAAAAAAGAAAGAGAGGGGACCCAAATGAAATCACACTAAGGAGAAATAACAACATCAATTGTACAAACAACTGTATGAGAATATTATGAAATTATATATGCCAATAAATTGTGCAACTCAGAAGAAATGGATCAATTCTTAGAAACATATAACTTATAAAAACTAAAGCAGGAAAAAATAGAAAATCTCAACAGACCCATTATGAGTACTGAAATTCATTCAGTAATCAAAAAGCTCCCAACAACCAAAGTCTAGGATCAGACACCTTCACAGGCAAATTCTAGCAAACATTTAAAGAAGAGTTAATACCTATTCTTCTCAAACTATTCCAAAATATAAAAGAGGAAATTCATTCTATGAGTCCAGTTTCATCCTCATACCAAAACCAGATAAAGACACCACACACACACACACACAGAGAGAGAGAGAGAGAGAACTAAAGACCAGTATCTCTCATGAACATAGATACAAAAATCCTCAAGAAAATTCTAGGAGACCAAATTCAACAACACATTTAAAAGAAAATCACCTGCCATAATCAAGTGGGACTTATTCCCAGGATGCAAGGGTCGTTCAATATTTGCAAAAACAATCAAAGTGATACAACACGAGAAAGGATAAAAACCATATGATCATTTCAACAGACGCAGAAAAGCACGACAAAGTACAACATTCCTTTATGATAAAAAAACCTCTGCAAAATAGGTCTAGAGAGAACACACCTCAACATAATATAGGCCTTATGTGAAAAACCCATTGCCAACATCATACTCAGTTGAGAACTTTCCCCCCTAAGGTCAGGAACAAGACAAGGATATACAATTTCACCACTTTTATTCAACACAGAACTAGATTCCTAGATGCAGCAATTAGACAACATAAAAAGAAATAAAAAAAAAAAAGGCATCCAAACTGGTAAGGAAGAAGTAAAACTCTCAGTATTTGCAGATGACATGTAATATCAATAGTAAAATCTAGACTCCACCAAGTAACTACTAGAACTGATCAATGAATTCAGTAAAGTTGCAGGATACAAAATCAATATACAGAAATTTGTTGCATTTTTATACACTAGTAATGAAGCAGTGGAAAGTGAAACTAAGAAAATATCCCATTTATAATTGCACCAAAACTGACAAAATATCTAGAAATAAGCTTTACCAAAGAGGTTAAAGACCTGTACTCTGAAAATTACAAAACACTGATGAAAGAAATTCAAGACAACAATTAGAAAAGGAAAAAGACATTCCATGCACATAGGCTGAGAGAACAAATGTTAAAATGTCTATACTACCCAAGGCAATCTACAGATTTAATGCAATTCCTATCAAGATACCAAAAGCAGTTTTCACAGAACCAGAACAAACAATCCTAAAATTTGTATGCAATCAAAAAGACCCTTAATAGCCAAAGCAATCTTTTTTTTTTTAAGATTTTATTTATGTATTTGACAGAAAGAGATACAGTAAGAGGGAACACAAGATGGAGGAGTGGGAGAGGGGGAAACAGACTCCCCACTAGGCAGGGAGCCCAACGCAGGGCTCAATCCCAGGACCCTAGGACCACCACCTGAGCCAAAGGCAGACACTTAATGACTGAGCCACCCAGGTGCCCCTTGCCAAAGCAATCATGAAAAAGAAAAAATCTGGAGGTATCACAATCCCGGACTTCAAATTATATTACCAAGTGGTAGTAATTAAAGCAATATGGTACTGGCATAAAAAAACATAGATCAATGGAATAAAACAAACAAACAAAAAAAATGGAAAGAAGCCTAAAATTATATGGTCAATTACTCTTCAACAAAGCAGGAAAGAATATCCAATAGGAAAATGACTCTCTCTTCAACAAGTTGTGTTGGGAATACTGAACAGCTATATGCAAAAGAATGACACTGGACCACTTTCCTACAATATACACAAAAATAAACTCAAGATGGGTTAAAGACCTAAATGTGAGGCCTGACACCTGAAAGGAGAACACAGGCAATACTTTTCCTGACATCAGCTGTAGCAACATCTTTCTAGACATGTCTCCTGAGGCAAGGGAAATAAAAGCAAAAATAAACTACTGGAAATTCAACAAAACGCAAAATTTCTGCACACTGAAGGAAACAATCAATAAAACTAAAAAGCAGCCTATGGAATGGGAGAAGATATTTGCAAATGATATCTGAAAAAGGTTATCCAAAATGTAGTATCCAAAATGTATAAGGAACTGATACAACTCAACACCCAAAAAACAAAAACCCAATTAAAAAATGGGCAGAAGAAATGAACAGACATTTCTCCAAAAACAACATCCAGATAGCCAACATATGTATGAAAAGATGCCCAACACCACTCATCATCAGGGTATCATCTCACGCCTATCAGTATAGTTAAAATCAAAAATACAAGAAACAAGTGTTGGTGACGATGTGGAGAAAAAGGAACCCTCTTGCACTACCGGTGGGAATTCCAACTGGTGAAGCCACTGTGGAAAACAGTATGGAGATTCCTCGAAAAATTAAAACCAGAATGACCTTACAAGCCAGTAATCACACTCCTGGGTATATACCCCAAAAACACAAAAACACTAATTCAAAGGAATACATGTACCCCTATATTTATTGCAGCATCATTTATGATAGATATGGAACTATGGAAGCAGTCTAAATGCCCATCAAATGATGAATGGATAAAGAAGAATGATGAATGGTATATACACACAATGGAATATTGGACAGCCATAAAAAAGAATGAAATATTGCCATTGGCAACAACATGGATGGAGGTAGTGAGTACAATGTTAAGCAAAATAAATCAGTCAGAGGAAGTAAAATATCATATGATCTCACTCAAATGTGGACTTTAAGCAACAAAACAAAAAAGGTGTTCTAAGTAAATTGTTAGATTAAAAAGTTAACTTTCCTTTTCAGTTCAAAACAAAGTCAGATTTGGGTTTCTCTGTAATAAAAAAACAAAAACAAAAACAAAAAACCCAACAATTTAGGATAGCAACTACCTGCAGGTTTTGCTCTCAGAAGACCAGAAAGAAGAAAGCTTAATTATTGTTTGAGAATATTAACAATTCTAGGTAGCAGAATTTAACTATTTATTTGTACTAAAAAAAAAAAAAAAAAGTCATTTCCACCTAAGAAGATTACTACTTTTTAACAAGAAATAATCCTGTTCATTCAACAAATGCTTAATGAAATACTATCATGAGTTGGGCACCGTGCTGATTAGTTACAGGTAATACAGCTATTTATAGGGTTAAATATGAGGCGCCTGGGTGGCTTAGTGGGTTGAGCCTCTGCCTTAGGCTGGGGTCCTGGGATGGAGCCCCGAGTTGGGCTCCCTGCTCAGCGGGGAGCTTGCTTCCCACTCTCCCTCTGCCTGCCTCCCTGCCTGCTAGTGATCCCTGTCTGTCAAATATATAAATCTTTAAAAAATCTTAAAAAAAAAGTAAAATCTTAAAAAATAAAAAATAAAAAAAATAAAGGGTTAAATATAGTCCCTGCCCTCAGGCAATTTCATTAAAATCTCCAACAAGAGAACAGAACTTTTATGCCATTTATATTTTTTATTTTAAAATTAATGCACCTACATGCTATAGTACTATAAATGAGGTGCTTTCATTTTACAAACACATAAACACACACATGGTAGCAGGGTTGGGGGTTAAAGACAAATTTTGTAAGGATACATTCAACATCTCCAGAATAAATAATTTCTACTCTTTTGTCATAAACATTCATCAAATAGCTGTTATAGCTGATATTATATTTTTACTTGACCATACATGATTACAAAAAATTTAAGTATGTTCTCCCAAAAAGCTTATTGGAAGTAAAATCAGTCATGGGTCCTATTAGCAAATAATCATCTAAATTATCTACACAGATGTCATAACATAGAAGTTAAAATATTTTAGGCAATTCTCCAGTATGACACAGTTTTATAGCTAAGACAGTTAATATATCTTTAGAGAAAATATTTCTACACCACTGTCAATAAACATAAATAACAATGCTGTTATTTAAAACTCTTTAAAAGCTTTAGAAAATGTTGAAAATAGAACTACCCTATGGCCCAGCAATTGCACTAATGGGTATGTACCCCAAAGACACAAATATGAACCTAGTGATCCAAAGGGGCACCTGCACCCCAATATTTATAGCGGCAATGTCCTCTGTAGCCAAACTATGGAAAGAGCCCAGGTATCCATCTACAGATTAATGGATAAAGAAGATGTGGTGCATATATGTAAACACACACACATATATACAACAGAATATTACACAGCCATCAAAAAATGAAATCTTGCCATCTGCAACAACGTGGATGGAATTATACTAAACGAAATAAGCTAAATCAGAGAAAGACAAATATTGTATGACATCACTGATATGTGGAATTTAAGAAACAAAACAGAGGATCATAGGGGACGGGAGGGAAAAATAAAACAAGATGAAATCTGAGATGGGAGACAAATCATAAGAGGCTCTTAATCATAAGACAGAAACTGAGGGTTGCTGGAGGGGAGTAGGAGTGGGGGCATAGGGTAACTGGGTGATGGACAATAAGGAGGGCACGTGATGTAATGGGCACTGGGTGTTATGTAAGACTGATGAATCACTATAACTGAAAAGAGAAGATTCTACACTTGATCTTAGCCAAAAGGCTGAGAAGTGATAAAAAAATTATTTTAAAATGAAATTCAAAACATGAACAAAGATTGTGAAGAAATATCTTCATCAAAGAAATTTTTTTTTAAAAAAACAAAATGGGGGGAAAACAGAAGGAGAGGGCGGACAACTAAATATCTTACAAGAATTAAAAACAGTAAATTGGGGGTGTGTTTTATGTCTGGTTTGGGCTATAATGCAGGTATAAATTATTCATAAATCATTTAATGCATGGGAAAATGCCAGTGATGTAACTTTAAACAAAAGAAGCAAAACTAAACTGTGCATATAATAATGAGCTATATAAATACACACACACATTTGAGAAAATATACTAAAAATTTAAACTGTGGTCATTTCTGGGTGGTAGGACTGTGTTTTATTTTCTTCTTTTTACATCTCTAAATGTTGCAGATTTCCATTATTATTATTATTGAAAGGAGGAGGGAAAAGAGAAGGCAAAACTGCAAACTCAAAATCCTCTGGTAAAAACTTATGCCTCAATTAAACTGGTAAGATTCTGCTTTATTTCTGATTCCAAAAATACTGGACTATGTTAACAAAGATAAGCCTCTTTAAATATTAATATTTGTAACCATACAAGCCAAAGGAATTATTCTAATAACTCTACAGCTATAAATTTCTAGTTTAATATTTCTAAAGTTATGTTTAATCTCCTCTATTTCTAGTACTGTCACATCAAATATGAGCTCTTTATCTATGCTTTAAAGTTATCATATGGAAAAATCCCCATACCAAATTTTAATTTACATCACAAAAATAAGCATGTGTAAATAACAATTTAGCTGTAAGAAATGACACAAAGAGGGCAGCAGGCAATGTTCACATAACACATTCCATGGCAACTGAAAAACAGGAAATATTGTTGAGAGAAATGAAAGACCTGAATAAATGGGCAGATACACGTTAGTGGACTGGAAAATGCAATACTGTTCTATGTCAATTGTCCCCATACTGAACTAAGTATTCACTAAGTTAATTACAACCTATATCTGATTCTAAAACTTACATGGAAAGGCAAATGAACTAGAACAGCCAAAAACAATCTGGTAAGAGACCTTGGGGTAAAACCTGCCTTCAAGACTCACTATAAGGCTACGCAATAAAGACAATGTAGTAACGGCAAAAGAACTGAGAATTACGTCAAGGTAAGAGAATGGACAGTCCAGAAATAGACTCATTTTTATATTGTCAAATGATATTCCACAAGGATGTAAAAGTAGGGAAGAAGGAAAGGAAAGGTTTTGTTTTATAGATTTTATTTATTTGAGAGTGAGAGAGAGCATGAGAGGGGAGGTCAGAGGGAGTAGACTCCCAGCAGAGCCAGAAGCCCAAGGGACTTGATTCTGGGACTCCGGGATCATGACCTGAGCGGAAGGCAGTCACTTAACCAACTGAGCCACCCAGCTACTGTTTTGTTTTTCTAGCTTTACTGAGATATAGTTGACAAATTGAAGTACACAGCAGGGTTTTGTTTTTTGTTTTTTGACAGACAGAGATCACAAGTGGGCAGAGAGGCAGGCAGAGACAGAGAGAGGGGGAAGCAGGCTTTCCACCCAGCAGGGAGCCCGACGATGCGGGGCTTTATCCCAGGACCCTGGGATCATGACCTGAGCCAAAGGCAGAGGCTTTAACTTACTGAGCCACCCAGGTGCCCCTACAAAGCGTTTTTAAACAAATGATGTTGAACAGATAGAAATATTGGGGGCAAGGGATCCTTGACTTCTTCATCACACCATAAACAAAAGTTAATTCAAAATGGATCAGGCTAAAATTATAAAGCTCTAGGAAAAAACGTGAGAAGATACCTTCCGCAAATTTAGTGCAGGCAAAGATTTATTAGGACAGAAAATACTAAACCGTAAAAGTAAAAATACTTTGATGAAGTCCAATATAAAAACTTCTGCTCTTTTAAAGGCACCATAAAAAAAATAGGCAAGCCACAGAGAAAATATTCACAAATGTATCTGACAAAGGACTTGTATTGGCAATATATGAAGACTTGCTACCAATAAATAATAAAAAAGGTAACCCAATGTTTAAAAAGACTTGTGGTCACTTCCCAAATGGCTAATATGAACCTGGAAAATTGCTCAACATTACTAGCAATTAGGAAAATGTAAATTAAAACTACAATGAGATACTACTATATACGCATTACAGTGGCAAGTACTGTTGTTGAATATATAAAGTGATACGACTTTGGGTAAGTTTGCCAGTTTCTTAAAAAATTAAAAATACACCTACCCAATATAACCCAGCATGTCCTCACAGGTATTTATCCAAGAAAAATAAAAACATATATCCATGAAAAGACTTGTACACAAGTCAGCACAGCTTTATTTATAAGAGCTAGAAATGGAAGCAGCCCAAATATCTATCAAGAGGTAAATGGATAAATAAGCAATAATATGGGCCAATCTAAAAATCATTATTCTGCTTGAAAATAAGTCAGATTACAGGGAGAAGGAGAGACAGGGAGGAACACTGAATGATTTCATATATAGTTCCAGTTGATACAATCAACTAATACAAAGTTATAGAAAAGACAAAATTTACCTGTGGTTACAGTTGCTTCTGGGATGGGGAGAAGTAGAGAGAATAGAAAAAGGTAAAGGGTAGAGTCATGGGAAATGTTCTCTATGTCTCTAGAAAAACTAGGGAAAAAATGCTCACTATGGACATGAAAAAATTATGTCTATCAAACTAGTGAATAACTAAAGGTTTAATGAGTGCCTTTAACTGACCTTGAATAATTCCCAAAAGCATACTGCAAAATCCAGATTTAAGCTTCTGAAAAAAGCCAGAATTTCGATTGTAGTGAAGAATAAATTTTATTTAGGTCTCACTTCGCTGAAATTTATCTATTTTTCTCCCACAAACATCACTTTATGATTAGTAAGAGAATAAGAATGTCTTGCTCCGAGTGTTTTAAGATGGCTTCATATAATATTATACACTATGAAATGGAACTTAATATGAAAGACTCATTAACAAAAGTAAAACTGTACAGTGGTTTCCAAAATGGAGGTGACTGTACCCCAGGAGGTATGAGTGATGATCTACAGGATTTAAGAACATATTAGTTATTTTTATATTTAATTGTATTATAATATACATATGTACTTTAAGTATAACATAATGTAATAGAATACACAGGTTTCCTTAACACACAAAATGACACTGGTATCTTCCCTATGGCCACCTGTCAGACAATCATACATCACATAAAGTTATCAAAGTACTCTAAGCAATTCTAAGTATCCTGAGGAGAAAGTGATAGTATTTGCTAGGTTCTTTTTTAATCATAAAATCAAGAACCCACTTTTTTGGAAGTTGCTGGAAAAGACAGGTGTTCCAGAGTAATGACTTCCTTATTAGAAACGATACTTTATGGGGGCCCCTGGATGGCTCAGTTGGGTAAGCGCTGGACTCTTGATTTTGAGTCAGGTCAGGGTATCAGGGTTGTGAGATCAAGCCCCATGTCAAGCTCCATGCTGGGTGTGGAGCCTGCTTGAGATTCTCTCTCCCTCTGCAACCACCCCCCTTAAAAAACACACACACAAAAAACAATATTGTATGGAAAAAGCACATTATAGAATCCTTCATGAAGCAGCTATTCTGACCTTGACAAAAAAAAGTTGGGGGCATGGAAATAGGTTTAATTTCAAAAGCTACTACTGAAGCAAAAGAGAAGCTGAAGTAAGAAGACTGTCAAGTGTTATTTTATTGATGTAGTTGAGGAGTGACCATGGCATCTTGTACCCAACAAGTTTATTGGTTGTTTCATGGCAAAGTATTTAAAAAGAGGTGTCAAAAAGTTAATCATGTATCTTTTACAAAAAAAAGTCTAAATCTGCTTACTTTCTGTGGTGACCATTAGTAGTATGCTACCTAGACATTGTTTTTATTTATTTATTTTTAAAAAGATTTTATTTATTTATTTAACAGAGAGAGCGAGAGATCACAAGTAGGCAGAGAGGCAGGCAGAGAGAAAGGGGGGAAGCAGGCTCCCCGCTGAGCAGAGAGCCCGATGCAGGGCTCGATCCCAGGACCCTGAGATCATGACCTAAGCTAAAGGCAGAGACTTAACCCACTGAACCACCCAGATGCCCCATAGCCATTGTTTTTAAAAACAAAAACAAAAAAGTGGTTAATCTGTACCTTAAAAATAAATGAGGCATTTTAAAACTTGGTAAGAAAATAACTGTATTCCAAAAGAAAACCATGTGTGTCATCTTGAAATACTGTACCTGCCACTCTAAAAACAGAGAAAACATTTTCTAACTCTTTAAATGCTTCCCAAACACAGTTTTCTATGGATTTTTGAATGCATTTATTAAAAATATATAAATGCAGGGGCACCTGCATGGCTCAGTTGGTTAAGTGGCTTGCCTTGGGCTCAGGTCATGATCCCAGTGTCCTGGGATGGAGCCAAGCATCAGGTTCCCTGCTCAGCGGGAGCCTGCTTCTCCCTCTGCCTGCTGCTCCCCTGCTTATGCTCTCTCTGTCAAATAAATAAAATCTTTATATATATATGTATGTGTGTATATATTTATATTACAAATTTATAATATATATTGTTTAATTATACATATATGTATACATATATATATACACACACACAGAGAGACATATATATATATATATATATATATATATATATATGCAAATCCTTGCATTGGTCTGCACAGTTAAAGCAAACCTTACTAGCCAAATCTTCAAAACTGATGGATGGAGGGGCGCCTGGGTGGCTCAGTGGGTTGGGCCTCTGCCTTGGGCTCAGGTCATGATCTCAGGGTCCTGGGATGGAGCCCCACATCGGGCTCTCTGCTCAGGGGGAAGCCTGTTTCCCCCCTCTCTCTGCCTACTTGTGATCTCTCTGTCAAATAAATAAATAAAATCTTTAAAAAACAAACAAACAAAAAACTGATGGATGGAAATTAAACAATGAGTGTCCCCATTAACAAAGCATAGCCAAATATGTATTTACTCCTTTTGGGTGTATGTCCCTATATGAACTGCCTTTTAGTTAAGACAAACATTTAAACCGAGTACCAAATTAAACAGATATAAGATCCAGACTTTGGAATTTCTGCATTACCAAGCAGTAAACCCAAGATTTTCCAAACATAATGCTGCATATTCATTGCTCCTGCTTTAAAAGATATTTTTTTTAAAGCTGAGAGTAAACAAAAAGGTTTTTGAGCCACTAATAGCATTTATAAAGTACTCTATTCACAAATAAGGGGATCACTGATTCCCCTCACTGGTCTCTAAAGTCATTTGTTAAAATATAAAATAAGCCAAATAAGCCAAGAAAGAATTATTCTTTCTAAATAAAATTAACATTACTAGATATTAATGAATGCTTTCAGGAGATATAATGCCAACTGCAAATAATTTTTCACATAACAGTTTTCATTAAAACCTTTTTATTGAATTTCTATTCTATTTAAGGGACTGCGAGATATTTCAGATGAAGAAAGGTCCAATACTCCCAAAATTCAGGGGGATTTGAGACAGTACACAATTATCTATAACAGAAGGCAAATCGAGTAAGGTCTACAGAAATGAAGAAGCAAGCAATGAATTCTGCTCAGTGTCTAACAGCTTCTTGGTGTCTAACAGCTTCATAAGGACCCACTTGGGTCTCAAAGGGCAAGTGGGATTTTGACTGGAAAAATTAGAAGAACAAAGCACGACTGAAAACCAGGAATAGAGGCATGTATAAGCTTGGATACATAAAGAATACACTGTGTTTTCAAATCATATTATTAGTTGTTTTGTTGTCCTGACTTAGCTAACCCTTTTCTTCATGTATCAAACTTAGCAAGATCCTTTTAAAGGTGTTTTTTAAAAAAGCATGTACTTCTTTTTTTTTTTTTAAAGATTTTATTTATTTATTTGACAGAGAGAGATCACAAGTAGACAGAGAGGCAGGCGGAGAGAGAGGTAGAGGGAAGCAGGCTCCCTGCTGAGCAAAAAGCCCGACACGGGACTCGATCCCAGGACCCTGAGATCATGACCCGAGCCAAAGGCAGCGGCCCAACCCACTGAGCCACCCAGGCGCCCAAAAAAGCATGTAATTCTTAAGTATAGTTACAAAACTGATTTATTGCAATTCTACAGTATTTGGGCCTAGTCCTAACTTTCTCCAGATTCACTAGGGGACTTAAAATTGTGTCACACGATGTCAAGACATCAATTATGAACCTCCCAACCTTGCTTTTCTCCTCATGTAAAGGGATGGCTTGCTTGTCTCTTCTTTTCCGAACCTAATCTCTTCACATTGTTTTGAAATCCCAAT
The DNA here is from genome assembly GCF_020171115.1 of Neogale vison. Classification (NCBI taxonomy): domain Eukaryota; kingdom Metazoa; phylum Chordata; class Mammalia; order Carnivora; family Mustelidae; genus Neogale; species Neogale vison. The sequence continues at coordinate 15,305,699 of NC_058093.1, forward strand.
ACGTTGTGCTTCTTCTTGGATTCGGCTCCCTTGATTATATTCTCTACCCATTCCTTCTATCCTGCACTTAAACTGGAATCCTGTTTTGGAGGGCAGAAAACCTAGCTGTTTGACTTCTCCATTACATCGAGCTCTGTCTAAAGCAGAGAACACTATGTTTTAATATATATATATATTTTTTGTACTTATTTTATTTTAAACATCTCTGATGAGTATTCTTTTGATGAGGTATTCTTTTTTTTAATTAATTAATTAATTTATTTATTTTTTCCAATTTATTTATTTTCAGAAAAACAGTATTCATTATTTTTTTCACCACACCCAGTGCTCCATGCAAGCCGTGCCCTCTATAATACCCACCACCTGGTACCCCAACCTCCCATACCTCCGCCACTTCAAACAATATATATATTTTTTAAAGATTTTATTTATTTGACAGAGAGAAAGCAAGAGAGGGAACACAAGCAGGGGGAGTGGGAAAGGGAGAAGCAGGCTTCCCGCTGAGCAGGCAGCCTGCTACAGGGATTGATCCCAGGACTCTGGGATCATGACCTGAGCTGAAGGTAGACGCCCAACTGACTGAGCCACCCAGGGGCCCCTGTTTAAATATTTATTAATATTCTATTAATAGAAAAATATATACTGTTCTAAAAGCCAATCTATAAATCAAGAGTCATGTATTTTAAGACATCTGCCCTAACATGCGGTAAATTGTATCTTAAAGTAACAGCATGAGATAAAGCTTCAGAGATTACATAACCTGGGAGTTTGCTTTTTTCTTTCTTTCTTTTTTTTTTTTTTGAAAAGCACTTGTTAGCATTTAATGAACCTCTCCCCACGAGGCTTCAAGCTACTAGAACACAGGTGCCCCCAACACCCTTGATCTTCTCCTCTGCTCTTCTACTAAAGAATTTGGCCTTCACAATGACAGGCTGTTTTGAGAGTTTCCCCTTTACCAAAACTTTGTAGTAGCCCAATCGCACCACATCAATGATAGGAGCAGCTCCAGTCTTGTTTTTGGCGGCACTTACCCGTGTCTGCTCCCTGACTAAGGTCCACAGTTTATCAAGGTTGACAGGTGGGCAGACGCTCTGGTTCCTCTTTAAGTGGTAATGTCTCATATCAACTTTTCCAAAGTAACCTGGGTGATATTTGTCGAAGTTGATCCTGTGGTGATGCATGCCACCAGCACTACCCCGGCCTCCTGGGTGCTCTGATGCTTGCCGATGCGGCCGTGGCCGTGGCTCAAGTGGCCCCGAAGTTTCCGGGTCTTCCTCAGTCTGGAAGGCATGTCGGCAGCCCAGACGGAAAAGGGCAACCTGGGAGTTTTCTAACATTTCCTGACAAAATCTTCCCAGATGCAATCTTTTCTTTTTTTTTTAAAGATTTTATTTTTATTTATTTGACAGAGAGAAATCACAAGTAGGCAGAGAGGCAGGCAGAGAGAGAGAGAGGGAAGCAGGCTCCCTGCTGAGCAGAGAGCCCGATGCGGGACTCGATCCCAGGACTCTGAGATCATGACCTGAGCCGAAGGCAGCGGCTTAACCCACTGAGCCACCCAGGTGCCCCCCAGATGCAATCTTTATACAGTATATCAAATATGTAAAATTGACAAAAGTGCTGCTAATACTAGTCTATGTTCAAATACATTAATGTATTACCAACTCAAAGAGACAAATTAAGGATTAAATATGTCAGTTACATTACAGTCTTACAACAACCTAAGCAACCCATTTATTACTATAAAGTTTTGTTTTGATTTCACCTAGATAAGTAGTTCCAAGTAGGTAGTAGCTTTTGTTTGTTTTGGTAGCAGCTTCTGTAGTCTCAGGATAAGCTTCAATTAAATTTATTCCAAAAAATTTTTAAATAAGAATTTTTTCTTTCAAAATTGGCCTTGAATGTGTTATGGTTTTCATTGTGTGTGTGCCATGCCAACAAAATCTTTATTAACATTTTGAATAGCTATCGAAAAAACCACTGATTCAGCTATTACTGAAACTGTAATTTCTAGGCTTAAATTGGGACAAATGGCTAGGGTGCAAAGTAATGTCATCATAGGGCACTATGAATTCAAGACTAAAGAATTAACAGCCACCCCTCAGATGGAGAACCAGATGCAGAGTTGACCTTTTCTGGATGTTGTAATGAGAGTGAAGCCATCTTCCAGCTGCCTGCCTGCAAAGATGAGCCTCTGCTGGTCAGGGCGGGATGCCTTCTTTATCTTGGATCTTAGCCATCACATTCTTGATGGTGCTACTGAGTTCCACCTCCAGAGTGATAGTCTTGCTGGTCAGGGGCTTCAGAAAGATGTGCATACCACCCCTCTGATGCAGGACCAGGTGCAAGGCTGACTCTTTCTCAATACTGAAATCAGAAAGAGTACGGCAGCCATCTTCCAAATGCTTGCCTGCAAAGATGAGACTTTGGTGTTTTGTGTGGTAGAGGGTAATGCCCTTTCTATCTTGCATCTTGGTCTTCACATTTTGTCACTAGGCTCCATCTCCAGGGCGATACTCTTGACAGTCAAGGTCTTCATGAAGATTTGCATTTTAACCTGCTAGTGAATGCAAGGACACTGAATCCAATCATGGAAAGTCAAATTCACACCAACACAGACACCCATCAATGCCAAATGCTTCTGAACTAAAATTTTTTATATCTGTACATAAGAGTGAGAAGACCATTCACTGGAGAAAGAATAGTCCTTTCAACAAATGGTGCTAATAAGCTGGATACGCACATGTGAAAGGATGAAGCTGGACCCTTACCTACCACCATACATAATATTAACTCAAAATGGGTTAAAGACCTAAACATAAGAGATAAAACTGTTAAGAAAAACCAACAAGGGAAAAGCTTCATGATACTGGATTTGGCAATGATTTCTTGGACATGGCACTGAAAGCATAAGCAGCTAAAGAAAAAATAAAGTTGACTTCATTAAAATGAAAAAATTCTGTACATCAAAAGATGTACAAATATCAAAGATGTAAAATATCAAAAGATACCATCAACAGAATAAAAGGCGACCCACAGAAATGGGAGACAGTATTTATATAACATGGATCTGACATAAACTTAATATCCAGAATATATAAGGAATTCCTACAACTCAACAACAAAACAACCCAGTTTTAAAAATGGGCAAATGACCTAGATAGACATTTCTACCAAAACACCACCAACAACAAAAACTAAAAACCAGATGGTCAATAAGTACTTGAAAAGATGCTCAAATCACTAATCAGTAGAAAAGTGTAAATCAAAACCACAATGAGATACCACTTTACACTCATTAGGATGACTGTTGTAAAACAAAACAAAATAAAACTGAGAAAATAACAAGTGTTGCTGAAGATTTGGAGAAACTGGAATGCTTGTGCACTGCTACTGGAGTGTAAAATGCTGCAGCTGCTGTCGAAAACAGTATGGCAGTTCCTCAAAAATCAAAGAGAATTACCATATGATCCAGCAAATCCGCTTCTAGGTATATATTCCAAAGAACTGAACATGGGGACTCAAAGAGGTATGGGTATGACAATGTTCAGAGCAGCAATTATTTACAATAGCCAAAAGGTGGAAATAGCAAACATCTAACCACAGACGAATAAACAAACAAACAGTGGTATACACACACAACAGAATATTATCCAGCCTTAAAAAAGGAATGAAATTCTGATTCATGCTATAACAGGGATGAACTTCGAAGACATATGCTAAGAAAAATAAGCCAAATACCACAGAACAAATATTGCATGATTCCACTTAAATGAAGTCTAGAAGAGTCAAATTCATAAAAACAGGAAGTAGAAAAGTGATTACCAGGGGCTAGAGGGGGAGGTGGTGCAGAGTTATTTAATGAGTAATTTCAGTTTGGGATGATGAAAAAGTTCTGAAGATAGTGCTGGTTGCACAACTCTGTGAATGTACTTAATAACACTGAAATGTACACTTAAAATGATTAATATGGTAAATTTCATGTTGTGTTACAATTAAAAAAACTTGTGTGTGCTATTTATTTAATTATGGTGGCAATATAAAATGTGGTTAAGAATACAGGCTTAAGATTATTCTGCCTGGTTTCAAACCCAGCTCTGTCACTTTACAGCTCTGTAGTCTGTGCTTGTCTGCTCAGACAGTAACACAACCTACTTCACAGAATTATGGCAAGAATTAAATAAATTGTACATGTAAAGCATTTAAAACAGGACATGTCACTTAGACACTTTTAATTATTGTTAAGTTTAAAATACATTTTTAATGAGATTTGAGTGAAACATCTACAGAACCTTGATGATCATCCTCAAAATTGCAGAGTTCAGTAAAACACACACTGAAAACCAGTGACCTAATCCAAATTTCTCATTTTATAGGTAAAGGAACTGAGAATCTAAGATAAGAGATTTGTCTGAGGTCACGTATCTTGTTTTGCTAATAATAATCTTCCTAAGAGTTTGGGATTAACAACACTATGCTGACATTGAACTACTTCAGAACCACGGCAAAGCCATGAAATTCTACAGAATCTATAGTGTGAAATCATCCACCACACTAATCTTTATTTTTTGCTAATTTTCTTTTTTAGAGAGGGGGTAGATAGAGGGGGAGAGAGAATCTTAAGCAGGCTTCATGCCCAGTGGGAAGACTGATCTCAAGACCCTACGATCACCACCTGAGCCAAAATTAAGAGTCCAACACTTAACTGACAGAGTCACCCAGGTGCCTCCCCAAAATGCTAATCTAAAAAATACAGTAATTATGTAAGGGGTGAAAACCAAAAGAAAGCAAAACCAAAAGAAAAGTCATTCTAATCATCCTCAAAGACTAAAAACACCTCTTCAGAGAACAGTGTTAAAATATTAGTGAAAACAAACTATGTCAACTCAGAGTTTGAGGCACACTACCCCACTCCTTTTACTTACTATATAATCTTAATGAGACCGCTCAATCTAAAAAAATCAGCTGCTTTTTTTCTACCAAATAAAGCTAATATTCACCATGAGGAGACATCTACAAATAATTCTTTATTAAATTCAAACAGAAGACAGCAGCAGTCCAAATAGCACAAAATGTCTAACCCAAAAAATCATGTATTAAAGCTTTGTAGACATTTCGGTACTTACTTGAATAGGGCTAGGTCTGGTCTCCGGGAAATTCACAACACAAAAAGCAAAATAACAGAGAATCTTTGAAGGTCAGACTCAACAAGAGCTAAAAAGCTTTTGAGCGTCTCTATTTTGCCCTTCCTCCATTGATCTTACTCTTCAATGGGGCTCTCAAAGGATAGTACCACCTCTGCTTGGAATGTCCTCGCCATCTACATCAGTTGAAATCCTACCTCTTCCTCTTCTTTTTTTTAAATCCTACCCATTCTTAAAGGTTCCACTGAAATCCCACAGCTTCCATGAATTTTCCCCCAGTGCTCCCAATGTGGAATTTATCTCTCCTCTTTGCTCCCCTATTTTGTAACTTGACTTCAACATTTTAGCGTTGCCTTACAATTACCTACCGTAACTTCTTCCCTCTCCTTACCCTCAGGAAAATCCCCAAAGCAGTAGGCTCAGGAAGAAAGGAATCAACATTTGCCAACACCTCAGAACCTTGAAAAGGGCTAGGCATTTTGCATACATTATCTCATTTAATCTGTTCGACAGCACCCGGGAAGGTCCACAACAGGTGGTGTCATTCCCGTTTCTCTGACAGGAAAGCACTGCTGAGAGTTCATAGCTTGGCCGGCTTACGGCTAGCCCAGTCCCAGGGTTCATGCAGCCTCTGGTTCGCCTGGCTTCCAAGAGCTCTTTCCACCACGCCGAGCTGCAGGTCTGATCCACTCTGTGTCCCGCACGCTACCAAAGAGCAGGTATTCCATAAAGATCCGCCGAACTGAATATTCCTACGAGCTCGCTACCACCCTTTTAATAAGCTGTTCACGCCCTATCCCTAGCCCGTTACCGTCACGGTTCCTGTCCAGCAGCTCCGACATACACACGGGCAGCTCTCTCCATCCCCGGAGAAACGCTGCGGGCACATCGACCCTCTCTGGGAGGGGAAGTGAAGAATCTTTCAATGCTCCCAGATTTCCCCCAACGCTCTTCCCACAGAATATAAGAAAACCCCCCCACACGAGACAACATGTGACGCGACGCCTATACCCCCTCGAAAAAGCTCCTGTTTCATACCCCGCAACGTCTCCGCGCTCACGAGCACTGAAGGTGGATGCGGTTCCCAGCTCGCACGGCGGGGACCCCCTAAGACGCCGCCTGAATCAGAAAACCGCCTCTTTCAGACTGTTTTACAACGAAGGCATCCGATCGCTCTCCCACGGCCCCCCTCCCCCGCCATGACCCGCAGTTTGGATTTCCGGCGGGAATGCACACAGACACGGCGACAGGAGAGGGGGCTCAGAAGCCAGGGAGCAATTACTTAGCCCGCTTCATCAGAGGGCGCGGAAGGCGCCCCGCATTTCCAGATCTCTGCACTGAATTCGTTTACGAAAGGCGGGGGGCACCGAAGCCCGAGGAACCCCAGACACCGAATCACCGTTTTCCGCGGCTAACCGGGGAGAGTCCTTTCCTCCCCGCAGTCCCGGGCCACCAGCGCCCGGTGCCAGGTCCAAGCCCAACCGCACCCTCCCCCGGCGGTCCCGTATCTCATTGTCTCCCTCCGTCGCTGCCCCCTGGGGAGCTGCCCCCACCGACCCCCACCGACCCGCCGCCGCCGCCGCCGCCGCCGCGCTGGGCGTGGTTCACCGAGCCCGGCCCCGGCCCGGCAGCGACCCCGCCCCAGGCTCTGCCGCCCGCACCGCGCCCGGACGGCCGGGCCGGGCGCCGGGAAAATGGAGGCGGGAGCCGCGGCAGCGCCTCACAGTCCGCGCCCCGCCGGCCTCTCCGCTCGGCTCGAGGGCGAGGCTGAGCACTCACCGCGGCAGCTGCTCGACCCTCCAGCGGCCCGGGGCCGGGCAGCCGTCGCTCCCGCTGCTCCCGCCGCCGCCTCCTCAGGCGCGGCGCTCCTTCCCCGGACCCGCCGTGAGCGCCCGCAGCTCCCGCGCCGCGCGCACCGTGACTGACTGACTGACTGACCGACCGACCGGGCGGCGGCGGCGGCGGCGGCGGAGGTGGGGCGGGAGCGCGCAGCGGGCGGGGCGGCCGCAACGCCCAGCCGTGGCCGATCCGATTGCGGCCGCGTCCGGCCGAGACGCAGAAGGCGGAGCCGAGGGCCGGGCGGCGGACGGGCGGACCGACTCGCGCCCGACCGCTCGCTGCCCCCGCCCGCCGCCAACCACTCACTTCCGGCGCAGGCGGCCGCGCACGCCCCTCCCGGGCGTCCGCCCCCCGCCCGCGCCCCTGGGCCCGCGCCCCTGTGCCCGCCCCGCTCACCCTCCCCGCGGGCGCCGGACCGCACCCAGACGCGGCTCTCCGCGGTGCCCCGCCTTTCCTCCGCGCGCGCCTGTGAACCGCCTCCAGGAACCAGTGAATCAGAATGAATGAGCGAGGAAGGAAAATCCCGGTGCCGTCCCACCCCCTGCTCGCCTTTCCTTGGACGCAGGCCCAGTGGCCTCTGTCCCAGAGCCGGGGGACTCACCGAAGCGTCGAGCAGATCTGTCAGGGACCTGTCTGCATGCACCTCTGCGTGGTCCCCAGCAACACACCCCATGTCTCAGGACCATTGTCGTTGCAGTCTGTGAGGCGGGTTTTTTTTTTTTTTTTTTAAGGAAAACCCATTTTGGCCGACAACTCTGTATTTTCATGCGCTGTATGGAGAAGCTTTTAGAAACTGGGCATTTCCATGATCTTTAATTACTTTTTACTTTTGAAATTTGCTTGTTTTTCGTTCTTGCTTTCTGTCATCTTCTTACTGACATTGTTTAGGAATAACGTTTTGGCATTTTTCTTGGTCACCAAGTTCTAAATTCCTCAGATACTGCTTATTTTGATGCAGGTTGTCTTAAAGTTTTCATCTTAAAATTTTTTTAAAAATTTATTTATTTATTTATTTGAGAGAGATCACAGGTAGGCAAAGAGGCAGGCAGAGAAAGAAGCAGGCTCCCCGCTGAGCACAGACCCCGATGGGGGGCTCCATCCCAGGACTCTGAGATCATGACCTGAGCTGAAGGCAGAGGCTTTAACCCACTCAGGTGCCCCTAATCTTAAGTTTTTATATCTTTATTTTGACTTTCTCCTAGAGTTGATCAAAGAGAAAAATAGAATTAAATCATTTTTGCCTGGTTCCCTGCAAAGCAAGTTTGTTGACAGCACTAAAGCCGCTGACCAGTCATACATGTCACCTGGAATTAGTTGCGGTGAATATTCCTTTATCGTGTCTTACCATTTGCTTGCTAAGTAAGAGTATCTGCAGCTTGCATTTTCACAGATAAAAAGTTGACTGTACATTTCTGACACCTGGGCTCCCTTTCTAAGAACAAGAGTGTTCATTTTTCTGTCCTGGGGCCCTATCCTGTTTTGGTTGATTACATCCCCTTTTTTCAGATATTCTTGAAGATTTCCCAAAGGGTTCCAGTCTGTTCCAAACTGGTACACAATCTGTTTCAAACTGGTATTTAGAACCATATGATACAGTGACAACAGCATTTCACTCTTGAGGTATTTGTACTTTGGAAATAAATCTGCACTTTTGTATTTTAAGTTTTGTAGGTGCTTTAATATTCTTGGGTAGAATACTGTAATGTCATAAATGAAGACGGTGCTGCTGACCAGTTCCTTGCCTTGTGTTCCTTTCTTGTGGAATTCATCGTTTATTACCTCTAATTATAAGTATTTCAGTAAGTTATGACCTTTCCTAATGAATGTAATACAGCAGTTTGCTTTTTCTTCTATCTTCCATAATACTAGCTTGGTACCCTGCACAATAAATATTTTTAAATTAACAAATGCAAACATTTTGATAAGTGACAATTCATACATATCTGTCTATAGACTTTCATCCCATTTCCCTCTTGACCGGGTATATTGAGATTATACACACCTGAGTGCCACACCTAATAAATCTCTATTGTCATCAAATGCTATTTCCAGACTGAGTTATACTATACAAGGAAGATACTCCTCTCATTGAACGTCCTTTAAAAAAATAGATCATTGAGCGCTTTTTAGATAGCTTTTAGTCAACTATCTTTCTTCCCAGGGCTTAGGTTGGTCAAGGTTAATAAGAAAGAAAACCAAAATAAAACAAAAGTCACTTTCAGCCATTGAGGAAAGTAAGCAAGTTCTCATCATTTCCTTTAAACCATGAAACCATTCATTCATTCAACAAGGGTTTATTGAGTTTTAACTAAAGCCTAGGAATACAAGGGCAAGAAAGACAAGAAAGGGCAAGAAAGGTGGTTCCTGCCCTCAAAAAGTACATAGTCTAATGGGTAAAGGATGCAAGGAAGTCATTATTGCAGAGTTCACTCCCTGCTCAGGAAAGCCTTCCAGGGAACGGGATTTTTTTTTTTTTTTTAAAGATTTTATTTATTTATTTATTTATTTAGAGAGTGTGGGTGGGGGGAGCGGAAGGAGTGAGAGAAAAAGAATTCCAAGCCGACTACCTGCAGAGGACAAAGCCTGCTATGGAGCTCCATTTCATGAGATTGAGATCATGACCTGGACTAAAACGGAGAGTCCATCGCTTAACCAACTGAGCCACCAAGTGCCACTGGAGGGGATTCTTGAACTGCATGTTCAGTGACAGGGAGGAGCTAACCTGATGAGGAAGGAGGGAACTGGTGTTTCAGACAAAGGTAATAATACCTACGCAGGAATGGAGGTACCAAACAGCACAATGCTCTGCCTGCAGTTCCGTTTTGTCAGGACAGGCACAGAAAAGGGTCAAAGAGATGGGAGGAAAAGCTCAGAAGGGCTTCTTTCAAAAGAGGTTGTGGGTGGGGCTCCTGTGCTAAGCCAAGGAGTTTGAACTTGATATTCTAGAAAATATTAATGGAGATTTAAAGCCCCAGAACAACTGAGTTTGCACTTTGGAAACCAGGGAGATCAGACTGGAGCAGGAGTAAATTAAGAGATGGTGCCAACAACTGGGTTAAGATGCTACAAGGGAAGGGGGCAGGAGGGACTAGATGAGAGAAATATGAAGGAGGTGGACTCCCTAGGATTTGGTGTGTGATTGGATCTGAGGGAATGGAGAAGGAGAGAGCGCGGACTACCCTCAGGAGCTTGGTTTGGGAGGCAGGCTGGAATGTCATGGTCATCTCTGTGAAGTATAGATCCTGGAAGGAGGAGCAGATTTCAGGGGACAGGCTGAATACCTGTAGGAGAAATAGCAGTACCATAAATCAAGGCATATCAAAGGATCTTAATCCATTATTTCCCAAAAGTGTGTTATTTGGACCTCTTGATATGATCCCCAAACATAAAATTTTCCTTTAATCGAATAAATGAAAAAAGCTAGGCTAACCAAAATTTAGTGGGTTTCTAAACTAGAGTGATTTTCAGTGGTTTTAATATGTTAAATGTTCACTGAATTTCTAAGAGACACATGTTATATTCAGAATTTCCCAAATGTATTCAACCTTGAACTGCTTTTTTTCAGTGGAACAGCTCATAAAACATGCGTTCTCTGGAACACACTTAGGGAAATGCTGACCTAAGCCAGATTTTTGGTTTATAGTAAAAAAAAAACTATAGCCCCAAGAGAAGTGACTTGCCTGAAGTTCAGTAACTATTATTAGAAGACATTGGACTAGAATCCACATCTGCTGACCCCACTCACATGCTCTTTCTACCACATAATGCTTTATGAGCTACAAACTCATTCTAGTACCTTCAGCAAATCATAGAGAGAAAAATGTTATAAAAGGATTATGGGATATAGTCTTTTAATTGAGGTTTCAAATCAGTAATTTCTAAAGCTATGCTAATTTTTAATGATTGCCACTTTACGTAAGGTGGAAAGAATTGTACATTGGAAAAGTGGGACCAATTATTACCTTAGTATGGTCTTTCTGGTAATTTAGCAAGAGTCTTGTAAAATTAAATCACCTAACTAAATAGGACATCCATCTAGTTGCCCTAGCCCTGAGGTATCTTTAAATAAAACAAACTTTCATGAATGAGTAGAAACATAAAAACTGTCCCCAGAAATTTTAGTGCTGCTTTTTTCCCCCTTCATATTGAAGGAAGGACAGGTTCTAAAATGTACTGATACTATGAAAATCCACACCAGATCTTGGCTTCCTCTCTGACACAATTGCCCTGATTCTGAAGGCTGTAATAGCTAATGAATGGGAAGATTTTTTGTATCCTAAATTCATAGTTTTTTTTCCCCAGAGGAGAAGTTTTAGTACTTCCTATTCTTAGAAAAATGAGACAAATTGTTTGTTCTCAAGAGACTTCTTGGACAATAGGACACTTTCTTTTTAAGAGTAGCTTTTATACATACTACCTTTGAAACTAGTCACCACTGTCTTATGTTTCAGTAATTCAAACAAAGCATTTATTTCATTTCTAGATACCATATTCATTTTGGTATGAATATACCAAATATTGTCCAACGACAATGCCATGTAGTATAAATATGCTGAGTGAATGAATAATTATTTGCTTAAAACAATCATTAGTCATAAGTGGTGAAAAGAACACTACTTACCAATTTATCAAAACGATCTTTAGTGTCCACTGTGTCTCCAGCTCTGTTGAGTCACTTTAAGGAGTATAGAAAAGTACAAGATATAGTCTCTGATTTTAAAAAATGATCTCACCCCCCCCAAAAAGAAAATGATCTCACCCATTCTTGAATGGGAAAAAACATACTCTTATATCCGCTGTCAGCAATGTAAATTGTTACAACCTTATTCTGGAGGGCAGTTTAGCCACAGACATTAAAATACCTTAAACTATATATTTCTTTGCTCAAGCAATTTCTCTTCTGTGAATTTATTCTAAGAAGTAAGAACAAAACATTAGCTAAGATATAGTGGGATGATGGCAAATAACTGGAAATTCCCTAAATGTCCAACAATGAGATTAAGAAAATGATGATTTCTAGGAAAATAGTTTTTGATATGAAAATATATGCACAATATGTTGATCAGTACAAAATTTAAACATGTACCATATGAATTCATGAAAAAAATATTACATAGGAAAAAATCTAGAAGAGAATCCAACAAGAAGGCAAAAATGTTTATTGCAGAGTGGTATGATTATGGTACTTCCTTTTATTTCTTTGTCTTTTGATGAATTTGTATTCTTTAATTGGCAATTAAAATGAATGAACCAAGTTAATATTTATGAAGAGAAATAGAATTATATTTAATTTTTTTAGAACTTATTTAAAAATAAAATCTAAAAATGTTGAGGAAAATAGCACACAGCACATATATTATTTAATAGAAAATAAAGTTAATTTTAATTTAAAAAGGGATCTCTGCATTCAAGAGACTATTAGTGAGACAAGAACGTATGAAAAAAAAAGAGAACAATACTCAGTTCTAACACAGACTGTAAATACAACAGGAGTTAAGAGAAGAGAGAAATTAAGTGGGGTTGAACCAGGTTAAGATGACTTCATGGAAGAAGTAAGACTTAGGTGGCTCTTAGAATCTGAATGCCAAGGGGAGAAACAGGGTCTGGGGCAGTAATATAAGGTGAGGCAAGGGCCTCCAGTGGTCCATACTAGACATATCTGACCCCTCCGAGTTGAACATTAACAACAGCAGAACACTTGATCTTTTCCTGAAAGTATGTCCGTTTCTTTCCCACAAGTAAGATTTACATGTCTTATGTAATATAAATGTGTAGTAAATAAAGTATTACATATCCTTTGTAATTTTTTAAAGATTATATTATTTTTTTTATGAGTAGCCCTTTTGGGGGGGGCATATTATCTGCAAAATCAGTAGCACTGGACATTTCCAGATATTTATTTAGAAAAAACAGCAGCGATTATGCAAGAGCAGGGATCACAACCAGCACTCTTACGAGTGTCGTGACGTCCGCAATCAGACCACATATGAATTTAGCCAGTTAGAACTCAGCAATCCTCTGATTAAGCACATGTTACAGAGTGCTACTCTGGAGCCAGCTTTCTAGCTCAGTAACTAAATTAGTGGTAGTAATAGTAGCTACACACACTAATTGAAAGATTGAGTGACTTTGGTGCTTAGTGCTTAATAATAAACTATGAAGGCTACATCCATCTCAAAAATGTCTGCAATGGGAAAGCACAGGGCAGAACACGGACCTTCATCAAGTATCCCTTTAGTGTGCGTTATTGCCAGGTCTAGAGTTGCCACTGTAAATAGGGAAAAACATTCCAGATGGGGGGATGGTAAAGACAGGAGGAGGATGCAGTTCAGTCCATGACTGCTGGCCAGTAAATATTTGTTGAGTTGAAGGGACTCCATCCAAGGGGAGAAAAACACACCTGGTGGCCACAATAACTGGAAACATAGTAATTAAAGACTAGGGATGGGAGTCCCTGGGTGGTTCAGTCCGTTAAGTGTCTGCCTTTGGCTCAAGTCATGATCCCCTGGGCCTGCGATTGAGACCCACATCAGGCTCCTTGCTCAGTGGGGAGTCTGTTTCTCCCTCCACCCCTACCCCTGCTCGTGCTCCCTCCCCCACTTAAATAAATAAAATCTTAAAAAAAAAAAAAAAAAGACTGGGGGAAGGAAAGATTGGAAACACACACATATATATTTTATATATATATATAATAAATGGTTTATGGATATTATCACACATGATGTGTTCAACTATACTGCACAATATGTTCAATATATTGTTCCTTATTGGCAATGTATATTTCAATTCATCGTGCAAAGTTGCAATGAACGTAGTACATTAAGGTAGTCTTTCCATTGACCTTTGCACACCCATCTGTGATTCTTGGCTTCAGATGATTTGTGTCTCACATTTTCTTTGAATAAATGTACATCTTTAGCACACCCCAGAAGAAGTAATTGTAACTGTTTAATCTGTAAAAAAATAAAATATTATCTAGGTTTCCAAACTTTATGGCCAAATGTAAGTATGCAATATAGAGACAAAAATGTACTTTTTTGAAACAGAAGTTTTATTTTACCAGAAACAATTTTAGATTCCTCTATCATATATTTATCACTTAACACTTTTTTCCTTTATAAATCCTCTAGGGGATTGATGATTGTGTTAAGAAATGGCTCTCTCTCTTTACTGCCTCATGGTTATATTTGCCTGATTCTTTAAACTGCTTGAGAAAAATCATTTGAAAAATACGTCATGGAAAAACAAAGTAAACAGATGAATAGCTGATCACTAGAACTTTTGTTCAGTTATGTGCTTTGAGGCAAGGCTATGCCAAAGAACATGACGTCACCTAAAGTGTTGTCACTGGTTGAGTCCCATCAGTCATGCTCTTCCAGTGTCCCTAATTGTCCTAATTGTCCCTTCTTTACTCTTCTCTCTGCTACTACACCTCTCAAGATCTTCAGCATCTCAAACCAGCATTTTGCAAGAGCCTGAGCGCTTGTTCCCACTAGCCTCCCCCTTCTCCCTTTGAAACACCCTGCATAATACTTCTAACCAATCTCAGGTAATATCAGGACCACTTTCACTGCTTTCACATTTTTTATGCTAAAGGAAACAAAAAAATAAAAATTACAATCTTTATTTTGAAAAACTGTATGTCACAAAACATCAGGTACAGTATGATCCTGACTTTGTTGAAAACAAAAAACCTAACCCTCAATATACATACATATATATGTATCCGTTGTTTAAATTTCCTTCCTTCCTTCTTTCCTTCCTTCCTTCCTTCCTTCCTTCCTTTTCTTTTCTTTTCTTTTTCTTTCTTTCTTTTGAGAGAAAGAGGAAGCATGTGAGGGGGGAGGAGGAGCAGAGGAAGAGGCAGAGAGAGAATCCCAAGCAAGCTCCAGCCCCAGCATGGAGCCTGACTTGGGACAGAATCTCAACCCTGAGATCATGACCTGAGCCAAAATCAAGAGTTGGATCCTTAACCTACTGAGCTGTCCAAGTGCCCCCATTGTTTAGTTTTTCTATTGTAGCTATAACAAATTCTCATAAACTCAATTGCCTAAAACAACCAGAGTTATAGTTATTATCTTTCAGTTCTGGAGGCCAGAAGTCCAAAATCAGTCTCATCTGGCTAAAATTGAGGTGTTGACAGAGTTGCATTCCTTCTGGAAGCTCTGTGAAGAATCTGTTTTTTTGGCCTTTTCTAGCTTCTAGAGGCTGCCTGTATTCCTTGGCTCATGGCCCCATTCTCTACCTTCAAAGCCACAGCATACTGTCTTCCAGTGTCTCTCTCTGACCTTGACCCTCCTGCCTCCCTCTTACAGGCACCATTGTGATTAATTTGGGCCCAACCAAATTATTCAGCATAATCTTTCCATCTCAAAATCCTTAATTTTATTTATTGGAGTCTTCTCTCTTTTTTTCTTGGTGAGTCTGGCTAAAGGTTTATCAATTTTGTTTACCTTCTCAAAGAACCAGCTCCTGTTTCCATCGCAATTTTCCATTTTTTTAAGCCTCTGATTTATTTATTTATACTCTAATCTTTGTTTTTTCCTTCCTTCAACTAGGTTTGGGGTTTGTTCTTCTTTTTCTAGCTCTTTTAGATATAAAGTTAGGTTGTTTATTTCAAGAGCCTTAATTACATCTACAAATTCCCTTTTGCTGTGTAAAGTAACAGGTTCTAGGAATTTTTTCTTTTGAGGGGAGGATATCTTTTGAGGGGAGGAGGATTATCCTGTCTACCACACCTATATATGGATACACACAAATTTGCATGAAAAACGGAAACAAAGTATACCAAAATACTAATAGGCTCATTAACTCCAGATTAAGAACTTCCGGTGATTTTAATTTTTACTTCTTTTTGTTTAATCAATATTCCCAGTTCTCAAAATGATCTTGCATTACCTTTTTATTCATAGAATGACAATGAAAAAGTTAGTATCATTACAGAGGACATTTGCTATTTTCTCTGCCTTGTCCTCTTCTATTTTTCTGGAGACAATATGTTTCTTTTGGAACTGCTCCTCCTAACCCAGCCTCCACCTCAACGGTGTGATTTTAAGGACAACTGGAAATCATGGTACCTCTTTACTGGTTACAGATGAGAGCACGTGATCCACACTGGGGTATCCAGGGAACTTCCCAAGCATTACTTTCTTTCTTTTAATTAGAATTTGGGGCGGGGAGCAATTCTTCTCTGATGGGACACTGAGGAAAAGGCAAACTAGAAAATGTTGGTGACTATGGTTCTAGTATCATAGAAAACATGAGGGTAAATTAGAGATGAGGAAAACAGGGAGAATCCCAGTGGTATTTGCATGCGTGGTTAGAGTTGTCTAAGGCACGTCTAGGTCTTCCCTAGGTTTGGATATATAAACCAATAGATTACTCTTTCTGTCCAAACTGGCTCTTACTATCATTTGCAACAAAAGAGGAGGTTAAATAGGTATGGTTTTTAAGCCCATAACTATTCCCTGTTGCTTGTTGCTCCTCTGGCTCTTTTCAAAGCTATTCACCACCCTCTCCTTCCCTGGCTCCACTTCTCAACATTGTTACGCTCCGGTGGGCCTTCTCATCTTTCCACGCTCAATTAATGGCTTTTGCTTTTAGGGCTTGGCTCTCATTCTCCTGGTCTGGCCTGTCCTCACCTCGCTGCCCTGCCCATCCAAATCCTGTCCAACCTTCCCAGCCACCTCTAGGACACTCTATGAAATACCCACCAAGACAGCCAGAGAAATCTTCCTTCTCTAGATGTTTATAACATGCAAGATCTGCACCATCCATTCAATACCTACATCCACTTTTTATGGTTTCATAAACCCCATGAGGTGGAGAACCATACCATGTTTTACAAATTGCATTTGTAGAACTCATTCTCCATGTTGATTGAATAAATTGTGTGTTAAGTCTAAGCTCTGAAATATTAAGGTGTAGTTCCTCTTGGATGAAAGCAGAGGCCATTGTGAAGTTATGTTTTACATGGCCTGGTACAATGGTACACTGGAAAGATAGTTTCATTGTCATCCTTTTATACTGTTGCATGTTTTCTCATCATTTCCACAGAGATAATTTAAGAATGGGAAGTAAGACCTGATGGGAAAAGATGAAGAAGCCAGAAATATTTCGCTGTGAGGAGAAAAAAATGGAAGTGAACCTAATAATAATCTTAATGTTTGTGAGAATTTGCTATACAGAAGAAGGGTTCTTGGAATTGAGATTGAGGTAGGGAATGATCATACAACCACATGATGAAATTTAGGTGTGCCTAGATAGATTTATCACCATAAGAGTATGAAACAAATAAATTCTTTCTGAACTTCATGTAATGGATTTCTATGGTAGTTCTGAAAAAAAATTGGAGGGGGGAATGGCTTAAGGGATATCTTGTCTAAAGGCAAGAAGTTGAGTAAAATGACCACAGAATAATTCTAACTGTAAGGATCTAGTTTATAAAACTTTAATCTTATGCAGAGGAGAGAAAAACTTTGAATGACAAATGTTATAGCTAGGTATGCAGATGCTTTTGTTGTTTTCTCCATGAAAAGAGAATGTCTTACTGCAGATACATGCAAGGATAAGTTAAAAACTTTGCCTGATCTATCCATCTGCTTTCTTCCAAAGGAAAACTTAATTATGTGAGATATCACCCAATTTCTGCCTTTGAAATTATTTCTGACTTTTTGCCTCAAGTAGAAGTGTAAATTTTCAGTCCAAGTCAGGTATTTAAAAAAAAAAAAACCTTTGACAGTATTTTCTTTCTTTTTTGAAAATATTTTATTTATTCATTTGAGAGAGTGAGAGAGTGCATGTCCAGGCACATAAGTAGGTGGAGGGGCAAAGGGAGCAGACTCCTTGCTGAGCAGGGAGCCCAGGGTGGGGCTCAATCCTAGGTCCCCAGGATCATGACCTGAGGCCAAGGCAGATGTTTAACCAACTGAGCCATCCAGATGCCCCTTGAAAGTATTTTCTACTTGGACCATGACACTCTTCTCACAATAATTCTAACATAAGCACGAAATAACCCAATTCTATACAGCACTGTCCCCAAGGAACAGTAGAACACCAATGATATATCTATTACCAGGCTAAGAAGTGATTCCAGGGGAGGGAGAATTGAGTAGATGGAACACCGGGCATTTTTAGGGCAGTAAAACTATTCTGTATGATACTATAATAGTGGATAGGCATCATTATACATTTGTCAGAACCATAAGATGGTTTACAAAGAGTGATTCCTAATGGAAACTATGCACTTTAGTTAACAATAATGTATCAATATTGCCTCATCTGTTGTAACAAACGTACTACACTAATGCAAGATGTTTATCGTAGGGAGACTTCGGAGGAGAAAAAGGCATGGGCGGTGGTAAAGGGAAACGTTCAGGAATTTTGTAGTTCCTTCCAAATTCTCTGTAAACCTAAAACTGCTCTTAAAAGATAGCCTAATTTTGTGTCTGGGTGGCACAGTCAGTTAGGCCTCCAACTCTTGGTTCGGTTGGAGTTGTGATCTCTGACTCATGAGATTAAACCCCTCACTGGGCTCTGCCCTTAACCCTGAGACAGCTTGAGATTCTCTTTCTCTCTTCCTCTGCCCCTATTTTTTTTAAAATACCACCCACACTCATGCTCCTCTGTCTCTCAAGTAAATAAATAAATCCTTTTAAAAAGCCTAATTTTTAAAAAAGTGAGTCCAAATACCTGAATTAGTCCTTAATTAGGGAAAGAAAGGAAGTATAAAATAGCTATATTCTATCTTTTGTTAAAAATATTATATATAACCAATATCTATCTGTAATAAATTGCCTTCCCAATCTTTTAATCACCCAGGAAAATCCAGTTGCTCTAATGATAAACGTCTCATTGAAAATAAGTTAAATTTGAAGCCATGAACATTGTGTGTGTGTGTGTGTGTGTGTGTGTGTGTGGTTTTGCTTATTACAAACTAAAATTAGGAAGAATGCCTGATTGTTCTCCATAAGAAACTTGAAGTACTTGTGACAAAATTTCCTTTTCTACCTCAACAATAATCCAGTATCCATCCCAGCTTTAATTTTGGAGGTGTAGGGGGTCAAAGCCAAATCAGCATCAAGGCTGGCCCATCGTGGATCAAAAGTAGTAAATATTCCCATTCACTGTTCTTGTCATTACACTATATTTTAAAACTTGAACAAATAATGGGGATTCCAGTCTCTGGAAAGAACGATTCCTTTCAAAGCTCTTTCCCTTATGGACGTTACAGATGAGTGCAGAATTTGGCCACTATTATCGAAGGCAAGTAAAAGTTCCTATGGGAGCACAGAAGAGGGCATATGCTCAGGGAATGAATAAAGAAGAATGCAATGGCCGAATGAAACAACCGGGAGGTTTGAGCAATGATGTAGGACTGTATATTCAAACGCACGCTGGTCCACTAAATGCTTCATATGTATTTCAAGATCATTCTCAAATGGACACAGCTAGTTCCTATGTGTGGCTGCCTCACCACAGTGTCTGAAGAATATCATTTGTTGGTGAAAGGGACCACTACCCTTTTTCAGTAGGGGGAAGAGGTATGTCTTCCGTATTTATCTTTTTTTTTTTAAGCATCCGTATTCAGTTGTTCTGTCCTCAAACTCAGTGTGCAAAAAAATACCACATTTCTTTGTTTTCTTGAATTACTTTTGACTCGGAGTTTCCCGAGTGTCGCAAGAAATTCCACCTCCATCGTCCCTGGCACTCTTCTACCTTATTGCTCCCCATCCCTTGCCAAGGACCTCCTGAGGCTTCACCTAACCTCAAAGCACAGGGGAGGTCCCTTCTGGCATCTCACCACTCCGTGTTTACACTGCCTTAGTTCTCAGAGCCTCAGATCTGTGACTCTAGCTGCTTTCATTCATTCAGTCTTTGGGTACAGGCATCTCTGATGAGCTGGAAATATTTGGCCACTTCTTTAGGTGAAGACCAGGGAAGAGAGGGCAGAAAAACAAGGGTGCACAGAAATCTCTGATTTTCCTCAAGGCGCAACCTTTTCCCTCCCAGGCAGACTCAGTTCTCTTTTTCCCTCCAGGGAATCTCGCATAGATTTCTGGAGGAGGTAGGAGGGGCATTTTGGGCATTTGAAAATAAACCCAAGTAGGGAAGTATCTTGCAGGCAACTTCTTCTTTTCTCCTTGTGACATATTTAATACTCCCCCGAGGCAAAGAAGCATGTGGCCTACTACCTTCCTGAATTTAGGATGAGAAAGAGGAAAATACACGAAGAAGCCATAAATACATATCTTAAAAGCCTCATCCACCCACACAGTTAGATTGCCCAAGCTTGCTTAGCTCAATGAGAATCTTTTGTCGGAAGCCTTAAAGCAAAAGGATCAACTCCTAGTAAGCTACGTGATAGCTCCCCTCTTTCACAAATTCAGTTGAAATTCTGACAGAAAGAGAAGTCCAAGATCGGAGATGTGAGGAAAATGGGCGCATGGAATTATCTTCACAGCTGATGTTGATTAATATAAGATTAATTCCAGTATGTAAAATGTTCAAAGTATGAGCATCAATAATATGGATTAATTGTTAAAGTTAGAAAATTTCAGCAGAGACGTCGTCCTTTGAGAGCCTGATTTTCCCATTAAAAAATGTTGATGCGAGGGCCACCTGCCCAGTTCAGTCCATGAAACATGGAACTCTTGATCTCAGGGTTGTGAGTTTGAGCTCCACATTTGGTATAGAGATTATAGAAACATAAAATCACTAAAAAAAAAAAAAAAAAGAAAAGAAAAAAAACAACAAACAACAAAACTAAACTGTTGATGCGAATGTAATTCAGACAGTTAACCATTATACCGTAAGAAGAATCACTAGGTGATTTGTAGCAAATCCTCTCCCCTGTATTTATATTGAACTCATTGATTTTTTTTCTCCTAAAATAATTTGGTAAAGAGTAAGGCAAGTCGTTACCAGTAGTTTCTCCTATGACATATTTGCAATCTCTGTAATAATCTTTGCTGTGTAATTATTGTTTTTCTTCTTCCTAGAAGTGTAGAAATTAACAAAGAGAAACACAGGAGTTTCCATTTTGTCTGGAGATTTCCTATTCTCTGTTCCTCTGCTCCAATTTTGGATACACTTATGCATGTGATTGCAATGCTAAGTAAAAGTTATAATTAGAATATCATGGTAATGTAGGATGAGATACATCTTTGCTGTTCTTTGCTGTTACCACAACAAATAATGGGAAACCACAAAGGCCTCTTATGTATTTTTTTTTATTGAGGGGCTGCCCCTTTAGAATATTTGTCAGACTTGAAGTGAAAGGTTTTTTTTGCCCTAAATATTTTTACCATCTTTCCTATTTATGTTTTATGCTTCTATTTGTATAACCAAAACCTTCTTTTCTTTATGTATTATCAAAGGGGAACGTGACCTTTAATTAAATATTAGTGCTTGTTTGAACGGTTCCTCAATTAGGTCATATTTCCATAAACTTATTCTAGAGAAGATACAACATCTGCCACCAATTACACATGTCTATATATCACAGAATCTATATTCACAGAATCAGGGACGTTAAAACTGCATGTAGGGGAGGCCAACAACAAAAAAGTTACTAGCTCTTGTGTAATTTGAGGATGTGTGCCTGATTCTTTCCTTAAGGCTCCAGAAAGGAGGAGAAAAATCTTTTTCCTCTAGCTCTTCTTAAGCAGCAGAGCAATTGAAGAACAAATCACCTGCACGTAAATTTGTTTTTAAGGTTTTATTTATTTATTTGACACAGAGAGAGAGATCACAAGTAAGTAGAGAGAGAGTGAGAAGCAGACTCCCCGCTGAGCAGAGAGCCCGATACGGGGCTTGATCCCAGGACCCTGAGATCATGACCTGAGCCAAAGGCAGAGGCTTAATCCACTGAGCCACCCAGGTGCCCCGTTCATGTAAATTTTTTATCACATAGAAATGTGTACTCCTAGAGTGTCATATAAAACAAAGAATTAATGTAGATGATTCCTCCCAGTTTTTTGGCTTGGCTCACTTCTCATTCTAATCCATGTATCAGGGAGACCTGGGCTTTCATTCCTTCAGAAAAACTTTTATTAGGGCTTACCATGTGTCAGCTATACTACTAGAAACATAAGCTCAAAAGCCATGTAGGACTGAAAAGCTAAATTATCTCAGAGGATCAGTATTGGAGCTCAGAGTCAGGGTGGGGGGCTCAGAGTGTCTGCCCAAGCCGTGGACATAGAATATGTGCTCTGAGGATGAGGTCAGCCAAGGCCAAGGGAAGCTGTCTAGTCAAATCCTGAGAGTAACAGCCATGAATCATGTCAGAGAAACAAGTAGTGGAACCCCAGGCAGGGGGTTAGCAGTAGGGAGGCCTGGAAGCAGGTAGCACTGCCCTTGTGATAAGTCTGGGGTTCATAGGTTCTGGTTCCCAGAAGGATAAGAGCAAGATGGATCCCAAGGCTACATTAACCAGACTGGGAACTACAACATATATCATGGCTTGCTACCCCAAAGCACCCTCATTTCCCTCCCTGGCAGTCGGGGGTGGCCATAGGATCCAACTCTAATGCAAGTCATATTAAAGGATGTCTGTTGAGAGTAATGGACAGGCTTTTGGGAAATATTTTGCTTTCCTGAAAAATAAGGTTAAGCATTATTGGCAAGAACTCTTTCTTTTCTTTTTGTTTTCTAGTGTGGAGCAGAAGCAAGCTGGCATCAGTACATAGTCGTCGAAGGCAATGCTAAGGATGGTGGAGAAAAGAGAGTAAGGCTACGTCTTTTTTTTTTTTTTTTAAGATTTTATTTATTTACTTGTTAGGGAGAGAGAGAGCACGCAAGCGAGTGAGCATACAAGCAGGGGGAGTGGCAGAGGGAGGGGAGAAGCAAACTCCTCGCTGAGCAGGGCCTCCATCCCAGAACCCTGGGATCCTGGCCTGAGCCAAAGGCAGAGGCTTTACTGACTGAGCCACCCCGGAGTCCCAAAGCTACATCTTTGATACTGTGCGGCCACAATCCTAGCCCTGGATGCCACACCTCCAGGCTTCTTGTAATTAAAAAAACAAAACAAAACAAGCCCCATTTGTTTGGTTAAGCCACTGTTGGGAATTCTGTTGCTTATAGTCAAACACAGTCTTAACTGAAATGGAAGGTAGAAACTCTATGGAAAATAAAGGATAGAGGTCGTGATTTAACTGTTGAAGGGAGTAAGAGATGGGAGATAACTTATAGGGAACTAGATCAGAATTCAGTGATTAGAACAAGGAAATGGATCCAGACAGAGCACAACCAGTAGAAGGCTGGTTTTGAGGCTTTTTAAATCCCCTGTGCCAAAACCAGACTGGACCCAGAACCCAAGACAGGACAAGGGGTCTAGGTTAGGGCATACAGTGTTTTGGGGGCAGAGAGGACAGAGAAGTATTAAAGTCTTGTCTTTCATTGTCAAAGTCTTTTAAAAATTTCATCCCATTGTTTAAAATGATCAAAATAATGTCTTTCATCATATAAACCAAAAAAGTAAACACTGTTCATGGAACATCACAAAGGTTTTTTTTTTCCACTAACGAGTCGATTAAAATGTCTATTAAAGACAAATTGATCTAAATTATAAAAACAAGAGTTAAGAGATCTTACAAGACTAATACTTGTGAAGGTAAGTCCTTTTCTCTACTAAGTCCTATGAGAATACCTTTTCTCAGTCTGAGAAAGTAAAACAATAATATAAGTGGAGTATTATATTAGCAAATAAAATATCACATTTAAATAGGGCTAAAACCTTTATTATTAAAAAGTAGAAACAATATAGAAGGTATAAGATGTAGGGAAGAAAGTCTTGTCATCTGAATGGATAATTCAATTCTATCTGGAATTCAAGAAAACATGATCTGTATTTGGGAAAAAAGAAGGGAAAGGGTAAACTTAGGGTTGAGAGGTGAGGACATCACTGTGTTGGATAGAGTAGAAAGTTCTAGGAGACAGAGGGACCTTGAGGACAGACCGGGCTCCACCCTAGACATCAGTGATGAAAATGAGATTCTTGCTCCAAGAGATTCTTCTTCTGGGAATAGGTCTCTGGGAGGCAGAGTCCAGCATCCTTTCCCAGGAGAGCAGAAAACCATTTACTTCAGGGGGAAGAAAGTAGTCATTGTTGATATTTTCCTATCCTCTCACTGGGAACAAAGTGGCTAGGAAATTGTACCAGACATGGTTTTGCAGGTGGGAACAGAGCAGTAGCATCTAAGGTGAGGCCAGGATGGGGCGAGGTAGCAGGAAGCAGGTTACTTGAGGTCAGGCCAGGTATGGGTTGGATACGCTGCTGGTCTTGGAGTTTAACTCTGTAGGCCCAGATGTCTTTCGCCCAGGCTTTCTATATTTCAGGTGTCAAATTTCCAGGCCCGCCCAAAGAAAGCTCTCACCGGCTGGGTTACACAACCCTTCATCCAGAAGGAATTTGATCCACTGGATAGATCCTGAGGTGTGAATTGTCTCTCCAAAGTGTAAGGTCCTACTGAGGTCTCAGTCCTAGAAAGCCTCACCTCATTATTGACTCTGTACCCATGCAGAACCCTTTTGCTCTTCAAAATCTCTTACTTTCAATGTCAGACTTGATTCCTTAGACTGGGTGTCCAATAGCTTTTCAGCCCACTGACCAAATGGTTGGCCTTTCTGAGAAATCTGACGGGGTACATGACTAAACCAGGAGGTCTCAGCTTCACACCTGATTTGAAGCTGCATAAATGTGATCCCCTTTCTCAGGGAGATTGAATAAGTTGGTTCAGGAGCTCTGTCCTCCACCTATCAAGGGAATTCTTCTCAGTTGAAAACTCCTATTTCTTCAAGGCCAGGAAGAAGGATTCAGCCCAACCGAGATCCTTCCACATTAAACATAGAGTGGAAAAAAACCAATTCTTCATTCAGAGTGGGCATAGGTGATTCCAGAGTCTCCCTGACCCTACAAAGACCTCTACTTTCTTGATTATGGTTGGCATTCCTTTCCTTGACAACTCCTTTCAGGGACAGGTAGAATAAAAGACAAAGGCCTAGTCGAAGACATATATTGATTGAAACTCGTTCATACCAAGGTAATAAGCCAGTTAATCAATAACCTTAAGTGACTGATTTGGGACAAGCTACTGGATCCTTGACATGGGTGATGAGGTGGAGAGAGGCCTCATCTCTTATTCTTAGTCTCTTTTCTCCACCATCCTTAGCATTGCCTTCGATGACTATATACTGATGCAGCATTCTTCTATTCCACACTAGAAAACAAAAAGAAAAGAAGGAGTTCTTGCCAGAAAGAAAGCAGAAAGAGTCAGGTGAGTCTTTTCTAAGAAGAAGGAGATGAAGACTCCAAAAGCAAATGTCATTTATTCCACTCAGGAATATTTCTTTTGAATTATATAATGCACACTTCTCATTATGTGGGGAGGAGGATTTAAATTGTCCAACTTCACTACAAAGCAATTTAATTCTAGACTAGATAGTTTCAGGTTTCCATAGTAAGCTACTGTTTAATTATTATTAGTTATCATTTCTATTAATTAGAATAATAATGATAATACAAATACAAATACAATACATATATACAAATATACGTATGACCACATGTTTTTGGTTTTTATACCAAAAACACTGAGAATGTGCAAATTCACATGATTTACTCAAATTGTTGACTCAATTCATTTTTCAAATAGGAAGAAATTAGAATCCTCTTATCCCTCCTCATAGTTGTGATGTCCTGTCTCCATTTACTTTTACTTCTTGGAAACTCACCTCTCATGTCAACTCAGGGGCTTTTATTTTCCATTTTAATCCCTGAATAAATGATTTTTAAATATTGCCTACAGTATTTATTTTATCAGAGAATTATTGCTTTATGCATCTGCATTGTGAATTTGATGGAAAGCTGAAAGCAAAAGTTTGAATAAACGAGTGCCCTGTGTAAATGAAGTTGGCATTTGGGTGACATTATTTTTCCTATTGTACATTCAATATGTGCTGTAGGCGTGGTATAGAATAATAAGTTTTTAAGCCAGAAAGAAGTTTTGGAGGCTATTTTTGTCAGTGTTGAATATTTCTTTTTATTTTATTCTATTATATTTTAATTAAGTTTTTAATTTTAATTCCAGTATAGTAACAGTGTTATACTAATTTCAGAGATACAATAATTCTATACATTACTCAGTGCTCATCAAGAAAAGTGTGCTCTTGCAATGTCCACAATAGCCAAACTGTGGAAAGAACCTAGATGTCCATCGACAGATGAATGGATAAAGATGTGGTATATATACACAATGGAATACTATGCAGCCATCAAAACAAATGAAATCTTGCCATTTGTGACGACGTTGATGGAACTAGAGGGTATTATGCTTTGCGAAATAAGTCAATCAGAGAAAGACAATTATCATATGATCTCCCTGATATGAGGAAGTTGAGAGACAGAGTGGAGGGCTTGGGGGATAGGAAAGGAATAAATGAAACAAGATGGGATTGGGAGGGAGACAAACCATAAGAGACTCTTAATCTCAAAAAACAAACTGAGGGTTGCCGGGGTGGGGCGGGGAGGACACAGATTGCTTTTTTTACTGTGGTAAAAAACACATAATATGAATTTACCCTCTGAAAAAATTTTAAGGGTACATTACAGTATTGTTAACTATGTGTACATTGTTACATATCAGATCTCAAGAACTTTCTCATTTTGTGTAATTGAAACTTTATACCCATTGAACAACAACTAGAGATGTTTTTAAACTCTTTAATAACTGCTTATGTTCTTAAGGAGGTAAACTATTTTCTAGAAGTCTTAATTTCAGCGCAAGCATAATACAACATTTAACATTGTATAACACTTTATGTGCCAGGCACTTTTCTGAGTGCCTTTTATATATTATTCCAATCTAACAAAAAATGATATATATCTAAAATTATATAATTTTATACATATACAAAATTAAATATTATATATATGACTTCAATTGCAGGAAAAATTAAACTGTACTGAGAGGCAGAACTCCCTTTTTTTTTTTTTTTAAAGATTTTATTTATTTATTTGACAGAGATCACAAGTAGTCAGAGAGGCAGGTAGAGAGAGAAAGGAGAAAGCAGGCTCCCCAAGGAGTGGAGAGCCCGATGCGGGGCTCGATCCCAGGTCCCTGGGATCATGACCTGAGCCAAAGGCAGAGGCTTTAACCCACTGAGCCACCCAGGCGCCCAGAACTCCCTTTTAATAACAAACCTGGATTATTACATATTTTAAATTAATGAATCCTAAATAATGAAATTTAGTATAAAGGAGGATATTTAAAATAATTGTAAGATGATTTATTGATTTATTGTAAATATAAAATGTTCATTAAAATAGAAACACAGGGCGCCTGGGTGGCTCAGTGGGTTAGGCCGCTGCCTTCGGCTCAGGTCATAATCTCAGGGTCCTGGGATCGAGTCCCGCATCGGGCTCTCTGCTCAGCGGGGAGCCTGTTCCCTCTCTCTCTGCCTGCCTCTCCATCTGCTTGTGATTTCTATCTGTCAAATAAATAAATAAAATCTTTAAAAAAAAAATAGAAACACAAACAAGACATGTTTCTGATATTTCTGATTATTTTACTGCTTGTGGCGGTAACTATGTTGGTTTTTCTTACTAAGATGGTTTTCTTAGCCTGGACTGCCATGGTACATGAATGTTTCTGCCCTAGACTTAGGCATCTATTAAAGGAGCTGGTGAACAGAGTGATTATAACCCAGGATCAATCTTCATCCAGAAAGCAAACTAAAGGGTTGCTAATGGGACTTTGGTTAGAATAGGCGTTCTATCCCCTGCCATGTTGACTGCAGCCCTACTTTCTAGAGTTGTAAATAAACACAAAAACACCAAGCTTGCCCTTACCTACAGGAAGTAAGTCGTTACAGACATTCAGAGCACACTCCAAATCATACAGAAATGCTTCCTCTAAATGCACCATGACTGCCAATCAACTTGGTCACATTTTCCAAGTCAGTTGGGTGGGGTGGGGATGTTTAACTCCCCAGTTTAAATTTAGATCGAGCTCCCATATCAAATTCCCACACTCACTCTTTATTCTAACCTCCCAGAGTAATGCTTCCTTTAATCCTTTGCTGTCCTTCCTGCTTATCTGCTTTCATTTTTTTTTTTTCTTATATCCTAATCCACTTTATAAGACCTGCTTGGGCTCTATCAAAGCTAATGCATTAGTCTCTTCCTGGCATTTTGCAGTCGCTTTTTGTTTGGCCCCAACAGCTGGGATCCGGAAGCCCTCACTCGCAGATTCTGTCCTGCACTTGAGTTTGGGAACAACTCTTAGGTCTGAGGCAATTTAAAGAGCCCCAGGCCAGTATCTGGACAAGTCAGCCTCAAGTCCTCCTGTCTGCTGATGCCATCTGAACGTTCTCCTTGTATTTATTCAAAATGGATCCTCCTATCATTCATTCCCTACCATGTGTCAGGCACAGTATAACACAATGAAGACCCAACAAATACAGAAACACAGTCCCTATTTTGAGGGTCATGCAGTTTAGAAGTGTAGACAGAAAGGGTGAATGGAGGACTTCCAAAGTTTAGCAGGGGTGCCCTCTTGTTCATTATATTTATAGTAGAATAGGATATACATGTAATATAATAAATACACACAATATAATATAACATAGACTACAATATAATACAATATAGGTACATGATACTTATAGTCATTAGCCCTAACTTGTTCCTTTTCATCAACATCCTTGACTTGGGACTTGAACATCTCTGGGGTTGAAGTCCTACCTTACTCAATAGGGCAATTAGACTTACATTTCTGGCCGTTGGCCTAGTCCCCTACAAAAATTGGTAAGATCCCTCTGTTCCTAATGGCCATCAACCTCCATCTCTGCTTCCAGCCTACTCCTGAATGCCTCAGATGCTTGAGGTCTTGTTTTTTGACCCTCACCTGTACCTCCATGGCTTACCCAGACTTCTGTCCAATGTCTAACCTAGAACAGCCCCAGAGCTCCTGGCCCACTTGTCTGATGGGACACTGCATCCTAGATTCTCTGGTGCTTCTTGATCTGGTCCACCTCACACCAGCCGGCTTTCAGTCATGTTGTTCCACTCCTGTCCCCTAAATTTTTGAAAATATTGCCCCTATGCCTAGAATACTTTTTTCCTCTTTTGTAATATCCTTCTGCCACTATTAGCTTTTGGGATTTTATTTTAAGTGTTCCTTTTTGAAACCATATTCCATAGAACATTGGTATGTGAAGGGAAGTTAAAATCATTCTGTAAAAAGAAAGAAGAGTGATTTCTGTGGGCAAATGTTTGGGAAGTACTTTGATAAATAAAATTAGATTCCTTACCACAGGATCTCTCAGAACCCTTAGTAAGCTAATATGCATAGAAAATTCTCTCTTAGGGTCTGTAGAACTTTCCAGTAGAGCCCACTTTTATAGTATACTTTTTAACATCTTTTGGGACTTTTGAGTAGCACAGCTTGGAAGGCACTGTTTTAGAGGTTCAAAAGGGCTCTATTTAATTATAAATCCTGTATTCATTTAGTTATTTCTTATTCATAGAAATATAAATCTAATCAAGATTTATAGAGAGCCAGTGTTATATACTAGAGACACTATGGTGATTAGCCTTTGAGGAACTCACGAATAGATATGAGCATGGTCATGTTCTCTGGAACTCATACTCACTAATCTCCTTAGTGATAACTCTTCTTAAATATGTTTCACCACTGACTGACCTCATACGAAATTGGTATTTCTAACAGTTTTGAAGCAGTTGGTATAGTCTACTTAGATTTGAAGGTCTGCTTTAAGTGGCCCTTACCTTCTCGGGCTTAGTTCTGCCATTTGTAAAATGGGGATGATAATGGCCTATTTAAGGTGGGGCTGTGGTTAGGGTTAAATCAGATAATATATATGGAAGTTATTTTCAGAGGACCAGAAAAATATAATTTATTTTTTCAGAAGAGATAGCTTATTGAAGAAGAGAATTCTGGAATAAAACCAGGATGACAGCATTAATAGACATTTGAAGCATTATAGTCAGATGTTCAATTTTATTTTTCATGTTTTATTTTTTATTATCATTTTTAAAAAGATTTTATTTATTTATTTGACACAGAGAGAGAGGTCACAAGTAGGCAGAGAGGCAGGCAGAGAGGGAGGGGGAATCAGGCTTGCTGCCGAACAGAGAGCCCGATACGGGGTTAGATCCCAGGACCCTGAGACCATGACCTGAGCCGAAGGCAGAGGCTTAACCCTCTGAGCCACCCAGGAGCCCCTATTTTTCATGTTTTAGATATTACACCTTCTTTGGCAGAAAACAATAACGTTGATCCAAATTGAAAGAACAAAACAATTTTACCTTTTTAAAAATATATATTGGAGCACCTGGGTGGCTCAGTGGGTTAAAGCCTCTGCTTTTGGCTCAAGTCATGATCCCAGAGTCTTGGGATCGAGCCCCGCATCCGGCTCTCTGCTCAGCAGGGAGCCTGTTTCCTTCTATCTCTCTCTCTCTGCCTGTTTCTCTGCCTACTTGTGATCTCTGTCTGTCAAATGAATAAATAAAATCTTTTAAAATTTTATTTATTTATTTATTTATTTGAGTGGGGGAAAGGTAGGGGGAGAGGGAGAGAACCTCAGTCAGACTCCCTGCTGAGTGTGGAGCCCAACGAGTTCCATCCCATGACCCATAAGATCTTGACCTTAGCTGAAACCAAGTGTTGGAGGCTTAATCGACTGAGCCATCCAGGCGCCCCTCAAGTTTAACTTTTTGAGAAGCTATAGGGCGTTACTGAGTTTCTATTCTCTCCCCAAATTACTGTTATAATTATACTTGTGATCCAAACTTTGTTGCTGGGGAGGAGTGGTAAACTTCCCTCCAATTAGGACATGCATTTAATTGGGTGGGAAGTATATCGAACAAAAACTTTTCAATGTTTAAGAAAAGGCTATTTGTAAGAATCGGATTGTTTTTATGAGTATTGGGCACTAAAATGTTTACTGGAATCAATTTAATTGCCCTATGTAAGTTCCAATTTGAATGTCAACTGTGATAAAAAGAAAAAGAGGAAAATGGTCAGAAGAATATAGCTATCTGAATTAAGGAAACTGTTTTTTCATGGGAAGGGAATTCACACATTGTTTTGGAAAGGCAGTATTCTCACCAAACATGCTGTTCTGTGTTCTTAACCACAGGGGAACTTCTAGGAGATCTACCCTATGACAGTGATCTATTTGAATTATTAGTCAACAAGTTTCAACACAATAGAAACTGTAAAAAGAATATGAAAAGACCTAGAAAGTCTCTTAGCTATTCTACTTCTGAGACAAATGGCTTATTATCAGGAAAGTATCTTGTTCTGATTTCTTAAGTTACAAATTAAGCAATGTGTGTTTTCACTGAAGTCCAGGGACTTTATTAATGTGGAAAGACATGGAAGAATGGTCCAAGGTGAAAGTCACATTGCTACTGAGTCTTTGCAATTAGCTGATTTGACTAACTCTTTTTCCATGGAAGGAAGAGGAACTCCCTGTGATCTGTAGGAGAACCCAAGAGATCATCTTTTTACTGGTGAAGAATCTTGGGTAACTTTTGCTAATTCAGAGTCATGGCGACTGCACATCTATAATACCTTACTTGCAGTCATCCTTTCTTATTATACATCTGGAAAGACAATTGCTTTAGGTATGCTTTGTCTGATGTGGGGAGAGTCAATCATTTTGTGTCTATATAATTGTAACTACAGTAAAGAACAATGTCAATATGTAGTCACTTTCTTCATTTGCAAGTAGAAGAACTCTTTAACCTTTGTTGGAAAAAAAAATGGCTTTCCCCTGCACTGCTGGTTTCTTCTCTATTTTGCAGTTGTTTCTTATGACAACTTAAACATCTGAATATTCTTAAACATATTCTTAAACATCTGAATTGAAAATTATATCTTTGGGAGTGAAAATACTTCTTTTACCTACTTTCCAAATAAAGAAATTGACTCAGAAAAATAGCACTGACAGGGGTTGGAAACACAACTAGTTATAAAATCATACATAATTTGTATAACCTTGAAGTTTGGATCTGCTTACAGAAACTCATGCCATGAAACCCTCCAACTCAATCAAATTCAGCTTTGTTAACATCAGTGCTGGCTGTGTAGCACTCACCATGCAGGCAAGAAATAAAATCAAACACGAGAAACAGACAGCCGTGCTCCCTAGAATTCCCATCATTTGAGATTTACTCCTTTGAAATAAGATATTTTATTCTAGGAGTGGTGGAAAAAAAAATTCAGAAGCCTCTGGAAGAGTTGCAAGGTTGGACCATTGTCTTCAATGAGCCCCTGGGGGAATGAGCAATTCACTCATTTTTGGGGAAACATTGGGAGACCTAAGAACTGGAGGTCACTGATATGGTCACACTGGCCGACGACTAAGGGCATCAAAACTCTAATTACAGCTCTGCTCATACCTCGCTGTATGAGTTTGAGCACATGACTCCCCACCTCTCCACCCCCAAGCCCCTAACCTCTTTTTCCATATCGGTAGAATGAAGAAATTGCCCAGCTCTAAATTTCTACAACTGTTCTAAGGGAAGGGAGGCAGAGTGAGATGGAACCGGGCTTTCGAAACAACGAGCCTTGTTGTCCCTGATATTTTTGTCTCTGCAAAGTGAGGGAACATGAAGGCCAAGCCCCAGCTTTCCAATATTTCCTCAGCTCTGTACTCCTACCTGGAGTTGTCTCAGGTGAATGGTGGTTCCCAATCAGGGCCTATGTATATTTTCTCTCTCTCTCTCCCTTTCTTTCCTTATTTCTCTTTTCTTTTCTTTTTCCTTTTCTTTTCTCTCTCTCTTTCATCTTTTTTTCTTTTTTATATAAATGAGCTCACACTGTTCCTCTACTTCTGTCCCCGCCCCCCACCTCTCCCCCTCACTCCCCCCTTATAATGTTTCATTGTTTGGGTATGCTGTAACTTACTGAACCAGTCCCCAACTGATAAACTTTTGAATTCTATGTTTTGATGTGTTAGTTAGATTAGTCAGGAAGCATAGATAAAGAACTCAGACTTTTTTAGAAAGTCGGCTTTATAAGATTAACCTCCGGTAGAAAACACATCTTCATAGCAGAGACCTCTTTTTGTGTTTCTTGGTAAGTGGTAGGCACAATCTTTGTAGGCAAAGCTTTCCTACATTGTGAAATCTGCATACTGGTTACAGTCGCTTGAATTACCCATGCTTGGCATTTGTTAATTGGTGATAATTACAGTGTCTCATTTTAGAGGAAAGAAGTAAGTTACTGAGAGATCAAGCTGCAGGATGATGGGAGTAGGCCTACAGCCAACCCTGAGCTGTTGAACTGGCTCTTTATTCTTTAACTATCTCTCATTGTTGCAAGGACAGTTACCCTCACCATTAAGACAAGCTGGTTCTGAGCTAGAAGGTATAAATACAGACTGGAAAATTGATCTATCTCAAGACAAGAAGCGTAAAACACAAGGGATGGAAAGAGGTCCATGTCAGAAAGTTAAAAAAAAAAAAGTGAATTAGTAGTAGGAGTGGTATTGTGATGCCCCAACTGAAATGAAATGATAAAAATCGCATCATCATTAATTTACATACTGAAAATAATTAAAAACAGTGCTTCATAACATTCTTCTCCTGGATGAGCAAAAACTACAATTGTTTGCAAGATAATTCTCTATTCTTAAGTGTCTCTTCTGTGATTCCAGGAAGATGGGATCTGCGGTGCAGTGAGCAAAACCAATTACCACATTTCTCTTGTGGGCTGAACTAACGCTCAGCCTCACCTTCCTCCTCACTAAGACGTGCAGCAGACATCAATCATCATTACTGCACAGCCTGTCTGCATCCCTAATTAGGAAATACCATGCAGTAGAGCTTAGCGGCAGAGTATGCGGTATTATGCATTTTAAAAAATGGTGTTAAGAAGCAGTCCTAAATAAATTGCACAATAGCTTGTGTACTGTGAGCCCAGGACACCACAAGGTCTTAGGAAGCCAAAACCATTTGTTGGTAAAATTTCAAGAACCTAATTGAACATAACTCTGCTTGCCTAAGCAATTTGTAATTATGCTCTTGAGTACAAATAAGGATATTTTGAGGACTATTTCTCATATTTTCATGGGAGCTTTCCAGGTTAATTTACCTTGCCATGGTTGCCTCATGCTGTATCCTTGGCTGTTTACTTGGCATTGGATGCAATTTGCTGTAGTTGGTTCCAGCACAATGAGAGATTGTTACTGGATGGGAAAACACCATGATTTGTGTCTTATCGTTGATTTGCGGCTTTGTTGTTTCATCCTATTGTCATGATTCATCTTGGCTATTTCTGGGCAAGCAAATAGAGGAAATTATTCTGATTTAAGGAAAATAAGGCATTTGAATCTTCAGCAGAGAAGGGAAAGGGGGCTAACATTTACTGAGGACCTACTGGCTTCTAGGCAGTATTCCAGGAACATTTTCCGCTTTTATCCTCCAAACACACCTGTTAGATCTTTATTATTATGTCTACTTTACAAATGAAAAAACTGTCATTCAAATTACATAATTGCTTAATGTCACACAACTCACACAGTGGGGCCATGACTGCAAACCCAGTTTGTCTAACCCCTGTCATTCTGCTTCTTCAAACAATAATAGCGCCTTGGATTTATACAGAGCTCTATCATTTGCAAAGCACTTTCCCATATATTATCACCTTAATTTTCCCAACAGCTCCATGAGGTATACACCATTATAAAA
The DNA here is from genome assembly GCF_020171115.1 of Neogale vison. Lineage (NCBI taxonomy): Eukaryota > Metazoa > Chordata > Mammalia > Carnivora > Mustelidae > Neogale > Neogale vison. The sequence continues at coordinate 15,340,403 of NC_058093.1, forward strand.
TTTTACAGATGTGAAAGATGAAGTTCAAGGAAGCTATGACTTGCCCAAGGTCAAACACATAATAGCATGGCTAGGACCTGGAGACTTATTAATGAAAGGTCATCACTTTCTCCATGACTCTACTGAAGGCTTGGAGCAAACCATTTCCTGTTTAGAAGAACGCAGATGGTTTTGTACCAAGTTCTGTGTTCATCTGTTACTCTATATTTCTATAACCCATACACTTGGAAAAATAACTTGTGAGAAGCACAGTTTAAGATATCGATGTTACACAATTAAAGCCAATGTAAAAAGACCAAGTAGTGTATTAGTGAATTAGAAAACTGAGGCCAAGAGTATACATTAGTGGTTGTGCATAGAAGTGGCAGAAATTAGATCTGAGGTCACTACAGACTTGGGTATCTTGTTGTAGTGTTGATGATGTAATTAGGTGCTTTTCAGCCATGCTTAATAAAGGACTCTCTTGCCTGAGAAGACTTCTTGTTAAAAAGTTGGAATGGAGTGGGGAAGAAACTGGGGGAGAAAGAGGGATCTTTCTCTACTTTTTCTTTTCTTCCTTTTTTTCCAGTTTTTTATAAAAAGATTTCATTGTCAGAGAAAGAGAGCACAAGCAGGGGGAGCAGGAGAGGGAGAAGCAAGCTCCCTGCTGAACAAGGAGGATGAGGGACTCGAAGGCCGACGCTTAGCCAACTGAGCCACCCAGGCATCCCTTTATTTTTTTCTTAATTATGTTCTCTAACTCCCCACTCCCTTCTCTTTGACTTCCCCTCCCCCACCTAAAGATGTTTACCTAATAAGAGCATTGGTACCAAGATGTTAATGACTGCTAAGCTTACCTTTTCTTTTCTTTTTTTAAGATTTATTTTAGAGAGAGAGAGTGGGCATGCAGGGGTGGGGAGAGGAGCAGAGGGAGAGGGAGAGTGTCTCAAGCAGACTCCGTGCTGAGCATGGATTCCGATGTAGGACTTGATTTTAAGGCCCTGAGATCATGAGCTGAGCTGAAACCAAGAGTCAGATGCTCAAGCCATATGCCACCCATGGGCCCCTATGCTTACTTTTTCAAAAAGAAACCTATGAACAGGGTACCTGGGTGGCTTAGTGGGTTAAGCTTCTGCCTTCAGCTCAGTCCTGGGATCGAGCCCCACATCGGGCTCTCTGCTCAGTGGGGAGCCTGCTTCCCCCACTTCCCCCCACCCCGCCTACTTGTGATCTCTCTCTCTGTGTCAAATAAATAAATAAAATCTTAAAAAAAAAACAAAGAAAAGAAAAGAAACCTATGAACACAATTGGACTTCCAAGTGGCGGAATGTCCCCTGAGAATTTTTTTTTTTAAGTGGGAACAGTTCCTGCTGTTCTGTGATTACTTCCGGCAGCCACGTCCCTAAACTTGAGTCTACTTCTCTCCAAATACTCCTCAAACACACTTTCAATGACACATATTTATTGGGCATAATTCGTGGCAGGACTGATACCAAATGCTGGGGATATGTGAGTGAGAAAGCAGACATACTCTCTTACAGAATAGAAGCTCCAGGAAGGCAGGGTCTGCCGTGTAGGGCGTTGGCTCTGTTTTCTCTGCCAACCACAGCCTCGTTCTCACAGTAACGAGTGACAGGGTATTCCCTTGGGCTCAGTAACAACGGGGAATGAATGGAATATGTATGGGTTATGGGTTCGCAGATGGACTGAAGCCACAAATAGAGTACCAGCATGGATCCCTATGTTGGCGTGTTTCTTTCTGTTTTCCTCCCTTCCTTCCTCCCTCCATCCCTCCCTTCTTTCTTTCTTTCTTTCTCTTATTACCACTCAAATTATTCCTAAAAACTGAAATCCGTTAACAGAAATCAGGCTCTAGGGATGACCATTTTGGGTCTAGCCCCACAGCAGAGACCTTGCACATTTTCTAGCTGTGTGCTTCAGGTTCATTTCTCTACCTGCCAAGTGAGGACACTTAATAGCTCCCTTAAAGCAAGTACTACCTGTGCATAGTAGGTGCTCAGTAAATGGAGCTGTTATAATCACTACTAGTTAGATTTAGAACTCTTCATTAAGTCATTCATGACCTTTATCATAAAGGAGATATTTTCTTTATAATATTGGAGGCACTATTTGTGGAAAGATGATATTTATAGTAATAATTCTGCACATTTTCAATTGTGATGTATTACTTGCTGGACTTTTATTTAGCATATTCATAACTTAGATTGTTTTGATCATTCTAGGTAGGTTCTTTTTTTATGTATTTATTTGACAGAGAGAGAGTGAGAGAGAGCAAGCAGGGTGGAGCAGCAGAGGGAGAGGGAGAAGCAGACTCCCTGCTGAGCTGGGAGTTGGATTCGGATTCGGGGCTCCATCCCAGGACCAGGGACCATGACCTTGAGCTGAAGGCAAGCGCTTAACCGTCTGAGCCACCCAGGTTCTTTATATACCACTAGAACAGCTAAGCATTTGAAAAGTCAACAGGTATTTGTAACACATATGATACTTATAAATAAACATTTATATGACATGGGAAGCTGGGTCTCTCCCCCTTTATTCCTTGATAAGTCTTTTCCTTTCATGAGATGACACAGAATAATGTGACCAAATGGTATGACTCGGCTGTGCTCTCTCAAGGACGCTGTGGAGTCTATTGTGTCATCTTATGCCTCAAGTTCAAGTGCAGCTAAGGTTCCAGTGCTTAAGTATCAGCGTTGGAGATTGCCTACAGAGATGCAAAACATCCATGCTGGAGGCCCTGATTCATTAAATTTTTGGCATAATTTAGAAAAACAGAGCAATCCTATAATGCCCAAACCAAATTAAATAGTATTGTATCATAAGAAACAACTAAAATTTGTGAACCATTCTCCAACAACTACAGAGCCCTGTGGTGCATTTGAAGGTTTTGCTCAGTCTACTCAGCATTCAGATCCAATGTTTTGGCTCCCACTGAAATTAATTTTCATTAGAAGGATGTGTTCTTATTAATTGGGTGTTTTCTTTAAAAGACAATATGCATAAATGCAAGGAAAAAAAAAACTCCCAGTGGTTTTTCTATTTGCCTTTTATTGTTTTTTTTAGAAACATGCTGAGTGTGACTATATAGTAAATATATCTAAACACAAACACTCTAAGATTTTTCCCCTTCCCAGTGAGATGATACATTTGCTGCAATAATGGTGCTGTTGTTCAAAATATGTTCAGAACAGCCTTCAGGGCCTCTAGCATTTTCTTTGGAATATATCCTCAGTTGTGGAAAATCACATCTTTTGAAGATGGATGTGAATTTCAAAAACAAAACATCAAAACAAAACAAAACAAAACCCAGAAAACCTGAATCACCCGTGGTCATTTGGAGCCAGGGCTAGTCAATCAAGTTGGATGATTCCACTTGAAGCTAAAAGAAAACAAAAAGCGATAAACGTGATAAAATCTCATAAAAGATTATGATAAATGTGGCACATAAATGGACTTTAAAAACAATTCAAAAGAGTTCTGAAACAACTTCAGGCAATGCCAACATTATTGGAATTACATTGCCTTCCAAGGTGACTGCGTTAAAAATCTAACTTTTGATTATTTTGTGAAAATTAAGCCTTATAACTTGCTGGCGAGACTTTATGCCATTGTGGCCTGACTCAATGAAATTCCAAGAAGCCAGGGACTGTGCTTTCAACGATTAAGGTACATTTTTACTCAAGTGCTTGGTATGATGCCAAGCATTTTGTGGCAACTGAATCAATAGTAGATGATATCGGTGACTGGCTTTGATGCCAATGGAGTTGATAATTTAAGAAGACTTGGCAAGACATTAGTGACCATATGCAGGTTGCTTCAGGAAGGCTGGCATTGCCTTAGAATAGAAAGGGTAAAATTGCTATTTATTGGCACTTTTTTGCTCTTTTTATATGGCAGCTTGTAAAATATAGGCCTTATGTTTACTTCTAATACAGCTTATTGTGTTAGTGTGTTGTATAGTGAAGCCACTGGATCCTGACAAGCAACCACTAGTGGCAGAGACATTTGGCACAAAACAACATTGGAGTGGCTCATTTGGAGGAAAGAAAGTCAGGAGAGGTCTTGCTAACCAGGGACTATGAGCCCAGAAGAGGACTCATAGATCGTTGTCCTACAAAGTACAAGCCGTTGACAGTTTTCCATTATCATGTATACCTTGGGAAAGATTTGTCTTTTTATCCCAAGGTGTACTAATGGATTTCTACAAGTGAAAAAGTATAGTGTATGCCCTAAATATACAAGAAAAGAATTCTCTCTAGATTTTTTTCCTAAGGGAGTTTACATGGTAGCTGAGGAAATCAGGTTAGGCAGAAATAACAATTTTAAAAATGCACAGTAGAAAATGATGATAATTATCTGGGAAGTACAGGTAAAGCAAAATGAGGTTGGAAGAAGGAGAATCGAGAAATGTTCTATGGAGGAAGAAAGATTTGATTTGAGATTTGAGAATGAGATCAGAGAACAGCGCATTAAATATGTAGAAGCAAAAATCCATGAGATGGTAGGGGAATGAGCGAGTTGTTGAGCAGGCTGAAATGCGAGAGTGAGAAGGAGGGCTGGAAGTAGGTAGAAGTGATGAGCTTTAGATTGTAGGGAGTGGGGAAGAGTAAACAGATGAGTGATACCATTTGAACTTTGCTTCATTGAAAACAATCTGATGGTAATGTGGGGAGAGATCTCTTTCACCTAATGTTCAATAATTAGCTAATACTGGAACATTAGCTTGAGATGTGGTCAACCATAATAGATGTGAACCAAACATGAGTTGTAAATGCATCTCTAATTCTGTGGTTGTAGCATTCCTGATTGACTTATGACTTACTAAACAAAACTTTTCAAACACGAATGGCATGGGTGTAAATGCGTTAGTTTTATACTGTCCACTAGCAGGACATTAAAAAAAAATTGCAGATGAAGTGTATTCAAAAATGCATGTTCAGGCATGAATTGCCTATTTTTTTTTCTATACAATGATGAATCTGGAAAAATCCTTAGGGCAGAGGTAATACTCTATTCATTTACCTGTTTACAACCTTTTAAGTAGGAGGAGGAATGACTTGTTCAAATTTTCTTAAACCTCTGTCTGCATCAGAGTGCAGGTTGGTACAAGCTTCTTTTTAGTTCCCCAGGCTACAATAAACCCAACATCTGCTCTCTTCTTATTGGTGGATATAAAGCCAATATATCTGGCATTGGAATGCAGTTCTGGATATCAGACAGCTTGACCATGTTACCTTCCATGATGCTGCTTATTCTATTTTCAAACAAACCCAAAACCAGTCCCTACACTTAAAACGTGTTACCTGTGCTCGTTAACAACAAACCAGGAATCAGTGAAGCGATCAAAAGTAGGAGCGTGGGCATCATTACAATGCTGAGTCACTCTCAGAGGTTCGTGCTTTCACTGAATTAAAGTTGCAATGTTTGGAGCGTAGCTTCTAACAATACAGACCTCTCATAACCAAGTGTGGGAGTAATAACAGAACAAGCAAATTACAGGGAACTGGAAAAGGGATTCCACTACTGAGGAAGCAAACCAAGGGAATAGCTTTTATATGACATGTGAATTTGGTTCCCCACACATTCCGTTGTCCCTTCCAAATACAGATTTTTTTTTTTTCATGCGGAGTCAATGACTGAAAATGTAAGCTGCACACACAATAAATTCAGTGCATGAAGAACTCTGTATTTTAGGGTATTACTTAGAGTTTTTTTTTTTATATGTTTCCTCAGAGTACTGAAATTAAGGGTAATTTTAGCTCAACATTATTGACTATCAATGACGAAGAACAGTGGAAGATGTAGATAAGTGGTATCAATGAATGCCCAATTTTACTTTTTTCAGTAAGAGATACCTACTAGTAGTGCCAGACTCTGCTAGAATCTGCAGGGGTACAAAGTTGAGGAGAGCACAGTCTTTTTCTCAGGGGATTATACCTAATAGGGGAACAAAAGATAAATGTACAATTAACTAAATTACAAGGGAGAAAATGTTAAGTGCCATAAGTGAGCTTACAACCAAGACGCCACAGTAGCTTGGAGCAGACGAACATTTAGGAAAAGTTAAATGGAGGCAATAGGTGTGACTCTCCAAGAATCTGGGTGTCCAGGAAGATGGTGGCCCCATTCACGGAAATACAGAAGTGAGGAGGAAAAGTAGGTTTGCCTGTGAATGTGTTGAGTTTGAGAAAGCAGTGAAACATGGATATCCCAGGGTAGCTGGAAGCCTGTCTGGACGGAATCTGAGGATAGGGATGTGCACAGACATGCAGGTGTAAGAGTGGAAGTTGTGGAGGAGATAAGATCACCAAGAAAAGCCATAGAGAGCAACATAAACAAACAAACAAATAAATAAAAATAGGAAAAGAGCACTGGAAACTTTTAGGGAAAACCTGTTTTTAAATGTAAGAAGACGGAGTGGACTGAAGGAGTGGCCGGAGCAGTGGGAGAGCTTCATTTCACAGAATGGAGTTTATTGAAAATTAAGAGTGGGTTTCAGGAAGCAATGGAACAACACTCAGGATTGCTGAGGGTTCTAGGAGGAGGCCGACCCAAAAGGTGTTTAGTGATTACAAGGTGATGGATGCCTTTTAAGAGAGAGGTTTCAGCAGAACGGCAGGGGCAGAAGCCAGATTAATTATTAAACGTATGTGGAAGTATACAAAACAAATTATACAAGGATCACACATTTTCCTGTTCGGACAAATACTCTGCTCTTAATATCAGGAAAATAATGCAATAGCTAGAGGAAATTATTTTACAATAGATTAAGCATTCAAAAAACCACACTTGGTGAGGTTATCTGAGTCTTTCTCATGCATGTTAATGTAAACCTTTTGTTGAGATAATTGAGTGGCTTGTCTTCCATGTTATTCATACTTGCTAATACCATGAATGAAAATTACATGCAGATAGCTAGGCACTGAAGGGGCAGACGTCTAGAATAAGTGAAGGAAAATAGCAGAGATGTCACTTGAAAGAGCTTGGCATGTGGCACTCCTTTAGTCATTGATTTTTCTCTGTCTTGGAGTGCTGATTTCTCCTCCTGATTTCTGTGCTTCTCTTTGGATCCCAGGCTTTTTTCTTTAATGGTGTCTTAAGTGCTTGCAGACTAAGCAAGGGACTATGGTTACAAAATTATACTGCAAGCATCTCTTTTGCCTTCTTCAGTAAAATTAAACAGCTGGTGATTATGGAAACAACAATAGGATTACAACAACAGTATCTTTTATTTCTATATTGCCTCTCACTTCTCAAACTCTATTTACATATGGCTTCCGTTTGACCTCAAACCGGTTCTATGGGGATAAACATAGCTCTTTGGGATGGAAGTGAAAATATATGATTTATTTATTGATTTTTTTCAGCACTACTGTAAACTCCAACTCCTTTTTTAATTTTTAATGCTATTTTTTTCTTCTCTGGTTAAACTGAAGGTATGTAGATAGCCAATATTACTATATTATTATTTTTAACAAGCTTATGTGCTCATGAAGACTGGGTAATTATATATAGTCCCTGACATCTGTGAGCGTTAAAACATCCCCCATTAATACTCTGTGTAAAAGAATAAACAATGGAAACATTGAAATAAAATTAGGTAATTATTTTTATTTTTTAAAAGATTTTATTTATTTCTTTGAAAGAGAGAGACTGAGAGAGAGAGAGAGAGAGAGAGAGAGAGCACAAGCAGGGCGGAAGGAGAGAGACAGCTGTCAGAGGACTGTTGAGTGGGGAGCCCACCTCAGCTTGATTGTCCAGGACCTGGGATCATGACTTGAGGGGAAGGCAGACACTTAACCCACGGAGCTACTCAGGCACCCGGGTAATTATTTTTATTTTTTGAAATTCATACGGAAAGTGGAATGGCCCCCCAGTGTAAGGGAAGAGACAGAGGTAATTTGACTTTACCTCAATTTGGAGGAAACTTTCCTCCTTTCAGTTGGATAATCCTTCTGTAAAAGACACTATGGTTAATGGATAATAGTTAAAGGTATTTAGAGTTAAATAAGGAGTGTGTGTGTGTGTGCGGGGGTTAGATATAAGAGAGGTAAAGTTACAGAGGAAGAAAATAATTCATGAGTTCATTCATTTAACATTTAGTGATCTTACTATGTGCCATGTGTTAGGTGACGTTTGGGGTATACAATTCCTTTGGTGAAGGGCAGGTATTTTTAAAAATATTTATTTATTTATTTTCAGAAGGGTGGGCATGAGAGCGGGGAAGGGAGAGGGAGAGGAAGAGAGAGAATTCCAAGTAGACTCCTCACTGAGCTCAGAGCCCTGTGTGGCTCAGTCTCACGACCTTGAGATCATGACCTGAGCTGAAACCAAGAGTCTGAGGGTTAACGACTGAGCCACCCAGATACCACAGGACAAAATATTCTTTTGAGGAGACACCCTGCCTAAAGAGTGGAGAAGGAATGGGAAAGCCAGCAGTGAAACTGCTGGATGATGTGAGAAGTGGGCTGCTGCTGTCAACTTCTCCTTCCATCAGGAATCTTGCTAAGCCTTGGGAAGAAAAGATGGTTGCAGGTGAGGACTGGAGAACCCTCAGGTAGAGCATTGAGTTGAAACACTCCAGGACTTCAGTAAATGGTTGGGGAACTATGCTGGGTACCAATAAGACTTTATGATAACTTCGAAGAGAGAAAAGTTAAGAGCAGTTCCTAACTTAAAACCTTGAGAAAACTTGAGAATTGATCAAAATACCATATTCCTTTAGTGAGCATTGGTGTATTTTCAAAAAAATTGAAATTCCAAGACTAGAGGGTCATGTTTCAGCTAATGTTTTGATTTAATTCGTACTCAAGAGAAAATTGCCACTTGGATCATCAACCCCAGTTTTTGTAGGATCAGATTTTTCACCCCCTCTCTGAAATTCTTATATAAGAATTGTCCAGAGTTAAATGAGAGGTGACAAGTTCATAGCCCAGAAGGAACATTGTGTCTCTGGGCTATCAAAATATCAATCATCCATCTAGCCATTTAACAGGGGATTCCCTGGAAAATCTCTGGTTTCTAGTGAATAGTCAAAATATGTGAATCAAAAGACTAGATTCAGTAAGCTGCCCAAGAAGAAAACACACCGATGACAGAACACAATGTGTATTCTGTGAGTTGGCAGAAATGTGGTTATGTTGACTGCGTTGACAGTTGACAGAGTCTAGGACAGAATGTCTTTGAGTAACTGCTTAAGTTGGGTATTTTTTTTTACTGGTAGAGGGAGAGTTCTTGGTGGTGGTGGCAAGGGCCTATTCTATACCAACTGACATAGTCCTGATAAAGTTCACCAGGTTGGCTGGCTCTACTCATGGCTGATAAAGCAAACCAGAATGGCAAGTTCCTTTGGTGGTTGTCTGAGCCAGTCTGCACAGGTCTCTGATTGCTGTGAATCAGATTGTGTGAGGTTCCCTGAGCAGTGGAACCAGAAATACTGGTTTCTACCAACCGCTAGACTCTGGAGGACTAGTGTGACTGACTGTAACAGCAACTTCAAATCCTTTCTTGGAGGAGGCAGGTTCACAAGTAAATAGAAAACAAATACAACTGACTCAAACTGAAATCTGTGGCTTTGGTTTGATGTGGTGGATGGAATTAACCTGGTCGAAGAGAGAAAGCTAGAGATTCTACACATATGCAATCACCATTCAACATCGTCTAAAAGAATCATAGACAGTGTTGAAACTTGTAATAATGTGACTAATATAATGATAATTATAGTGCTCTGCAAATGAGAATGTGAAATGATAGTAGAGAAGAGTATTTGGCATTTTAATAAAACAAAATAACACACTAATAGTTGTTGGAGTATGAAGTACTCATTGTATATGCTTCCAAAGTGCTTTAATTGTAAACAATCTAGCATTTATTATAAAGTTATTACTTCATTTTTTCCCCTATGCTCAAAACTAAAAATTCACTTAAAAAAAAAAAAAGCAAAAGCTCTTCACAATTCATCTCCCCTGCTTTAAGAAAAAATAGAAGTAGTAACAATGAGTAATGTGATTTTTTTTTTTTTTTTTTTACATTTCAAGCAATCCTCATTTAAAAGATATATCTAGAAGCTTATGTATTTGTCTTTCACCCCCTTTTGGGATTATAGACAGATTAATCGCTCTGGGGCCTGGAGTTTGTGCCATTTATTGGCCAAGCTGATACAGCAGACTTTGTGGTTCCATGCATGGTACCCTGATTCCCAGGATTAGGAATACAAAAGTGGGTCTGTGGGGAGAAGGAGAGTTTTCTGGAGGCACGTGCAGCTGCTGCGGGCGCATGCCAGCTCATTAGCCAGTCTGACAGCAGCATTGACGTTTACTCTCAGCTTTTCACTTCAGGGCAAAGAGAAGCAGATGCTGCCAAAGGGCCTTCCCGTTCTTCACTGCACACAGAGAAGGGGAAAACTAGAGAGTCTGCCGATTGTTTCCCTCCCAGCCTCCTTTATTCTGGGCCATTAGTTGCCAAGATCTTGGGTAGTGATGCATTTACCCCTGTAAGGCACATGGATCCTATTTTCTTTTTTTTTTTTTTTGATCCTATTTTATTTTAAACATAAGTTAAGTAATCCTGTCTTAAAGATCTCTGCTCCCTGCCCCCTGCTACCTTTTTATGATGGAGGAAGATGGAAATTTAAGTGGGTGATTTTTCTGTGTCCTGAATTCCATTTCTAGAATAGATTCCATATAAATAAGAATTAAACGTTGTTTTGTTATTCCCAATACATTTAGTACTGTCTATTAATTGCTCTAGTCATTTCAGAATTTAAAACTGAATGTTCAATTAAGCCAGCATAAGGGTTGTTTTACTCTTGGGAAATGGAAAAAAGAGAAAATTTAAGTCCATTTAGATTCATTCATATCACCAACATACATAAATGATGATGGGCATGCCATAATCCTTACACTTGGCTTATCTGATGTTTCATGAAGCTGTCATCTAATCTACACATATTTTTTTATTAACATAAAATTTATTATTTGTCCCAGGCGTACAGGTCTGTGAATCATCAGGCTTACACACTTCACAGCACTCACCGTATCACATAGCCTCCCCAGTGTCCATAATGCAACCACCTTCTCCATAACCCCTTCCTTCCAGCAACCGTCAGCTTGTTTTGTGAGATTAGGAGTCTCTTATGGTTTGTCTCCTTCCTGATCCCATCTTGTTTCATTTTTTCCTTCCCTACCCCTTAAACCTCCCAAATTGCCTCATTTGCCTCATATCAGGCAGATCATATGACAATTGTCTTTCTCTGATTGACTTATTTCGCTCAGCATACCATCTAGTTCCATCCACGTTGTTGCAAATGGCAGGATTTCATTTCTTTGGATGGCTGCATAGTATTCCATTGTATATATATACCACATCTTCTTTATCCATTCATCTGTTGATGAACGTCTAGATTCTTTTCATAGTTTGGCTATTGTGGACATTGCTGCTATAAACATTCGGGTACATGTGCCCCTTCAGATCACTACATCTGTATCTTTAGGGTATATATCCAGTAGTGCGATTGCTGGGTATTTACTTATTTTCAACTTTCTGAGGAACCTCCATACTGTTTTCCAGAGTGGCTGCACCAGCTTGCATTCCCACCAATAGTGTAGGAGGGTTCCCCTTTCTCCGCATCCTCTCCAACATCTGCTGTTTCCTGACTTGTTAATTTTAGCCATTCTGATGGTGTGAGATGGTAACTCACTGTGGTTTTGATTTGTATTTCCCTGATGCCAAGTGATGTGGAGCACTTTTGTCATGTATCTGTTGGCCATCTAGATGTCTTCTTTGAAGAAAAGTGTATCATGTCTTCTGCCCATTTCTTGATTGGATTATTTGTTCTTTGGGTGTTGAGTTTGCTAAGTTCTTTGTAGATTTTGGATACTAGCCCTTTATCTGATATGTCATTTGTGAATATCTTCTCCCATTCTGTCAGTTGTCTTTTGGTTTTCTTGACTATCCCCTTTGCTGTGCAAAAGCTTTTGATCTTGATGAAGTAGCTAATCTGCATATTATCCAGATGTTTTGGTTTCACCAAATTTCAGGATTGGACTGTGAATATTTGCAAATTAAAAAAAAAGATTTTATTTATTATTTGAGAGAGAGAGAGACAGAGAGACAGAGAGAGCACAAGGAGGGAGAGGGACAGAGGGAGAGGGACAAGCAGACTGCCTGCTGAGTGGGAAGCCTATTTTGGTGGTCAATCCCAGGACCCTGAGATCATGACGGGAGCTGAAGGCAGACGCTTAACCGACTGAGCCACCCAGGTGCCCCACCAATATATATATATTTATATATATATATATTTTTTAAGATTTTATTTATTTATTTGACAGGCAGAGATTACAAGTAGGCAGAGAGGCAGGCAGAGAGAGAGAGGAGGAAGCAGGCTTCCCACTGAGCAGAGAGCCCGACATGGGGCTCGATCCCAGGACCCTGGGATCATGACCTGAGCCGAAGGCAGAGGCTTTAACCCACTGAGCCACCCAGGCACCCCAATATATATATATATTTTAAATGAGCTTACATTACTCATTGTCTCAAAGTATTTTGGTAATAATGTAACAGTCCTTAATAATAAGTAGAAAGCTAGAATAATCCAACTATGGAAGCCAAAGATGGGAAACAACTCAACCAAGCTTCTTTCTCTGTCTTGCCAGTGTCAGTCCAGAGGAACACAGACAGATTATGACTTTCTTCTGGGTAGTGTCACAGAAAAATGGAGAGTTTCCAAGCTGGGCCAGGAGGTGTTATTAAGTGGAGATAACAAACATGGTCCCTGATTAAGTAATGATGATAAAAACGTGCTTTTAGGGAACAATTAAATCTTTATAGACTCCAGTAGGACATTCAGTATGTTTCCCAACTTGTGCATTCTCCATTTGAAGAGGGCTGGATCTCTGGCTGGGATGGTCTCCTCCCTGAATTTCAGAAGTGCTAAAACAACAAGCAGTGTCTGGCTGGGTGATTTTCCACATTCGCCCTGCTTAAAGGAAGAAGCTTGTTCTACCGTAAACAGTTATGGGAACTGTTTGCTTTGGATGGGGTTGGTCCACATGGGCTGAGGAAGGCCTTCTTAATCTGGTTTCTTGCCAAGGTGGAAATTTAATGCCAAAGGCTTCCTAGTAATGTAGAGGCATCCTCTGATTTGAATAAGTTTGGTCTGAAGAAAGTGTGTCAGGGAGTCTAGAGATAGTAGTAGTGGCTTGAAAAAACAGTTGCTTGAAATAAGAGCTTCTGTTAACATAGCATGGAGCAGAATCCATTGTCATATCTTGGACTGAATATTTCTTGAAACTGTTTTTGCCCCACCAATGGTTGGGAAAGGCTGTACCCTGAGACTATAATGTACATCTATGGAAACCTCTGGGATTCTTACAGTCCCTTCTATCTATTAAACCTAGGGGATAAGCATTCTAGGTGACTTATACGCAATCAGGAGCTTATACACAGCCCATGGGCTGGTCCAGGTGAATAGACAAAGGAAAGCTGGGTGTAGCTGCTAGAAAGAAGCCAGTTTTACATTCTAGTCATTCCATTACTTGCTGTGGAGGATCTGTAAGAGCTGTGATTCTAAACCCAGGCTCTAGAGATAAGCTGCCTTGAGTTCCTGTCTTGCCTCTCCCAATTATTTGATAGGTAACCTTGGACAAATTGTCTAAGTTCACTGGGCTTCTTCACCTCTGTAAAAGGAGGATTGTCATAGGGTCTCAATACGTTAATGTATGTGGAGCCCTTAAGATAAAACCAAGCTACCTTTATTTTCTCTTTCTCTTGACATTGTAAGTGATGCCAGTCAATGACTGACTCATTGTCTAGCTTGATGGTTCAGGTTGGAGAAGGAATGAATGAGAGTGAGAAATCTGTGGATGGGCCATCTGGTCTACCTTAATACCTCTATGTACCCGTATCTGTGCACAGAAGCAAAATAGGGCCTGCTGAGTGCTCAAACGTGTATCAAGACTTGTCTCAGAAGTCACTTTTCTGGCTTTTATGTTTTATTAGGCAAATTAGTTCTGTTTTTAATTTTGTTCTTTTTAATTTCACTCTGTCCTTTTGATAGTATAAGCTATGCTTATTATAGCTTAACCTTACCCAGAAGTTACCGTGTGCCAGTCTTATAAGACTACTAACAATGACCTATGGGAACAGCCCGTTTCACATACAAACAGTGGTTGACCAAATCTATACATTCTCTCAGATGTGGGTGGAACCTCTAAAATACCACATGGCAAGTGGGAGGTGGGGCATTTACAAGTAGCAGATCATTGTATAATCATTTCCTGTGCCCTGGCCTGCTCTGACTTCAGCTGCTTTTTAAAGCCACTGATCCACAGCTTTTGTTATGAACCATAACCCCAGCACCTCCCCTGCGCAGCTCCACTAGCCCCTCCCTGTCTCGGATCCTGGCTGCCTTCTGTCCCAGGCGCACAGATCACGTTATCTGTGGTCAAATACTCTACCACTGAGCTATTACCCCCCCCACCAGATCACGTTATCTGAATCCAGTATTCCCTTGTTGTCTCCTCTGTCAAGGACACTGCAGTCCCTGGTGTTTGTGTGTTTCCTATGCCAGGCACATGTTCATTTGCTCATTCATCCATTCACTACCTATCAGGTATTCATTAAAGCTTCCTATGTACTACAGGCACTGCAGTAGGCCTTGGGGATACAAAGACTTCCCAAGCTCTGGGTGGCAGGGGCTACATCCTAGACTCTAGAGGGTAAGAGACACAGAGACAGATCGTGACAAAGGTGAGAAAATGGGAGGTGGGACAATTGGTAGTAGAAACATTGACTTGGAACTGGAGTGACTGGGTTCAAATTCTTGCTCTGCCACTTTCTATCTGTGTAAGCTTGGACAAGTTTCCTACCATTTCTATGCCTAGTTTCCATTTTTGATGGGGAGCATCATTGGACCTACCTCATAGGATTGTGGTGGGAGTTAATATTTATGAAATATATAGGAGAATGCCTGAAATACATAGTAAGTGCTATGTAGGTGTTTGTTAAGCAATGACAGTAATAAGTGATAGTAATATACACAGGGAATTATAGGAGCAATTGGTCCCATTAGCAAGATCAAAATTTTTTTCCCACTTAGTTCTGTCCCAGGTTTGAGGAACTCTTCCTACTCAGGAGAACAGAGAAAAGAAAACAAATCAGGGGGTGGCTGGGTGGCTCAGTCATTAAGTATTTGCCTTTAGCTCAGGTCATGTTCCTAGTATTCTGGGATCAAGCCCCATGAGCAGGGAGCTTGTTTCTCCCTCTCCCTCTGCCCTCCCCACCTACCCCACCTTCCCTCCCCCACCAGCTGCTGCTCACTTTTCTCTCTCTCACTCTCTTGCTCTCAAATAAATAAGTAAAATCTTTAAGCAAGCAAGCAAGCAAGCTATTCAGTCCAGAGTTTGACTGTTGAGCCTCAGGATTACTGTTAGTACAGGTCAGCATGTCCTGATTTTTTGCTATATTTCCAGAAATGAGCCTTTTGCCCTGATCCTTGGACCGAACTTCTACCTTGTATCTTTTTTTTTTAAATTTAAGTTTTAATTTGAATTTCAGTTCCCCGTATCTTTATTGCAGTGATTGAGTCCTTTTTTTTCTTTTTAAGATTTTACTTATTTATTTGACACACACACACACAGAGAGAGAGAGAGAGAGCACAAGCAGGCAGAGTGAGAGACAGAATTAGGCTTCCTACAAGCAAGAAGCCCAATGCAGGACTCAGTCCCAGGACCCTGGGATCATGACCTGAGCCAAAGGCAGCCGCCAAACCAACTGAGCCACCTAGGCATCCCACAGTGACTGAGTCTTTGTCTTACTTTCCTGCATCCTTAGTCTTGGTCTTAGTTTCTGGTCAAGACTTCAGTTGTCCTGGAGCAGAGGTTCTGCCTTGATCTTGTCAGTCTGTCCTTGAACTCCATTCTCCAGGTAGGGTTCTAGCTACCAGCTGCCAGACCTCCTGCTGCTTGGATCTCTAACTTGTTCTAGGAGTCTCCATTGCTTTTTTTCTTCCACTTGCTCAGACACTTACCTATTAATTTACTCTCCTGACACTACGCCCTGCCTACATGGGGGTCCCTTCTTAGTGCCTGTTTCCCAAACATTAGCCTGACCTCACAAGCAGGTGCTTAGTGTCTGGTCTTCTCTCACTTAAGGGCTGTTCTGTCTCCACTTCATTTTCCCTAGGAATAGAAAGAAGGTAGGAAGGAAGAAGGGCTGAGTCAGAGAATGTCTGTGTTGCTCATGAAGTGACTTACACAGTTTACTTGCTGGTTCAAAGGGATTTTTGGAGTGTGTCTTAGGAGGCATCTGTAATGAAAGTGCATTGGCATCGGTATACTTAGGAGTAGGATGCTGTATATAAAGTTTGCTACTTGGGATATCTTTCCTTGATGCCCAAGTTAGGGAAATTTCTTTGCTAATTTATCTCCCTGAATAGCCAGTCTTGCTCAATACCAGTCATGTACATTGTCCCACTACTCATCAATTAATGAAATCGTAATATTGCAGTTCTGATTTTTTACTTCTGGTCTTGCTATATATCTTTCATTCTTTGTGTTTACATGGGCATTCAATTATTTCAGGAAGCCATGGGTTTCATCTATGTTTTCCTTCATTCCCATTTTTGCATCCTCAGACTTTTCTAAATCTCAGATATAGTTTAAATGTCAGCCCAAAGAATTTCTCTTTCCATGGACTTACTTCTGTTGAACATGGCCACGTTCCTCTTGAATAAGACGATCTAATCGTCTCCATTAAGATAATAACCTTAGAGCTCCATGACTGAGGAGGCTGGTGTGAAAGTGAGAAAATAGTGAAAGGGAAATAGAGGGCATAGTATAATCCCCTGCTTTTAGCAACATAACCTAATTCTCATTAGGCCCCATGTAGCTGCCTAATTTCCATTAGGCACCTGCTGATTCCTTACGGCCCCACACACTGAAGACAATCTCATTTTCCCCTCAATTCTATTTGGTACTTAGATTTAATTGAAAACTTAATTATAAGTGCTAGAAGTCATCTGCAGAGTATTTCTCATTTGTGAATTATTTTGTTATCCCCCTCCCCCCTTTTTTTAATGACGTGCATTTATTTTCTTGGTTGAAATAATTTTCATTTTAAATAGCATCTGACATTTGCAAGGGTTTTCAAGCACATTCACATATGTTATCTCATTAATTCTCACAGCAGCCCTGTGAGGTAGATGGAACATATTGTTCCGATTCTACAGATGAGGAAATAGCGGCACAGAGAAAGATTGCAGGGGGGTAAAGTGGAAGGGGCATTTGGAAAGCAGTGCCCTGGAGGGGCACCTGAGGATATAGTCTTGCTTGCAGCCCTGGCACATTGATTTCTAACTGTGTGCCTCTGGGGAACTCACCTAATCTCTACCCCTCAGGTTCTTTGTCTGAAGTCAAAGGACTTCCATGCACCATAGGCTTTCTTCCAATTCTAAGCCTGGATAACATTTGTTTAAACAGACACATTCATATTTACCTCCCCTACTCAATCTCTGACGAGTGAGAAGTATGAACACACAGACACACGTGCACCCATGCACATGGACACACACAAACATTAGTGTATTCCTTTGGACCTAGAGTTGAGGCTCACTAGTCCCAAAGTGAAGGGGGTTACTGGCTGGGAGAATAAGGGAACTGGGAATGTACGCAAAGATGATTTGCTCTTAAAAAGGTGTAATGTTCATTCTAGGTAGATTTGAGGTGGCAAGTCCTGGCTGGGACAATGTTTGATCCAGTTCAATGCAAACGTGGAGGAATTAGAAGATTGGGGAAGGTTGGAAAGTATGGTTTTTTTGTTTTTTTGTTTTTTTTTTTAGGGGAGAAACAAACTGGGCATTAATTACAAAGTTTCACTGCATGATGGTTAATAGAAATGTGGTAACCATCAGAATTATTTTAAAGAATATATATATTTTTAAAGAGTAGTTTTAGGTTCACAGCAACATTGAGAGGAAGCTACAAAGATTTACCATACACCCGCTGCTCCTGCATATAGACTCCCTCAGTAACAGTGTCCCCTACCATAATTTTGGAAATCTTGACATAGAGCTACCTCGGTAAGTGCAAAACTGTGAAATGCCTTTTGAAAAAACAATGGATTGATTTATTAATCATTGCACAAGAATCTTGTGGTAACATTTTGGGAAGAGGAAGCCTTTCTCTTCCTCTCCTTGTGTTAGTTACAATGTTATGGCACTAACACTTAGTCAATAAAGGATTAACCACAGGAGTATCTGTTTTGTAACATAAATAATCTTGAAGGCTTTCAATTGTAGTGCTTTAAAACAGTGGTGTTTGTTTTGTGTGTCTATGTGTTTTTATATTTTTTAAGAGCTTAGATGCTTTTACTGATCATAAGATATGAGCCATCAGCATCTGCTAGAGCCATCCTCTTCTCGTGATCAGTGATAATTGCTGACAGAAGCATTTCATGGAAGCATCGTTGGAACACTTCACTGAATCCAAAGTGAGGTAAGCTCAGTGTGGGCAAGGAGGCTGCCTATGTTATTCACCCATGTCCCCTGCGTGCCCAGCGACAGTAGACATCATAAAATTGTGGATGAGTAAGGCATATTCCTCCTAAAACTATAACAATGTTTGTAATGATCCGTAGTGGAAATAGTAGTACGAGGCCTCAAGATGAGTGAATTAAGAAACAACCTCGCAGTGTGAGGTAACTACCAGGGTTCTATGCTGTATCTTCAATCATGACATTCAGTGAATATCACTTCTTTACTTCTACAGTCGTAAAGGAGTGAAGTGTCCCTGGTTTTCGAATAGACAGTGATAGTTTCTGTAGCCGTGTAATCAGGAGTTTTGACTTCTATGAAAATATTGCATAACAAAGAGCACATGCAGAGGATGGTGAGGATACTATATGCATCTTGGTTACTCTTAGGGCCTGGAAATAGAACCCAGCGTAAAATTGCTGGATGGATTTTCCTGTGGTTTCAGGTTGAGACCCCAGTGTAGAGCACAGTAGGGGACAAGTGCCTCCACTTTCTACTGAGAGGAGCTAGACCAGCATGAGGACTTGCTAAGAGATGCCCTAAACCATTTTTATTGTCCCTCATCCAACTCTAACAGAGTTCTTGGGAGAATTTTTAAAAAGAAATCTTTATTGAGATATAATTCATGCTCCATCAAATTCACCATTTAAAGGACACCATTCAATGGTTTTTAGCATATTTATAGAGCTGTGTAACCACGGCAACTATCTAGTTTGAGAACACTTTTTATCACCTGTGATAAAATCTCAAATCTCAAGTCTAGTTTGAGAACACTTTTATCACCTGTCTTCACAGTGGCCACTCTCCGTATCTCCTTATGGGCCCTGGCAATCATGAGTCTGCTTTTTGTCTCTATTGATTCGCCTCTTTTGGACCTCTCATTTAAATGGATTCATTTAACACGTGGTCCTTTGTTTCTGGCTTTTTTTACTCAGTATGGTTTTCAAGATTCATCCATGTTGTAGCATGTTTCAGAATGCCACTTTTTTATGACTGAATAATAGTCCATTGTATGTATCTACCACATTTTGTCCATGGATCTGTTGATGGATATTGGGTTGTTTCCACTTTAGGACTGTTATGAATAATGCTACTGTGAACATTCACGTACACATTTTTGTGTGGTCTTGGAAGCATAGAACCTCTGTCGCCTGGCGTTTGTGAGCACAGAGTATGGCGTTGGATCCTTGAGTAGATACGAGGCTGGCTGGAGCTGCTCTTTATAACGAAGAGAAGAGAGGTGGTTGTAGTAGGGGTAAGCTGCAAGTCCACGGTAAGCCGGGTGAAGGTTGTGTTTTGTAGGGAGTAGAGTGACACCATGGGAAGTGTAACCATCTGAAAAAGACCATGACCAAGAAGACTTTTCCGTGTATGGAGTTTCTGCCTGAGCAAGAGCTAAGGGAGAATCGTTAGTGGTCAGCAATATAATCTATTCTCCACTTGAGGGAACAGGAAAGTATTGGAGATCCCCAGTGGGGAGTGAGCATTTTTCTAAAGAACACACATAAATTTCCCACAGGAGAGTCAGAAGAGTCACAGAGCATACCAATAGCCAAAGATAGTACCAGCGAAACATTGAAGACATTTTTGTTTCGTTACTTCTCCTTTTTTCCTCCACCCCTCAACCAGGGAGGAACAAAAACAAACCTTATTCCAAGGACCGTGTTTCACTTCCCTGTCGCAGGTTACTGGAACCCATTAGGACCTGACCTAGAATTTAAGGGAGGAAGATATGAAGAAGAGGAAAGAGAGAAGTTTGGGTATAAGAAAAGATTGAAACTAGATGATACCTTGAAATATGACTGTTAGAAAAATAAAAAACGACCTAGAAAAATCAGACATTTTTCTCAAAGTATTGTCTGGGGTCAGGAGAAAGATCTGACAGAGCAGGTTTGGAGCACAACAAGAGGGAAAAAATAAATTATACCTGTTTTATTGTTTGCACTCTAAAGAGTCTAGCCCAATGAATATACAAGTCTTTGTTAGAGTAATGTTATCTCTGGACTTCATTCAGACTGCTTAGGACGTCTTTGGATCCCAGAATTGTGCTAGAGATGCTTTGCTGTAGTTGCTGGTCATATCCAGTACAAGGGGTTGTCAATCAAAGGACATTGCTACCCCTGCGACAAAGGTAGGTTCCTGATTTTGGAAGTCTTTCTCCTCCTGAGGCCATGAACTGTAAACACCCTAACCCACTGCTTCTAAATCATTTTCCTTCCACGTGGAGAGAGCTTGCTGGAGAATGAAGCCAATCCAAAGAGAAGTGAGCTAAGAGACAGAGACTATCTGATTCATGATACAATGTTTTATGAAAAATGTTTAAAAAAGAATTCTTGCACCATTGGAGCATGGAGTTGAATTAATCATAGCCCTCGATTCTTGGCATATATCACCAACGGTCACCACTTCTCATTTTATTTTATTTCATTTTAAAATTATTATTTAGGGAGGGAGGGGAAAAGGGGACAGAGAGAGAGAATCTTAAGCAGGCTCCATGCCCAGGAAGGAGCCCAACGTGGAGCTTGATCTCAAGACTGTGAGATCAATGTTTGAGCCAAAATGAAGTGTTGGACCCTTAACCAACTGAGCCAGTGAGGTGCCCCCCCAACCACCTTTCATTTTAGAATTTATTGCCTTTTCTTAACCCCCATTTCCTCTCACATTCTCCTCCCATTACCTGCCCCTACTTAAATGTATTTCAAGTTTTTCAAAGGTACATGCATGTTGGCAAATATATATTAACATGGTTTTGTATGTGTTTTTAATATAAATAAATGGCGTTGTATGATAGACTTCACTAAGTTCACCCCCCCCTTTTTAAAAACTCAATACTGTGTTTTTAAGTTCTAACAGCACTACTGTATGTTGCTCATTGACCTGATCGTGGATGGGGCTCCTAGCTTGACTCAGGCTGCTTCACACATACACAGTACTGCCCTTGACATTTCATACATGCCAGGGGTACTCCTAGAAGCGGAATTTCTGGACATTTCAGTTACCACTTAAACTATGAATTAATCTTTTTTGCTTAAGCCACTTGGCAATGGATTTGTGTTACTTGCAACCAAAGGACTCCTACCTAATCTTTGTCTGTTGGAGGTGAGGGGCTTCTTGTCCCCTCTGCCTGGCCTCCTCTAATCCCCTTTGGTGAGGCCAATAATAAAGCAGCATTTCTGATGTCCATCCATGCTTTCAGAACAGTAACTGGCTTCTCCTTTGGGAAAAGTCTCATCACCCCTGGTTCACACGGTGGATGATGAGAATCTGTAGGTGTTGTTTTACTGAAAAAGCATTTTAATTTAAAAAATCCATATTAAATGCTCTGAACATAGAGAAATGTTTCCAAACTTTGGAACCGCAATTATGTTTGGGACTCTCTAGAAACGGAAATGTCTATTAATGCTAAAAATACTTCACGAGATCAATCATCTTAACAATAAAATCTTATTAAAACAATATTTTCTCACCACAGGAATGTAAGTTATGAGACCTTGGTTAGGGAGATTTCCTTCTGTGGTACATAGATCTTTCTCCAAATGTTTTTGTTTACTGAACTTTTTGGGGCTTCTCAGAAGTCTTCCCGTCACACACTGCTGCAGAAACTCCCATTCATGACCCAAAAGTCAGTCGAAGTAGCTGAAGAATAATGAATTAGCATTCTATTCCTTGACAATGAGTGTGATAAGATGAAGTTCAATAGGGATAAATTCAAGGAATATAAATCTAGAGCTATTCATTGATGTTAACCCTAACATTGAATGGGTTCAGGAAAATGTAGTTCTGGTTTGACAGCAATTCATTTGAAAAGGAGACAGAGGTGGTAAGTGACCTTGGCTTAATGAGTAACAACAGTTGGAAGAAGCTGTTGGAAGCCCCAGTGCAACTGGAGGCAGCAGGAATCGAAGGGGAGTGCTGTGTTCAGCCTGGGAGGCAGGGGAGGAATCGGTCCCTTCTCTTTTGCTAGTTTTACCATTTCTGGGGAATTTTTCTGAGCTTAAAAGAGACAATGACAAGTGGAAAGCTTTGAAGTGAGGACAACTGGCATGGAAAAGAAATCTAGAACCTGTCATGTCAGCAAACACCAAGATAATACTAGTTGTTTTTAAATATTTGGAAGGCTTGCATGTGAATAATGGTAACACCTTCCATTATATGTAGCACCTCACAATTTTCATAGCTCTTTCATTTTTATTATTTAACCTGATTCTTCCATTGACCTTGTGAAGTAGACCAGGTAGCTATTGCTCTCATTTTAAAAATGAGGACTCTGAGACTCTAAGAGGTTGTTAACTTCATTTCACTCAAAGTGGCCTGTCAGTTGAAGAGGGATACTGGGACTAGAACAGAGGTTTCCTGACCTGTGTTTAATGCTCTTTTAGTTGCCCAAACTTAAGGCTCCATGTTCTGTGCTCTTGTGGAAGGTAAACCCAGGACCAATGGTGTTAGTAAACCAGAAAGCAATAAATCAATGTAAAGAAGACCACACACACACACACACACACACACACACACACCTACACACCCAGCAAGTGCTCTCCAATAATGGAAGGGGTGGCCCCAAAGCTGTGGTGAACTTTGTTATGGATATTCTTCCAGTGGAGATTTGATAATAGCCCCTCAGGGATACTGTAGAAAGGATTCCTCTATAGAAAAAGACATTGGACAATCTTCTTTGTTTTCATAACTGTTATTTTATGTATTGGACCGGGAAGAAAATAATCATATAAATATTCTGGCAACCTGCTATGTTTTCATCTGTCAGTTTGCTAACTAGAGCTAAGATCTGAAAATAAAATTCCATTTGGAAAAATATTATTCTGGCTGGTGGCAAATAAATGACTCATTGATATATTTATGTCAGTCTTATTTCTGTTTATTCTCTGATCAGAAGTACATTGGTGTCAATGTCTCTTGCACTTCAGCCATTTTCTTTAACACCAGTTGTACACAGACAAAAGAATAAGAGAATAATCATGACAAATCAGGCTCTGGGAACAGATTTGCCTGGGCTGAGGGCTAAGTCCTAGTCACCTCAGAGGCTCATCAAGTCTGATGTTTATGCAGCCTCAAGTGTCTTTATTTTTACCGTGTATCTGAAGCTCATGACATGATTGAGGTTAGTAACTATGGAGACTGGAGTGATTTATTTACCACCGAGGAGGTTTAGCACTGACACAATCAGAACAGGCTTCCTCATGCAAACGGGGTCTGCTTATCCTTTATTAGGGGAATCTGTGGGGACGCTGGATGAACGGAACTGAGGAATCTGAGGAGATATTTTAAGTGAAGGCACATGAGCGCAACAGGGAGAAAGAAAGGGCTTGGAGAAGTATGGGGACTGATGTTTCTTCTCACCGCCATGTTTCTGCTTGGCCAGTCTTTTCCTTTTGGAATGCCGTTCTCCATCTGGAATGGTGACTTTCTCCTAGCCTCCCTGACCTTCTACACAAAGCCTTCCCAATAAAAATAACTCACATTTATTTCTCCCTTTTGTGACTGGCCATGTCAGATGGCTTCTGTACCATGCCTCTCTGTGGTGGATTGAACATTTTTATTATCGTTCCCAGGGTTGCCCCACAGGCATTTTGTGTTCTGTTCAAGAGTGTCTGGCCAACAGGGTGAGTAGGGACTGAAATCCAGCCATATTCCTTTCTCCATGCCCATAACCCAAGTAGAGGATAGAGTGCCTTTTCAGATTCTCACAGAACATCAAATGGATTAGTGGTGGCCCTGGTTGTCCCCTAAGTATTTCCCTTGTGTTTGCCAAATCTCTTCAATGAGTTTGTATACCCCTTGAGGGAGCCTATCAGATCTACTTCTGAATACCCCATAGGGCCTGGCCTTGGGTAAATGTTCTTTCATTTGGCTTGAACAGAGACAAGGAGTAAAAGGAGGTCTTCACTCCGGAAGCAAAGCATAGGGAAGATGTTCCACAATGGAGAGAGAAGGGAGAAGTTCCAGGGAAAGAAAGCTGAAGCAAAAGAGTTTGCAAATGCAGAGACCATTTCTTGATCTTGCTTTTTTCCTTATGTTTCAAGGGTACCTTGGTTTTCCACGGCATTTCTGGCTTCTGATCTCTAGTTCTGGCCAACAGCAACTGAGCACACAAGCAAGGGCTCTTCACGGTCTAAGAAGATGAGCCTGTTGGGTCTCTGTTAGCCATGTCTGGCTCCGGCTGGTTGCCAGGGCCGGGCTGGAGGTCTGAGTGATGAAGCCAGGGCCCAGCATCGTTTTGGAGTTGCGAAAGGAAAACAACAGAGATCTGTGATAGATGGCCCGACATATTGCGCTGGATCCTACAGGAGAACCCTCAAGAAAATCCTTCCCATCCCCAATGACATCCCTCTTTATGTTTCAGAATGAAGTTATCCTTTGTCATCACTCAGACACAGCTGTGATTTCAAACTAGGATTTCAGGGGCCACCTACCTCAGACTCCTGTGTCAGAGTCAAGCTTGGCTGACCTTCTTACATTTTTTCACTCTTTTCAGAGTCAATGTAACTTGTGCACGTGACTTAAGAAGCAATCACAGCTGCTTCGTTGCTTCCTCCCTGAAACTTCTACCTCAAACCCCAAACCAAAAATACCATCAACTCACCACTCTTGAGGAAGCCACAGGAAGAGCATGGGCATGCTTAAGTCGTGATTGCAGCCAAATACCCATTGCAAAAAGAAAGAAAAAAAAAAAGCTCATAGAAAGTATGGAGTGCTGAGAGTTGCTTTATTTTTTTGGCCACGAGAAACTAGAACCACTTAGGATAGGCAAGCCTCATCAGCGGGGATGGGTTTTGGACGATCAGAGGAAGCAGAAAGAGCTGCTGTTACTCTCAGGAGAAATGGAGTCCCCTCCCTCTCTGACAGAAGCCCAGACCTCGTTAGCTAATGTCTTTCGCATCTGGGTATAACACAAACACAACTGCGGTATGATGTAGCGTGAGCAGACTAAACAGTAAAAGAAGGCGGGACGCGAAAACGCTGTATCCCCAAATAGACCCATTTTGTTTAAATAAGCCCTGATACCCAAAAATAGCAAAATGAAGAGCCCTTGAAGTCCATGTTGCGAAAACTGCCGACTGTCGACTCATGAGCTTTGCTTTGCTCTGTGGGATGGCAAGGAGGTTTTTTCAGTTTAGTACTTTTCCTCTTCGTAGACCTGAACGAAATAACCTCTGAGGCTTTGGACAAATCATCACTCAGTGTCTCCAAACTCCAGTTAACGGCTCTGTGAAATGGGAATTAAAGTGATACCTTATGGGGTCACTGTGAGGATCCAATGACACATTCCATGCAAAACGCAGTGCCTGGGAGATAGGCTCGATAGACTTTTGCTGTCACGGGGGTTCAGCACAAGGGCCAAGTCCTCAGACTCTAGTGCTGCACGTCTGTCTTTGGATCCTGCCTTGACTGCTCACTGATGATGCAACCTTTGGCAAGTGACTCAACTTCCCTGCTCCTCTGTTTCCTTAACTGTAAAATGTGGAAAAAAGATTACCACCTACCTCGTAAGGTTATTGTGACCACTGCCAGGCACAAAGTGAGGACGGTATAATGTGGTAATTACTTCCATTTTTCTGTAAAGAGAATTTTGGTTCTCCTACTATCTCTCTACTCCCTGAGCCCAATGTTGGAATTCTCTCTCTTTTTAAAAATTTAAGTTACTAGACAAACCTCAATTCACAAAACCTGTGGGACACTGTTCTCTCTCTCCTGTGGCCCCGAGCAAGAACACATCCAGTGGTAAGAAAGTGGTAGAACCTGAAACTTGAGCTGTGCAAGGGCTCTGATAGATTCTACTTGCCCTTCCCCTTTCCCAGATTAACCATGGGGGCTTAGGGGTGGCCTTGAGGATCTGGGGGGACCTGTTGGAGCTCCAGTGCTTCAGCTGAGACCAGGTTCTTGAGGAACATGCCAGAGGCTCAGAGGGGATTCCAGACTGTAGAGCAGAGCAGAAGTCCCAGCTCCACTTCCCCTTCCTTCCTTCCTCCCTCCCTATATCCCTCCTTCCAAAAACGATTTTATTTAGCTGACAGAGAGAGAGAGAGAGAAGGAGAGGGAGAGAGAGCACAAGCAGGGGGAGTGGGAGGCAGAAGGAGAGGGAGAAGCGGGCTCCCTGCTCAGCCCGCTCTATCCCAGGACTCTGGGACCATGACCTGAGCCAAAGGCAAATGCTTAACCAACTGAGCCAGCCAGGCGCCCCTCCATTTTCTAACCAGCCTGACCTTAGTGAATTCCACAGTCTGGGGAGATCCAAGGCTTGGAAAGTCACCCATGGCTGTATAATCTGGAGAAAATGTCCAGACCAGAATTTCATCCAGGGGTAGAGACATTAGCTTTTTTTCAGCGATGGTAGCAGGGTGAGTGCAGGAAAGGAAACTGCTCCTTCATGAGAACTCGCTATGTGTCGGCCCGAGTGTTTTATATGCTGTCTCTCTTTGAACCTATGAGAGCCCAAGGAGGTAAGTGCAAGAATTATCCCCATTTTATAAGTGAGAATATTGAGAATCAGAGGGGTTAAAAAGCATCACACTGACAGTGGTATGGCAGGAGTCTGGGATCAAACTCCATTTTGTGTGATTTCAAAGCCTGTGCCCTGGGCTGAATGTTTCCAGTTGTCTCTTTCTGACCCTCTCCTTTTGCAGATTTCTTCTATTCCTTATTCTGTCCTTTTCAAAACCTCCACCAGAAAAGGCATTTACCATAGACATTTGAGTCTGTGTGAATTTAGATCGATGTGTCACAATTCCAGGGAGAATCTCATTTTACGGTCCTTTACCAGTTATAAAACGAAAGGTTTCATTTCACTGAAGGGGTTGGGGGCATTATTCAGGAAGTAGGGATGCATTTTCAGAAAACTACTCAAAAAATAATGTAATTCTTGCTTGAGGGCTAGCCTTGCTAATAACAATAGCAACAAGAACAACAATTATAATCGCAATGATTCCAACAACCATCGGAATGGCTTGTGCTAGTGTTGAGTGGGCTGTGCTCTTTGTGTCAATCATTGCATTCAGTCCTCACCACAACCCTTAGAGCTGGGCCTTACTTATCCTTATTATCCTTCTCAATTTATACATGAGGAAACTGAGGCTCAGAGAGGTTAAGGACCTTAACCTTAACCTTAAGGATCAGATGGCAGGTAACTGTTAAAGAGCTGGGATTCGAGCCTAAGTGGGTGTGTCTTCAGAGATGGCATGAACTCACCCTCCGTCCCTTACTGTAGAGAACTAACCTATTGGGGGGACCCTTTTGAAGTAGGCCAGAAGTTCTCTTGACCTTCTTTCTTTCTGCAGGCTTCCCTGCCCTTCTGGCACACATTGCCATACAACATGAGGTTAGGTAGAAGAGATGCCTTGACTAAGTCTCCACTTTATAGAAGCAGCAGTGGAATGGTTGTGTTTCTCACATCCCAGCACAAGGACTGCCGAATCCTGTGATCACTGGGAGCATTAACTTATCCACATTCTGTCCTCTTCGTTCTGTACCTTATCTCAGTGGGGTGAGAGTCCCAGGCTCTTTTTCTAGCTACATGGGGATTTATACTAAATAAATATTCCAAGAAGAATTGGGCTAAGGGCTGTCTTCTGCATATGTTCAACTCAAGGACTCCATGTTGGAGTTGAAGTGGTCTGTGGTCCAGGGATTTCATAGGATCATCAGTTTTCTCTGTTTTAGGTCAAGCCCCCAAGACTAATACTCAAAATTCACTTGACACAGTTGTTCATGCTTTCTTGGAAGGAATCAGTTTGTAAAATATAAGAGAAAGCCTGAAGACCATGCTAAGTGTTAGACTGCCTCTTGTGATATTCCCTGTGGGTTCTGTTCAAAGGCACAAGAAAAAGTTCAAGGGTAGTGCACATTTGCTGCGCCACTTGTACACTCTGTGTTTGGTTTTGGCTGTTTGAGTCTGTATATTTGATTCTTCTGTGGAAGAAAAGAAAGCAAATGGGAAGGTTAAGTTCACAAGAAACGTTGATTGTACATAGAATGTGAGCCAGCAGCTTTTGAGTGATGGGTGAGACACCTAGGATGTTATCTTAGAATCGTAAGTATAGATAAGGTGTAAGGAAATCGCTTGTGTGACAGGCAGAAGTCATGAGATGTGTTCCATATAGACAGTAAGTGAGCAGTGTATAAAACATGTTAAAGAAAGAATAAGTGAATTATATGATGGGAAAAGATACAAATGTTCCTTATAGATAGAGAGGGATGGAGAGATCAAGTCATGATCATGCCACCTCTGGGCCGACAGCTGTGTGGTCCCTGGATGACTGCTCATTGGGGACACCCATTTTGGTCCCACATGTCTTCTTCCCAAGAAATGAACATAAAAGCCAGAGCTGCTGCAGGCTAATGGGGAAGCTATAGC
Source organism: Neogale vison (assembly GCF_020171115.1). Taxonomy (NCBI): domain Eukaryota; kingdom Metazoa; phylum Chordata; class Mammalia; order Carnivora; family Mustelidae; genus Neogale; species Neogale vison. Next base: position 15,369,298 of record NC_058093.1, read on the forward strand.
GAAATTGCCCCTGGATCTCTTTGGGAGAAAAAGTGTGTGTCATTATTCCAGGGCACCCTCTGTCTGTTGGCCCCTTTGCTGCAACCTCATCTCTGGTGCTCATAATCACACTGAGAGGCTGATGTGAGAGAGAGAGGGAAAGGGAGAGAAAGAGAGAGGAGAGAGAGGAAGAGAGAGAAGAGGTCTGAGTGGGGTCCTTCGGCCGGCTTGTACTTTATTCTAAGTGTCTTCAATTCTTCCCCTCTGTTTCTCACGCTGTATTTTATTTTTTAAAGATTTATTTATTTATTTGACACCGAGAGAGAGGGGAGGGTGGGGGAAGGAGATCACAAGAAGGGGGAGTGAAAGAGGGAGAAGCCATCTCCTGGTTGAGTAGGGATCCTGATGTGGGGCTTGATCCCAGGATCCGGGATCACGAACTGGCTGAGTCAAAGGCAGATGATTAACTGACTGAGCCACCCAGGTGCCCAGGAAGAGAGGTTTTTTTTTTTTCCTTTCTAATTAACATATAATGCATTATTTGCCCCAGGGTACAGGTCTGTGAATCATCAGTCTTACACAATTCACAGCACTCGCCATAGCACATCCCCTCTCCAGTGTCCATCACCCAGCCACCCTCTCCCTCCCCCTCCCCCCCCCAGCAACCCTCAATTTGTTTTGTGAGATTTAGTCTCTCTCTTTCTTTTTTTTTTTTTAAGATTATTTATTTATTTATTTGACAGCTAGAGATCACGAGTAGGCAGAGAGGCAGGCAGAGAGAGAGAGAGAGGAGGAAGCAGGCTCCCTGCCGAGCAGAGAGCCCGATGTGGGGCTTGATCCCGGGACCCTGGGATCATGACCTGAGCTGAAGGCAGAGGCTCAACCCACTGAGCCACCCAGGCACCCTGAGATTAAGAGTCACTTACGGTTTGTCTCAGGGAGAGAGTCTTAAGCAGACTCTGTGCTGTGCGCAGCGCTGGATATCACGACACTGATAACGGGATCTGAGTGGAAACTGTACTACCCACGTGCCCCCCTCATGGTGTATTTTATTTTTAAAGAATTTTTATATATTTTATTTATTTATTTTAAAGATTTTATTTATTTAAGGATTTTATTTATTATATTTATTTATTTGACAAAGCAAGACATAGAGAGAGAGGGAACACAAGCAGGGGGAGAGGGAGAAGCAAGCTTCTCACTGAACAGGGGGCCCAATGCAGGGCTCAAGTCCAGGACCCTGGGACCAGGACCTGAACCAAAGGCTTAACGATTGAGCCACCCAGGTGCCCCACTCTCATGGTGTATTCTAAATAGATTTACTAAACCATGCAATTCTGAGCATATTCAATTTTGAGGCTTTGAGTCTTTCTGTCTTAGAGCCTTGGGGATGATTTACTTGTTAGGGTTCTCAGAGGTAAATTCCCACATGACATCCGTATTAGACTGTCACCATTTGGATATTTTCACTCACATCATCTGTTTCCTTGGATAAGACTCCAATGGTGGATACTTTTACTCCATCAGAGGACCTAGGAAAGAGCTGTGCCAACAGAGTTTGGAATAGAGGCAAAACCAATTTTGCAGAGCTCCAATGTGTATTGAAAAAGAAAGCAATTGCATAAATGTGTTGTATCACATCCTGAGTATGGTCTTAGGCCCTCTGCCAAGGTAGTCAGTGAACATTTTTTGTGAATTTTATTTTTTTTTAATTAGGAAAATTACCGAACCTCCAGAGTAGCAAGAGAAGGACAGCATGGGCCCTCTGTCATTCATTCAGAGCACATTTGGGAGGAAAGAACAGTGGTGGTTTGCAAAAATGAATCCCTAAATAACAAATGATTTTAATGACTCTGGGTGACTTAGCCGCTCCCATTGAGTGACCACCTCAATAGATTATTTATGCCTTTTGTGTTTTTTCTCATATAGCATCTTTTTTTAATCCCCTCTGCTTATAGCATTCTGTTGTTCATGTATTGTGTTTTAACCACAAACTTTTTGCCACTATCAGTCACATGGTTCTAAAATGAAATACAGATTATAAAAGGAAACACTTCCCACGCACTGAAGAAATGGTTTCCAGCTGGTCTTAAAATTGTCTCTGATTCCCCCTGGATGTAAGCGTTTATCTGCTAATGCTTAGCGCTTGGGACTTCCCCTGCTCAGTGTCCAAAGTGGGAACATGCAGATAAAGCCAATATTTTAAGAGATTAGTTTCTGAGAAACATAAAATTGGATGAAATAAATATCGCACATCTATAAGAGGAAAGTTTTAAGCATCATATGGTGAAATTATGCCTGCCCTCGAAAACAAAAACAAAAACAAAAAACAAAAAACAGACAGCAACAACAGCAAAAAACCAAACTCCCTGTGTCAGAGAATGCAAGGCTTGGTCGCTTTGCGATCAGGAGGCATGAAGTGTGCTCAGAAGGGTTAAGATTATAGTGCGGTGATGCTGTTCCAAGTGATCTGTCAATTCTGGCAGAGGACCCTAGGTCCTCTGATGGAATCCCTATGGAAAATTGTCTGTTTAGAAAAATAAAAAGGATCTGTCAGGTACCCTGGGTCCCCTCCAGGCACTCTGCTGTGTTGGTGGCTCTAAAGGTTTTTCATGTTGTCACAGGTATTCAGGCCTTGGAGATGACTCCTTAGTGGTTGCTAACAGGAAAGGAATTAGGGAGTCATCACTTCCAGGCCACTTTGAGGACCAGGGAGGTCCCTGTGCCTGAATTTATAGATTTAGATAAATGTTCATTTCCCTTTTCATTACACAACTTGTTCTTCCTGCTTGTGGTAATAGGCTTTTATCAGTTATGGGGCTCATTTAAGCCAATCCAGTTTTGGACTTCAACAAGACATATGGTGGCATCTTCCAGGAATATTGTGGAAAAATCACTTTCAAAAAAATAAAGCATTGAAGTGCAAAGTACTAAAGCCCAGAAGAACGCTCCAAGCGGTACCTTTGTTTCTGAAGTGCTCTGACCTTTGCATCCACCAATCATGGACTGTTTTTCCTTCGTTTTAGCTGTCTCTGGCTAAAATGGGTGGGGTGAGTCTCTTTGGACAACAATAGGCAGTTTCTCCCCAGTTAATGGGCACAGTAGTAAGATTTATGTCAGGAAGACTTGCTGGAAAGAACAATGTGGCCTCCCAAAGCCACCTGCTTCCTTAGCAATCACTTTCCAGCTGAAGTCAGAGTGGCACTTCTCAAACAGGATTCCCTCAGAACACTAGGGGTTGTTTCAACCGCTACTGGATTTGATTGCTTTTTAACCATTGCGTATGGTCAAAAAAAAAAAAAAAAAGTGTGAAAAATTCTAGGTTGAACAAATTTCAAGGCATTACTTTCCTGAAAGGTGTTAACAAATATTTAATGTGTTAATGTCTTGGAATGAATGGTTTGCAGAGCACAGTTTGCAGACACGGAGCAAGGGAGAGGACCTGTAGAGAAGTGGTCCATACTGGCTTCCATTACCGTGGGTGTCACTGACCTTTTGAATGCCAGGGGTTAGGCAGTACCAGAGGAGTGACTGGAGGAGAGGAGAAGGAAGAGAGGAAGCAGGATAAAACAGAAATGACGAGGTGTTAGAGATGCTCAGTGACTTAGATTTCTGACTCTTGTGTGTCTGGGGTTGGGGGCCCTTTTGGGTAAGAAGCGTTCCTTCCTCTCTTGCTGTGGAGCAAAACTGACTTGACGTCACCAGGGGAGGATGGCGTTGGATGATATAGCTCTCCGTGGTTTAATCGGGGTTGGCTTCCTTTTCCAAGATGGCTTCTCTTTTCTCAGTTATGTGTATAAAAATGTGTATATTGGAGAATTACCATCTTTTCTTCTGGCCATGAACTTGAGTTTTCTCCTGGATAGAACATAGAGTCACGGAGATTTGGGTGTAAATCCATAGCAAAAGTTCACTGAGAAAAGAAACAAAGGGAATAAAGACATTCCGATATCAAGAAGATGGGGTATGAGGTGGGCAAAGTGAGAGGAGGTTTTAGAAGGCAGAAATGGTGAAGAAAAGGCCACAGCAGAAAGGGGAGAAGGGATTGAATAGTGTGGGAAGACCAAGAGAGAAATTCATTCAAGACTTTCTGGAGGTAGAATCCAGCAAAACAGCTTGCATCAAGTAATATCAGAGAATGGACCCCAGAACTGGTTCATTGTCATTATGAATGACTAGAAAAAGACAAAGGAGTACACAGCAGAAAATAAAAATTCCTCCTTCATACCTCCAGAGATAGCTATTGTTAACTTGTAATATATTTTCCAGATATATATTCATTTTGCAACTATATGTATTTTATGTGACAAAAATCATGCCACATATATAATCTAACATTCCGCATTTAAATTTAAGACTTAATGTGTATACTTTATTTATTTTTTAAAAGATTTCATTTATTTATTTTAGAGAGAGAGCACAAGGGGAAGGGGCAGAGGGAGAGGGAGAAGGAGAGAATCTTAAGCAGATTCCCTGCTGAGCGCCCATGTGGGCCTCGATCCCATGCCCTGGGATCATGACTTGAGCCAAAATCAAGAGTCAGATGCTTAACCCACTGAGCCACCTGGTTGCCCCTCAAAATTTTGACTTTAAAGAATTTATTCAGTGAGGGAAAGTATTCCCCTCCCCCGGAATGAAAACTGGGAGTAGCTCTGTGACTTTGCTAATTACAGTGGCTTACCATTGCCTTAAATCTCCTGATCTCCATTCAGAAATTAAAAAATCCAGTCTGGAATAAGAAGCCACATTCCAGTCTTCGTTTGAAAGCCAGTCCCCTCCCATGGCAGGTGGGCCAGTGGCAGGTTGTGATCAGTTTTTTTCTTGCTGACCTTCCCTCCTCAATAGCTTTTGTTTCTGACCCAGGATGGGGGAAGAATAAGGGGTCAGGGCAGGCGTGGGAAGGTTTCTACTGTCTTAAGATGAACTGGCTTTTGATCTTGATGAAGTCCCAAAAGTTCGTTTTGGTTTTGTTTCCTTTGCCTTTGGAGACACGTCTTGAAAGAAGTTGCTATGGCCGATGGACGAATGGGTAAAGAAGATACGGTCCACATATACAATGGAGTATATTATGCCTCCATCAGAAGGGATGAATACCCAACTTTTGGATCAACATAGATGGGACTGGAAGAGATTATGCTGAGTGAAATAAGCCACGCAGAGAGAGTCAGTTATTGTATGGCTTCACTTACTTGTGGAGCATAAGGAATAACATGGAGGACACTGGGAGAAGGAGAGGAGAAGAGAGTTGGGGGAAATCGGTGGGGGAGACGAACTTTGAGACCGTGGACTCTGAGAGACAAACTGAGGGTTTTAGAAGGGAGGGGGGTAGGGGGATGGGTGAGCCTGGTGGTGGGTATCGAGGAGGGCATGTATTGCATGGAGCACTGGGTGTGGTGAATAAACAATGAATCTTGGAACAGTGAAAAAAAAAAAAAAGATGAACAGGCAGTTTACAGCTGACTCCCTCCCAGGGATGCTCTGCCTTGATGGAGACGTGATTCCCCTGGGCTGACAGCTCTTCCCGTGGCCCCTTGTTTTCCAGCTAGCCACTCTGCACAGACTTTCTCTGTTGGGGTTCCGTCATGAACACCCCTGGTCTTGCATAGCATTCCTATTAACATGACCTCCTATAAACAGTGTTTCTAGGAGTTTCACATCTTGTTCAACGGCACAGTTTCTCTCAAGACACTCTCTTCAAAAACCCTCCTTCTCCTCACTCTCTCTTTGCCATTTATTATCTCCACTGTGAGCCAGGAAGGTAAGAGACACATACAACCAATTTTCAGCTAAATCCTTGAGAAATTTTGCATTTGGACTCACACCTCCCTTGGAATCTTTGCGCTTCAGGTGAAGTCTCAGTTTTAATTCCTGCTACAAAGATGTTTGTATGTATACCTCTGAATTTCTCTTAGGATGGCAATTTACCTTAAGATGGCTTTCTAGAAGGGGAATCATCAGCTGGAAGGACTTGGAACAAGTATTTTCATTCTAAATGCCTGGTTGTTTTCTTCAACTGTGAGACGGAAGGGGGAATGGCTGGGCTAACTCAGGGATGAAACAGGTTGTTATGGGCAAGCTAGACCCTGTGTTAAGTGGTACCAGGGTGGGTATTGGAATTTTTCTATGTACCTATAATTTGCTTATCTGTTTAGTGCCAATAGTTTGAGGTTTTTCACACTGTAGTTCTTCTAAGCAACTCGCAGTACCAGTGTGGAACAGTTACAAAAGGGGCCAGGTCCACAGTTTGCAATGGAGATAGGAAACTCTTGGATAGGGTGTCCACAGAAATATAAATAACAATAATTAACATTTACATAGCACTGAGCATGTGGGGAGGGACCCTTTTAAAACTACGTTGACATATGCTCCTTGCTTTAGACCTCACACCAACTCTATGAAGAGGCACTTTTATTATTCCCATTTTACAGATGAGGAGGCTGAGGCACAGGGAGGTTAAGTAACTGAGGGAGTTCCTAGGTGGCACAGCTGAACGTTGACCCCAAGCTGTTGGGCTGCAGAGTGTGTCTAACCATCGCACGGAGCTGCCTCTGACACCAAACAAAGCACTCTTTCTTGGGATTAAACTCAGAGGTTTTGTTACCTTCCCACGAAAAAGATTGGAAACAATCTCAGAATGCATCTGGTTTGCAGGGGTGACAAGTCTGCAAAAGGAGGGGTGGGTACCCGCTTCACCTTGGTGCTCTGGCTTTGTTTCTCTTCCCCTTGACCCGGAAGTTGGGGCCCACTGTGCTTGTGGTTGTGCCTGGGGCTAAGGGGACACTCACTAAGGGTTGTTGTGTGGCTGAATGAATGGTGGAGTTCTCCTAGACAAGGACACAAATGCCTGCTCTCTGCGTTTGTTTTCTATCTCCTTTTCTCCTAATGCTCTTTAATCAACATGGCAACAGTATAAGCCATCAGGATTGCTCCTGGGTCACACCTGAAGAAGCCGAAGTGTAGAATAAGTAAGGGCTTTCGCCTCTCCAGGGCTGTGCACCTAGTTTCCAGACCACATCGGTCATGCTCCTCTGTTCACCTCATATCTGCCACTTACGTCCTAGGATCTGCCACAAGAGTAACACTATTTGCTTACGTGTGTTCTCTTAAAATAGTCCCCTCAGGAGATGCAACTAGTTTATTCCTACTTAGATGCCTCATACTCAGTCTTGCTATTAAAGTATTTCCTTAGTTCTCCAAGCTGATTGTTCACATCCTTCTCATTAAAATTAAACCAGGGTAATTTCCTCATAACTTAGAACACTTCTGGCTTTGTTAGAAAATCCCTGAATTTGCATCTTCTTTACATGGCACATTTTTAAATTAATTATCCCATTCTTTTTTTTTTTTTTTAAGATTTTATTTATTTACTTGCCAGACAGAGATCACAAGTAGGCAGAGAAGCAGGCAGAGAGAGAGGGAGTGGGAAGCAGGCTCCCCGCTGAGCAGAGAGTTCGATGTGGGGCTCTATCCCAGGACCCTGGGATCATGACCTGATCCGAAGGCAGAGGCTTTAACCTGCTGAGCCACCCAGGCGCCCCTAATTATCCCATTCTTAGATCATCTTTCTGCCTACGAGCCTGGCAGCTCAGAGAAACGTGTCCTGCTTCCAACATTGCAAGAATGGATGCCTTGACCTAGAGGACCTGAGTCCTAGTGCTATCCTGCAACCAGAAGGGGAGAGTATTTTAGCTTCTCCTGAATTTAATTTTCTCCTACATCGAATGAAGAAGTGTGACAGGTCAAAGAAGGTGTTAGTTGTGCCCATCACTAATCTGTCTAGGAATTCCTCCCCACTGGCTCTTAAAGCAGTTCTCAAGCAGGCTCAGTGGATGCATTGCAGGTGGCAGCCAAGGGGAAAACTCATCACTGTCTTGGTAAATATGGACATTCAGCTCCTGCAAGGGTCTATGCCTAACATTTGTGGTCTGGGATAAGAGTGCACATGGAGGCCACATACTTTATGTCTAAATATTTAAAAGTTATAGGTCAAGCTAGCAAACTATTAAATAATATATGTTTTCCTTTCCTACCTTAAAAAAAATACAGCTTCATTGTAACCTGGAATTTTTTTACTCCTCAGCGTTCCATGTTGGAATATGACAGCAGGGTGGAGATCAGCCACTGGCCATGGCTTATCACCTTCCTTCCAATACCTGCAGTCAAATTCTGAAGCACCTATGTGTCTAAGTTCATCTCACACTGCAGTAAAGAGCTGTCCCCCCTCCATCCCTCAGGGTTAGTTCTGAGCACCCTGATGGTGGGCAAGGATTTGGGCAAGAGGATTGTTCATGCCTTGGAAGGCTACTTGGGCAAGTATTCTAGGATCCTGGTCCTGGGTCTTGCAGATTCCTCACCCTGAGAGAAGGGGCATCACTGAGAGAGGGCCAGAGTAGTTTCTCTAGAGGGCAAGGTTGCTCTGACCTGATTGTTCTTCTCCTATAGCTACCACTAAGGGTGCATTCATTCTTTTCATTTAGTGATCATTTATGACCATAAAAGCTGATCACCCCCAAATTTATATTTCCACAGCAACTGAGGGGGTAGAGAGTTTCACAGAGGCAGAATGGTCGTTAGCATCAAATGCAGCAGAAAATTCCAGTAAGCCAAGGCTTGAAACGTGTCCACTGGGAGTGGGAATACAGAGGTCTTTGGTGGCATCGGATAGAACAGGTTCTTAGTTAAGAAAGTGGAAAGGTGTTGAGAGATGAGGAAGTAGATGTACAGAGTGAGGCATATAATGAATTTTTCCAAGGAAGGGATATTTATTAAGGCTCCGTGTTAGAAATTTCACATACTTTTAGTTAATTCTCATGATAATCCTGCAAAAGCAGCACCGTTATCCTCATTTCATAAATGGTATGTCTACATATCTGCGACATGATGTGAATTTCTATATGAATGCAGACTTCCTCCCTGAATTCTAAAACCAGCTAACGCATAAGTAGAAAGTCAAATAATACAGAGAAATAAAAAGGCAAGTCAATAAGCAATACAGCCTTCATAGCTGCTTTTAGTTTCTAGGCAATATTTTATTACACCTTGCCTGTCTCCTTTGTGTAATCTTGGCTCACGGCCTATCTGTTTTATCGTTTGACAGGATTCAAAGTGCTATTTCTAATCTTCAGCAGTAAAGATATTCAAATCACGTGTTTTAAAAAATAATTCACTTCAGACTGTCTCTCTGCAGGGAGGGAGTTTTGATGAACTGAAAACATGGCACTGAGAATTGGAAGCACAAATTTTGGTTCTGATTTTTGCTATTAACAAACTACGGGATTTAGATGAGACAAAACACCCAATCCCTTGAGTTTCCTCAAGGGAAATTCAGAGCCACCTCCTTACGTCAGGCTTCAGGCAATGTGGACTTGAAACAGGTTTATAGACCTTAATCTGACACCTTTGTAGCCAAACACGTTTTAGAAGGGAGTAGAGTTTTTCTGATTTTAGAAAGGAAAATAGCATCTTTTAATCTCACACATGAATATTTCTTTGGCAAGATGCAACTCTTCCCATTATGAGAGAGAGAGAGCGAGCCTTGTTTTCACATAGGTCAGTATAGTAGGCTGAGCAATGGCCACCCAAAGATATCAGGTCCTAATCCTCAGAACCTGCATATGCCACCTTATAAGGGAAATGGATCTTGGTAATATCCTTGAGGGAAGGATTGTGACAGGTGAGGTTACCGGATCATCTGGGTAGGCCCTAAATACCTAAATACTACCAAACATGTAAGAGGAAGACACAGGGAGATTTGATACCCACGGAAGAGAAGGCATCGTGACCGCAGAGGCAGAGATCAGAGTGATGCAGTCACAAGTCAGGGGCTGATGGCAGTCTCGGGAAGCAGGAAGAGGCAGAAACAGATTCTTCTCCAGAGCCGCAGGAGGGAGTGCAGCCTTGTTCACACCTCGATTTTGGCTCAGTGAAGTGGATTTTGTACTCTGGCCTCCAGAACTGTGAGAGAATAAATTTCCCTTGCTTTTTTCCTTTTTTTTTTTTTTTTTTTTAAGATTTTATTTATTTATTTGTGAGAGAGAGAGAGAGAGTGAGAGCGCACAAGCGGGGGGAGCAGCAGGAGGCGAGGGAGAAGCAGACTCCCTGCTAAGCAGGGCTTCATCCCAGGACCTGGGGATCATGACCTGAGCCAAAGGTGGATGCTTAAATGACCTAGCCACCCAGGCGCCCCTTAATTTCTCTTGTTTTAAGTCACCAGGTTTGTGGTAATTTGTGTAGCAGCCCCAGGAAACTAATACGGTCAGGTTTTGCTGCAAAATGAGTTACGAAATAAAAGACAAAGTTTTCAGTTTTTTGCATGTGGGTTAGAAATAGATTGTGGGTCTGTATCTAGGACTGGTACCTGAATATCTTTCAAAGCGATTCTTACGCCTGAAACTATTTGCCACTGTATGTTAACTATACTGGAATTAAAAAAAAAAAGTGGTTGTTACGCTACCTTCAAATTCATAGCGGGTCAGAATGGTGGTGGCGGGGTGGGGAGGGGCTGGCTGCGGCCTCTGCCGGCGCTCTCACTGTGGCAGCGACACTGGGCCACACGGACGGACATGGGAGTTATGTTGGGGGAGGAGGGCAGGGTGGGCCCCTCCAATAACAAACTCTGAGCTGGGGCCCGAGGTGTTTCGCTTAAAATGCACGGCGATTTTTGCCATCATCAGGCAAATAAATGGCAGGCTTCGGGGATTCAAGAAGTGGCTGCGTGTCTCCACAGGTGGCTGATTCTCAACAGCCCAGGTAAAGAAGCACAGGGGAGAGGGTCTGAGTCTCAGGTATCAGGGGAGGTCAAGACGAGGGCTAGGGCATCAAGGGACATGGGTAGCAAATAGATTAACAGAAACTTGGAAAAATAGTAACAGATGCAGAACTCAGGTGTATCAATGTGTGTGCGCGCATGCGAGCGTGTATCCGTTGGCTTCCAGCGTAATGTCACAGGTGAGCACTGCAGCAGTCATCCTGGACCAGAATGATGCGGAGACTCATCAGCACTCAGCCCAAGGAGAGCAGTGCTCAGGCCCCAGAGGACTCACACCAAACTGGATGGACCTGGAAACCGGGAGGAGCGGGATGTGACCGGGTCTAGCAATGGTCAATGAAGGGAAAATCTCCGGGGTCGGGGGTGGGTTGGAGACAACAGTTGCTGACGTTGTCAAGATCTTTGTCTTTTTGTTTGTTTTAAAATCAACTTCCTGACGATAAAATGGTCCTTGTATCAAAATGCAACCAGCAGTCTCTGATGAAATTGTTTGAAATCTCTATTTTAAAACTCATTAAGTTTATCTGAAGGCAATTTGAGAAGTTATGATCTAACCTAAATGGCCAACACAGGGCCTGGTTAAGTAAACGATGGGCATTTGTGCAACCAAACATTTTATAGCCACTAAAATTATGTTTGTAAAGAGTTTCTAAGGGCCTGGGAAAATGTTTATGCTATAATGCTGTGTGAGAAAGGCAGGATACAAGATTGTTTATAGGAGAATGGAGAAACAGAATAAAGACTGCAGGAAAAAACAATCCAGTAGCCCATCCATCAAAATATATTAATACGACTATAGGTTCTGGGTAGTGGGGCTAAGAGTATCTTTTTAAAACACCATCTTTCTAATTTTCCATTTTCCAGATTATCTGTGCCTCACCTTTCTCTTAGGTTTGTGTGTGTGTGTTTTATATGTATTACTAGTGTAATGGAAAGGGCCCAATAAATTCTCCTTTCTGAAAAAGCTTGCATCTAACTTTCTTTAACTTACTTAATTCAAAGCGTTTTGTGTTTTAAGGCAATAATATCCATAAATAAAAATGGTATGGCACGAATCTTTCCAATTATATAAACTCTAGTTACAAAAGGTTAACAAAAAGAGAGAGAGAGAGAGAGAGAGAGAAAAGAAAAAAAAAAAGAAGGATCTCCCTCCCCACCCCCATGAAGCCTAAGAAGAAACAAATTTATATTTTTCTTCTCCAGTAAAGCCAGACCGGCAAGAAGACTGAGGCTGTGGAAAAGCATTCGGAGAATCCTGCTGTGGCGCAACATGGCTTGGATTTGCCCTTTCCACACTTCTGCTGCAGGAAGAGGCTGCTTTCAGAGGGGAGTGTGTATGGAAGGAGAGAAGCCGTCTGGCAGATTTCCTCTAGGGAGTGAAGCCCTCAAGGTTCTTCTCAGGCATTTATCTCTTCCAGGATGCCCTCCCTGCACCCCGCGCTGGAGGAAGTGTCCCTCCTGCTTTCTCAGCAGCCCCTGCAATGCCTCTGTCACCGGTACTCATCACATGACCTTATGTCCCTGACAAGTAGAAGCCCGAAACTGTTTCGCTTAAGGTGGTCTTCTCAGTACCTCGGACATTCCCTGACAGATGACATTACTGAACGAGTATTTGTTCAATGAACTGAGGGATTTTCCAAAATTGTGAAAGTAATTGTATTAGCTCCCTCGGGCTGTCGTGACCAAGCACAGTGGTTGGGTGGCTTAAGACAACAGAAATGTATTCTCTCACAGTTCTGGAAGCCAGCGGAAGTTTGAAATCAAGGTGTGAGTGAAGTTGGTTCCTTCCTGAGGCCCTTTTGGGAGGGTCTGTTCCATGCCTCTCTCATGGCCTCTGACGTTTGCTTGGCCATGCTGGGTGGTGGGTTTTTTTTTTAAGATTTTATCTATTTATTTGACAGAAATCACAAGTAGGCAGAGAGAGAGAGAGAGAGAGAGAGAGAGAGAGAGGAGGAAGCAGGCTCCCCACCGAGCAGAGAGCCTGATGCAGGGCTCCATCCCAGGACCCCGAGACCAGGACCTGAGCAGAAGGCAGAGGCTTTAATCCGCTGAGCCACCCAGGCGCCCCACTGGGTGGTGCTTTGACTTGCAGCTGTATGATCCGATCTCTGCTTCTGTCTTTGCGTAGTGTTCTCCATCTGTGTGTGTGTCTTCTGTGTACACATGTCCCTGTGCTCATGCTTCCCTCTTCTTATGACGAGACCAGTCAGATTGAATTCAGAAGGACCCTACTTCAGTATGAACTCTTTTTTTTTTTTAAGATTTTTAAAATTTATTTGACAGAGAGATAGAGATCCCAAGTAAGGAGGGAGGCAGGCAGAGAGAGAGGCAGAAGCAGGCTCCCCACTGAGCAGAGAGCCTGATGTGGGGCTCGATCCCAGGACCCCGAGATCATGACCTGAGCTGAAGGCAGAAGCTTAACCCACTGAGCCACCCAGGCGCCCTAATATGAACTCATCTTAACTTGATTGCATTTGCAAAGACCTTATTTTCAAATAAGTCATATTCATAGGTAGTGGGGTTGGGACTTGAACATATCTTTTGGGGGGACATGATTCCACCCATAACAGAAACTGCAGAGAACCAGTGGATGTAGCCAGCATAAGGCAATGGCCAGGCAGAGAGGGCACGCGAGGCACTACTAGTCCTTGGTAGCCAGGAGCGGGGGCTGGGTCAGCCTGTGATCCAGAAGGCACAGTGGGGCAGGAAATGGAGGTGGGTGCTAAAAACAAGAAAGGAAGAAACTGAGTCTTAGAAATTCGGCAATGCTGCCAGGCATGGGGCGACAGGAATTTGGGGTTTGTGAGGGAGAAGAGCAATTTCCCAAAGTCGACTTCTATCGTGTCCTCTGCTGTTGCTCACATGACATCTGCCGGTTTTTGGCTCATGGCATCTACTTAACCTCTGGCCCCAGATGTACACGAGGAGTTTGGGCATGAAGTGAAGTAGGTAAGAAAAAAATTCAAGCATTTTTCTCTTCTGAGTTGTAAAAGGAATGAAAATATGTTGGCTCTCAGTATCATAACAGCCTCTGTGGGAAACACACCAGACTGTGCTCTGCCATTGTCCTAATCATGCTTTTTCTGAAAAATAAAACCCATAAATTGGTGACATATTTGGCAGAGATTAAATTCTCGTGAGTGGCTCTATGGTAAATTTTATGTGCAATGCAGAGCACTGGGGCTTGAAGAGCAAAAGAAGACATGCTGTCGTTTCTCTCTGAGCTAGAATTTTAAGAATGTTTATTATTCCTTGTAAAGAGCGTTTATAATAGCCAAATTGGAAACTATCTCAGTAAATGAATGCCCCAATGTGGAATGTCTCCCATAAGCTATTCCTTTGTGAGAGTCATTTTTTTACCCCCTGAAATATCCTATAAACCGTTTGCTGTTTAATCTGAGAAGGATGTAGGACAGAATCTGAACATTTCCATGATAAGAGACCTTACCCCTTGCATTTCTTATCTCTTACTACATATTTCTTGTCCAAGAATATCTAAGCTTAAGATTTTTTAGTCTTGAATATCAGAAAGTGAAAGGAAAACTTGAGGGGTTAAACTGTTCCTACTTGGATGAGGACCACATCCTTTGAGTTTTGTATAGTTGAAGTAAACATATTACAAGTCAAGGAGAAAGACAAAGAGGAGGTGGCATGCCAAGCTGAACCTAAACAAGGCAGAAACCTGGGGGATCTATCAGAATTTCAGGATAAACTACTCTCTTCCCTGCCTCCTGAACAGCAGACTAGAGTTTGCAAAGGAAAAACAAACAAACCAGCAAACAAAGAAACCCAACTGAGAACCACACTGTGTCACGTGCAACAGTAATTTGCAGTTACTTCATGCATGCTTTGAGTCTGTTTTCGATAACCAAGCCTATCTTTTGTAACCCAGGAAAAAAGGAAATATTTGTCCTCCTGAAGGAGCTGGACTGGATTTGAGCATTCCAGCCTCGAAGATAATTGAGACCCGAGAAGTTTTCTTCTTGAGCAAGAGTTCAGAGAAGTTTACACTGACTTCACAATTGGCTCCAACCAAAAGTTTCAGCACCCTTTCACTTAAGATATTAACTTACTTGACCCCTCGTTTGTACATGATGCTGGTTAAGCAAAAAGGGGGCAACATGAAAACATGTTTTAAAAAATCTGGGTTTGAACTATGCCTGGTATGCAAAAATAGTTAATTCTTCAAAACTTGGCATTTAGAGAAGAGGGTGGATTTAAATAGAGGATGACCAGCCGGCTAATTACATGTTGCCGACATTTCCCTCTGGCTACTTACTGGATGAGTCCTGTTTATGTCAAAGGCTGACTCTGTCCTTTAGCCTCTTTCATGGCCAAGAAATGGAATGCCATGCATTTCACTTTAGATGAAATGTTCTGGTGAAACCCAAAGCAACAAAGCCCGCTTCACTTTCCTAGTGGGCCAGACAAGGCAGGTGGTCCTAGAGAGGTTTCAGGACAGGCTGAACATTATAAAGAAAATTCCACC
Organism: Neogale vison; assembly: GCF_020171115.1. Lineage (NCBI taxonomy): Eukaryota > Metazoa > Chordata > Mammalia > Carnivora > Mustelidae > Neogale > Neogale vison. The sequence continues at coordinate 15,384,534 of NC_058093.1, forward strand.
TCACCGTCCTCTCCATGTCCTTTTACAGAGGGCGATTTCTTATCCTTAAGATACTGGGAAGCCAGGAGTGATTGATGGCACGTTCAAGATGGGGTTTTTCAGCATGATAGCAGAGACTGTTTCTCGCAGCCCCATCTACCTCGCTGAGCGCTGTAGATTAAGTGAGAGTAGAGGAGTGGAGAGTGGATTAAGGATGTGAGGTAGGGATGGCTTCTTCTCGTTGCATGATTTAAATAAAACAAAATAAAGAGCTTCCAGGGAACTCTGCAGTGGATTGCTCAGTAAAGGAACCAGGTATAAAATTGATAGAGACTTGGAGAGAATGAGGCATAGAGGCAGAAGGGAAATGAAGGTATTTGTGAGGGCCATATGCTGGATATATCACCTAGGCCCACCCATAGGAGGCTTATCCAAGAGGCAGGCTCTAGTAGGAATTGTAAACTCAAATGCCTCTAGACAGGGACTAGTGGAAAATACAAATACTAGAGAGCGGAAGACCACAGACAATGGTGGGGACTGTGTTGAACTGCAGAACACATATCTGATATAAAGGATTTTAAATAAATTAAAAATAAATTAAAACAGCATGTTGACCAGACAAAACATATCTGTGAGCTGTGTTGTACCCGAGGACCACCAATCTGTGACCCTATCTAGTGAGAACTCAGCATTGAGAATCTTGAATTTTTTAAGCTGTATTTATTTGTTAAAAGTGTCTTGTAGGGTCATCTGGGTAGATCGGTGGGTTAAGCATCTGCCTTCGGCTCAGGTCCTGATCCCAGGATGCTAGGATCCCGTCCCACATCAGGCTCCCTGCCTGCTTCTCCCTCTCCCTCTGCTGCTCCCCCTGCTTGTACTCTCTCTCTCTGTCAAATAAATAAATAAAATCTTAAAAAAAAAAAGTGTCTTGTAAATCCACTTTATATGAGGGAAAGCTACTGTCCAAACTTTCCATCACGATCTAAGATTATGTAAAATTCTTTTCTTCCCCCTGTCCTTTGCCTACTGTCATGAAATGAAGGACATGTCTTTGAAAGGAAGATGTCTGTCCATCTTGGAAGTTGTCGGGAAAAACTGCCCTTCACTTCCTCAATGAGTAGCTGGGAATAAACACTGAGAATCCCCCTCCATTGCCCACTCCAACCTCAGGGGTTATCAGCATACCGGTCCTTAATCCCAGGCACCCTGGGCTTGCTCTCTCCTATGCCCTCCCCAAACCCCAGTGGCACTGCAAAGGAAGCAAACCATCATAACAGTGAGTTTCAAGTCAGCTTTGTGAATAGGGCCGGAAGTTTTTGTTGATTAGAAGGAAAGATTACTTTGTTGCTTTGTATAAATAAATCAAAATAAGTTCCTCCTAAAGTGGGTGCCCTGATGGGGCAAAGCCTGAATGAATAAGATTTACAGCTGGGTTAATAATATTGAGCCAGGGACATAACTATGTTTTTTAAAAATTCCTCTAGGTCTCTAGAGCCGTATTTTTTGAGCTCTCACCTGAGAATTTCTCTCTAAAGTCCTCATTAGGGGTATTGTTAAAAATAGCTTTAATATATGGTATATATTCCTTGAGCACATCAGAGGCTAAACAGTATTGTAGCTCTGTGCTACTGACTTTAGCTTACCCTGTTACTATTATGGAGTTTCCCAGGATCCACTGTGGTCAGGCTGGAGTTTCCGTGCCTATCTTTCCATGGGTTAGACCACAGCCTTCAGGACCTTCTGCTCTAATTACACATAAACATCCATACCCCAGGCTGCTAGAGCAAAAATAGCACTAGCAAATAGTTACTAACACCTTGGTGTGCATCTAGTGGTTGTATATGAAAAGTGAAGTAGAAATAGTATCCGATGACTGATAGAAGAGGGCCGTCAGCGGGGATGGAGTAGAAAGTTGGAAAAGTAGGTTGGAGCCAGCTATAGGCAGTTCTGCTACCTGGGTTGAGAAGGAAAGACATTTTCCTGAATGTAGGAAGTCCTTGAAAGTTTTTGAGTGGAGAAGTGAAATGTGGAAGAAGCTTTTTAGAAAGCTTAACTTGGCAGAGATTCCAAGGTGGTTCAGAGGTGGTAGAGACTATAGGCTTAGAAATTAAGGATAATAAATCCAAGCATTAAACCATCTGGAGGCTTGTAGTAACAATGGGATACTGAGTTATGAGGATGAGTAGCTAATATTAATTGTGTGCTCTCCATATGCCAGCCACTTTGTAAGTGCTTTATAGCATTAATTAATATTTGCAACAACACTTTGACGTGGGTGCTATTGAATATCACTCTTTTTTTAGAGAGGGAAATCGAGTCTCAGAGTAGGAAAGAAAGTTGCTCAGTGTTACTGGTTAGGAAGCACCGGAGTTAGGATGCAAACCCAGGTGTTCTGGTTGCAAGCCTTCATCTTCAACCATGCTCTACACTGCCTTTCAGCAACTGGTGGGTGAGTTTCTTGGTCCCTGGACTTCCCCTGCCATCGTGGCAAGACTGGGACCAAGCCTGGGACCATTGGTATGACTCTGCCTCATTGTCTTATGTTTGTGCCTAGAACTCTACCTCAGACAGCATGCTTGCCCAGTATTTGACTTTGAGACACTCTGAACATTTGCCAGTGCTTGCCTTGATTTCCAAGGAGACTTGGGAGGAAAGCAGGAGAAGATAAGGCACGAATACTATACTAGTATGATGAGAAGTCATGGGAAAGTCATCATATTCTAGCAGAAGAAGGAAAGAAATGCTGATGTTGATGAGGATACCTGCCTGTCCTCCTTGACCTTGACCTCGGGTCAGTGGGTATAGGATGCATTTACTTCCAAAATGGTTGTTTTGGAACTTACTTGCTAAATTTTTGGTGTTTCTCTGGCATCCTTCAGTCAGCATAAGATGAGAAAAAATCTCTTGTGTACTTAAACTGACTACATGTTTTTCTCAAAGCTACTGTGAAAGATCCCCAAACATTTTGAGCCTACAGACAGTCCAGGCCAAAGCAGCTTTGTAAGAACAAAACTGAGAATAGAGATCTGCCATTTAAGTTTCTTCTAACACTACTCTTAAAAGCCTGATGCACAGTCAACCAGAAGGTGGCCTAATTACATCATGTTTAAATTAAGGTAATTCCATATAGGTTTCATAGAACAATTTATATGTATTTTTCTCATTATGAAACTTTCCTATATAAAGAGAGCCATTAACTCTGAGAACATTAATTTTGTCTAGAGCCCTAGACTCTTAGAGTATTACTTCTTAAAATGTGTTTTTATAATAAATACTACAGTACTGAAGGAGTTCTATTGTAGAAAAACAGACAATACTTAATTGCAGACCCAAACTATTTACAAATGATGGTCATATCTACAATGGAGGAACATACACACGTGTTTCATTTCATGTCAATTTCAACAAAAACTGATTGAGGACTTGCATATTATTACCAAATGTGTATCATGTAGTTTTTCTTGCTATGTTGGGTTCTCTGTGCTGAATTAAATCAAGAATAAGTTGTTTATTGTTTTAGCAGAGTGCCCTCCGGTCAGGTCTAACTAGCTGCTCTCAACTGCATCAGCAGATCAACCCATTTATTGATTATCTGTTGAGTAAATTTTTAAGTTGAAACTTTGACCAGGCAATTATTAGAATAGATTTGTTTTGGCAAACAAGCAGATCACAGAGGCAAGCAGGCTTAGAAGGACTATTGAGAAATCTGGAAAACATTTTGTTTAGAAAGTTAAACATATGACTTTATATCACAAGACAAGCATCTAATTCTGAGTGGCTGCAAATAGAGGTTCTCTAATGTTGATATTTAAAGATGGCATTGATAAACTTGTCAGTTTTCTATAAAAATATGTTACTGAGATATATAAGGGTAAGTTTATTAGAAAACTCATGAAACAAGTTTTTAAAATTTCAAAATCATTCTTATTTGATATAGTATGGGTCCAGATTTAGTCAGAATCAATAATAAAAACTAGAACATTTATTTTTTAACAGTAGAGAAAGTCCAGCAAATCCTTGAGGAAAAGTTTAACATTTGGGTCACTCTTCCTAATGATATTCGGTTTGAAGAATTGATATCGATCGAGAACCAAGAATTCTATTTCTGCTTAGGAGTTTTAAAAATTGATTCTGTGAAATCAATTTTTAAGAGCCAACTTTCCCCAAATCCACATTTCTTATTAAATTTTACTTTATTTTACAGCATTTTCTTTAATATTTTGCCCATAGAACTCAGACTTCTTTTCTATTTAAACAATAAAATTCCTTAAAATGGGTTTGGGGCAGACAACATATTAACAACAACGCTTTAAAAAATTTAAAACCATATAATATGCAAATGTCTTATAATTTGGGTGGTACTGTTTGGAAATGTACTTTATTTTCAAGTAGGCTCTATGTCCAACGTGGGGCTCAAGCTCATGACCGTGAGATCAAGACGGCATGCTCTACGCTCCACTGACTGAGCCAGCTAGGCCCCCCCAAACCTCCCGGGTGGTATTGTTTGAAAGAGCCAAGAGCACCCTTCTTCCCCCTTCCCCATACTGGCTCTGGCCCCGGTTCTGTCCAATCCTCTTTCTAGGTGTTTCTGTACCTGTATGGCTACGCTGGCACAGAGACATATGACTTTTGAATTTTCCCCTAGCATTTTAATTCTATTTCCATAACATTAATTTTCTTGATAAAGCAGTAACAGACTTAACAGGACAAATAATGTTTATCTCTGCCAAATGGCTAGTAGTAAATTAACAGTTGAAACAGTCAATTAAGCACAGGTGTCTCATTAGGGACTCTTTTCTCTGGCCTGATGACTCCTGGTCACATTCGGGTAATTCTTTGTTAGTGTCCAGGGGAAAGTAGGAGCTGTGCTACACTCTGTCAGGACCATTAAACAGTTCGTTTCTGTCTCACATTATTGCTTTTATGATCAGAAAGAACAGGCCACTTGAAAGCCCCACTGAGGGTCATCTGAAATGGATTCTGATGACCGTCAACCATGTCCTCTCCTCTTCCCCTCTCCATCCTTCTTGCCCTGTCTTTGACTTTCATCCTTTTTCCTTCTCCTATGTTTGTCAGGCACCCATGGTTGCTGCTGATTTGGGGGATAAAGCATACATACACTTTGCAAGTGGAGTTACATTGGCCAAATGGGTTATACCCAAATGCCAACGAGCACCAATTTCCTGGCCTTGTGCACAGTCAACATGGCAGTCAGAAAGACCCAGGTCTGAATCCACTACCTGTCTGGGGCCATAACCAACTACAGAATTTTTACCTAACTCGGGTTCCTCTTCAGTAAAATGGAAGTAATACAATCTACTTCATATGGCTATTGTGAGGAAATAGCAAAATAATGTACGTAAGCTTTTCTAGCATAATCTCTCAGTGAAGGGTGGTTCTTATCACCATAGGGTCAGCCTTTGCTGGGGGCTGATGTGAAGGAGATGGAGAAAATCTCAGTAGATCTTGATCAGTCCCTTAGCTTCTGGAAAGGCACTTTCAGCACTTGCCCAAGGCTTTGTGAAGAAGTGGAAAAAAGTAGGGATCAAAAGTAAAGGGACCTGGACAATTCATTGGGTAAGATATTTTGAATTAGACAAAGTCCAAAGGGGTAAGCACAAAAAGTTTACAGGACAAAATCAAAATGCTACCACGCCAGATGGGGAAAGGTGGACTTTATCTCAGTAGGGCAGCCCTGATAGAAGGAGTTAAATAAATGCTGTTTATTTATAAAGCCAATACGATAGTGCGATGCATGAAAGGCAAAAGGCAGGAAGCGGCCTGTCAGCTCTTCCCAGCCATGGTCTAACCCAACTGTGGCTACTTTGTGTCTCCCCTCGAAGGAGGATGTGGGGAACTGGCAGAACTCCAGAGAAGAGCAAAAATATAATGAGGGCTTGGAAAATAAGGGCTAAGAGGAAAGGCCAAAGAGCTGTGGGGTTATTTAGTTTAGAGAATAAAGGTCTCAGATTTGAGGGGTCATTATAAGAGAGACATTGGTTTCCCATCTCCACAAATAACAGGACAAGAAGGAAGAAGCTTACATTACACTTCAGAAGGTTTTGGGCCAGAGGATTATTAACAAGCAGGCTCTGGAGGCTCTTCCTGGCAATGGGGGGGAAACAGGATTACTGTACCTTGTGGGTGTGTTTACCCACTCACATTTACAAAGGAAGAACGAAGGTGGTTTTCAAATTCAAGCTTTTCCATTATTTTGAAAACAAACCAGGGGCTCCTTATTTGAAAGTGTTTAGGTTTCCATTTATTAACAAAAAGTTAATCTGAGGGTTTAGGCACAAATTAGATAGGTTTGGGATTTTCCGAGACAAAGCCTTGTCCCGTTAGATTGGTTTTGGCCAACACCAAGTACAATGCTCTTTGAGGCACATCTCCTTATGGAATCACAGATGAAGTGACATTTGACTGTGACTTTTAGAGAGAGTTTGATGAACCCCAGTGCTGGTGTCCATATCATTGCCTGGTCACGCTATAATGAAGGGTTCTCTGCCTGTCATTTACCCCCTGAGGATGGGGATGGAGAAAGTGAGGCTCCACAAGCATTTCAGCTCAGGACGTGGCAGTGTCCAAGTCAGAGGGAGAGGAGCACATTGGCTTTCGTGAGTGTGTGGTCTGTCGATGCTTCCTGCTGTCTTTCAACTTGGGTGACTGGTGGCCTTCTTCAGTTTGGACGCTTCCTCTGCTACTAAGCGAGGCCACATTTGGTCAAAATAGCTTTACTCATCATATTTCTCTTCTCCTTTCCACCTGCTATTCTTTCTGTCATTTCTGTTATTAATTTTGAATTCCATCAGAAATACAGAACAATTATGTTTTGGCATCTTTCCATGTCAGGATATATGATCTACTGTCCTCATTTTAATGACTGCTTTTTTTTATTCCTTGGCCTGGATGTACCATCATTTATTTGTTAAAACATTATGAAAGGATAAACCACTTGAGAGTCTAAGAACTTTCTTTTCATTTTGGTCCTGGGAAAACTTGGAAATTATATGCTTTTGTAGAAAATGATTTGGTTCTTAACCTCAGAAATGTGTATGAGCGTTAGGGAATTTTCCTTGTTTTGGAAATTGTGGATCATATATCATTTATTTAAAGATGGTAAGGATAGTTTAAATGACAAAGGAGAGGACCTGGGACAATTTAGGAAAATTCATTTAGAAGCATAAATTGTGTATCCTCTATATCATTTTGGCTATAGAGGCTAGCTCTCTCTTTCTGATGTTTCCCCTCAGTTTAATTCTTTAGACTTTTTAAGATCTTCTTTTTTTCCATAATTTTCATTATTTTATTTTATTTTTTAAAGATTTTTTATTTATTTATTTGAGAGAGAGAGAGAGAGCATGAGAGGGGAGAAGGTCAGAGGGACAAGCAGACTCCCCATGGAGCTGGGAGCCTGATGTGGGACTCGATCCCGGGACTCCGGGATCATGACCTGAGCCGAAGGCAGTCGCTTAACCAACTGAGCCACCCAGGCGCCCCCATAATTTTCATTATTAAAAACACTTTTTTCTCTTCATTCTCCTCTTGATAGTTTTCTTCCACTTCTCATTACTGAGTTATATATGCTTTTATTATGTGTCAGCACTGGGCTTGAAATTGTTTACATCAAATTCACTTAACCGTAATTTAGAAAGATTGATAATTGTGCTCTTTTAGTAATGATGGAGTCAGCAAGAACAACACATACTCCACGTATAATTAGTTCACTCCCATGATTGGAATAAACTCGATTCTGAGATGTTATCTATTGAGAACCATAAAACTTTTAAATCCTCGAGAGGACATTTGCTAGAGTTGTAAATAATAGAATCTTAGATTGTTAGCCATAAAAGAGGTCTAATTTTGTACAAGAGAAAACAATAGCCCAGGGATCTTTGTGCAAATTAGTTACTTTCATCACAGCAATCAGGTTCGTATAACCTAATGTAAATGATATCATTTCTTTGTTGTACTGATGAAATGAGTCTGTAATGCCTGCTTCCTTTGTTGATTTGGTTTTGGAGGTGTGTACTATAATGCATGCAAAGTTGAAAATGTCTTTTGGACCCTCTAGTCATTTAGTTTATAAGCACAGAAATACTAGTAAAGAAAAAAGAAAAAAGAACAAAGGTCCACATATTTCTTCCAGCTCCTTGGGCTCTTTGGCATGAAGCTTGGTTACAAGTCAGTGGAATCACCTTAGAAACGTCCTCAGAGTTAGTGTTATTGCTTGAGTGGACATGGATAAAAGGCATAGACCTATGTTTCCCCTGCTAGAACATACATCATACGGTAAATAGAATCTTTGACTATTTTTGACTGTCTCTCTGCATCGAAGACCGAAACAGCCAAGTCCAACTCCATATCTACTCTCTCTGACATGGTTATGGTTTTCTGATGATGACAACTCCGCAACGCAAGTCACATCTATGATCTGATACAGAAAAGGTTTTGTTCAGGGTGAGTTACAACCACTTCAATAGAAATACATTTTGAAATATTATCTCTGGAATATATCATTTTATGATATATAAGTCCAGAAGGAAATATATTTCCCTCTTGCCCAAATAAAGTAATTTTCTTGTTTTTCTTTTCTGATTACAAAAATATTAGGTTGATGCAGAAAATCCAAGCGATACAGAAAAGTATTTAAAAAATAAGTCATCTTGGACCCAAGAGATGTTAAAATTTCTCCTGACATCTATGTATTTATTTTAACCATCCGTGTGTGTGTGAGTGTTTATATTTATATACAAGATATCATAGACTTATATACTTTGTTTTTTACTCAGCCATCTGTCATAGAGATTTTCTTTCCTTAAATGAGTATTGAATTCTTTTTAATAGGTTCATAGTAGCCCATCATATGGCTATGTCAGAATTTAACTAATCCCCAGTTAAGAGACATTGGGTTGTTTGCAGTTTATTGGTACAAGCAAGGAGTGAAGATTCTTACGCATGTATCTTTAAGTCAAGAACCTATCAGGAAAGTAGATAAATTCCTAGAAGTCTGGTCCATGTCACTGGTTTGCTTTCCAAAAACTTTTCTTCTTAAATTTTACCAATTTTCATTGCTGCAAAAACATTTGAGAATATAGAAGCAGATTTTTTTAGTTCACTGACTTGAAAGTCTTCAAATATTCAAAATTAATATTCATTACTTTTGACAAACAAATGTCAAATGTTCCTAATGACTAGATTAAAACACGTGCTATTAATGATTAGCAGGCAAAACAAATTTTTCCAACTGTTTGCCAAGCCATCAGGAAAAAAAAAATCACTTTTCTTCTGTGTTCTTACACACAATACTTTGTGTATACTTCTTTGGGAGCCCTTATTTGATTTTGATTTTTATTCTTAGGTATTTTCCCAATTAGATGTTAGCTCCCTGAGGGTAGGAACTGTACCACCATCCTGCAAGGATCTTATAAAGTTTGTCTGTTCCTCAGGAAAATTTGAGGATGGATCAACAGCCACAAAATTTTCCATTTGCTTCTCCCTCATTTAGCAACTTCCGCCTCCCTCTTTTTGCTTGGGTTTTGAAATATAAATGTAATATTTGCCCAAGGCAAATAGACTCGGGGCTTGGAGGCTACATTGTGTAAGAGATGTAAAAATCAGTCTACTTTAACTCTTGGCTCTCTGATTTATGTGCTCTGGGATGCCGGGCAGACTGCTTCACTTCTCTGAATCCTCATTTTCTTCTCTGTAAAATGGGGATAGTAGGTTCTACTTCAAAAAGTGTTGTACAGGGGTGCCTGGGTGGCTCAGTGGGTTAAGCCGCTGCCTTCAGCTCGGGTCATGATCTCAGGGTCTTGGGATGGAGTCCCATATCGGGCTCTCTGCTCAGCAGGGAGCCTGCTTCCCTTCCTTTCTCTGCCTGTCTCTCTGCCTACTTGTGATCTCTCTCTGCCAAATAAATAAATAAAATCTTAAAAAAAAAGTGCTTATAAAAAAGTGTCATACAGATTAAAGGAGGTTATGTCTTAAAGACTTTAGCAAGGTGCCTAGGGTCACACTCGATAAAAAGGAACTATAGCTTTTATTATTTCTTCAAAGGTACAGATGTACTAAAAGAAAAAAAAAAAAAAGGTCAGCTGTTCCTTGCTCTCCACTCAAGTGAAAACCTCAGCGTCTTGAAGGGACACCATCAAAAGCTCCGAATTAACAGGGATTCGGTCTGAAGCTCGTAACAAAATCAACTTGGAACATATGTCCATTGATAAAAATTCATGTTTTTAAAACCAAAAGAGGTGCTCTTTTGGTTTGGAAATAGGGCAAGAATAGGATTGGGCTGGGTACCAATAACCATAAGGTTATTTTATTAAGATAAAAAGTAACTCTGGACAGTCTCTAGTGTAAAGCACCACATTACACAACACCAGGAATAAAAAACGAAACAATGAAAATACAGAATTTGAATTCTGGTGATCTTTGTTCTTTCCTGACTGGTGATCAACTTTTTACAATGACAATCTACTTTTGCCTTTTTGGGCCTGGGACCGTTCTTGGTTTTCACCAGGTTTGCCTCCCTATACTGCAGCATTTGCGTCTGAACTTAGTTCCCGTGGAACAGTTGAGTCTTAAAATGTGGAACACCTTGTAGTCTTGCTCACTAAATTTCCATCCAGTTTCAGCACTTGTTGCTGGAGATGGCTCAGGGAAATGCAACATCATCTCTGTGTCTCATTTCCAATAGTGTGCCCTCCACTTGGGTTTCTTTCTTTCTTTCTTATTTTTTTTTAAGATTTTATTTACTTATTTGACAGAGAGAGAGATCACAAGTAGGCAGAGAGGCAGGCAAAGAGAGTGGGGGAATCAGGCTCCCTGAGGAGCAGAGAGCCCGATGCGGGACTCGATCCCAGGACCCTGAGATCATGACCTGAGCCAAAGGCAGAGGCTTAACCCACTGAGCCACCCAGGTGCCCCCAATTGGGTTTCTTGATTAGAAAGCCACTTATCAACAGTAAATGCACTTCTAAAAAAAAAAAAAAGAAAAAAAAAAAGTCTATGGAGCAAAAGACCGCAGCATCTTCTGCAAAATTCCGCAGAATTCAAATTTGGGTGAGAGATAGCTCTTTTGAAAGGCGGAGTTTTAAAAAGGATCAGCAAAATGCGTGCTTCCTGAGATTAAGTAACTATCCTCTTCTAGGGAAGCAAAGACACTTCTTCCTCTTCCTCGAAGGAAACCAGATCCTGAAGACTTAGCAGAAACACAATGCTTCACTTTCTAAAGGCTTATTACGACAGGATGACAACACTCTCATTTCCATCAGGGTGAAATGCTTCCCGGGGCTCCAAGCCAGCGGGGCTCAGGGTCATTTAGCACTGCTCTAATGTCTGACACAGGCAAATATCTTCATGTTTATGCATTCTCTATTCGTTTAGGAAGCATTTAAAAAACGTTCTTTTGACAGAATCATTAGAAGCAGCAGTCGGGTTGTGCACGTGACCAGGTTTGCTTTCCCCGGTGTGGCTAGACCGTCAGACTGTCTCTAAGCCGCTCTGACTGATGGTACCACCCACTTCCGAGGCCAAAGCAGTTGTCAAATCAGTTGAGTGTGCAGAAGGCCTTTTGGTTCTTTGGTCAAAGAAAACCTGTAATTGGAAAATTCCTCCTTGATTTCGTTGTTTACATAGACGTAAATAACGCTGCCTTGTCTTTTTTCTGGTTATGGGGTATGCAGTCATTCTGATGTTTTGAAGAAGTTAAGTAAGACCCTTACGTAAACATCTTAGGGAAATAGCTAAGATCTAAAGCTTGCAACACTTCATAGTTTTGTCTATTAAAAACTAGACAATTTTTTTTTTTAAAGGTTTCTACCCAGCTGCCCCTGCTCCAGTTATCATTGTGGACTTTTGCCCCAGGAAACTGTCTCTACACAACAGTCACTTCCCAATGAGAACTACCTGAGCACTTAAAATAATACCTCCCACGTGGCCAGGCACAGTGGCTGCTCCGTGACTGGAGTCCTGCCTGCAGGGCACGTGCCTGAGGGGGCAGGCACAGCTGTGTAGCAGGCCTTTGATCCAATAGCAACACTGGGTCTAGCCAATTAGTCAGCTTGGTCTCTAGCAATCGGACATGGCAAATACGTAGCAACTACTTCCAAAGGCTTCTCTCCTTTTTGCTTAGATTGGCAGTGGGGTGAGGATAGGCTGTGGGAAGTCTAAAAGGGAAAACACAGTGTTTATTCATCCATTTCTTGATTATAAATGCAAACATCTCCTAAGTGCTCTGGATGGCCCCAGGCACTGTGCTCAATGTTTTACTATGCTATCTCTCTTAATTCTCACAACAACCAGCAAGCAGGTACATTTCAACCTTCTTGTAGCAGGTGAGGAAACTGAACCTTTGGAGAGGGTACGAAACTCACCCAAGGTCAACAGCATTAAGAGGCAAAGCCGGGACTCCATCCTGATGGGATGCCAAGGCTGTGTTCTTAACCACTGTGCTATACTGCCTCCCTGTGTTAGAACATCTTTGATCTTTTATCCACTGTAGGGTGGAAGGTAAATAGAAGAGAAGAAACCTGCTGGATGCTAGATGCCTGGGGGATACTATTATATATGTTTGCCATTGTATCCACATAGGATTATGGGAAGATACACTAAATTGTTACATATATACAAACGAGGAGGAAACTTAAATAGGCTCCAGCAAATGTAATTCAAGCCGTTTGATCTCTAAAATTTGATTATAATGATCTCCTGCTGTTGCCTCTGTCTGTCACTGGTTTTCTGAAGTGCTCTTTTGTTTTGCACGAACAGTTGTTGCTGAACAATGCCAGCTGCAAGGGAACCATTCATGACATTCCCTCCTCCCCCCCCTCCCTTCCTTCCCCACTCCCTCTGATCCTCCGAAGCGCTATTATTGTGAATTGATATGATTGACAGAGATGGGAAGCTCTCCCGTTTATTTCTCTTACAAAATTTACTGAAGCAAAAGCAACTCCAGAAGAGGCCCCAGCATCGTGTCTGGTTCAGACACAACCCTTCAGGAGTGAAAGCGGCTGCCAATACAATTTAGTTGGAAGATGGAGAGGCAGAAGGAGGAGGAACACTTTGGGGGAATTTTAAGCACTCTGATTCTCATAGTCTCCTATTTTGGGTGCCATGAGGGATAGTTACATCTCAAAGCACAAATTAGAGTAAGGAGAACTTCTGAGATTATGTAATGTCCTCTGTCTGAGACATCAGATTTAGGGTTGATCTAATTGACTTGGGCTACTCATTTCTGAAAATTGCCTCCAGGAAGCAGAGTCACCCTTCAATTCAGCCTCCCCCTTGTTCTGTGTAAGCGAATATGCTCAGGAAACCAAAATCAGAGAACCGCAAAAAATATCCAAAATCTGTATGCATGCCCCGGGTCTTCCATGCAAGTATAAATCTTTTGGTTCTCTTGGAGGCTCTCAGTCTTCTGCATTAGGCTTTCAAGTGCTGGAAGTGCCAGCAACACCAATGCAGGGCTTCAAAGAACCAAAACCACCCCAGCATTTCCATGATGATAGAACAATATCTCTTGGTATTGGCAAAAGTAACTCCAGCAGGAGCACCACGCCTGGGCTTGCCGCTCCGCGTGGTCTGTGTTTGAGAAAGGCCGTTGGTGCCCTCACTTTGTTGGTGAAACAAAGTGTTGACAGTTTCAGAAAACAAGCGATCTGATCTCTCTTTGTTGCTGATCCGCCGACGTCCCGTCTTTTACTCTTTGCAAGATGAATCCCAACAGACCTCGGGAACAGTATAGATATACTCTGTTGCAGCAAAGATCATTTTTACAAAATTTCGTTAAGATGATCCAATGCCGGGATGTCATAGCCTACCATTTTGAAAAATGCTGCCTGGTACCCCTGAAAAGTAAATCATGGTAAAAGACCAGAATGAAAGAAACAGAACTGCATGGGAGGTGCTTTGCCAGGTGGCCCCGCCCAGGCATCTAACAGCAGACCTTGAGCCTTGTTCCTGTGGGGCCACAAGGCTGGGTTGCTTTTTGCTTTGGTGACACTCAGTTGGACATGAGAGAGCTTGGTGAGGCCTGGACAATGAGTCAAAAGTTGCAATGGATTCTTATAGTGTGATGATTTTGAGGTGGGTATGTTGGAAAAATCATTAAAATGTATGTACTTAAAAGCTGGGGCTTATTCATTGTGAAAAGATCAGGTCGGCAAGTGCCTGCCCTGCATTTAGAAAAGCTTGTGGTGTTATCACACCTTAGGCAGAACGACTCAAGTGATTTGAGGGAGATTAGACAAGTTTATTTTATTCTTATGCACATTAATTTAGGAATTTGGCTGGAAGACTTTCCCTTTTCCTTGAAGCCGATGTCTAAAGTCGGTCCCTCTTAAAAATGCAGAATTCATTTTCTTCAACTTTCTTAGTATCGTAGCCAAATTAAATGCTGAGTAGTCTTGAGAAATGGATTTGAAAGAGAAAGGATGAATAAAACCCAGCCAATTTCATTCAGAGTTAGCCTGAGCTTAATGCTTACATGCAGTGTGGCTCGGGCAAAGCTACCTGGTTCAAGCACTTGCTGACAATCTACCATGTACCAAGTCTATATCCTAGACTCTGGGGATAATAAAACAGTGAACAAGACAGGTAAGTTCCGGCTGTCACTGATCTGAAATTTTAGTGGGAGGGGCAAATGATAAATAAGTATTCAAATAAAGATAGAGGGAGAGGAATAGAATGATCTGGTGAGTAGGGAGCCATGATGCTAATTCAAGACGGGTATTCAGGGAAGTTCTTTGGATAAAGTGACCTTTGAACGGAGGATTGATGAGCCATGTAGGCATCTCAGGTAACCATATTCCAGGTTGGAGAACATGGAAGGCAAAGAACCTGAGGCAAACTCCCTTTCTGACTCTGGGTTCATCAATGGGACTTGCTTTGGCCCATGGAATGTTCCTAAACACAATGGCAAGCAATGATTTGAAAAACGTGTGTTTCTTCTTGCTGTCTTGCATGATTGGGTGTATTTTCTTTTTTCAAGTCTGTCTTGTCACAAGGACATGGCTAACCCACCTGAGATGTATGAGAAACACGTGGAGAAACATTGGAGCTCAAATCCAGCTGACAGCCAGCCAAGTCCTAAACGGTGAGCCGCAGAAGTGCTTCCCAGCGTATACCTTGACTACAGACACGTGAGTGACTCAAGTTGAGGCTAGGAAAGTCACCCACTGACCCATAGACTTAGGAGCACTACTAAATGTCTACTGTTTTAAGCCACAGAGTGGGGATGGTTTGTTTTGCAGCACCATTTGGGAGATAGACAATAGTGACAGGCACTCAAGGTTCTTTGCACATGGCCTTGCCCACCTTTTTAGCTTCCTGTCCCAACAACCCAATGCATTTTAAGTTCTAGACTACTGGTTTATCTGAAACTCCTGAAATGGGACACAGCCCCTTATGAACTTCTATACACGTTACTCCCATTTCTGAAAGGCACTTCACGCCCATCTTTGCCTGGGCAACTGTCCTTCTATTAAGGCTCAGGTCAGGTGTTGCTTCTCTGGAAAGTCATCCTGATGCCCCATTTTGGGTTGAGTGGTTCTTCCCTGTGCCCACACGAGCATCTCTAGTACAGAAGGGCACACTCATGATGACAATGTAATCTGCCAAGTGTTCTCTCTCCCCTAGGAGCAGAAGCTTCCTGAAGCCAGAGACTGTATTCTCTGTATCCTGAATGTAATGTTTGGCATAAAATCTCATCTCTACATACACTTTAAGCTTATTAAAGACATTGATTTACCTTAATGTAGCAGAGTTCTAAGTCTCACAAAGAAAGGAAGAATTTTAAGAGAACAGGGCAGGCTTCACAGAAGAGGTAGAAGAGTTAGTAGGTGGAGTTAGTAGGTGGAGAGGGTTTGTGAGGTAGAAAACAGTTCAGGCCGAAGTAGTAGCCACAAATAATGGCAAAGTGTTAGGCTGCTGGCTGAAGCAGGAAGTACTGCGAACAGGTGTAATAAGAGGCAGGGCCATTTTGTGGGGCTTTGAACAGCACGTGAAGGCATTTGGGCTTCATTTTGCGGGAGAGTGACACCATAAGAACCATATTTTGATGGGTTACTTTGGAAGCTGTATATAGGTTATTTTAGGGGTCGGAAGACAAAGAGACTGGATCTGTGGAACTATCTACATGTGACATTTAGAACAATTCAGACAAAAGGCAACGGTGAGAGTGGGAATGTGTCAGGATATATACAACACAGTAATTAAATGTGGGAGCTGGGAAAGGGGACATAACCAGAGACTACTCTTAGATTTCTCTCCTAGTATCTAGGGAAAAAGAACAGGCTTAATAGAACTTTAAAACCAGTTTGGACATACTGGGTTTGAAATGCATGTAGGTGGAGATCTCTAGCCAGCAGAGACAAATGTGGACTTGTTGCTGAGCTAAGAACTGGCGCATTTGGGGATCTTTTGTCCAGAAAGGATTGTTGGAGAAACAAAGCCTAGGGAGATGAGAAGTTCGCGGGCTGATTCTTGCATAATGCCTTTATTCAGGGGACAATAAGAGAATGTGGGGCATGCAAAGGAGACAGATACAGTGGAAACCAGAGTCACATAGAGTAGCTGGTGGACAGTGCAAAGTAGGAGCCTAAGTTGGAATGCGGTACCAGTTTCAGATAGGAAGAAAAGCTGATGGGAATGATGACTGAGAAGGGGCTAATGGATTTGATCATGCTGGTGTCTTTGAGAAAAGAATGTTTTGGTCTATTGTTATGGATTTTGAAGTCAAATGGTAAGGACCGAGTTGAGATAGATGAGAAGGTGGAGACAGACAGATTCCAAGAAGTTTGATAAAGAGAAGAAAAACTGAGAAAATAGTAGCCGAGGGTCAAGAAAAGGCATCCTTATGATTTGGACATTTGTGTAGATAAAGGGGTGGAGTGGGGGTGGATTAGAATAAGGGATGGCTCAACAGCTCTCAGAGGCCAATGTTTAGAGAAGCAATGTCCACAATTGCCAAAATATGGAAAGAGTCCAGATGTCCACAGATTGATGAATGGATAGAGAAGATGTAGGGGTGTGTGTATGTGTGTGTGTGTGTGTATGTATGTATGTATGTATGTACAATGGAATATTACTTGGCCATCAAAAAGAATGAAATCTTGCCATTTGCAATGACCTGGTTGGAATTAGAGTGTATTATGCTCAGTGAAATAAGTCAGTTACAGAAAGACAAATACCATATGATTTCACTCTTATGTAGAAGTTAAGAAAGAAAAACAGATGAACATGGGGGAAGGGAAGGAAAAGTAAAACAAGATCAAAACAGGGAGGGAGGCAAACTATAAGAGATTTTTAACTATAGGAGACAGACTGAGGGTTGCTGGAGGAAAGGTGGGTGGGGGGTGGGGTAACTGGGTAGAGCGGGGTACTTGATGTAAGGAGCACTGGGTATTATATGCAACTGATGAATCACTAAATTCTACCCTGAAAAAAAAATAGAATTGAGAACACATAAGGAGAAGTTTGCCTTTAGAAAGGGAAACTGCACTTCTTTTCTTGATACAGAATACGGAAGAGGAGTATTTATCCTTCACTGTTATGGGGGACAACCATGGCTTCACACAGTTTGTATTTGGGCCACACCCAGAGAGACAAAATATCACAGGTGATCAGCCACTTGACATGGTATGAGAACAGTCACTTTTTTTTTTTTTAAGATTTTATTTATTTATTTGACAGAGAGAGCACAAGCAGGCAGAGAGGCAGGCAGAGAGAGAGGAGGAAGCAGGCTCCCTGCTGAGCAGAGAGCCTGATGTGGGGCTCGATCCCAGGACCCTGATATCATGACCTGAGCTGAAGGCAGTGGCTTAACCACTGAGCCACCCAGGCGCCCGAGAACAGTCACTTTTAAACTTCTTGTCTTAGAGGTTAAAAGGATTAAAAAAAAAAATGAAATGTGAGTATATTAGTCTTGTCAACAACCCACTATTTTTTTTAAACATATAACAAGGGAATATCAAACTGTAAAGGGATAAAACAAAAACATATGGCTTTCTAAAGGGTGGGAAACCAAGCAGATGATATTTATCAAATGCTAGTTTATTCTTAATAATCAGCTTTGCTTAGGTCTCCAAAATTTGGGGTATTGGGAATGGATAGTAAATCTGAAGTATTATAAGCACAACAATTATATACTCTTTACATGGATTGTTCCCTCATTTGGCTATTTAGTATTTTATAAAATAGAAAAGCTTTATAGCTAGCTTCAAAAATAGACCCATAACTGTGTATATAAATATTTACTTCCATGTGTGGTTAAGCCTGCAGAAGTTACATATACGTGACAATATTTGTATTGAAGTAGTAGAAATTTATAGATAATTTAAATTCATTCATGAAAATTCCCTTCAGTGTGGTTAATGATTCTATGACAAAACGACTGTCAAGAATTGATTGTCGAACCAAGTCTTTTCTTTTTTTTTTTTTTAAGAATTTTTAAAATTTATTTGACAGAGATCACAAGTAGGCAGAAAGGCAGGCAGAGAGAGAGGAGGAAGCAGGCTCCCCACTGAGCAGAGAGCCCGATGCGGGGCTTGACCCCAGGACCCTGGGATCATGACCTGAGCCGAAGGCAGAGGCTTTAACCTACTGAGCCACCCAGGTGCCCCAAGTCTTTTCTTTATATAAGGAGCAGGTGATGTGGGGTTTCTAACTGCTATGTTGGTTTGGTTTAAGGTATTTCTAATAATCTAAGTCTGCTCTGACTTTTATTAAAATGTTTGGGTGACTTGTAATTTTTTTTCACCGAGGTTGCCAAGATATGGGTGAAAAAAGACTAAGGGCAAGCAAGGTTGTTACAGGTGGATGGACATTCTCTCTGGTGGCTTTCATGTCGGTTGCAGGAAGTGAACTATCTGTCCCCTGCCCCACCCCCAAACTCCTTTCCTTGTGCCCTTGCACAGAGGTTGATGATGTTCTGTGAGGACCAGCTGGGGAGTTGCTGGGGCCCTCAAAAAGGAGGGCTGCTTTGATCTCTGCTCAACCCTCATCTCTTGGGTCATGTCTCTCTTTTTTTTTGTCATGGGAAAGGCGATGTCCCTTTTGGTGGATTCCTGGACAAAGAAGAAAGGCTGTCCCTGCACTTTTGACTGTGGGGTGCTTGGCTGTGTGTCCCAGTTCAGATTCCAACACACCCTATATTGAAGAGGAAGCTTACAAGTCTGAACTGGTTTGGGCAAGTAGGAGTGAAAGCATTTTACTTCTAAACTTTTTGTGCTTTACGCCCCAAGGGAAACACCTTTAATATTGACCCCTACTCTCTGCTCTGCAGGGAGCCTGCTCCCCTTCCTCTCTGCCTGCCTCTCTTCCTACCTTTGATCTCTGTCAAATAAATAAATAAAATCTTAAAAAAAAAACACCCCACTGGAACCCTAATACAGAACATTAGAAAATTTGTTTTTTTGATGAAGAAAATCCTTGATGCACAGAATAGGTGATACCAGCAACCCTGTTTCCCTAGATGGTTGTTATTTAATCTATTTAATAAATTTTGAATTCTTTGGAGATAAAGCAAAATATAAGGAAAAATAGGACAAAAAGGAAGATGAGAGGGTTTTTTTTCTTTTTGCTATTATTGTTTAGAGATACCAAGATATAGAAATTATCATTCCTTTCTTTTTTTAAAAAATATTTTATTTATTTATTTGAGGGAGAGAGAGAGAGAGAGAGAGAGAGTAGGGGAGAGCAGAGGGAGAAGGAAACAATTGCCAGCAGACTCCATACTGAGCACAGAGCTGGACGCAGGGCTTGATCCTACAACCCTGAGATCATAACTTGGGCCAAAATCAAGAGTTGGACCCTTAAATGACTGTGCCATGGGAGCCCCTATGGTGTTTATAATTCTTAACAAAAGTTCCAAGAACATCTGATTTTTTAAAAATAGTGTAAACAAAACTGAAAAAGAGAAGAATTCTATTTTCTGTGGGATGTTCAGGGACGGGTATCCTAATGGGTTTCACTTAAGTGTCAAAGAGAAAATTCGTGTGTCACTCAAATTTAGTTCTGCTCCCATTTTCTAGAACTTTAAGAGCTGATACGGGAGCTACGGCAGGGCTTCCCATTTTTTTCCTGATGGTTCCCAGGCCAAGTCTCCATTTCTTCCAGCTCTTTTTGGCCCTTCTCCATCAGGCAACTAGAGCACTAATCCATTCTTTCCATGTCCATGTATAGGGAGGTAAGACAGGGATGAACCACACATTCCTATCCTCTAATAGGATATGTTTGCGAATAATCTAAGTCCTGATGGTTTAGTTTTCCACTTGAAGTTTTGATGGCTCTTGGGAGGTTCATTCTTGATATTTTGAATATATTGTGTGTAGCTCTTTCTATTTATATGCATTTGCACGTGTCTGAGTTCATATCACCCCCTTAAATACCTTAGTGAATTTCCATCATCCTCAGATAAACCCCAAGCTCCTTAGCATGCCTGGAATCTCCTTTCTTTCATTCTTTGTCTGGTTGATCTTTCCTCTGTGTATGGGTTCAGCTTAGCATACATCATTTACAGGAAATGTCTTAGGTCCCAGGATGTGTGCAGGCACCTACCTCGTCTCTGTTCTTGTATCATTAGCCCATTATAATAAAGTGATTCGTGGATAGCTTGGTTCAGCCAACACTTTTTGGGCACTTATATTACTGATTGATCTATCATAGCCACTGCCTCTGGAAATGAATGGGTGAGTACTGGTGCTCTGCTGTGGCCAGCTGCTTGGACAAATCAAAACCAAAGTCCCTGGCTGGAAAGTACTCATGAAAGAAATTGAGGAAGACACAAAGAAATGGAAAAATGTTCCATGCTCCTGGATTGGAAGAATAAATATTGTGAAGATGTCTATTCTACCTAAAGCAATCTACACATTTAATGCAATTCCTAACAAAGTACCATCCATCTTTTTCAAAGAAATGGAACAAATAATCCTAAAATTTATATGGAACCAGAGAAGACCTCAAATAGCCAAAGGAATATTGAAAAAGAAAGCCAAAGTTGGTGGCATCACAATTCCAGACTTTAAGCTCTGTTACAAAGCTGTCATCATCAAGACAGTATGGTACTGGCACAAAACAGACACATAGATCAATGGAACAGAATAGAGAGCCCAGAAATAGACCCTCAACTCTATGGTCAACTAATCTTTGACAAAGCAGGAAAGAATGTCCAATGGAAAAAAGACAGCCTCTTCAACAAATGGTGTTGGGAAAATTGGACAGCCACATGCATAAAAATGAAATTGGACCACTTCCTTACACCACACATGAAAATAGACTCAAAATGGATGAAGGACCTCAATGTGAGAAAGAAATCCATCAAAATCCTTGAGGAGAACACAGGCAGCAACCTCTTCGACCTCAGCCGCAACAACGTCTTCCTAGGAACATCGCCAAAGGCAAGGGAAGCAAGGGCAAAAATGAACTATTGGGATTTCATCAAGATCAAAAGTTTTTGCACAGCAAAGGAAACAATTAACAAAACCAAAAGACAACTGACAGAATGGGAGAAGATATTTGCAAACAACATATCAGATAAAGGGCTAGTATCCAAAATCTATAAAGAACTTAGCAAACTCAACACCCAAAGAACAAGTAATCCAATCAAGAGATGGGCAGAGGACATGAACAGACATTTCTGCAAAGAAGACATCTAGATGGCCAACAGACACATGATAAAGTGCTCCACATTACTCGGCATCAGGGAAATACAAATCAAAACCACAATGAGATATCACCTCACACCAGTCAGAATGGCTAAAATCAATAAGTCAAGAAATGACAGATGCTGGTGAGGATGTGGAGAAAGGGGAACCCTCCTAAACTGTTGGTGGTAATGCAAGCTGGTGAAGCCCCTCTGGAAAACAGCATGGAGGTTCCTCAAAAAGTTGAAAATAGAGCTACCCTATGACCCAGCAATTGCACTATTTGGTATTTACCCTAAAGATACAAACGTAGTGATCCAAAGGGGCACGTGCACCCTAATGTTTATAGCAACAATGTCTACAATAGCCAAACTATGGAAAGAACCTAGATGACCATCAACAGATGAATGGATAAGAAGATATGGTATATATACACAATGGAATACTATGAAGCCATCCAAAGAAATGAAATCTTGCCATTTGCAATGACGTGGATGAAACTAGAGGGTATCATGCTTAGTGAAATAAGTCAATCAGAGAAAGACAACTATCACATGATCTCCCTGATATGAGGAAGTGGAGATGCAGTGTGGGAGGTTAGGGGGGTAGAAGAAGAATAAATGAAACAAGATGGGATCTGGAGGGAAACAAACCGTAAGTGCCTCTTAATCTCACAAAACAAACTGAAGGTTGCTGGGGGTAGGGGGGTCGGGAAAGGGGGTGGAGTTATGGACATTGGGAAGGGTATGTGCTATGGTGAGTGCTGTGAAGTATGTAAACCTGGCGATTCACAGACCTATACCCCTGGGGATAAAAATACATTATATGTTTATAAATAATAATAATAATAATAATAAATAAATAAATTAAATAAAAAATAGTCCCCGGCTGGGTTTGCCAACACCAGTGCGGAATAAATTTGGATGAACTCACTGTAAGAGAAAGAACAACTCAAGAGACGAGGGATTGGAAAAAGAAAGGGAAGAATTTATTTGGGGGGCCACAGCCAGGGGAGGTGGCAGGCTCAGCCTTAACATCTATCCTGCAAGATAGATACCTGGAGTTTTATAGAGAGAGATTTGGATGGGGGTCGTGGCTATGTGAAAGAGAGCAGGCAGAGAGAGCACGTGCTCACAGGTGGGGGTTGGAAAGTGTTCAGCATGTGATCATGGGCAGCGAAGGGAATATGGTCTAGACATTCCATTGCTATCAGGGCTTTTCTGGCCTGGTGACTGGAGTATTGTGGTCACTGCAAAATATCTTGGTCAATGCCTCCAAGTGCGATAAGAAGAAAGAACAATGGGTTTCAGTTAGAGCATGGGTTAAGTGGTCTTGTCTATTTCTGGTTCTAACCGTTGTGGTCTATATTTGAGCACGAGGGCCCATGGACACTCATTGGGCTGGCACCTGGTTCGGGGATTGTTATACAATAGACTTTATAAATGTTTATGCAATCAAAACATATGTATATTATTTTTAGTTTTAGGATGAAGCTTGATGAGTTACTCATGAGTGAAAATGCCTTTAGAGAGCAATGTAATGTGGTTAAAAAAAAAAAAAAAAAAGACCCCACTGGAATTATAAGAAGAACAGCTACAGGTGTGACTAACAGCCTAGATTTCAGAGTCAAACTACCTTGTGCAAATCCTGACTCTTCTGCAAGCTGGTTTTGTGATATCAGGCCAATTACCCAGTCTCCTCACATCTCACCGATAGGAGAGAAATCACAACAATGTCTGGTCGTTCCTTGAAAGGGAGGTGTAAGCAAAGCGACTTTGGAAGCCTAGAGGAGTCTTGAAAGACCAAAGAAAAAGGCCAGATCCAGCTTGACAAGAAATGATTTGTTAAAGGGACTTAGGGACAGAAGTGAGTCTTGGGTGGGGACAAAATGAGTAGTGTCCACACCCCCACCTCCTGTAAAAGCTGCTTTGGTAGCCCTAACGGCTGGGGAGTATGTGCAAGGAGACCACCCTGGAGGGAATGTTTGAGGATCATAGTCATGGTAGCTCCAGAACTGACCAAAGATGTTATGCTCCAAGGGAACTTAAGGGTGTGGTTAAATGAAAAGAAAGAATGTGGGACAGTGAATAGTTGTGCTCAAGAAGGCTTCAGGTCAGAGTGGTCACCATGGTGGGTCTGTCCAAGATGGTATTTGTCTGGTTCACGCACTGGTCCACAAGGCTAACGAGAGGGACAAAGGAGCGGCCTACCTGGTGGCTCAGGTGTTTAAGCGTCTGACTCTTGGTTCTGGCTTAGGGGATGATATCATGGGTCATGAGATCTAGCCTTGTGGTGGGCTCTGCCCTCAGTGGGGAGTCTGCCCAAAGATTCTTTCCCTCTGCCCCTTACCCCTGTATGCACTCTCTCTCTCTCAAATAAATAAATAAATCTTAAAAGAAGAAAGTCACAATGAAAAAAAAAAAGAGGCAATTTACTCAGATAATAAGCATTTGTAAAGTTGTTTCTCCTCAAATTAGTGTGTGTGACACAGGGGGAAAAAAGGGAGGTTTAATAAAGGAATGTGTGTTTAATTTGTTAGATGAAAGGTCAGGAGTTGCTTAGATATTTTTTAGATTTCTGTGCCCTGATTGCCATGAAAGTCAATGAAATTTTGAATGTTGAGCAGATGACTAGTTTTTCTGCTGGACCCCATATGCACAACTCTAAAACAGAATTCAAGGCTGACTATAGTTTCAAGATTGATAACTTCATAAAACACGTTTCAACTTTGAAGGACATAGCTGTGAATTAATTCTTTATGTCTTGCAGAGTACTGTAGATTATTTATAGTAAAAAAGTTGGGCAAGGTTAAAAAAAAAAATGAGCAAATGGCCTGGTTAGATCTAAATTTAAATTTGATGGAAACCAAACTTGTACCTTTGCTCCCAGTACCATTACACTTGTTTTGGGATCCCATTAGACTATGGTTTCCTATAGTTTATTTCCTGTTACATTTCTGTCACATTTGTTATATTTTCTCCCTATCAGCTGTCTTCTGGCATCATTTCCTTATGAGCCAGTCAACGTATACTGGCCTATCCCTTTGATTACTTTCACCATCTTATTTTACCTCTCTGACCCTCTGTCCTCCGTTTGCTCTCATCCAACAAATCCTAAACCCTAGCTAAATCCAACATCTGACAGAACTCTTTATCATTTTACTCTGAACATGTGTTACTATGTTTAGGTGTGTGTATTGTAAGACATCTGTTGCTGCATTTTGTTTTGTTTTTAATCCAATCTGAAAAATACCTATTTTTAAACTGGTGGGTATAGCTCATTTTTGTTCATTGTGATTACTGACTTATTTGGGCATATTTATATCACTGTTGGGGGAGATTTTATAATGATTTTCTTTTTTTTTTTCCACTTTTTTGGTATCAATTAATTTTTCTTTAGAACTATTTCTCCCTCAATTTATGCTAAAAGTTTATATATTTCTCATTTTTTGATGGTTACTTTTACATTTTTAACATAACTGCTTAATAAGATCTAACATTTAAAATATTTCTATTTTCCCTCAGAACAACATAAGTGCTATGGCATGTTTGAACTGTGGCAAACCCATCCCATATTTCAGGTTATTGGTGTCTAGAATTTTAGTTCAACTTTCTTTTTATTTCACCCAGCTAGTCATTATACTAACAAAATCTTAATTTTATATAAAATGTGTGCAATATTTAATGTATATCATTTGTATTTACATATATAGAGAAAACTGCAGAAATGATAACTTTACAATGTGATACATTTTCTCAAAGGGAATGTAACTCATGTCACAACCACTAGATCATGAAATAGAATATTACTAGTATTCTAGTAATATTCTTGTGGCTTTTCTCACTCACTAACCTTCTGAAAGGTAATCATAATCCTAACTTCCATCGTCATTGGTTAGTTTTGTTGGTGTTGAACTTTCTCTCAACTTTATTTTTGTGAGATTCCTCCACATTGTTGGGTCTAGTCAAAGTTTGTTCCCATTGCTGTAAAATATCCCATTATTTGAATACCTATATCTTATTTATCTATTGTCTATTGATGGACATTTAGGTTGTCTTCAGTTTGTCTATTACACATAGTCCATTACGAACATCTTGTACGTTTCTTTTGTATTTCTTTCTGGGTATATGCTCTGGGTATGTGTTTATATAAGCCCATTTCTCTTGCATACATAGAGAATTGGCATTGCTGTGTCATGAATTACACAAGTCACACTTTCACCAATAATGTATGAGAGTTCCAGTTGCCTCACTTCCTCACCAAGACTTGCTGTTGTGAGTCTTTCAAATTTTAGCCATTCTGGAGGCTATGTAGTTTATTTTCACTTATTAGTTATTTCTTGATGACTAGTGAGGTTGATCACCTCTTCCCATGTTTATTGGTCATTAGGATATCTGTTTTTATGAAGTGCCTGCTCAGATTCTTTCTGAGCTTTGTGCTTGTTGATGATGAGCTTATTTCTAGCTGGGATTTGCTTTTGCCTATGGAGCCCTGTGTAATTTAGGTTGTAAGTATGTACTATAGAGTGCTTTGTGAATGTGACCTACTGAGATGTCCTGCACTTGATCCTGCTGGCACTCTTAGATGTTTGGCTTGGGATTCTAGCCCATTGTGCATAGTACAGATTTGGGCTTCTCACCTGGGTGGGGCATTTGCTTGGTGTATCAATTTCTTTTCTTTTCTTTCTTCTTGACTTTTTAAAGTAGGCTCCATGGAGCCCAGCGCCAGGCTCAAGTTCACGACCCTGAGATCAAGACCCAAGCTGAGATCAAGAGTCGAATGCTTAACTGACTGAGACAGCCAGGTGCCCCGGTGTACCCATTTCTTAAAAGGAGAGTTCTTCTGTTTTCATCCAAAGATGGAGACAAATAGCACATTTCCTCACTGCTTCTTTAGAATGATAGCTAGAGACTTTCTAGATTAGCACTGTCCAATAAAACGTCTTGTGATGATAGAAGTGTTCTAGATCTGTGCCTTCTAATGTATTAGCCACTGGCCACAGGTAGTTATTAAGTACTTGAAATGTGTGACTGAGGAATTAAATTTTGAGTTTCATGGGCCCAGCATGCTTCTGCTGCACAACTCTGCTAAAATTTTGAATTTTATTTAATTTAAATTTAATTGTCATTTTCAGCTGTCACCTACCATACTAGATAGTGTGGTTCTAGACTAATTTTCATGGACTGGGAAGCCCATTGAAGATTGTGGCTATATGCACTGGTCTCTGCTTCAACTCCTCTCATTATTCAGGCCCTAGACCTTGTCTCTTGTGCTCACTCTGCCGCCCAGCTTGTAAACTCTGAACCCTTAGACTACAGTAGCATCAACTGGAGTTGTCTTTCCTTCTCTGATAAAGCTCAACTATGTGTTGCATATTTTTGCAACATTGTGTTTGAGTGTTTGAGTGTTCATAATGGAGAGGGGATAAATGTTAACTCAGTCTGCAGCTCCAGTTCTCATGTGGCTTGTCAAGCCACTTGCCATTTACCTTCTGTTACCATCACCCTGTGGAGATTTTCACTGCTAATGGCACTCTACATCATTATCTTTAATGCTTTCCTACATGTCCTTAGAAAGCTTTGGCTTTGTTGACCACTGATTTCTTTTTTCGAGAGAGAAAGAGAGAGAGCGAGAGAGCGATCATGGGTCAGTGGGGGTGGGGTGGTGGGGTGGGGACGAGAGAAAGGAAGGGGAAGAGAGAAAATCCCAAGCAGGCTCCACCCCCATTGCAGAGCCTGACATGGAGCCTGATCTCCTGACCTTGAGATTATGACCTGAGAAGAAATCAAGACTTGGATGCTTAACTGGCTGAGCCACCCAGGCACCCTGACCACGGATTTCTTAAAGCAGTTCCCTAATTTCTTCCAAAGCTCTACTGTTTTCTTTATACCTATATTGATTCTCCTTTTTAGGTTCCTTCCAGGATTTCTCCTCTTCTTCTTTTTTAATTGAAGTATAATTAACATACAGTGTTGTGTGAGTTTCAGGTATACAATAAAATGATTCAACAATTATATACATTACTCAGTGTAGGACTTTTCTTCCTATGCTTACCTCCTTCAATACTCAGTCTCCTTCCTTCCTTCCTTCCATCCTTTCTTTCTTCCTTCCTTCTATGTATTATTTTCCCATGGTGATTTCTTTCAAATTTATAACTTCAACAATATTTTATAAGTTTATTAATCCCAAATTTATTGTAATTTTTGAAGTCTTAGATGATATATTTCACTATTTTCATTTCTCCATTGCTTTACTGCTCATCCTTGCAAAAACAAAATCCAAAATGCAAAGAATAGATTTTTCTAGGCTCACAAGGCTCAAGGGGAAGTGATGAGAATCCAATGAAGAAATAGCTGCATAGTGGATCTTGGCAGACATGGCTTGGCCCTTTGACTCAGTGCCCCCTTGATTTGTCTCCAGTGAAATTGTAAGGGATTGCGGAATTCTGGGATGTTAGCATTAGGAGGAATCTTAGAGCGACTCTTTGGTTTATTTCCCAGGTGAGTGAGTAGTGAGTGGCAGAGCTGGTCCTAGAACCCAGGTCATCCAGAGATGCTCTTTCTGCAGCTACCCCCAGACTAATCACATGGGTCTCCTTCCCTCAGTCTGAGTTAGTTTAACTTAAGGAAACTAGGGGACATCCCTGTTTCTAGATGGTGTAATAACTGATAGGAAATTCCAGCAGATTTCAGTTCTATCACTTGTTAAAATTAATATATAATGGTAAAACATCCTGTATGTAGCAACTGAAACATCAAAACCATTTATATATATATACTTAAAATATTTATGTATACATCCTTAAAAATCCTCATATTTTCCTTTAGTGATCATTTAATTGTGTGTGTTGAAAAAGATACTATTAAGAGAAACTTTGAAACTTTTTTCCCTCTCATCACATGTCTGTTCTAGCCAGTATTTATGGGGGCAACATTATTCTTCCCCAGTAACTATATCTCCCTATTTCCTCTAAAGGTCATGTGAAAGACTGTGGATAATTCAGAATACTTCTACAGTGAGAAAAAAATACCTCATATTTAAATCAATTCAATCCTCTTCCTGACATCTAGTCTGTATCTAGGACACATCTGGACATTGGAAACATCCAAATTTGACTGAGTTTTCAATTTTCAGCATAATATTTGGTAAATAGAAGAAGGAGGAAATGATAATACCCCCCCCTTTTTTTTAAAGCAACAGCATTTCAGTGGGGCTTGTCTACCCATAGCAAAGCCCTTATTTCTTGCCTTGTCAGACTTGCCCAGCATTGGTGAAGAAGGCTCACATTCAAAGGGTGTGGTTTTTGAGGTTGCCACATGGCCTTGCCATGACTTAAAATATCTCTCCCTGGCTGCCGCCTGGACTGGGGAAGGACCAAACACAAGACACATTGACCTCAGAACTTGGTGCCGTATGATTGAAACCTTTTTCAGGATACTCCCCAAGTTTCTGTTGCAAAGTATCTGGAGCACTTTCAGCCTGAAACCAGCATCCTGACCCTCTCCTCCTCCCTTTAGTCAAGCAGAGGGTGATAATTAATTTTGGGCACAGAGCGTGAATGCTGACTTTCATTGTTCCCCTGAGGACAGTAATCTTTAACTACTCTCTAGAAGAAAGGCTTCCTTCTTCAGCCTAATCCTTTGGAAATTATGTGACTAAAAGGTAAATAGAAATGCCATGGGGAAACTTTTCTGAAAATCTATATATATAGGCTGGTCCTGGGGGTACCTGGCAGGGGTGAAGGAAGAAGCCTCAAATATACAATTCAGGTCCAATCCCTTACTGTGCGTAGTAACATAGGAAATTTGCTTCAAGTTATTAAATGATCATGTCTTTAAACATTTAGAAAAAATAGTCATCTTGAAGGAAAAGGCAAAAAGATTCTTTAGAGAAGGATTTTTTTTTCAATTTATAGAAAAGAAAATGAGATAAATTGGTATGAAAAGAGAAAGATAAACATATTGCAAGGGAGACTTTATTCATCAAACATTTATTGAGCACCCAGTTTGTGCCCAAGATAGGTCTAGGTTCTAGAGATATAACAGTCAGTGGATAGTCAGACATGTTCTTTGGCCTCATAGACTTCCTGCTGTGTGTGACAAGAGACCTAACCCAGTGTGTGCACGTGAAGAGGAATTCCCAGTCTGTGTGTGTGTGTGTGTGTGTGTGTGTGTGAGAAGAGAAATCAGAGGAGATTTCTCTCAAGACCTGAATGGAGTTGGACAAAGTCACCAATTTAGTTTGGCTTCATTTTCAATGATCTTGTTACAAAACCAAACAAAACTGGTTCAAATTTATTTTTTTCTACACTTCACTGGTTGCCTGATAGAGACACAATTCTGATTTCAATAGGAGGCAATCAGATTGCTATCTCTCTCTCTAGCCCCCTTACATGGAGGAGATATATTATTTCTTGTATCCCTGTGTACTATGATTAATTGTTTTATATACTGGTCTCCTCCTCTGAATCATGAGTCTCTTAGTCTATGTCCTGCACAAAGGAGCTCTGTGATGAGTAAATAAAGAAGTCAAGATGGATGAATAACATAAATTGATATGCTTGACACATCATTTTGCACTAATAAAAAAGAATATCAAAATGTCCTTCCTCCCATACAACTTATTCACTCCTTAACAAATTTACTGAGCATCTACTATGTGTAGGTACTGTTTTGTCATGGGAATGTCATGGTGAGCAAAGTAGGCATGGTGTTTGTTCTTGTGAAGCAGACAGACTGACCGAAGAAGACAGACTTTATATAAATAATCAACAGGTATCTAATTTCTAACTCTACCAAAGGGGACAATGTAGGTAAAAATATTGAAATAAAAGATTTTAGCACAAAATGGCAGGAACACTTAAAGTTTTGTTAAATTTTTTGATGTCTGTAAGAAATGTAATTCATGTTTTCTTCCTCTCTCCTCTTCTATACTCCTGCAGAGATGAAGTTTCTAAACTCAAGATGCATAATTTCTATGGGAAATTATGGGAAAGGGTAAAAATTAGTATTTATTTTAGATATTTTCAGCTGCTTGGCTTGGTTCAGATGCTAATGGCAAAAACCACTTTTTCATAAACACTAGTCTGATTTTCCCTAAAGTTGTTTCCCAATGGTCTTGATACTTAGTGAGTCAGAACCTTGTTTTGAATGGAAGTTTTGGAGCTCAAAAAATTATCAACATCTATAATCAGGGTGTACATTCTTGCATATTGAGCTTGTGAAAGGATACATAGTTACAGAGATAGAAAATAAGTGCAGTAGTCATTTGCACTGCTTTCCAAATGTCAGGAAGACTACTCTTAGAAGCTTATGGAATAATTATACATGACACAGCATATTTTTATTTCTGGCTCCAGATCTAAGAAAAATAACTTAAAATAACTTCAGTACTGAAGGTGAACACTGGAAGAGCAAAGTGACCTCTTTAATATAGTAAGACAGCACACTACTCTTAAGTTGATGTTTCATAGCTCCTTTTGAAAATTGTGGATATAAATTAGGGAAAAAACCCAGCATTCTTTTCTTTTCTATTTTTTGTCTTGTTTGTCTTTTTTTCTTTTCTTTTATCCCCCCTGAATGCTATCATGTGGGCCTCTGGACTGTGTTGCTAATAATTAATAATACATATGTTACTGACAGTAAACAAGCATGGAGCGGGGGGGGGCACATGAAGTGATGTGTGGTCATACTGGACAGTACTTTTCACAGGTGCTGTATTTTCTCTAGTCGAGGAAACTGCTGATCATTTGAAAAGGAAAGGTGTGGGGCACCTGGGTGGCTCAGTGGGTTAAACCTCTGCCTTTGGCTCGGGTCATGAACTCAGGGTCCAGGTCATGAACTCAGGGTCCTGGGATCAAGCCCTGCATCGGGCTCTCTGCTCAGCAGGGAGCCTGCTTCCCCCCATACCCCCACCTGCCTCTCTGCCTACTTATGCTCTCTTGCTCTCTCTGTCAAGTAAGTAAATAAAATCTTTAAAAAAAAATGGAAAGGCTTATTTGTTACTCTTGCCTAATATCATGCTATCCTTGATGAAAATATGATCTTTAGTCCTAGTCTGGTATTGAATTGCTTGCCATTTTTATAAAAACTGGAGAGTGAAATTGGTTAAGAATAAGGATAGTTAATTAAGAAAGATGGCATAAAAGAAATGAAACATTACTGACAGCCCCACAATTTAAATAGACCACTTCCCCAAATCCGTAGGCCCTGTGTTCACCTTGTCAGCCACAGATTACAGCCGAATAAGGATTGTATTATAGAAGCATACAGTAGAGTGGGGGTTACCAAGGTGGGGAGGTGAGGGAGTGGGGAGATGCTGATCAAAGGGTACAAAGTTGTAGTCATGTGGGATGACTGAGTCTAGAGATGTAATATACAACATGACGACTATAGCTAGTAATGCTGTATTGAATATGGAAATTTTGGTACAAGAGTAGATCTCAAGTGCTTTCACCATACACACACGCACACACAGAAGGTAATTATATGAGGAGATGATATGTTAATTAGCTTGACTATAGTTATCATTTCACTATGTATATGTATATCAAGTTATTGTGTTGTATACTTTATATATATATTTTTAAAGATTTTATTTGTTTATTTGACAAATAAACAAATAGCAGAGTAGCAGAGAGGCAGGCAGAGAGAGAGAGAGAGAGGGAAGCAGGCTCCCCGCTGAGCAGAGAGCCCGATGCGGGACTTGATCCCAGAACCCTGAGATCATGACCTGAGCCAAGGCAGCGGCTCAACCCACTGAGCCACCCAGGCGCCCTGTGCTGTATACTTTAAATATACACAATTTTTATGTAAAAAAATCATATATAGGATGTACTTCATATGCCCTAAATCATGTATTTTCAATAGTGTGATAACCTTCCCAAGGAGATGACAACTGGTTCTTGTGTGTATGTGTATACAATATTACTTTTTAATGTATAAGCATATGGGCTTGTATAAACAGACATAAATTATATCTATGATATTAACTTTCATGGGGTAGGGAGTAAGTAGAAAAAAATGTCTAAAAATGTTCCTGGGTTGGGAGCTATAATGAAAATAAATAGTTTAGAAACAGTGCCCTTCATGTTATCTTCATGCTGTACAGAGGAGATAATCTACTTCTATGCAAATTTACTTTCACTTAATACCGTAGTTATACTATGGTATATAGTACATAGTTTATACTATAGCAGTAACTAGGAAATGACCATGATGGGATGAGGCCAAGTGGTAGCATGGTTAATAAAAGATGGAAGGTGCTGAGGCAAATTGATAGGCTTCTTAACAGCCTCACTATAAATCTAACAAACCTGGGCTCAAATAGACTCTGTATTGTCAATAATGAAGTGGTAGGAAGTAAATCTTTTTTTGCTTATTTACAGAATCTTTTTGACAGGATCTATATCTTTCACGTGTACGTGTACAGTAGACATTCTTTTAACTGACTCCCAAGAAACTTACTTGCCAGACTAAGAGAGGTTCTCCACACTCTCTGTAATACTCCATGGCTGACATCCATGGCACGTTGAACACTCCAGAGTGGTAGGCTACACTGTTATAACCCACACTTCTGTTCTCGCAGGCGGATTATATGTTTACTAAGAGACAGCTTGGTTCATTCCCAAACCTGTTAATACCATTTGCATTTTTTCCTATATTTAGTTTTTATTTAATGAAATAGCAGGTAAGCCTATGAAAACAAAAAGAAAGAGGATTATTGTTTCCACAAACACCAGGTTGAATACTTTAGAAAGAGTCAATAAAGAGAGTCTCAAATTTAAACTGAGAACAGTCAAAAAAGTTGTGTGCTTATCCCCACCCAGCCATGCTCAATTATAGGTACAGAAAAAGTAGGGCTTTGAATTTGACCAGGCTTGGGGTTTTGCCAGAGGACTATGAAGGAAGGAGAGAAGGTCTAGGGAGTTAAGGTGTATGTGAGTTAGAGAGTATAGTAACTGATCTTGTCCTTAAGCTGGATAAGGAGGAACATGAGAATACAAATGGCAGGAGAGAAAGGATGGTA
Source organism: Neogale vison (assembly GCF_020171115.1). NCBI lineage: Eukaryota > Metazoa > Chordata > Mammalia > Carnivora > Mustelidae > Neogale > Neogale vison. The sequence continues at coordinate 15,418,184 of NC_058093.1, forward strand.
GGCATGGTCGACTAGAGGGGTTTGAGGTACTAGAATCATCAGGAATATTGGAGATTGTAATTGGTTGGAGAATGAATGCTTAAAATTGAGATTATGGAAGGGGTACAGTCAATGGTAATGACAAGATAGGATTGGGTGGCCCAAGTTTTGTAGAGGACAACTCAATAGGAGTGAATAGAAAGGTTATGAGAGATCACATTCTATTGGAAGGATATTGAAATCACCAAGAATTACTCCAGGAATAGGGTTGAAGGGAGATAGCAAAATGGCTCAAGGAATCAAGAGGTGACATTCAATTTGGTGAGTGGCAATTTAGTAAGTGCGGGACGTGCTCAGAAGACAGAGAGCACTGGCCTGCCATGCTGGGAAAATCGTGGAGCAATGCAGTTATGCCTGAGTGTCGAAGGTTGAAGAGTAGGGTCGGGATAAATGGAGGGGATGGGGAAGGTGTTTCAGGTGAGGGTCATAGAATGAGCAAAGGACAACAGGCAGGAAGGAGTGTGATGTATTTCCGAGGTCAGTGAGTTTACTGGGTGTGGTGGCTTTGGACTGTGAAAGGTTTGAAATGCTGGATTGAGGCTTTTTGTTTTTGTGCTTTTCACTTTTTTTTTGCAGAAAAGTAACTATTGTTTGGCTATTGCCTTCTCTCAGAGTGCTGATCTTTACCGATGCTATCTTGTGAGCCAGAATTCATTCTTGCATTGAAATTTAAGGTGGTGAGAAATTGTCTATACTTGTAAACACTGGTAAATAGGCAAACACATTGAAATATAAAAGGGCAGATGGAAATAAGTTAGTTAGAAAACAAAAATTGAGTCTGAGCCCAAGTTCATGTAGAGGCTATGTTTGCAGAAGCTTGTGCCTGGTAAACCTCAGATTCTTTATCTTCGAACACTGATCTTAGAGTTCTTTATCTTATAATGTCACTCCTTCACTTCTGTGATTTTTTTTTTCCATAGAACTAAAAGTGAACTAAGTTAATTCTACCACCTCCACTTCCCTTTGACTTTCCATTCACTATTTTTATAAAGTACAATAACAATCTTCTGATTTGAGTGGAGATATTTTACCATCCAGAGAACCTGTAGGAAGAGACAGCCTGACCAGGGTCTTCTATTTTTTTTAGCTAGAACAACACAGAAAGCCAAGTTATCAGAAAGTTTCTAGGTGAAGTGTAATTAGAAGACCGGTCATTTTTTTGTTTGTGACATCAGGCTCTGCATGCTTAATGTGTCCATTCCCAAAAGGATTTTCTGTTACTCTTTTTTTTTTTTTAAAGATTTTATTTATTTATCTGAGACAGAGAGAGAGAGAGAGAGAGCATGCATGAGCAGGGGGTAGGGTAGAGGGAGAAGGAGAAGCTGACTTCCTGCTGAGCAGGGAGCCAGTACATGGAGCTCTATCTCAGGACACAGGGATCATGACCTGAGCCAACAGCAGATGCTTAACTGACAGAGCCACCCAGGTGCCTCTTTCTATTACTCTCCATCACTTATTCCAATCAGGGTCCTTGGCACACTCAAAGATATCACTGAAGAGAGGTTAACAAAAGGACTCTATAGGGGTGAGGGCAGGGTGAAGGGTACTCACCAAGGTGATGAAGCACCCAGGGAACTAGCAGTGTTGGGGTGCTGTTACTGCTCCTAGGTCTGAAGGGACACGGAGAACAAGTAGTGTTAGAGAACCCAGCATGAACATAGCCATGGGAAGGGCAGCCATCAGGAGCTGTGGCCATAAGGAGAGGAATGCAGCCACTGCCCAAAACTCGCCAGTCAGGGAAGGAGCAGACAGAATAAACACTCCAGATTCACTCTGTCCCCACCCTCGGGCTTCTCCCATGGCTGGAACCCAGCTGGACGGCGAGAGAGTCCAGATGATGCAGCCAAAATGGCCAGCCTCCCGACGCCCAGCAAAGAAGAAAAAATGAAGACTAGGTCTGGAGAGGAAAAAAAAGAACAACCAGACCATTATTCTTTTGACTCTTCAATTCTCCAGAGTTTCATGTGCTTTCAATTCCTCCCCAAAGCAGCACTTCCTTAAGATTCTGAAAAATTAAAAATCTAAAAAGATTCTTTTTGTTATTAAGCCAATGTTAGAGTTTTGAAGAAGGCTCCGTAAATAGAATATACTAGGACAGAATCCAAATGAATGGCAGGTGGAAGCCAAAATAGCTTGTTTGTGATTGGTCACCTTAGGTTGCAGGGAATGACTTAGCGTGAGGACCTCTGAGTCTACCACCTGAGCCCAGAATTCATCAGTCTCCTCTGGCACCAAACCGTGTTGGGGAGAATCTATTTCCGGAGGAGAGTAGAGAATGCCTGCTTCCTGTGGGCAATTTGCCTCCTCTCCCCAAAGGAGGAAAGGTCTACTTACCAGGGCAGAGCTGGAAGCTTTAAGTCTAACTTGTACCCCTTGATGGCAGCTCTTTCTCAGGAGGGAGAGGGGGTGAGACTGGGCCGCACCTGCCTAGATCTTCTTCCCAAATCTACTAGGCAGAGAGTTCTCTCTACTCCCTGGGAGCAGAGTGTGTTAAGAATATTAGAGGGGACTGCCTTTTCTTGACCACATTTTCTCATTAATTGATTCATTCAACTTACAGACTTCTAGGAGCTGGACACCCAAATGCTGGAAATGCAAAGATGGATAGGATGTGATTTATCCCTGGATGGTGAACTGGTGATCAGAAGAATAGACAGTAGTTGTTGAAGGTAGACCTTAAGGCGGGGCATGTTTTTCATTCATTCGTCATGAAATACTGACAGCCACTGTATTAGACAGATACCACTGCTAAATTTATTTTGTAGATGAAGAAGTTGAGGCTTGGCAAGTTTCAGGAACTTGCTCCAAGTCGCAGAAACTGGTGACAGAGCTGGGATTCAAATCTAGGTAGTTTGGCCCCAGACCTAGTCTTCTTGACCTCATCCTATGTCACAGGCCAGGAAGGACAGGCCTGTGAACAAGTCGTCACAGTGTAATGAATGGAGTAAGTGCTCCTGGAGGGATGTCCCATGTGCTAAGGGAGCAGAGGAAGAAGTGACTAAACAGGCCTGGGTGCATATTTGTGCAAAATCCCTTGTCCATTGTCAGAAATTAACACAGTGGAGTCGTTTTAGGGCATGCTTCATTATTACTATACACAGATGAAGATATAGAGCTCAATTCATGTCATCCCGCTGATTCTCCAAAGCAGAACAGCACTTGAAATAATTTCTTCCTGACATCTTGGATCCGTTCCAAGAGCTCTGTTCCAGCTTTTGGACAAGGCAGAAACAGGAAGAGGATGTCCTAATGTTCCCTGACTAGAGATCTCGGTTGGAAGTTGGAATAGTTTTGTGATTAAAATCGTTGTTGTTAGGACTCTATTGTCCTATACTATACATATGAGTGATCAACTATATTAAAAAATCAGCCATGATACATGTACTATAAAAATCACTAAAATCCACTGCAGCTGCACCTGTGTGGCTCAGTCAGTTAAGCATCTGCCTTCAGCTCAGGTCATGATTTCAGGGTCCTGAGATCAAGCCCCCAGTCAGGCTCCATGCTTATTGGGGAGTCTGCCTCTCCCTCTCTCTCTGCCCCTTCCACTGATGTGCTCTCTTTCTCTCTCTAAAAAATAAATAAAATCTTTAAAAAATCCACTTTAAATGGGTATACTTTCATACTTTATAAATCTTATGTCAAATGATGATGATTTTCTCATTTAATGTGGGATTTTCTCACTTTTTTTTTGCTATGACTTTATCATAATTTAGTACTAATATATCAGAATTTCTGCTAATAAGACAACAAATTTACTTTTCGATATCATCCTTCTAGGTAGGCATTATTGCAATTTGGCTTCATTTCATGACTCACTTCACAGCTTATCTTTAAGACATTAAACATCCATATCTTCGGTTTTTATGTCACTCGATTCTAGAGTAAATATCACTAAGTTTATATGACCAGATCACATACTATAAACAGGTGCTGTTGTCTGCTGCCAAGTGATGGCCCATTCATGCCAGGATATTAAGCACATCCTGAAGTTGGGTGTAAACACCAGGTGGGATTCTAATCCATTAAGCATAGAGCCCCTCACTCTTTTCCTCCTTGATGAATGAAAATCTCTGGGAAGTCCCTGCTCAGGAATTTTCTATACCTTTTGAAGTCTATGAGTCTCACTCCAAAATGACTCAGGAAGAGGGCTGGATAAATTACTCCCCCGCCTCCTTTACTCACAACCTATTTCTTGGAGTGACCTCACAAGCTCACGGAAAAAAGTCCAGGTTGGCATGTAGCCCTTTCTTGTTCTAGGTTACTCTTTTGGGGTTTCAAGGTTGGAGAAATCCTCCTTTCTGTCCAAAGTTGAAATTGCCTGAGACTTTGTGTCCCTGACTAATGAGTACATTTTTTTCCTACTAGGGCTGTAGAGAAGCCAGAATGAGACAAGGTGATTCTTACAACCACGGGATAACCTCTAGGTCTTAAGGTAGCCAAAGTCATGTCTTTGGTTTGAATAAATGATGACAATATTCAGAACCAACCAAAGCCAGCAGCAGAGGAGTTTCCCAAGAGGAGGTACAGCCCTGTGTACCGATCTGGCCAGAGACCACTGCACAACGTGCACAGGTGGGGGATTCTGCTCTCATGGCCCTTCCTTCCTTAGACCTACTGGTGTACCATACTGGCACGGGTGGTCTGACTAATGGGCTCATTTTGGAGGGTGGCACAATGCAATAGCTTTGCAGGAAAAGAGGCTGTCTTCTGGTGACTTAACCGTCATCAAAGCATTAACATGAAATTGACAATTATAGAAAACCACTGGCTGCCTCTTGGTACTGATTCTCCCTTTTTTCCCATAGCAGCCCCTCCTAGGTAGCTGGGGAACGGCCTTGACGCTCTGCTGGGTCTTACAGTCAGGTTCTGGCCAATGGGATATAGGCAGAAGTGGTGTTATTTCTGGTTTGTGCCTTTAAAGGGAAGGGGCAAGCACTTCCTTTGTTCATCATACCTTCTGGTTGCCTGTGAGGTTGATGTGATGGTGATCCCCCCACCCCCCGGGACCATATGGGTCTAAGCATTGAGGAACTACACGGTAGAAGGCATCGGGACCTTGAGCTTTGAGTTGCCATACCAGTCCAGGACCGCTCACTCCCAGACTGTTAGCTGAGAGGGAGGAACCACTGATTGTGTTAAACCAGTATTATCATACATCTCTGTCAAAACAGTCAAGCCTTTATCCTAAATCAGTGACTTCATATTTTATTAGAATAGAGTCAGTTTAATTGAACACTGCTGCGTTATTACAATTCATCTGTATCAACAGGTAGCATGATTCTTCTCAGAGCTCTGTAGAATTCATGTCTGGTGCTGCCTCTTGGGGGGCTACACAGAAAAAGAAAGGCCTACATGCTACATGCTAACCAGGACTTTTTTTCTGTGAGCTTCTGAGGTCACTCCAAGAAAGGCCTCAGCTAGAATAGAGAGTGGAGTTGTGGACTTCTCACTTAGACTCAAAAATCCTGCCCAGAGCTGTCACTTAGTCCAAATGTTGCCATATTTCTCTGGTACTCCCCATGAGTGATGTCTATAAGAGCAGAAGTACTTTCTCAGACATGACTATAGTGTTTGAATTTGTTGCCAGGACATCCATGGAATTTCCATATTCTCTCCCAAGAAAGAAATCGAATGTTTCTTTGATGCTACATTCTTCTTTAGCCAGAAATACAAGGCAACCACTGTTTGCTGTAGTGTTTTGGCAGAACTCTGAAGCGTGGCCTGGATCTGGAAACCCACAATCCAAGAATAAGGAACCATTTACGTACAAAATTATTGAATTTGGGTAGAAACTGAGCTCAGCTATGCTTGTGAAGCCACTGTCTTGCAGGGCCAAAAAGAGCTTATTTTTCAAGTAAGTGTGTTTCACTGTTTACTGGCGACTACCAAAATAATTATTTCCTGTGTGGGTCATTGGGAGTGAGGTAATTCCAAGGAAAATGTTCCATTGTGCTTACTGGGCTGGGCAGCGCTGCAACCCCAGACATTCCCTTAAAGCAACAGGGATCATGTTCACATGCCCCTTGGAGGGGAGAGAGATTCACTTTCAGGATCTTGTGAGAGATGGACCGAAGGAAACACACACACACACACACATACACACAGACACACTATCTCTGATGCCCTTATGTTGGTTTGGATGTTTCAGAAAGAGAATGTCTATATGAACCAAGAAAATGCTGTGTGGTCCTTTGAAGGTAAAAGCAGCAGCTCACTTTGTACAAGTGGCTAATGGTTTACTTGTCTGTCTTGAGCCACGTGAGGGCATGCTTCATTTGCTTTTGTCTTTTCCAACCCCCACGAACAGGCCCATCACGGAGTACAATGCTCACTAGTCATCTGTGCGTGAAGATGTGGCTTGTAACGGATGTGACTTTCAGGGAGGGGACCAGTATTCCAAAGGAGTGCCTGGGCAGCTAGTATCGGAGCATCCCTGAGGCAACAACCACTGTGGTTCCAGAGATTAAACAACTCTACTTCCTACCATCATCTTCCCTGGGATCGGAGAAGTAAGGCACAGAATCATCCACACCAGTTAGAGACTGGCGTAGCAAGTACGGTGAGCTGTGGCAGCTGGATCAACAGGTGACAGTCCAACTAGGCTAAATGGGGTACCCTTTTTGCTCCATAAAGCAGAGGAATGCTTTTGAATAGATACTATCCGACACTTGACTCTGCCTTACCTTTCCATTACTGCTCTGCGGTGAGAGTTCAGTGTGTACCTTACAGATGATAGAGCTGAAGATTATAAAAAGGAATGTCATTACTGATGAATGCACTCGGCATTTTTTTTTTTTACTGAGCACCTATTATGTGCCAGGCATTGCACTGGTGTTGAGATATAAAGGGGAACAAGCCCGATGTGGTCCTTGCCCTGAAGACGTTTAGCCTCTAATGGAAGAGATAGACAAAAGCACAAATATATAAAATAATTATACATTGTGGGCATTAAAAAAAAATAAGCTGGATATTGAGGTAGGGAAGGAAAGAAGTACCTAATTTATCCAAGGTGGCTGGAAATGACTGTCAGGAGGAGAAGCACATCCTGAGAAGAGAGCAGGGAAAGAACATTCCAGACAGAGGAAAAAACTCATGTGAATGACCTAATGCCTAAAAGAAATGGATGTTTCAGTAGAAATAGGTCTGCAGCAGAGTGGAGGGTTGCGGGGGAGGACTATGCTCTAACTGGCAGAAGTCCTCCAACGATTTTTTGATCCACCACAGGGACAATATCATTGGAAGATGTGGGGAGCTTGCAGAGTGCTCAGGGGGCTTGAGGTTATCCTGCAGAGCAAGGGGTCTGAACCTGAGTGCGGTCCTTCCACATGTGTGGAAACTGTCAGTGCTGTGGGTCTCACCCTGTTGAGGAACCGTGGGGCAGAAAGGAAAGCGGGAATTCATCTAACATGCAGGAGGAAAACAAGGGCAGGTGGAGCTGTAGAGCTTATGAGTCGGGCCCAGTATCTGGCCCACACGAGAAAACCGTGGCTGGGAGTAGCCCTCCATGCCCGGTCGGCCCTGGGAAACGGGGGCTAACGAGAAACTGACATTGGCGTCTCTAATGTTATTTGCACTTTCTGCTCCTTGATCTTTCAGGCTATGAGACATCTGGGAAGTGTCCTCTGAAAGTCATTAAGATGCTGTCAGATTCCAGTTGAGACTGCAGGGCTTGTAGTGCTTGTGGGGATGTGTGTGTGTGTGTGTGTGTATGTGTCCCACAGGTTGGTAGACGAGCTGCTGAAATCAGCCAGATGCACTGGTTTATTCTGGGCTTCTTAACCAGGGGTCTGATGGAATCTCGGGCAGGAAAAAAATTACATCTTTGTTCTCACTAACCCCTGTAGCTGAGATTTCGCATTGCAACAATATACTTAGGCCGCAAATCACAGTAATTTCAGCCGTACTTGTGACTTTGTCATCAGTTGGAATCACAGATTTTTCATATCCCATAGTTGTTGCGGGTATCTTAAAATATCACTTACGTGTATCACTACTTGAACATTACGGTAGTTATCATGCCACAGCTGGATCTTGTTATTTAATGTGTTAATACAGTACATTTATTACTATATCATGTTTTAAAAATATTTGAAAACTGCATTTCAGTACTTCTGGTTTTCTTTGCTATGTTATGTATTTTATTGTTTTGAATTTCAAACATGATTGTAAGAAGGGTTTTAGGCTTCCAGATTGCCTGTGGGTCCCTGACATAAAAAAAGCTAAGACCTGCCAGACTTCATGGACACAGTCTTGCCACTTGAATGTAATAGGAAGGTTGGGGACTGAATGTCCACATGTCCACTTTCATAGGAAACCTTTTTGTCTTCTGATTGGGGCAGTAAGTACTCGTCAACCCCATGTTTGTGCAGACTGAGTTTCTGAGAAATGAAAAGAGAAGGACTAATCTAGGGACAGAGAGGAGGAGGGAACATGTCCATAATTTTGGGTGCAAAGAGTGCATTTTCACAGCCCCTTCCTAAGCAGACAGCCAGAAAAGGGCAACCATAATCTTATAACTCTGACCTCCTGGAAAAGGACTGAGCCTTCTCCATTTCCTTGGGCTGTAGCCTCAGGGTCTCATAGGTGACATCGCAAACACACACACACACACACACACGATGCAAATTATTAGCCAGTCTGCCACCTCCTACAGCTTAGCCACCTGATAGTTGCTATTTTAAGAAGTCTAATTTCTCTGCAGAGACAAAGCACTGATAGCAAGCCCTGAGAACTCAGCCTGGTTTCCCAAGTCTGAGGTGGCACCCAGAGATAAGAAATCCTTTCATGCCCCTTTGCTGAAATTAAAATAGTTCTATCTTTGTATTTTTTTTTTAAAGTAGGCTCCATGCCCGGAATGGGGCCCAGTGCAGGGCTTGAACTCACAACCCTGAGATCAAGACCTGAGCTGACATCAAGAGTCAGATGCTTAGACTGAGCCACCCAGGTGTCCCTCTATTTCTGCATCTTGAAGAGAGGGAGACGAGAGGGAAAAAGAGATGTTTGCTCACTTTTTCAGAGATTTTAAAAATCGAGTTTAAAGCTTAAGAGGCCATTCACTTGCTCCCATTCTCGACTTCCCACCACACAAACTGAAGGATGGTTTCTGAAAATGTCTCTGCTGTTGATTTATGGTCTAGTGGAAGCTCTTTCTAAAGGGTCGGGTTAATGGAATGATGGTTTCATGGCAAAGAACACCAGATCGGAGGATTCAACTTTCCTAAGATCAGTTTCAGAGCCAGATCGGTGTATTCCAGGCCTTTTCTGCTACTTAGTAGTCTTCTGCGCTTTAAAATGAACCAGCAATCATGGCTCCAATACAGGGTGTCTAGGCGTTCACGTGTGTGAACTGAAAAGTGCCTGGTCAGTGTTCACTAATCTGGATTGCTGTAACTTTTGTCTTCCTAAACAAATGTGCTGGTCTCAAAGAATTGTCCTCCTTTTTAATTAATGCTGAGGTATTAGAGTATGATCTAGGCCTAGTTCCTATTACCCTCTTCCTTTTCCTCCTTCAGACGATCCCATCTTACCTCTTCAGTCTTTCTGCAGTGTCTTCTTTGTCTGAGCATGAAAATACGCTTGCTTCCCTGTACCTTCTGCCTTAATCAGCTGTGCCTCCTGAACTCACACCTCCCTCTGGCTCCTGCTGCCTCCTGTCCCCATGATTGGGACTCATCTGTGTGCAGAGAGTTGTGTTCTGCTCTGGTCCCAGTGGTAGCTTAGTGGTCAAGACTCTGCTCCTGGACGTGGGGCCTGGGGTTTTCTAGTAATGCCCCCAACCGGTGCCTGATTCTGGGGTGCTTGTTGGGGCTGCCCGTCTTAGGCATAGTCTTGAGTACTACTCTAGCAGCCATATTTGCATTCCCAGTGGCCTGATTCCTTTGCCTTTTTTAGTTGTACTTGATTTAGGACTGAATTAGCAAGTAGAAGGGAATAATTTGTTTGCCTCCTCAAACCCCAACGATGGAGCGATGCCAAGATTTAAGGGACAGGTGGAGAAAAGTCGGCTGCAATTTGATCTGTGTTCGTGGTTTTATTATAATCCTGGTCAGGAAGCCACAGAGAGCCCTTCCTGCCTCCCCTGGCTTTCCCCATGCTCCTGCTGAACCCGAATGCTGTCTCAGAAACCCTGATCATCACTGTGATCTGTGAAGCTTATACCAATCCACTGGCATTGATGTAAGATATTAAACCTATCTGAAAGCCTGGACCCCGCTTGCTGATGCTCCTTAAACTGTGTCAGCGGCCCAGACAGGCTTGCCGACCCAGACTGTTCTCAGGACAAAGAGCAAACTTCTTCCTGTGGCATGACTGCCTTGAGCGCCTGTCACCTCCATTGCCTTTCCTCAGAGTTCTTCCTGCTCCGGCCACAACGAGCTTCTTGTGGTGCCTTAAATAAGCCATGTAGTTTTGGGGTTTTGCAAATAGTATATACTTTGCCCAGAAGGAAGTTACCATTCTTCCCCATTGCTGACGGGGCCCATTTTGTTTATCCTCCTAACTGTAGCATCCCTGCCCCGAGAAGTTTCTCTAAACAAGTTAGGAGCTTCTTCCTCAGAATTTCTTCCAGAGTTGAGTCTCCCCTGGACCCTCAGGGTGTAGAACAAGGCCTTTTCTATCGTGGGCACTGAGCTTGGGATTATTGGGTGAATGAGTGCCTCTTCAAGGTCACTCTAGATTTCCTACTCTTGTCCTGCTTTGAAGCGCACTAAATAATTCCCATTTCTCTAGAAAATTTCTGTAACAATTTGGCATAGCAAAGCTGGGTAAACTTCACACAATGAACAACAGCGCGAGAAATCAGAGTAGATTAGAGGTCTTGACATGGGTGAGATTTCTCTGTGTTTCCAATATAGATTCTGTCCCCTCAATGAATAGAATGAGGAGTTAGCTTTTAGTCACTTCAAATCTGAGCAGCCTACATGTATAGGCTATACATAAAGACATATACAATACATATGATGTATATAATATATACAATATATATATGGCCTCTCATAAAATAGAAACTAAACAAGTTTAGTCTGGAATTTTCCTCCAGATCATGTATGAAAGACATCATACATACCGTGGTGTTTCTAAGTACCAGGTTTGTCTGGACCCTGCCTCAGATCATAGCCTTGGCCCCCCCACCCCAATTCTACGCATTACTCAGGGCTACCAAGAGAAGTGTCATGTGTCACCATATAACATTCTTGCTCCCTTACTGTTGGGCTTCTTGCACCATCTCAGTTATAGTTTTTTTTTCTTTTCTTTTTATCCTCTTTACCTTTCTTTTTCCCTCCTCTACCATTTCTAGGCGTAAACGTAATATCTTTAATTTATAACTTGTACACATGAAAGGTTAGTTAAAGTGTGTGTGTGTGTGTTGTGTGTATAAAGATGTGGAAATGTAGTGAGAGGAAAATCCTTCTTTTTCTAAAACTTAAGGGAAAAATTAGAACTTAAACAACTTGAGGCACTTTTAGCTTAGTGGTACATCTGGCACATAGGAAATACTTAATACATTTTTGCTACAATTGCTCTTATAATTTTTAATGTTATTATTAGTATAAAAGGATTCAGTACCTGAAAGCACGTTGTTTTTATACCAAAGCATATGTGGGGAATATACTCTCTTGGGCCTCCTTTCTCCATAGGAAGTGGAGATTGTATATATTAGCTGGAGTTCATCCAAGCTACTTTTGGGACAAACAGGATCATGTGTTTGGAACAGAGGTCAACAGCTGTTACTCCTCTGTGGCATTCCAGAGATGTGGACAGATGTATTCGGATTGACCTTCCTTATTCAGTGAGTGTGGGAACCAGTGGGAAGGGGTAGGGGGAAGGGAGATGCCACAGCGGGGAGGGTGGGAAGGTTCCCTTGGGGCCCAGTAACATGAGAGATCACTGAAAATACTGTTGAAGAGAACAGTTCAATTTCCTGGAGGTTCTGTGCTTAAAAACATGTGAGGGGATGAAGGCCCTTTAACTTTTTTTCTAAAATGAGGAAAACCAGGCATCACAGTTTTCCCAAGGCCAGGACAAGATTGCACTTCCTGGAGAGGTCAGAGGTTTTCTCCTTACCATTCCGCTGATTGCACAGTAGGGAATAGGCGAGGGTCAAATCAGGTTAATACAAGATGTGGAGTGAAATACATTCCTCACCTTGCCCTCCTAACCCCAGTCATATTTAATTAACATTCCCGTTACTAGAAAATATCCAAATGTCCCAGTGGTTTCAAAAAATCAAAATTTCAGCCTGTCTGAGGGGTTTGAAGTGGCGGGGGGGTGGGAGGTTGGGGTACCAGGTGGTGGGTATTATAGAGGGCACATAGGCTTGCATGGAGCACTGGGTGTGGTGAAAAAATAACGAATACTGTTTTTCTGAAAATAAATAAATTGGGAAAAAAAAAAATTTCAGCCTGACTCAGGGCTCTTGGTACCTTTGTGTAATGCCAGCAGTAAGGCAGGCAGTGGGTCTTGTAGGAGACTGAAAGAACATGGCTCCATGAGACCATTAGAGTTTCTGAAATAAGATTTGAGAATAGCAGAGTAGACTTCCCTCATAACAATACCTCAGGGTCCTAAAACCTATACATTTACATGGTCATAACAGTTTAGCCAGAATCTGATTGGTAGTAGTGGAAGTCGTCTTTCTCAGTCTTCTATGATGGTGACTAATATTTTCAGTACTTGCCACTCCCCTTCTGCTTTTTATTTTTATGTTTTTCTTCAGATTGCCAAGTGGATGAACTTGTTGGTCATGAAACTGACCTAAAGCTCAGTTTAGCATTGCCTAGGCTCACCACGTGTCTTTGCTGGTGGTACACAGATTCCTGGTCTCCTCATGGTGGATTCCTTTCCTGATAATGTCAAAACTACACACATCATTTTGTTTCTTCCTCTTGGCTGGGTCAGCAGGGAGGTAATGAGAACGGCCTACTTTTCACTTCAGGAAGACTTTGCAAGTCACATAGAATTCTTGCTGAATCTTTTTTTTTCTTTGGTATACTTAACGTGTTATATTAGTTTCAGGTGCACAACATACTAATTCAACAATTCTATGCATTACTCAGTGCTACCAAGATAAGTGTAGTCATCATTTGTCACCATATGACATTGTTATAATAGTATTAACTATACTTCTTATGCTGTACTTTTCATTTCTGTGACTATTTTATAACTGAGAGTTTGTACCTTTTATCCACTTATCTCTTTTATCTATTCATTCATCTCCCATCCCCTACCCTCCTCTGGCAACCACCAGTTTGTTCTCCATGTTTAAGAGTCTACTTTTTTTTTGGGTTGGCTAATGGAACATAATAATAAAAAATAATAAAAAGTAGAGTCTATTCTGTTGTTTGTTTCTTTGCTTCTTTATGAAGTTGGTGCTAACGTTCAGATGAGCCCATTAAAAAAGACATTTTCTCTCTAAAAACCTTGCTCCTAACCACTGCACCGTCAATTACATATTCAAGCCGTTGGTTGACCATGATTGCGTCTGTTTCTACCATGATTGCGTCTGTTTCTACCATGATACATGGATCTAGACCAAATCACTCAAATCCCTAATTTTCTACTTACTGTGTGGTGGTGGGTAAATTACTTAACCTTTCTAAGTTTCTGTTCCTTATCTATAAAATGGAGATATTAATAGTATACACCTTCGAGGCTTATTGTGAAGATTAAATGAGGTAATATAGTGTAATGCTTAGTTAGCTACAACAGCTCCTTGCGGAAAGCCTCCAGGAAGTGTTAGTTCCACTTTTACCACTTGGGGTGGTAGGTCTTCCTAAGTAACTGTTTTAGGCTACTTTTTTTTTTTAAACCATATTTTTTCATGTAATCCTTGATAACGCCTTCTAGATTGTTCATGCAGAAAGATCTTTTTGTAATAGCTTTTTATTCAGTGGGAGTAGTCAGCAAATATGTCAGTAGTTTCCTATTTTTCATTTCTTTTAGGTGTAATTTTTTTCAGGCTTTTGTCCTGCTGGCTTGTGCTAGTATACATGACTTTCTTAATGTCATCTTTGTCTATGTTTTGAGCAAGTTTTTCCTACCAAAAGCTGGGGTGATACCACAGAGCTCATAGAGAATCTCAGGCTTCATTATTTTCCCATGTGAGCATTTGACATTCTGTAAGTCAGGGCTTTGGGGGAGTATTAGAAACTAAAATGAAAGGCAAGTTTCTGGAATTTAGATCAAAGAAGATATTATCCTGGTAGGTTTGCTGTATATGACTTAGAGATAACCACATGGCTTCTTATGGTTGACTGGCTTGACAACTAGAAATCTTCATACTCTTCAATGACACTTTGTAGTTTTTCACTAGTGTATATTATTATTAAAGCACTGAGTACCAAGGAGGAATACTATGCTAATTTCTAAAACAGAGTTTTTGTGGTACTCATGCTATGAAGAAAAATCAATCCACATAAATATATTAACATATATTCAACGATCCATTTTGGTTGATCCAACAAACATTTATTCAGCCCATTGTAAATGAGTATGCAATGGAGATCCATTAAATCTTGATTTCTATCCTAAGGGGGACAAGATTTACACATTTTGTGAGATATGAACAACTTGTTGAGTAAAGTAATCTCATCTCCATTTTATACGTGAAGAATTCAGGCTACCCATTTCTAGGATCAGATAGCTATGAGGTGGCCCAACTGGGATTTGACCCCCAAGCACAAGGCTGCAAATCCTGAGTTTTAGCTGCTGGGATTCCAGATGTGTGATTTTTCTCCCATATCTACCATTTCTCCAACACCAACTGGATGTCCTACAATTCAGTTCACTTCTGACACTGTTTAGTGAGTGTCAGATCCTACAAATTAAGGGCTTAGTTCCAGGAGTCTGCTTTCACTTCAGATGCCGATTCCCAGCCTCAAGTTGTCACTTACACTTCCGTCTGACTTGCCTATAAACTGGGTTCCTTCCTTCCTTCTTTTTCTTTTCCTTCTTTCCTTTCTTCCTTCCTTCCTTCTTCCCCCCCCCTTTTTTTTTAAAGATTTTATTTATTTATTTGAGAGAGAGACAGAGAGAGTGAGAACTTGAGACAGGTGAGGGACAGAGGGAGAAGGAGACTCCCCAGTGAGCAGGAAGCCTGATGTAGGGCTCGATCCTGGGACTCCAGGATCATGATCTGAGCCAAAGGCAGGCAGACACTTGACTGACTGAGCCACCCAGGGGCCCCTAAACTGGGTTTCTACCACTCCTTGCTCAGGTTCAATAAATTGCCCCGACCTGCTCACAGAACTCATGAAAACACTTATTTACCAGTTTATTATATAATAAAGAATATGATAGTGGATGCAAATGTACAGCCAGATAAAGAGATACATAGGGTGAGGTCTTGATTCTGAGTTCTAGAGGTTCTCTCCCTGTGCAGTTGGGGTGCACCTCCCTCCCAGCTTGTGACAGGTTTACCAGCCCTGAAGCTCCTTGAACCCTGTAGTTCAGGGGGCTTCACCACGTAAGCATAATCAATTATTAACTCAATCTCTAACTGTTCTCCGCTGCCTAGGGGATAGGGGCTGGTGTTGAAAGTTCCAAACTTTCAATAATGGCTTGATTTTTCTGGTCACCAGCTCCCATCCTAAAGCTATCCAGGAACCCAACAAAGTTGCCTCCTTCAAATATAAGATGCTCTTGTCACTTAGGAAATTCCAAGGGATTTAGGAGCTCTGCATCAGAAACTAAGGTCAAAGACTCAAAGGGTAAAACGAAAGTGCTCCTAGCACCTTTATTGAGTAGGAAGTTCCAAATGTTTTAGGAGTTATTGGCGGGAGCCAAGGACAAAGACCAAAATATGTCTTATATCACTATCTTATATGTTCTGAGATTCTCTGTGCCCCTACGTCCCCCATAAAACTCTTACCCCCAGGCTTAGTTCCTATTATGTTTCAAATAGCCTATAGAATTTGGCCACTTGTATTACATATTTTTTTCTGACAAGCCATGTAGTTGGGACTTTAGTAAACTTGATTGATTAAGGTCATTTGTTTCGTCATGATATATATGTCCTTGCATTTCAAGACCAGGTGTGGATTTAAGCAATCTGGAATTTCTTCAGGAAAGTACAGGTGCAGTTTTATGAAACATAGTTTGATTTATATCTCCCCTGTGCCATTTTGGGCCACTAGCTCTTTTCCTGTCCGTACTCCAGTCACACAGACTCTGAATACAAACTCTAGTAAGACATCTTGTTAAATATGCCTTACAATGAAAGGGTAATGCACATTCCTTATTCTTTCATCCTGAAGGAATTTACAATACTGGGGAGGATTGAAAGTAGGGAATCAGTAAAGTGCTGTTATTAGGGAACAGCAGTTCAAGTTTGAAAGATCTAGGTTTTTGTTTGGTTTTGTTTTGAGAAAGAGAGAAAGATAGGGCTCATGCAAGTAGAGGGGAGGGGCAGAAAGAGGGGGAGAGTGTATCTTAAGCAGGCTTCACACTCAGTGCGGAGCCCCATGTGGGGCTCAATCTCATGACCCTGAGATTGTGACCTGAGCAGAAATAAAGTCAGAAGCTTAACCAACTGAGCCACCTAGGCACCCCAAAAGAATTAGGTTTTAGTCCTAGTTGCACTCATTCCTGACCCTCTCTCTTTCAGGGTCAGTCTTCTCTTCTGTGTAATGGGGATAACAATAGCATCTTCCTTACAGGTTGTGTAAGTATTAAATGGGATCAGGAGGGTAAAGCGCTTGGCACATTAGCACTTGCTCTCATTATGGGAAATGGAGTAGGGTACTCCTGTACTGAAATGGGGTCCCTTATTTTACCTCTATCATTTCTACTTCCTGGTATATGGGAATACTATTAAATTTCAAGAAGAAATGTGAAAGGATTCTAATGAAATGATTTACTTCTTTAGTGGGATAAAAACATTCAAAGTCCGTGTTTCTTTTTATGCTAAAGAATGAAAACCAAATAAAGTTGGTCAAGTAGTGAAATCAAGTACACTTAATTATTGTTTTGTGAGTTAGTGTAAACCTTCTAACTTCTCTGGGCTTCTTCAGCTTCCTCCTCTGCAAAGTAAAGGATCTAGACCAGATAATTGCATGGTTTCTTTCCACTTAATTTGATTCTATTAAGCACTGCCATAGATATAATATTAACTAGATGCTATACAGTCATCTTTAATATACTTGAATATAGTTATTAACTCATGCCTTAGCCTTTGTTATTAATCATAGGAAAATTTGGGGAGTTTTTGTTTCTACTGTATGTGTTCTTAATCTGTGTAATGATCTTCAGAGCCTCAGACGGTAGATCTGAGCTGTCCAGTGGCTCCATAATAGGGATTATCTTTTAGAGAAGGGCACCTTGCCTTCTGTAAGTTGTGCCTGGAATGACATCAGGCCCTGGGTAAGATATAGAGGGTCAGAACCGGGAATCCTGGGTCAAATTCGAGAAGTAAATCTTCCCCCGGGCTGGGAACATGACTTTATCATTTACCTTTTTTAAAAAAAATTTTTTAAAAATATTTTATTTATTTATTTGACAGAGAGAAAGATCATAAGTAGGCAGAGAGGCAGGCAGGAAGCAGGCTCCCTGCTGAGCAGAGAGTCGGATGCGGGGCTCGATCCCAGGACCCTGAGATCATGACCTAAGCTGAAGGCAGAGGCTTTAACCCATTGAGCCATGCAGGCGCCCCTATCATTTACCTTTAATTCAGAAGTGTAAGTGAACCATTTCCAAGGATGAATTGTTCCAAAGGGCAGAGGGAGATGTCAGTACAAAAGGGTCACCAAGATCTGTTTGTGAGAAAATTGAAATGGGGACAAAGAGGGTCTGTCAGCAGATGAAATGCTTCTGATCTATCATTTCTCAGATGAGAAGAAAGAGACATGAAGACTTCTTTCACTTATAGCTAGATCATCAAAGATGTTCATGGTAACATTTTAAAATAGCAAAAAAATCGGTAACAACACTAAGGGATTGTTAAACAATTTATGACATAATTATAGGATGGAATATTATACATTAACAATGATGTTTATAAAGAATGCTTAAGTGTCATGGGAAAATGTTTAAGGTGTAACAGATAATAGTATATATCTGTTGAAAAATATAAATAAAACATGATATTAAACACGTAAAAATCTTGATAGAAAAACATATGGAAGGCAGACTATTAACAATGTTTGTATCAGGGTGGTGAGATTATGGGTGAGTTTGTTTTAATAATTATTTTTAACATATAAAAATGTAAAATGTATCTTTTACTAAGTTCTCTATGTGAATATACCCTACCTTAACAGTCAGAATAAAAAACCGTGTAAGTTATCTTTAAAAAATACAGAACACCCCAACTTAGGGTACTCACATAAAGCATAGATTATCAGGGAAGGAGAAAAAAATTACCAGGAAGGTTTTGAGGAAGCTGTTGAGTACAAGATCTTGACCCAGATGGCAGATGAAGAGAGCAGGGTTGGCCCCCCCCAGTGGGAGGACTCCATGTAGGAGGCCCGGCCCGCCGAAGAGGGTTGCAGAGGTGCGGTTGCTGGCCTGGGGAGCCTGTTACAGAGCCTGTGTTCATGCCTCTTACTCAGCCTGGAATGGCTCCTTGTCATGCTTTTGGAGTCTCCCTTTGCTCAGGAAACCCCCTCCAGATGCTCACTGGTTGGCGCTTGTAGGTGGGGTGTGTTCCTGGAAGCGAGCTGGGGAAGGCTCGGTATAAACTGAGCAGTGTGTGCTAAATGCTCCACAGGGCTACCTATGCCTCACACAAAAGTTCAATTCCTAATATCTAGCACTCCTCCCACACTGATGTGCATGTTTCCCAAATCCCACGTAATTCTTGTTGTCTTCTTGACACAGTCTCTCCCCATGCTCCGAAAACCTCTCCTCTGCGATTGGCTTTCTTCCTCCTTTAGAACACTTTGTTCGTCTGCCCTTCAATTCCTGCTGAATTCGAAGCCCCTATGTCCCCAGTTCTGATACACGTGTATGGAGAATAAGTCTCACGAGCCCATCATAGAGTAACTGACATTCTTTTTCAGTGACAAGAAAAGCTTGTCTTTAAAAGAAGAGGAAAAGTCTAAAGTCATCAAAACAATGTAATATCCTGTGTGAAATGTTGCAGTCATGATGCCTTGTGGTTTGAGTCCCTTGATCATGTGCCCCGAGGGAAATAAGTTGGGGGGGGGCTGTGGATGACGGAGACGCTGAGGCTTCAGCAGGTGCATCTTCTGTTCCCCTCACACTCTGGGCTCCTCGGGGAGGAGGGGCTGGAGCCCTGGCCCACCATTAGCACAATGATCCTCAGGCTCCTTCTGGCCCTCAACTTCTTCCCCTCGATTCAAGTGGCAGGTAAACATTTTTTATTTCTTTTCTCCTCTGGGTTTTTCTTTCCAAGTCTTTGGTGGGCTTGGCTTCTCTTCAATTTCAGACAACTTATGAAATGTGGACTTTTGAAATGTAGTTCTGCTCTACCGTGGCAGCCTGTTACTTAGAAATCCACTGAGTCTCCATCTACAGTATAATATTTTAACAAACATTCTTTGGAATTGAATGAGGTTTATTTAGCTATTAATTGATAGTGTCACAGGAAGCTATGAAAATGTTGCTTTTTAAAAAAAAAAACTGTGTGAAAACCGCTATACGTAGGTGGGTCCTGAAAGTTCTGGATTTAGACTGCCAGGATTCATACCGTTGATCCATTTCTTACCGGCTAGGTTTAGACTAGTATGTGGACTTGCTAAGCCTCAGTTTTCTTCTCTATAAATTGGGGGTGGTAATAACCTCATCTCAAATTCATTGTGGGGATAAAATGAAATGATCTGTGTGAAATGCTTAGTATAGTCAGAGCTTATCTTGCAAGATGAATGTTAGCTGTAGTTACGACTCTACTCGAATCGAATGTGTCAGAATGAATTTTGGAGTCATTATAGAAGACAACACGATACAAATGCCAATAAATTACTTTCTTCTACAGTTGGCTGAAATCTGTTATCTTAGATTAAAATCCCTTACGTTCCCAATGATGAGGAGGAGGCTATACCTAACACTATTATAACAGAGCTCCATTTCAGATAAAGAGACTGAGGAGTAGGGATGTGAATTTGTCCAAGGAGATACAGATATTAGTTATGGGACTCAGGGTCTGAACCACCTTTAATCTGACTCTTCGGCCTATGCCACTTGACCATGACATTATTCCACCTAACGTGGTATGGTTTATAATTTCATAGCTCCAGAAAATTCCAGGGGGCAAACCATCTTTGGAAAATCACAATTCCAAACAGAAAGAGCTTGTTGCTTTGGTGGGCTGGAGACAGGTGTTTGTTCGACTTGTTCTCAGAGTTAGAAAATTGTCTTGCTTGTCTCAAGATTTGTACTGATGAATGAGCACGTTTAAATAAGAATCGTTTTTCTTCTCTTGAAGATACATCGAAAAGCCAGTATCTTCCGTTTTTTTTTCCCTCATTTATTTTGGTGGGTGTAGAGACTGCGTTATTTGCTGTTTTTCTTAACATCGTGTGCATGGGCTCCAAAGGGTATAATTTCCCAATGTGCCCAAGTGACATAGTTACAATTACACCCATCTATTTTTGTTGCCTTCTGTGCCAGTGAGCGTATTTACAAACTGTGTATTAATAAAATGTACCCATTCAGTGAAAGACACAAGCTGGTGAGCTGGGTTATGCCCCAGCATCTATCTGGTTGCCAAGAATTTAGAGCTACCAAATATATTTCAAAAGAATCTTTAAAATGTATTTTAAAGAAGGTCATTAATATCTATCTTAAGGGATCTTTAGAATTTATTTTTTAAAAATATTTAAAATTTCTTAATTAATTACAAGGAAAGGATAGACAGAATAGGCAGAAAGGAAAGAGCAGCTCATTCTCACAGAAACTATTTAAGTATTTGTACACAAAATACTTTCCTGATGTGCTCTGTGGACATCCATCTGTCATTAACTCACTGAATCTCTTTTGAAGATGTTTTTGGTAAGGCACAAAGCTTTAGATTTTTCCTTTAGAACATTTATTGAAAGGGGGTTAGCTTCAGAGCCCTGTTAAGGATACACACATGTGGCACCTTTGTTTTCTATTTTGAGATACATCTACATTGCGAAGACCAACTCACCCCTGAAACAACATTTACGATTTGATGCTGAGTGGCCATCAAATGAAGTAGGAAAGGGCTAGAGAAGGCACTTTTGAAGTGCTTTTCTCAGTAAAAAAACCTGTTGTGATAAAATAACTACATCATACCAAAAATGCATAGTCCATTCTAATCAATGGTGCAAAGCCTGTCATATGTTTTTGTCTGTATTTGTTCTCCCTGAAGAAATTATAGATAAGGTAAAATTCTCTGGTCACAGCGTCATTGTCCTCCCTAGCACTGAGAAAGTTTTCTGGTATGGCCGTGTTGAGATGTGTGTGGTGTGTTGTGTATGCGTGTGTGTAGGAAGAACAGTAGTACATGGTATCTTAACTAACTGGAATTTGATAAAAAGTTTTTTAAAAATCAGGAAAAAAGGGAGAACTGTCCTTTTCCTCACTAATTTAAAGATTCAAACTCACTGGCTCCCAGCATAGCTTAAAATGCTTATTCTATGAAAGTTCAACCTAACCTGAATCTTCATGATTTTAATGATGCTGTAGAAAGATTTTTATGACTAATTTAAAGAGGTATAATTTAGGGAGCATGAGGAAAAATTCACTTACACAATTCCTTTCCTAAAGTCCCATGTTTCCTACCAGATTTGAGTAATTATGCAATGGAGATCCACAAATTGAGAGGATTTTGTTGGATTTTCAAATAGGAGTCTGACTTAAAACTGTAGTTCCTTGAAAGGGAACCAATTTGTGATGGATGATGGAAGGAGTGTGCCTATAATAGATGGCATTGTTCATAGATTTTTCAGCCAATATTGGTCATTTTTCAGCAAGGCTAATCATCCAGAATGAAGATAAAAATCAGGACAACTTATTTTTCCAGGAGAGGATTTCTTTTCATTTCTCCCCAAACCTCAGCAAATACACTGTCAAAATGGCCAGTTCGAACATGATTGATTTCTCCAATGCTTCTGGATTTCTCTTGGCACCTTTTTTTTTTTTTCCCCGAGAGAGGCACAGAAGGCAGGAAGATGGTTGGTTTTTAATAAAAAATCATCAGCAAAGCAAGGTAATGAAAGAGTTTATTTTTAGATCAGCAAATGCCCCCTTTGAGGTAGTTGTTCATAATGGCAAGTAACTGACCTCTTACAGGGTAGTGCTGCCATGAGGGTAGGCTTAGGAAAGGAAGAGAGAGGGAGAGTTGAGCATTGAAAAGACATTGTCGTCTGCAGATTGCCTGTCTGCCTGATGTCCACTGCACAGTAGCCTGGTTTGTTTTTGACTTAAAAAATTGACTGGGTGTTTTGTTATCTCAAGTAAATTCAATGGGCATTTCAAATGTATAGATGTCGTTTAAGACAGGATATTACATTCTTTTTTTTTTTTTTTTTCAAAGGCAACCATCCAGAAAAAAACTTTTACAGCAAGGACTGTAAAATAAATATCAATATATCAATATCAAGAAATAGAATGCGTCATTTTCACAGACAGATTAGAAAGAGAAATGAATCTGTGATCGTAACTCTGAAGCTCTCACATTAAAACCTTTCTTATGGGTGGGGGGGTGGGGAGCTTGTCTCTTCTTAAGACATAGACTGTCCTCTCTTTTCATGTCTTTATTCTATTTTCATGAGTGGACAAATGTCACACGAGTACCATTCAGCTTTTACCCTGTGTGGATATTTCCCTTCAAGTATTTCCTGTAGGCAGTGTGCTGACATTTACAAAATGAAAATTTTTATGCTACCAATATCCTAGAAGAAAATTCCGTTTGTGGTTTATCATCTCTAAAACAATAGCTCTTGTATTAACTAGTGTAGGCATAGATAAGGAGACACAATTGCCAACTTTCTGGTCTACAAATCAGAGGGCAGGCCATCTTTCAAAGCACAGTTATTTTGCAGCAGGTCACTGAAAAGGATAAAATCTTTCATTTTCCCCTTTCATCTTGGTTAAATGTTTGCTCGCCTCTTTTCTTCAAGAAGTTTGTTACTGATGGAAATACACAGAGGCCAGTATAAGTATTCTTCTCAGTAGATGGTTTGGCTGAACTTCTGGGAAAAAATGACGTCTGGGTGGTTTTGTGACTGACTGAAGGGGTCTCAGGTTTTCGAAGCTGTGTTAGAAAAATCTGTCTCTTTTATGGCGATTTCTTGACACCGCATTGTCATCAAAACATGGTACCCCAAGCTTTCAGACTGAGAATTGTTTCATGAGAATGGATCCCTGAAGCCCGGGGAAGGGAACACGGGCCCCATGGGGAAGTGGCTGCAAAATGGTTGTCTAACTTCTTGCTTGTTACCTTCATTTTAATGACCCTGAACTTCAGAAGACAGGAGCACTGGATGGGGTCAAGGGCTACTTGGTCATTTGTTAGAGGATGTGAGAAAGAGAGTTTAGACTCCTTTGGTCTTGGTATTTAAATATTAAGGTCACTGGCATCTTGACTGAGTCTGTGTATCACCAGGCAGGTTACATGTGTTTATGTTTTCAGTGCTGGATGAAAACCTGCTCTGTGGTGGAGAATTTCTTACTTAACTCTGAGCTGCAACTTTATCTCTGCATCACCATTATCGTCATCTTTTCATTTGTCATCATCTTCATTATCTGTGGGACTCTGGCTGCCACGGTAACAGTGTTAATGGTTCCTGATGGTGTCATAAATGGCACCCACTCATAGTTCTCTCTGACCTCTGATCTAATCAGGGACCCTTTTCTGCAGTATCTAAGTGAACTTCATGGCTCACAATTCACCATGTAATGTGTTGATTACATCAGGAATTCCTGTTCATCACCCACTCATTGATACAATAATCTGCATTACTGACATGTGTTACATTGTAATACTGACATCGATTCCCTTGTTAGGAACATAGGTGGTTGTTTGATTTTTTTTTTTTTAAACACTTGCTGAGAAGGTAGAGGGTTGTGCTTTTCATTGCTTAGGGATACCTAACAGATGTTGAAGTATCAGAACATCTCTGTGGCTGTAATTAGCTTCCATGTAACCCGATGACTTTCTTTGGTACTGAACACTACTACTAATAAGGCTACAGAATTTAAGACCATCTTTAGGAATGTTGGGTCCAGAAGGGTTCCATTTCTGATCTACAGACTCTTACCATAGAAACTGGGTGAGAATGGGCACATAAGGGAAGAATGTTTCCTTTTACGGAAGCTTCCGGGGGGACTAAAACAGGGTATTACTAGATTACTGTTCTCTAAAGTACTAGGTTCCTGTTCTGTAAAGTTCCTCCTTCTTCTTACATGTTAGCAAGACAAGTCTTCATTCATGTGCCCATTTGATAGGTATTTATTAACATCTTCTAGATGCTATTCCAGGTTCTATGACTGATACAAAAAACCCAGTCTGAGCTTCAATGAAGTAAAAATGAGAAATGTAAAATCTTTCTAGAATTTTTTTTCTTTCAATTTAGCATCATCGTGAATGATTCACTGTTTGTGGTAATTTATTTTATTTGTTCTCTGTATGTAATAATTTAATTTAGTTATAAGCAGCAGCATCCATATAACTGGTGAATTCAACCAGAGACATTTAGAGATGGGCAAGGACTTAGATATCTCTCAAGCTATTGAAAAGGTGGCTATGATGATGGCTCCTGGAAGATGCTAAAGAAAAGTCATTTTGCAATGTTCCTTGGCGTGTTTTGGATGATCTAAGGCTGGACCCCTCTTGCTTATCCAATCAATCTTCTTTCACACCCTAATATAAGACCCTCAAACCCCAAATTGCAGCTTTCTTCACAGTGAAGACTGCTCTGGGCGTTTTTGACCTTTCTGATGCTATAGCCTTCCTGGGGTTCCCTCTCTCCCCCCTTTCCACCTATCCAAATCCTACTCATCTTTCGTTTCATGACTGTAATGCAAGATTCACTTCTTTTGAGGAAGCTCTCCCTGGGTATTCAGCCTTTATTATGGACTTGAAAGAGGAGTTCCAGTGGCAGTATAACTCAATCTAACAAAGACTTATTAAACCTCTGTTATATTCTAATCTTTATGGGAGTCTGAAGGAATATAAAAAGAGGAAAAGGAGTATAAGGACTTAGCACACAAGAACTGCTTGTGTAATTAACCAAGTTCTCTCTGCAGCCATAGACTTTTTGATCCAGCTGAGAAGACCATACATGACATGATATAGCAGTGCGAAAACAATAACTAAGTCTTTGGCTACTTCTCCTGCTGTTTCATGCCTTAATGACTTTGTATACATTATGCTTATAATCTGAAATGTCCCCTACACCTCTCACCTCTCACTCACCTACTCACTCCTTCTCTGAGACCCTAAACGGCAAAGTGAGGGACTTCCTTCCTTCTCAGGGTTCCCAAAATTGTTACTGTGCAGTGATGCGTCTGTTTCTCCTCCTAGACTACGAGATCTTTGCAGGCAGGATCATGTCTTATTCATCATTATAACTTCACAGCACAGCAAAGATATAACTGAAGATTCTAGCACAGTGTTGGAAGCATTATTAGGTGTTTAACAAATAAACACCTTCTTTGTTGAAGAAGGAAATGAATGAGTTAGTACTAAAATGAGGAAGCATAACATCAATATTCTAGTAAGATTAATATAGAATAGTAACGTAGAATAGTAAGCATTTATGGGAATTGAATGGGACATTAAAGCTAGATATGATTTGAATCGATAATGTTTTTAAAATTTTTCAATTTATTTATTTTCAGAAAAACAGTATTCATTATTTTTTCACCACACCCAGTGCTCCATGCAATCCGTGCCCTCTATAATACCCACCACCTGGTACCCCAACCTCCCACCCCCCGCCACTTCAAACCCCTCAGATTGTTTTTCAGAGTCCATAGTCTCTCGTGGTTCACCTCCCCTTCCAATTAACCTCAACTCCCTTCTCCTAACACCCTTGTCCTCCATGCTATTTGTTATGCTCCACAAATAAAGTGAAACCATATGATAATTGACTCTCTCTGCTTGACTTATTTCACTCAGCATAATCTCTTCCAGTCCCGTCCATGTTGCTACAAAAGTTGGGTATTCATCCTTTCTGATGGAGGCATAATACTCCATAGTGTATATGGACCACATCTTCCTTATCCATTCGTCCGTTGAAGGGCATCTTGGTTCTTTCCATAGTTTGGCGACCGTGGCCATTGCTGCTATAAACATTGGGGTACAGATGGCCCTTCTTTTCACAACATCTGTATCTTTGGGGTAAATACCCAGGAGTGCAATTGATAATGTTTTTAATAATAATTCCTAGCTCATACTGATTTTTCACTTATAATGTGCCAGGCACTATTCTCCCTGGCTTCCCTTATATTAAATAATGTGTTCTTCCCTGAAATCCTCTGAAACAGTTGCGACGATCTATCTATATGATGAGGAAACTGAAGGATGGAGCAAACAGAGCAACTTGCCTATGGTCACACAGCTAGTAAGTGAGTCAATCCAGACCCTTGCTCCAGGATTCATGTTCTTAACCAACTCCATGTAACTTCAGAAGGGAGAAGCAATACAAATAAAGAAATTAAACCAGGGATATTGTTCTGTGTTCTTGGCCAGAACTGAATGTGTGGAAGTGCAGAAAGGTAGGGTAGAATCAGGTCAAACCAAGGACTGAGCACTGGTCCCCCAAGTTTATTTTCAAGGCATTTTGATGCAGTTGGAAGCTTTTGGAAGCAGGATGGTCTAGAATGTATAGAGACTAATGGCAAGGGGCTCACATTATAACACTTTGCCAGGAGGGGGGTAGTAGTTTAGAATTTGGGTAGCAAAGGTGGGAACAGCAAGAAGTGACTATTCTGAGGGATGCTTGAAAAGGAGAAATTCCAGGATATAGTGCCTGATTTGTGAAAGAGAGGGAGGGATCAAGAGTGATGTCAAGATTTTTGGCTTCCTAGAGGAACGGTGGTATCACCGCCTGCAATCAAGATGTTGTGCAGTTGAGTTTTGGGGCAAACTGATGTTTAGTTTTAGAACATTGAGTTTGAAGTGTAGGCTTGAAATGGCAGAAAAATGTCTGTACAAACCTGAAGCTATAGGAGCCAGGTAAGAAGAAGATATCTAGGAATCCTCATCTTTGGAGTAAAGCTGATGTCATGGGAAAGGATGGCAATAGAAAGGAGAGAGTTGAACTGTATCTGGAAAATTGCTCAGTTAGGAGTCAGCTGAAGAGGATGATCAGCCAGTGAAGGAGACAAAGAACATGCCTGGAGAGATAAGAGGAGAAAGAGACTTGATAGAACATCACTAAAGCCAAAGAAGGAAAGAATTTCAAAAGTGTACAATATGGCTTGGCCTGGCCTCAGCTCATGGCTGAAATAAGAGGGTCACGAGATTCAGATCAATCCTGCCCAATATCATGGGCAGAGCTCCAGTTTCCAGTCAGGAAATTGAATCTCAGCATCTCCCTGTGTTTTTTGGACCAAGGATGTAGCTGCTTGCCGTTGGCTTTGGGGAGGCCACGTCTGTTTTTCTACCCTCCATTCCCTTTTATTTTTTTCAAACTTAAAAGCTAACACCACTGATTTCTCAAAATAGGGGGGATGTGATTAGGAGTTTTAGTCTGTTGAAATGTGACAAAATCTTTTCTAGGCCTTCATTTCCTTGTCTGATGTGTGAGGGGGTTGGACTTGAAGACATCTTAGGTCTATTTCTGGCTTAAACATCCTTCTTACATGCAATAAAAGTGCTGGCTTTTATCAGTTTTAACAAGACAACTCAACCACCCCACCACTTTGTGGATACTCTCATGATCTGAGAGAGAAAATACAAAGAACCGCTGAACAACAATATCTGAAAGTGCTTGGAGAGACCACAAACCAGAGTGTTAGGTCCAAAGATGCTTGGTAACTATGGCAGGACTTGGCTTTTTCTTTTCTTTTTCTCCTCCACCTTCCTATATAATGTTAAGGTTCCACATAGTAATTATTTTCAAACTTCCAAGTCATGACATTTGCCTAGAAGATTCTGTATGTGTCAAGGTGGCCCTGCACAGACTCTTTGGAGATGTAAGATTGAGTTATTGTTATACTGTTCATGTAGAAAGCTATGAAGCCCTAGTTACCTATGGTTTGGATTACAGGCAACCTTTTAGGGTAATAAAATTGGATATTTGGGAGGGGTTTGGAAGATTTCATATAAGGTGCTCTGCTTTCTTGGCCTCTTAGATTATCTTCTAGCATTAGGGACTCAGAGGACAATTGTAGACCTTTGAACTGAAGGGGCTGGGTCACATCATACCCATTTATGTTGCTTTGTGTTTAGGAAGCTTCAATCCTGGAGCGCTTACACCCTACATTGCTGGATAGTGTGTCTGAGCATTTGGGGTGGATGACAGTGCAGGCAATGGCTTTAGGCATGTTTAATATTAACTGTCATCCTAATACAGATGACATCCTGATGTGCATAACTATTTGTAACTTTCTTGAGTCCAACAACTTTCTTGAGTCCAACACATCTAACTCCTGGACCTTTCCTTCGGAATGCTTTACCCACCACTCAAACCGAGTGTATCTGAAACTGAACCCAGCAGCTTTTCTCCAAACAAAGCTAATTTTGCCAGCAATGCCTCTGCTTTCACCCTTCCCCAGCCCACAAACTCCGTGTCATTTCTGATTCTCGTTCACCGCCAGTGAGTACAACCAGGTACCCACTCCTCATCTGTCCTGTCCATCCCAGCTGCCTCCTCTGCACCTCACACCCTGTGGGCTCACATCAAAGCTATTGCAACAGCCTCCCAATTGGTCTCTGCCTCCTCTCCACCCTCTCCAGCAAGTGTGCTCTGCACTACTGTGCTAACCTTCCTGAAGGGGCACTTACCACCCTATTCTTAACTCAGGTGTCTTCATCGTCTCCCGTTGCCTTCCTAGCAAAATCCATGTGCCTTTTCTTGGCATTAAAGTCTCTCTGTGATTGGAAGCCACCATCTTTACCTATTTCCCCTTAATGTAAACGGAATGCTCTGCTGGTCCCCAATAAACCTTTATACTAAAAGCTATTTCCTTCATCTTAGCCTGTCTAAATTTACCCCCAACTTCATTGCCCAGCTAAAGGCCAGTTTGTCTTCATAAAAGCCTCCAAAATCATCTCGACTGGAAACAAGGCCCCTTTTATATGACTGTTAAGACAGGGCTTATGGACCATACATGGCCCTAGAGTGTAGCTAATGGTGTATTTACCTTAGGGTTTCTCCTAGAAGAAAGAGGTTGTATCTTTTACATCTTCCATCTCCCAAGAACCTAGTACATTGGTTCTATTATTTATTTACTGAATAAATCCATGACTTCATCATGGCAGAATTCAGAATACCAAAGAACAATTTTTGGACACATTGAAATTTCTTTTCAGAAAGTGCTTGTTGATCATTTAGATAATTTTTCTCTCTTCATAATTGATGACTAGATACTCATTTGGGACTTTTTGCTACCAAACTATTTGATCTTGGAGTTAACTTCCTGACAGTTGTATGAAGCACAATAGTTATGGAGCTTAGACTGGTGCTGGTTAATGGCAGCTTGCTGAGTAAATGTATTAATCAGGTTATTATTTCTTTTTTTTTCCAATTTATTTATTTTCAGAAAAACAGTGTTCATTATTTTTTCACCACACCCAGTGCTCCATGCAATCCGTGCTCTCTGTAATACCCACCACCTGGTACCCCGACCTCCCACCCCCACCTTCAAACCCCTCAGATTGTTTTTCAGAGTCCATAGTCTCTCGTGGTTCTCCTCCCCTTCCAATTTACTCCAACTCCCTTCTCCTCTCTAACACCCCTTGTCCTCCATGATATTTGTTATGCTCCACAAATAAAGTGAAACCATATGATAATTGACTCTCTCTTCTTGACTGATTTCACTCAGCATAATCTCTTCCAGTCCCGTCCATGTTGCTACAAAAGTTGGGTATTCATCCTTTCTGATGGAGGCATAATACTCCATAATGTATATGGACCACATCTTCCTTATCCATTCGTCTGTTGAAGGGCATCTTGGTTCTTTCCATAGTTTGGCAGGTTATTATTTCTATTTTTATTGCTACCTGTCTATAATCATTTGCATCTGTTTGAACTAAGGCCTCTAGATTTTGTATAAAAGTCACCCTTTCAATAAGAATAAATGTGCTGGACAGAACTGATAGTTGTAGACACACAATCTTGGGCAGGGCTGATCCCATGGTCTATTTGTCTGAACAAAGTCATTGCATCTGTCATGGCAGCCTCCTCTATGTGATTCTCTTTCCTTCTGGTTCTGGTAACCTCACCCCGCCCATGAGCTTTTAGACCTAAGGGTGCTCATAACTCTGCTGCCAGGAACTACAGTTTCTAGCATTTACCTTGTGGCCTCCACACCTTTGCCAACAGTACTTTTAAAAAAATATATACCTTCCGGGGCACCTGGGTGGCTCAGTGGGTTAAAGCCTCTGCCTTCGGCTCAGGTCATGATCTCAGGGTCCAGGGATCGAGCCCCACATCGGGCTCTCTGCTCAGCAGGGAGCCTGCTTCCTCCTCTCTCTGCCTGCCTCTCTGCCTACTTGTGATCTCTGTCTGTCAAATAAACAAATAAAATCTTAAAAAAATATATATATATATACCTTCCTCCTGTTGCCCAATTTTGAGTGTGCCATTTGTTTTCTGCTGGGCTCCTGAATGGGATAACATATATGTATATACCGCATGCTTTTTCACAGCCCTTTTTGGGCGGAGCTTTCCTTAAATCTTAACCCTTGGGAAAACAGAGATTTCCAGATGACGGCCATTAGAAAACTAGATGGAATGACCACAAAGTTATTTTGAAAATGTGATGTTTGTTACTCTCCACGCAACCTCCGCCCACTTTATCATGAACTTCAGAGGGTCTGGAGCCATTTAAGGTATGCTAGGTCATTCGTAGCTTTGGTTTTATCTTCCTAGTAACTCAAAGAAAATGGTCAAAGACTGATGAGTGTTTTTTACTCCTCTTTCTCACATCTGTAGGAGGCTGAGCCACCAGCTAGATTTCCAGAACCACCAACAGAGGAAAGAGCCACTTTCCTCCCAGAAAGCGCAATTGGTCTTACAGGTTTCTGAGCAAACACTGCATTGCCCTGTTAACAAGCCTGGCCCTTATGGAGCCTAAAAAGGAACAAGTGGTCAGAGGGCCACGTGCTGAAGGGTATCCTAGGCCTGAACAGGAAATGTACTCAGAGGAAAGTTACAGTAACTTCACCAGTTCTGTGGTCAGGAGGGAGGTGCTCTGTGCCAGGGAAACCAGTGTCACCTTCACAGTGTGTTCACAAACATCGTGGGGCAAGATGGTTGAAAATAGAAAGCTTTCATTTGCTCTGGTTCCTGCCTGACATGTTAAATTCTGTTCAGTCAGAATTTTAAAAAAGGAAACGACGTGATTCGGATCTTACGATCTGATTTTTAAGCTGCAAAAGAAACTGATTGTGATGTGCAGAAAT
This sequence comes from Neogale vison, assembly GCF_020171115.1. Taxonomy (NCBI): domain Eukaryota; kingdom Metazoa; phylum Chordata; class Mammalia; order Carnivora; family Mustelidae; genus Neogale; species Neogale vison. The sequence continues at coordinate 15,449,724 of NC_058093.1, forward strand.
GGAACCCAATGAAGTTCTTAAGAGGTTCCGAAAGAAAGTCACATTGCTAGTTAAATACCTATCGTATCTCCTTTTACTGCTTCCTTAACGTTTCAATGCTCATCTCTGTCTTGAGTGCTGTCTACTCCACTCTCTGGTCTGTTTCTCTGTGGTGCTATGATAGAGAAAAGGAAAGATGGCATATCCTAAATCAGACATGATAAATGTATGCAATTCACAAAGGCTTTGAGGTTGAGAATTTGCCCAATGAGGTTTAGACTGAAAAGTGATGTTATATACTGACGAATTTAGTTTCAAGTGTTTTGTACAAACTTGGGCAAGCTGAAGTAGGAGAGCTGAGATGGCATCATTGTTGGTTGTGGATCTGAAATAATTTAAAGAGGCATTTCACATGACGGTATTGTCTGTAGGCCTTATCTGGGATCCATCATAATCTTTAGGAAGTCTCTGAAATCATAAGCAAAGTGTTTTGTGCACATGCATTACAAGCCAAGAAAGTTTGGAGACACACTTTTTCTAAATATGACCATGAAATCAAGTGAATCTACTGAATGCACAAAGTTGGCTTTCTGAATAAAACATTCATGACTTCAAACATTATTCCTAGAAACATAAATAAATAAATAAATTTTGCTTTTCCATTATTTGTGTGTCCTTGCTTAAAAAGTCGTTTTTTGTTTTGTTTTGTTTTCAGTTGTCTCTTCTATAAAACAAGGTTTTGGTTTAGATCACCTCAAGAGTTCCTTCCAGCTGAGCACTCCAGCAGCATGTTGGAAAAAATAAAATTTTAACTTAGTTTTGTACTGATTCCACTCCATCTACTCCCCTATTCAATGGTATTTTCCTCCCTAACTCTCACTTCTAATACCATCCAATTATCGTCCAACTTTGAGAAGATCTAGAATCAACCACTGACATTGTGTTGAAATTTTGATGCAAACTAACAGAGGGGGGAAAAAAAAAACCCACCAGTAGATTAGAAGTCATGAAGCATGAGCCAAGTCATAAAGGTCACTTGTCCTATAAACTTGGGCAACTTGTTTGACCTCTTTAACCTCAGTTTCCCCATCTGTGAAATGCGCATAGAGATGACTGTCTTATTTATTATTTCACAGATTAATATGGAGTTCACATGAGATAAAATAGGAAAACGCACTTTGTAGCCCTGTGAATGTAGGCCGCAATTACTAATTTAAGTCAATGTGTTTCCCATATTGCCTTTTAGGCTTCATCTTCTTTTGAAATCCAAGCATTAACTGAGTTGGTGAGGAGGGTCCTTTTAGGGGCAGGATTTCTTCTCTGGTGCTTGGAACCACACCCGAGAGATGGGTATCCACTCCATCTGTGCAGAGAATTGATGGATTATTAATATAGTAATTGACCCATTTACAACAGGCAAAAAGGGAAAGGTTTTTTTCGTTTTGTTTTGTTTTTTGTTCTTTTGGTGACCAGTTCTCATGGAAGCACAAGCAACTTTCCATTTTCTAAGTCAGCTGTATCACAAGATTCACAGATTATCTGTGGGAAATCTTTTAGCTTACACTGCCTTACTTATAAGGAGCAGATAAGTACCTTTTCACCTCCAGTCTTACTCTTCATGTTGCCTGTTGTTAAGGAGGAGTTGTGAGGGAAAGAGGTTTGAGGTTACAGCTTCCTGTCTCCACACCTTTAGCTGATTTAGCTGCTAGGAAAGGCTTTGAAAGCAAAGCACTAAATTCATCATCAAAACAACTTGTCAATTCAGTTAGAGAAATGTCAGCCAAGCGAATCTTTTGATACAAGAAGCAAATACAATTGATGGATTGACATGTTTCTCTTTTAATGCAGTAGGTTTGACCTAGGTGGACCTTGCTTAAATACTCACAAGAAGGAAAGGAAAGGCTACATGGAAAGTCTAGGTCTGCAAAGACCAAAATAACCTGAGAAGGGTGCTCTTCATTCCTAGCATGAAAGGACTCAAATACAAGATAGTACAGGGAAGTTAAATATTTCTCTAATGTCTTCTGAGCCTGGGTATGTTCTTAAATTTTGCAATGTGTTCTTAAATTATTTGATGTCTTGCAGATTCCCTGAAACTCAGAGAACTAAAAATACATTTCAAAGCCAAATATCATTTGATGTTTCTGTTACTGGTAGCTATGACTTATCCATGTTAATACTCATTCCGGTAGAGTGAAGGGTGCACATTTTCACAATGCTCCATTTTAAGAAAAAAATAAGAATTGTTGTGTCTACGGTAAGTTATAATGATCACATATATTCAGTATCATTTAGAGAAATTGGTTCTCTTTTTCTACCACGAAAAGTGAATTTCCTTCATTTAGTGTGTCTTCAAAGCAGAAGCAGATTTTGAAATCCTATGAGATGGTTTCTTACTTAGGTTTCTCTAAATGATTGACATGAACCAAGGTGGGACCAAGGGCTAGCAGGATATAAATAATGAAAACAAGAAGTTTTATCAGCCGATCTTTAACTTGGGTTGAACCCTAAGCTTAGGGAATCCTTGCCACACACTAGCACATAGTTGGCACACCACTTCGTGCATAGCACCTAACGTTAAAATTATGTGCTGACATGAAAGGCGGAGAAAAGTAAACATTGACAAATACATTGGATATCTCTTTTTATCAAATGGCCATGTCATCACTATTTTTCAAGTTCTTTTCCAACAAATTTTAGTACAAGGAGTCACACCAAAAAGGACTTTTCTTTCCCCTTTGAAGTTGTTGGATGTGCCATCAACCAGGAGAATATGGACTATGTAACCCCCAGTCAAGATCCTGAGAACTTGGATTACTCCTCTCTGAGAGGTTGTGTAATTTGCAGTGCTGAGGTGGAATGGGTTCAGAGAAATCCCCTATAACCATGCTCACGTTTGAATTTGGAGGCCCCATGATGAGCAGAAGTAAAGTCTATCTTCTAGTTATTCCACTACATTATGTTTTGTGAAGGAAAGCCAGTTCCAGGAGAGAAATACTACCACTTCTCCCTTGTGAGAACAGAAAACAGTGAACTAAACTCCAGGGAGTCAGTTAGTTTTGAGGTAACTAATATGCTCTTTGCAGTGATCTCTTAGGCTGGAAGAATGTCTTTTTCATAGCTCAGATGTCTAACCTTCACCTCAGTTTCTCATAATGAGTGAAGAAGAGATATAGGTAAAAGAAAAACAGTATTACTTACTGGTTGGTCTGTATGGCCTGAGGATAATCATTTCTAACTCCTCCTCTCTCACTCACCACATCTAAGCCAACGCTGAGTTCTGTCAGTTTTAACCTGCACATATTTCTTGAGCTCATCCACTTCTCTGTAATCATAGTTCAGACGCTTATCACATCTTACCTAGGTCACTATGATTGTATCCTAACTTGTCTCCATGTTTTTACGCTTGTGCCCTTCAAATTTGCCTTCCATATTTTTACTAAAGTGGTATATAGCAAATGAAATCACCTTTCTGCTCAAGATACTTCAATAGGTTCCCATCACCAGCAAGAGAGCCCAAGCTGTGAACTACGCTTGTTTTGCCAATATTTTCTTTTACAAGTCATGGGCCGGCAAAATGGAGGCAGCTCTAATTCCCTATATCTGCCATACTCTTTCTCACCTCCTTATCTCCTCTGCGTAGATCCTTCTTTTTCTCTCTTTGTCTTGTATTCCCTATAGTACTTGACCTCACACCCTATTCTCCACCACATACTCTCCTACCTCACTTCACCCCAACACAAAGGCTCATCTTGCAAGGCTTTTACCTAATAAACTTATTGAATAAATGCATGCCTACTTCCATGTCAGGTCAGCAGTCACCTTGAGAAATCCTTAGCTGGTTTTCTAGTTGCTTGCAGAAATGCCCTGCAGATCACTGTGCCACTATCTTAAAAGTAGCTGTTTATGAATCTTTCCTTCCCACCAGACTGTAGCTGCCCAAGGATAGAAACTGAGCCCTGTTCTCTTTGGGAAATAGACTTTTTCCTTCTGTGTGCCTCTTGGAAGGGTGTCACATTCTGAGTGATACAGGACATGTTAAGTAAACTACTGGAGTATAGATGCTAGAGCGTTTCTTCCTTCTTCCCTCTCCCTTCCCTCTCTCCACCTCACTGTGGGTGCTAGGAAGAGGAACCCAAACTGGGTCCAGGGTTTCTCTCCTGCTTTCCTCGGTTTTCCTGCTTATGCTCCCTTTTGTTATCCTAGCAAATTACTCCTATGCTCATTTTTTCCCCTTATGTCACCTCTCAAAGGCAGAGTAGGAAGAATTTGATTTCCTCTTGACACAGAATCCAGATAATTAGGGACAGTTACAATCCCTGGAGGTCTCAGTAAGCAGAAATACCAGCGCCTAACCCGGACTCCCTGAAAAGCAGGCATTTCTTGCTGGATTTGGCTCTTTTAATCAGAACTGGCCCAGTGATTCTTTCTACATAAATAAAAATAAAACCAAGCAAAATGAAACACAACAAAAACAAGTTGAATTTTCCTATTTTTAAAAATATTTTCTTTATTTATTTGGCAGACAGAGATCACAAGTAGGCAGAGAGGCAGGCAGAGAGAGAGAGAGGGGAGGAAGCAGGCTCCCTGGTGAGCAGAGAACCCGACGTGGGGCTCTATCCTAGGACCCTGGGATCATGACCTGAGCCAAAGGCAGAGGCTTTAACCCACTGAGCCACCCAGGCGCCCCATGAATTTCCCTATCTTGATGGGTTTAAATTTTGGTTACCTACATGTGCTTTTCAGTGCTTTAAGGAGGTTTTGAGTGAATAATAAATGAAGCTAATATTGTTGTGGAGACACAAATCTTTTTTTTTTTTTAAAGATTTTATTTATTTATTTGACAGAGAGAGATTACAAGTAGGCAGAGAGGCAGGCAGAGAGAGAGAGGAGGAAGCAGGCTCCCTGCTGAGCAGAGAGCCCGATGCGGGACTCGATCCCAGGACCCTGAGATCATGACCTGAGCCGAAGGCAGTGGCTTAACCCACTGAGCCACCCAGGCACCCTGGAGACACAAATCTTGAACAAAGATTTAATGCGATGGTAATCAGACCTCGCTGCTGATAACAACGACACAGTCAGATTACCACCTTTCACTTATTGATTATTTAATGAGATCTTATCATTCACACAGTGGTATATAAAGAAACATAACAGATTGTCCTTGCTCAAAGAAGGCCCAGAAACTGGAAGTCTAGAGGAAATAAATACACATAAAAGCCTGAAGTAGGGACGCCTGGGTGGCGCAGTTGGTTAAACGACTGCCTCCGGCTCAGGGCGTGATCCTGGAGTCCCGGGATCGAGTCCCACATCAGGCTCCCAGCTCCATGGGGAGTCCGCTTCGCTCTCTGACCTTCTCCTCGCTCATGCTCTCTCTCACTGTCTCTCTCTCTCAAATAAATAAAATAAAATCTTAAAAAAAAAAAAGCCTGAAGTATATGAAGCAAGAGGTGTTCCACATGTAGAACCTGACCAAATGGCAAATGAGTGATACAGATAGTAATCATTTGAGACCTAAGAAGGGAGAGACGCTCTAGGCCATGAGCTTAGTTAGCAAAGTATGGAAAGAGGAATGCTCACACAGTATATTGCTGGCATGTTAAATAGACTGGCTGATTGGGAAGATTGGGTTTGAGGAGGTAAGACTGGAAAAACCTGTGGAGGCCTGGGAATTGAGGATAAGAAATGAATTTTCAATTGTTAAGTCACTGGTTCTCAAACTTGACTGCAAATTAGAATCTCCTGAGAAACTAAAAATACTGACGTCTGGGTTCTATACACAGAGATTCTGCTTAAATTGACCTGGGAATCAAGGGTTTTTAAATTGCAGCTGATTTTAATATGCTGTCACCTTGAGAAATCTGTTACACGACTGTGATTTTCAACCCTCACTAAATATTAGAATCAAAGGGGGAAATCTTTATGACAATACTAAAGATGACCCACAGAATGGGAAAAACTATTTGGAAATCTGGTAAGATTTATATATGATAAGGAATTTGCATCAAAAATATGTAAAGATCTCTGATAATTCAACAATAAAAAACAGTCTGGTTAAGTGAGCAAATGATCTGAATAAACATTTCTCTAAAAATGATAGACAAATGGAGCACCTGGGTGGCTCGTTTGGTTAAGTGTCTGCCTTTGGCTCAGGTCATGATCCCAGGGTCTGGGGACAGAGTGGGGGATTGGGCTCCCTGCTCAGCAGAGGGCCTGCTTCTCTCTCTCCCTCTGCTCCTCCCACTGCCTGTGTGCTTGCGCTCTCTCTCTCTCTCTCTCTGTGTCAAATAAATAAAGTCTTTAAAAAAGAATGAAAGACAAATGATTAAAAAGCACGTAAAAAATGCGCCACATCATCAGTCATTTGAGAAATGCATATCAAACCACAATAAGATACTGTTTCATATCCACCAGAATGGCAATGGTAAAGAAAATGAACAATACCAAGTGTTGGGAAGGAGATGGAGAAATCAGAATCCTCAGACACTTTCGGTAAAATGTAAAATAGTGGGTGCCTGGGTGGCTCAGTGGGTTAAGCCTCTGCCTTCGGCTCAGGTCATGATCTCAGGGTCCTGGGATCAAGTCCCTCATCGGGCTCTCTGCTGGGCAGGAAACCTGCTTCCTCCTCTCTCTCTCTGCCTGCCTCTCTGCCTCCTTCTGATCTCTCTCTGTCAAATAAATAAATACAATCTTAAAAAAAAAAATAAAGGAAACTAGTGCAGTTGCTTTGGAAAAGTTTGTCAGCTCCTCAAAAAGCTAAACAGAATTACTGTATAAGCAAGCAGTTCCACTCCTGGCATACACCCAAGAGACCTGAAAGCCTACGTCCGTACAAAAATGTACATCCATCAATGTTCATAGCAGCGTTATTCATAATAGCAAAAAAGTGAAAGCAAATGATGAATGGAAAAACAAAACTTGGTATATATATACACAAGAGGATATTATTTGGTCATGAAAATGAATGAATTCCTGATACATTTTGCAACAGAGATGAACCTTGCAAACATGATGCTAAGTGAAAGAAGCCAGACAAAAAAGGCCATATAGTGTACGAGCCCATTTATATGAAATGCCCAGAATAAGCAAATCCATAGAGACAGAAAATAGTTCAGTGGTTATCAGGGGCTAGAGGGAAGGAGGAATGAGGAGTGGTTGTTAACGGGTATGGGGGTTTCTGTTTGGGGGCAATAAAAATACAATATTCTGGAATCAGATAGTGGCGATTTATTTGCAATTTGTGAATAAAATAAAAAAACAACAACTGCCAGAGGGAAGGGAGGTGGGGGGATGGGCAAAACGGGTGAAAGGGAGTAGAAGATAGGACTTCCACTTGTGGAATGAGTAAGACTTGGCAATGAACGGTCGGGCATAGGGAACACAGTCAACGGTATTGTAAATACTGATGTGTGGTGATAGAAGGTAGCTTTGCAGTGGTGAGTGTAGCGTAGCTATAGAGTTGTTGATTCTCTGTGTGGGATCCCTGAAACCAATGTGACGTTGTGTGTCAGCTATACTCGAATAAAACAAAATAAAACCCAACCACTGAATTGTATATTTTTAAAAGGTGAACTTTAAAAAAAAGAGAGTGGCTTTATGGTACATGAATTATATCTCAGTAAGTTGTGTGAAAAAAATGAGAAGAAACAATACAAAGCCCTTCTTGTGTCCAGCATAGACTAATTAAATCAGAAGTTTTGGAAATGGGAACTGGATAGAAGGTTTTTTTTTTGAAGTTTTTGATGTACAGCCAGAATTGAGAACAATCCAGGTGATGGAAAGCTGCTAGTAATTTAGTTCTATGCATCTTCCTTTCTCCTAAAGCAAAAACAAAACACCTGAGCACTTGAATGCAAATCCAGGGCAAATTGTAGGTTTTATTTTAATAGATTTTTATTTTATTTGGGTCTTCAGTATGGGTGCGTGGGGTGTGGCTTCAAAAAAACCTTTTTTTAAAGAATGCAAATACATAGACAATTATTATTAGCATGACCCAAAATAACAGCAATTTTTTTGGAACTCAATTTTGAATCAGAGATGCAAAGCCATTCATTATTTTTGAGACATTCATTGTTTAAGAGTGACGGAAAATTTAGAGAAATTTGCAAAGTTGATTCTTAGTGGTTAAGAATGGTGGTTCTAAGTGGTCTGTTTCTCAGGTGGTTGTAGTTGGGTTTTTTGTGGCAGCTTTGCTCACCAACTATTCAGCGATTTTAGAGAGGCAATGGGGATACAGTGGCAGACAAGATGGAATACATGTGTTCTCTTCCTCATGTAGGCTTTTAATACCTAGCTTCAGGTTCTTTGCTTTAAAAGTGGAAAGATTGAACTAGGTGCTCTCCAGATTCTTTGATCATTTACTGGAATAGCATTGAGGCAGAAAAATGGAGTAGAGGGGGAGCTCTTGTACACCCCTTTCATCTGCTGTGATTTAAGAGAACAAATATGGGAAGTTCCTGAGAAGGCTCCTCTCAGAATTTGGAAGGTGAGTTAAGCTTTTTGGGTTGTGTCTTCTCTTACTTTTTATCCTACTTCTCTTATCCTACTCTTGGAATGGCCAATAAACAAAGTCCAAACGTTTCACAACATTTTAGTTCACAAAAGCCTGTATCACAACTTAAAGCCAAATCTATTTTTGTATCCATGTCAGGTGTTCCAAAGCCATTTCCAAGGATCCCACTCAATCAGGAAGATAAACAATTAAGCATGATTAACATCATCTTAGTACAGATTCAAAAATTCCAAATGCGTAGCTGTGGTGCTCAGTGCCAACAGAAGGCCACATTCTGCCCTCCAAGTGAAAACATACTGCATTGTCCCAGTCAAAGGAGGATGCGGATAATATCAAAATGCAAACTTCTAAACTCTCACTATAATTTTCTTCCAAAGAACTCCTGCAACTTCATCTGCCAAGAGAAAGCCTTTGCTGGAGATCTGTTTATTTTGTTAATTATTATGTCTTGATTTCAGGGGGAAAAAAAGTCCTCATGCTCTTATTCTAAGCAAATGATTTTTCCTTCTTCAGAAAACAAGATTTTGGTGAAGCAGTTGCCCATGCTTGTGGTATACAACAATGAGGTCAACCTGAGCTGCAAGTACACCCACAACCTCTTCTCAAAGGAGTTCCGGGCATCCCTTTATAAGGGAGTAGACAGTGCTGTGGAAGTCTGTGTTGTGAATGGAAATTACTCCCATCAGCCTCAGTTCTACTCAAGCACAGGATTCGACTGTGATGGGAAATTGGGCAATGAAACAGTGACATTCTACCTTCGGAAGTTGTTTGTTAACCAAACAGATATTTACTTCTGCAAAATCGAGGTCATGTATCCACCTCCTTACATAGACAATGAGAAGAGCAATGGGACCATTATCCATGTGAAAGGTAACACATAACTCTACCAGGGCACTGCTCTAAAGTAAGAGTTTTCAGTGGCAGTCTTGAAAACTAGGTCATGATCAATGGTGGGGTTGGATAAGTCCCAGAGAGGAAGTCTACACATTATAAATTGGTGATATTTTGCATATTTTGATCCCTTTCCCATTCTTCTATAAAGTTCAGAAGGAAGGAAATGTACTCAAGTGCCACTCCCATGTTTAACCCATTCTGTTCTATTTTTCAGAAAGACATCTTTGTCCAGTGCAGCCGTCTCCTCAATCTTCTAAGCCATTTTGGGCACTGGTGGTGGTGTGTGGAGTCCTAGTTTTCTATAGCTTGCTAGTAACAGTGGCTCTTTGTGCTTGCTGGGTAAGAGAAGCAACACTATTTTGCATAACTTTTCCATGCATGTGTAATTTGAACACATTCAAGAAATTTGCCCATGTGGTTCATTTTCTGTTTAATGCATGATTGTTAGTATTATTGCTGTTATTTCTCTTCTCTTTTAACCTGTTTAGCTTTATTTGAGATGAAAATCTAATGTGAATTCTATTTTCCAGAAGGTAGTAATTAGGTGACCATGCAAAAAGAAGAATCTGAAAAGTGGGGATCGAGTCTTAGGGCCAGTTACTTTTCTTTTTCCCATTTTGCAATATCATGATGATATATAAAATAGTTTTGATATATATATGTATAAAAATCTAACAACTTGGGAATCAAGGCACTGAAACCAATGCACAATTTTTGTTCAGGGTCCAAAATTGTGAGAAATTTGGTTACTGAAATTATGCATTCAAACCTAGCAAAGAAACTAGGTCTGTTTATCTGAGTCATATTTTTATCTCCTCTGAAGCAGTTGAATTTCGTGAGGCCAAGTATGGTTGCTGTCATTATGAAACCATAATGGGAGTTAGACTTTTCTGAGTTCTCAGCACTGAATTAGAGTTTACCAATTTGTGCAAATGTTCATGTAATGAGCTTGGTGTATTTTTCTTTACCTCCTTCAAAGTCGAAGGTTTGAACACATCTTGATGGCCATAACCGATGTTAAGATGGGACTCCCTTACTGATGGTCTTTCCCTTACTCAGAAACCTCCCTTTCTCATGTACACGGTGTGGGACAGAATGTCTCCTGCACTGGTTTCATGTTGTCTTTGAGTTTTTTCCTATGTTAGATGCATGTGTGAGTCATTTCTTCAATAAGAAATGTATGCTCCTCAAGGATAAAGGACCATTTCTCTTGATATACACCATCCATGTGGTATTAAGCATTTTTAATGCTTAATGAGTGCTTATCAGATTTATGCATTAATAACCTTCCTAAAGGCCAAACTAAGGACTTAAATGAACATATCTTTAATGGATATTCCCATAGATGGGAATATATCTAACCCGTAGATGGGTCAGTGATTTCTGGAACCCACACCTGGTGAAACCATTCTATTTACTAAAGACTTGGTGCTGGGTAGGGGGCAGGGCAGGGGATGGACAGAGGTGAGGGGGGCAGCCTTGGGTTCACAATCATGTAAATGACGGATCTAGCCTGAGATTTTTTTTTTTTTTAAGATTTATTTATTTGAGAGAGAAAGAGCATGAGTGTGAGAGTTAGGGGGAGGGGCAGAGGGCAGGAATCCTCAAGCAGACTCCCTGCTGAGCACCAGATATGGGGTTTGGTCTCATGACCCATGAGGTTATGACCTGAATTGAAACCAAGAGTCCAATGCTTAACCAACTGAGACACCCAGGTGTCCTACCTGAGATCCCTTTATTTTTAATTATTTATTTATTAAATTATTATTATTATTTTTATCATGTTAGGCACCATACTGTATGTCACTAGTTTTTGATGTAGTTTTCCAAGATTCATTGTTTACATATAACACCCAGTGCTCCATGCAATATATGTACTCTTTAACACCCATCACCAGGCCAACTCACCCCCCCCAACCTCCCTACCCTCTAAAATCCTCAGTTTGTTCCTCAGAGTCCATAGTCTCTCATGGTTTGTCTTCTCCTCTGATTTTCCCCCTTCTTTTTTCCCTTTTTTCTCCTAATGTCCTCCATGCTATTCCTTTTAAACTCTGTTGGCTTATTTCCAAAGTCTGCCTCTCTATCGATCCCCACATGCTGCTAACATTTTGGGAAACTCTAGGGGCAGAGATGGACATTGGTTAGGCTGCCTGTTTGCCTAATCTGTCTCTTCTGCAGAGTAGGAAAAAAAGTGGCTGTTGATTCCTAGAAACCCCTTATACTAGATAGCAACTTGATATTTACCGGTCTTGCTTCCTCCAAGTTGCCCAACCCCGAGAGCCTTTTATGTACAGAAATATTGCTTAAATTCTTTCTCTGATGTCAGTTCCGTCCCTCATCTTTCTTGATCTTGGGGTCTTCATACAAGTTACGTTCCCACTTTGAACCTCTATGGTGTTTGCCAATGATTTTAGAGGTTAGAATCTTAGTCCTTATTTTTATCTCTTGGGAATTTCAACTTCTTAATCTAAAATATAGGTGAAGTGGCTTTATGGGTACACTTCCAGGACAGGTACTTCCTTTGTTATTGTTGACCTAGGCCAGTGTCATACCAGCTTCCCAGGAAATGGTTTTGAGACTTACTTTAACTTTTGGTGGCAGGAAGGGTACTGCTCACCATTTAAAACGTGGCGGGGGGGTGGGAGGTTGGGGTACCAGGTGGTGGGTATTATAGAGGGCACGGATTGCATGGAGCACTGGGTGTGGTGAAAAAATAATGAATACTGTTTTTCTGAAAATAAATAAATTGGAAAAAAAAACTTATTGTAAACACACATTAGAATATCAGTTACTATAATCAGGCACGAATTGGCTCAGTGACTGGAATCACCCAGAGGAACAAAAGTCTTGTCATTTTCAGTGAATTTAAACAGTTCACATTCAACTTGAAAACATCATAGATGCTACAGGTTTTTCTTTGGTAGCACTACTTGCTTTGTCTTGATAAAACTTAACTTTGGTCTTATTCTGTTTTGTAAATTCCCTGTGAATTAGGAAGAGCCAGTGCTTGGCATGATCTTATCTTCTGCGGCCTCTTATAGTCGATTAGGTTGTCCAATAAGAACCCTTTATTTGCCTAGGTCTTTGTACTATCTGACCAAAATAGTGTGAAATAAATATATATCTTTATTTTATAAGATAACATCACATTCCCCCCCCCCACCCCAAGCTCATCTTTTCTTGCTGCTGTTACTGTTTAAGCAACCAGCACCTTGTTGATCCCAAGAGATTAGCCATTTCCTGGGTCCTATTCTGGGAGCCTATTTTTGACTGATCTGCTCTATGCCTTGGTGCGAGGTGCTGTTCTCCGGAACTTCCTGAGGGCTTGTGATGTGCTACCGTAGGAAGTTGTAGGCTGAGCGGGTTTCTGGGAGCAGCTGCACATTCTATCTCAGCTCTTGACTTGTTGCTTACATTTGAATAAATAAAGTGCTCCCCTCTACCAGCCTGCTGCGGAACAGCACCTGCTACTGTCACTCATTCCTCCACTCACCCAGCTGAGCTGGAAAACCTATTCTCTTTCTTAGTCTAAAGGAACCTTTTTGAAAACACGGTCTTCTCCACGATCAGTCACAATGTAGGGAATGTGGACAGTGTGTGGATAGATGGTATCTTCCTTTAAACCAAGCGTGCCCTTGAAGACTGTGTCTTTAAGTGAATTGTGTCTTGCTGTTGCTTCCAAGAAACAGGTGGGTAAGGGTGGGGGTGGTGCGAGGGCAAGGGAGGAATGGTCCTGAGATCACACATCTTTAGTGGACTTAATAGAACGGTGAAGACCTTATCAGGTCTTCTCTACCAGCTATAGTTGTATTTGAGTGTTTGGAGGCAAAGACTGCTATTTGGTGTTCTGGCAAGGGAAGTCAGAGCAGGAGTAAGTACTAAAGTGCTTTCCAGGGTATCAGCAGCGGCCTTCTACATGTAGTCAGAGGCAGAGGTTTCCTTGCCCTTATCCTGCCCTGCCATAACCCTGTGCTCGAGAGAACGCTGGTCCTTATTTATGGAAAGGATGTAAAGCCACGATGTTTGAAGAGCAACTTCCCTCACCCACTTTGTTTCCATGGCTACCTCTCTTGAATGAGTCTCCCAATTATGTCTGTTGAACACTATCCTCTTCTTCATTTCAGCTGAATAACCCATCCATCATTTATATCCTAAATGACCAAAGCTGAATTTGTAACCTTCTCTTACAAATATACTTCTCCTTTTGTCCTGCCTTATATCCATGGATGGAACAGCCTCCTTCCAGTCTACCAGGCTCAAATCATTGGTCATTTCTGAGGATGAGCAAAAAGGAAAGGTCAAGCAATCCGACAGTATTCATTCTAAATTTGGTCCCATGTTTTGTATCACTTGCTTCCTTTTCATCCCTTCCTTTTCATGATCAGATTCCTTAGATCAGAATTTCTCAGTCTTGGCACTATTGACATTTTGGGCTGGGTAATGCTTTGGTGTCAGGGGCTTCCCCGTGCAACATAGTGTGTTTAGTCGCACTTCTGGCCTCTACCCACTAGATGCCATAGCATTTTTCCCAGTGGTGACAACCCCAAATACCTTCAGACATTGTCAAATGTCCCCTGGGACAAGGATAGGGGGCTGGCAGTGTCAAGGATGAGGCTTAGAAAGTCTTGGGCAATTGTATATGTAGAAGTGTCACTCCCTGAGATAGAAAGACTGGGAGAAGACCAGACTTTAGGGGAAGATCTCAGTTTCCTTTTGGACATGTTTTGTTTGAAGTGTCTTTGAGGTCCCATCCAGAGATATAAATTTGGGTGAGTAGGTGGTAATTGAAGCTGCAAATGGGTTTGAGTTTGCCTAGAGAGAGAGGAGCTTTAACACTGAATGGCTACTTAGAGAAGGATGAGCTTGCAAAAGAGGCAAGGAAGGAGTAGCCAGATAGGTAGGATGAAAACCATCATGGTGCCGTCTTAGGGAAGGCAAAGTGGAAGAGCATCTCAAAAAGGCAAGAGTCATCATTAGTAGAGAATGCTACCAAGATGTCAAAAGATGAGGCCTGAGAAAGATGAGGACATGTTAGTTGGATTTAGTAATGTGAAGGCTAGGGTTTTCCAGCTTGCTCCTGCTCATTTGACAAGCCTCAGGGAGGAGCATGGAAATAAGACCAGGGCAGAAGTCTCTTGCTCACTTACTTGTTCAAGTGTTCATGTCATTCACGTTCCATGTATCTACGCATCAGGCCTAGGTGCCTAGAAATAGACACTTTTTTTTTTCCATAATAGGGAATTCTGAATTTGGAAACCCAGGTAGCTATTTTTAGAATTTTTTATGGGTCTTTTAACAAACATGTAAATTTTGCCATCACATTGGTTCAGAAAAGATGCTCCTAACCTCCAGTAAAAACTACACTAAGATTCATAGTGCATGTAACTCTTGCTCTGGGTTTAGTATTGCCCCTACTTCCCTCACCCCTGATAGAAATTCATCGAGAAGGAGGTGAATCTGAGGAACAGAGATAAGTGACACCATTATCTTTATGGAAATGTACATACACACAAGAGAGTAGGAATGTAACTTGTTGTCTTGAACTATACCTCTCCACTAATTTGGACTCCAGGGCTATGAATTTATGATTATTTCAGACTCTAGAGGGGTGAAGGTTCTCTCAGATTAATGATGCAAAAACAGCTTGTTAAGTAAATGACAGATGTAAGAAGATTGCAGTGGGGATGCTTAACCTTTTCAAAGGAGGAAGGGCCTTCAAAAGTATTTACACATCAACGGTGGGTATATTAATTAGACGTGCTTTTGGAATTTAGATCAAATGACTGCATTGAGGGCAACATGGGTATATTCAACCCAAATACCTTCTTTGATTCAGATTTTGCATGTTAATTTAGAAGAGTCCAAAGAAGTTAGGTTTGATGAGGCACGATCCTGGTCCAAGGCACTCAATGAATACAGGTGTGTTCAGCTTCATTTGTCAGTCCATATTCTGAGTAGTTGCCTGCCCCCACTCCGTCTTAGAGCTACTCCCGCTACATCTCGTTCTGTTCCCTGGCACCCCTTCACAGAGACACTTCTCTTTTCTGCAGATGAAGAGTAGGAGGAGCAGGATCCTTCAGAGTGACTACATGAACATGACCCCCCGGAGACCGGGGCCCACCCGAAGGCACTACCAACCCTATGCACCAGCACGTGACTTTGCAGCATACCGTTCCTGACATGGACGCCTATCCAGATGCAAGCCGGCTGGCAGCTCTTCACCCGCTCAACACAACTGCTCTGGATAGGAAACACCTGCCTCGTCTTCAGCCGGCCACGGGCTCCTTCTATAGGCTCTTCTTAAGCCACTGATGCCAATTTTTCTTGAATGACTAGACCAAATAATATTACTTTGAGACTCCGAAATGAAGTTGAAGAATATTATTGTGGCAGGCTCTATCTTGTAGTGCCATGACCCAAATACCAACTTAACACATATTTATTGACTTAAGAGGTTATAGTAGAAAACAAACAAACAAACAAAATCCATGGATTCTGTCAACCTTGAAATCTGCTTTCCATTTCACTCCTTTCTCACTCACCTGAACATTGTGGTCAAGTGAAATGCAATATGGAAGGACGTTTTAGATGGAGAAGAAAGGATAGAAAAACATTCCTTTTGGTTAAATGGGGGTTTATAGTGGGGATAGTTTAGAGTGGGGGAGAGGAGGGCGGAGACTTACACATTTCAAAAACCATTAAAACACTCTCTCTCATTCCTGAAATGAACCACTTAGTTCCTATTAATACTGTTTTAGTTTAGAAAGATATAGACATTATTTTTTTAATTTTAAAATTTTTTTATTAACATGTAATGTATTATTAGCCCCAGGGGTACAGGTCTGTGAATCGCCAGGTTTACACACTTCACGCACTCATCATAGCACATACCCTCCCCAATGTCCATAACCCCACCATCCTCTCCCTACACCCCTCCCTCCAGCCTCCCTCAGTTTGTTTTGTGACATTAAGAGTCTCTTTTGGTTTGTATAGACGTTATTTTTTTGATGAACTCTGGTCATATTTAGTCATCTTGACCAATGGAATTCATTCGAAGCAATTTGAGGCAAACAGTCTTGCTCTCCTTTACTCCCTGTGATGGGAATGCAATGTAGTATTCACAATATGATTTGAAAAGCATAAAATAGTCTTCCCCCTTACTGAGGAAGAATGTGTCAGGAAATGAAGCCACTTGATGTCAAAATCATTTGAATACTCTGAAGAAGGGTTACTTCTTCAGAAGACCATTCCTGTCAAATCATATAGGGGGCTTTTCTGTTCCCTGTATTTCAGGTTTGCCTGGTTGGTCTTTTTGTCATCTGTGTGGAAGTCTGAAGTGGGAGACTGAAAGGACATCCAGAGCAGTGATGGTACTCTGAAAAGGGGCTGTTGGTATTCATGAGGGTATGGGGGATGAGTCCCAAGAAACTTCTTCTGGAGGAGGAGAATAGAAGGGAATCATGTGACTCTTGCCAATGTACTGAGGGGAGTGGCCAATATCTGGTGGAAGATTTCCAGAAGACAGAAGGAGACAATGCGAGAGTTCCTTTACAGTGACTTTATATGATTTAGGGCTCAGAACTCCAGAACTCTGTGGGTTCAGCTGTGTGTTTACCCTGGAGTTCCACTGACATGGAAAATTATTTTGGGGTGTATCTTTTAAGACAACATCAAAGTTCTCAAGATACCCTGCAAAGCCGTACCCTGTAAGACCTGATCTTGTCATGACAATGGATATTTTTCTGCCTCTGGTTGGCGTCAACTGGTGTATGCCTGGGGACCTTGAAGTACAGCTTTACTGCTGCCTTTACAATTTGTTTTGTGCTTTGATTTACTCAGCTGTTAGAGGAGTCTAGGTTTTGGAAGCAGGTAAAATAGATCTGGTCCAAGTCCCATTTCTAGTTGGCCTTAAGCAAGTCACTGACTTTCTAAGACTCTATTATTCAACTATAAAATGGAGGTAATGATCATAATTGTTTGTCCCTATACTATAATCACCATCAGGGCATGGCCCAAGTTTGTCTTTTTTTTTTTCTGCTTGTCCCTGGCACTAGTGCCATATCTGACAAATAATGTTAGCTACTATTATTATTGTCATATAAATAAGGTATAAAGATTAAACTGGGGGAGGGTACCTGGGTGGCTCAGTGGGTTAAGCATCTGCCTTCAACTCAGGTCATGATCTCAGGGTCCTGGAATTGAGTCCTGCATCAGGCTCCCTCCTCAACGGGGAGTGTGGTTCTCCCTCTGTGCTCTCTCTTTCTCAAGTTTTAAAAAAAAAAAAAAGAAAAAAAAAAAGAAAAAAAAAAAGGATATCCTGGCTCATATTGCAAGAAGGGAGAGAATATTTTAACAGATTTAAACCCACTATCTGGGGATAAGGTGCTATAAAATCTGAGAGCCTCTTGACTTCCACCATTTTCCTGTTTTGGAATATTTTAGCATGTTATGAAATGTGCAGTGTTCTGTCTCCCACTTTTATGTATAAAAAGAGTTCTTCTTTAATTTTTTTGTGATGTGGAGAGGAGAATCCTATAATTACAGCAGAAAATATTGTACTTTGGTTGGCTTTGAAATGGGCATCCATTCCATGAAAATAATTAATCCAGAGAAGGTCAAACTCACTAGAACTGGAGTGACAAAGAACTCTTGAATTTATACTGGCACACATTCTGCATTGCTAGCCTCTTGGCACACAGAGTTCTTTAATCTAAGTTACTGAATTGGATTTGAAAATGATAGAGCTAGAGAATTTTATAAAGAGCAATGGCAAAAAATAAATTAAAAAAATGGAAAGATCTGATCTTTGGTTAAAAAAAATGGTTTTTATTTTCTGATGGGAAAAATAGGTTTACCAAAGATGAATCACACTTTAGTTTTCTCTTACTCACTCTGAACAGAACCAAAGTAGAAATGTTAATAGGGAAGTCCATTTTCACTATTAGTATGAGCCAAGAAATGGTTTAAAAACAGTGGTTGGAGCAATGCTTTTACAGTTTCCGATATGATAATTATGAAGAAAACAATGTCATTTGCTGCTATTATTGTAAGAGTCTGATAATTAGTAGTATTTCTATAATTTTTGATTGTGAGCTCACTTATTTTGGGCTGAGCAGGCCAAGTTAAAGAGACCAAGTGTACATTATATTCTGTGTATTCAGTGGTAAAATTACTGAACTACCATGTGCCTGTTATTAATTTGAGCTTTAGTATCTGTCTTTCAGAGCAGGTATGTTTAACTTTTGGTCATGAATCTGGAGAAAACTTGCTACTTAAAAATAGTGTGGGATAAATCTTTTTTTTTTTTTAAATAAATCTCCAGTTCAACCTTTTAAAAATATACCAAACTTTCATATATTAGTTCTATTTCAAGCAAGGTACGCTCCTGGTTTGTTTACTTGGCTTCAGTCACAATCTCTAATCAAACCAATGGTTTATCTCTCTGGGATGTGTGCATTCTGTGTGACGTGAATGCTCTGTGAGAGAGATCAGACTTGACCCCATTGGTCCCTTGGATTCACTAAGTGAACCACTAGTTCTCATGGCAAATTTAATGGGGATGTTGATGGTTAAATGGATGTTAGATCCCTTATTCCAGCATTTTGCTCTGCTGGATAAGAGCCACGGCCTACCTAGGGACTGATCCCAGTGTTAAATTCAAGTACATGCTGGAGGTTGGAGATGGTGGCAGTGATGGACCCAGAACCAGGGTCATCACTGCCATAGACTGGTTATTAACCCAAGTCAAGGACCATAGCAATGACTTTCTCAAGTCCTGGACTGAGTGACTTCTTTGAAATTTGAGGCTTAGGAAATCTCTGTTATAGATATATACATACTTTCTGACATATTCCTCCTCAAACATCACAGGCATGTTCTCACCTCAGGACTTTTGCACATGCTGTTTCCTATATCTGGAATGTCTGTCTCCAGATATCCACCTGGTTTTCTCCCTCATTTCCTTCAGGCCCTTGCTCAAATGTCGCTATCCACCATAGTTAACAACCTCCCTACCCCACCCCACCGAACCCTATATGCTTTCCTGACTTGCCTTTTTTCCATAGCATCTCACCCTCTCTTACACTAGATTTTTTACTTATTTATTTGTTTATTGTTTATTTCCCCAAACTAGAGTGTAAGCTCCATGAGAGATGGAACTTTGTCTGCTTTGTTGATTGCCATATCCCCAATGCCTAGAATAGTACCTGGAATGAAATAAATATTTATTGAATGAATGACTTTAATATACCTTATGGATTAATGGTCAGTTTAAATGTACCAATCACATTCAGAGAAGGAGAAAGACAGTTCTGTTTTCTACTTTTCTATTAATAAGGACCAAAATCCATTTTTTCAGTGAAACAGGAGGTAATACATATATATATTTACTGCTGAAATTGGTGAAAGAAAACCTGATGGATGGAAGTTCATTCACATTTTATAAATTTTTGTGCAGTGAGGAAAACTAATAATGTTAGAAAGAAACATCTTGAAAAGTCATGCTAAATAAGCCCAGTCAAGAGAAGTTTGATTCTCCACTGAATTCTCCACATCTATTCTTTTTTTTTCAATTTATTTATTTTCAGAAAAACATTATTCATTATTTTTTCACCACACCCAGTGCTCCATGCAAGCCACGCCCTCTATAATACCCACCACCTAGTACCCCAACCTCCCACCCCCCCGCCACTTCAAACCCCTCAGATTGTCCCACATCTATTCTTAATGGACTCTTGACTATGTTTTAAATATTACTTTAGACTAAGACTTCTAAAAACGTTGCCTAGTTTAAATCCCATTTTACTATTGAATTGCTACTCATTTCTCTCCCTCTTTATCCCCCCCCCCCAACAAATTCTAGAAATCCCTTGCCTGGCTATGATTCAAAAAGAGCTCAAAGATGAGAATGCTGGGGACAGACAATTTCAGCTGCTTTACCTGTTATGCTCATAATTGAACACTCTAATGGCTTGCAATAATTTAAAAATAAAAGAACAACAATGAACAAAATTGGAGTGTTTGGAGTAAGCTGAAAATTCAAATCAAACATGTTAGTCACCATGCACAGACAGACGCATAGACACAGAGCTTGTGGGTGGGGGAATGTCCTTGAACAGGATACACAGAGCTGGTTCTGAAATTTACATAGAAGCTCCTATTTATTTCATTGCAAACTGTGCTTTCAAAGTGGCCTGAAGTCAGATAAGTGTGCCATGAATTCTTCTCCAAAGCGACTCTTCTTTGTTGAAATGGAGCTCATTAAGTTAAATAAAGGTGAACTTGAAAAAAAAATGAGCTTATATGTGTCATTATACTCCAAGAATGACTGAAATTAGCTAGTCACTCATGAGTTCAACTGGATGAAACAATTCAGTCGGAAAGGGACAAGATTGGTTAAAATTAGCCTTAAATGAATCTGCTCAGTAAGCACTCCTTTGTTGGGCTAATAAAAATAGTGTAACCTAGTTCTGTGAAAAGGTTCTAGTACCTTGAAACCCAAGTTCAAAGAGAAATAAAATGCATACTTCATAATTTCACCTGACAGACCTCCCACCATGTTCTAGCTACTAACTATGTGAATGGTGTAATTGTTTACAGCCCCGAATTAACTTTTTTCTCCAATCTGATAAAGCAGCCCCCTTTCTCCTCTCTCATCTTACCTGTAACAAAGATAATTAATGAGTGAGAAAAATCAAGGAAACTTCTGGATGCATCTTAAAAGATGTTTAATCATCACGCTAAGCAGCAGCAAAACGGAGGGTAGGGGAGTCATACCAGACCCTTGTTTGGTAACTTATCTGTGTTCCCTAAACTGAGGTACCCCTCTAACTCTTGACTTTTCGTCAGTTTTCCTGGTCCTCAAAGGAAGTTTCGTTCTTCAGGATCAAATCTGAGTGGGTGGACCTCTCAACTTTCGCTGCTTTGCCATCCCAAAGGAGTGTGTGTTTTCCCTTCGAAGATTCATGGGTTCTCAGCCCTTAGAAACCTAGACCACTGTCCAGAGTACACTTTATTGACAGTTCTTTTAGTTCTTTTCAGTGTGTATGGACACTTGGGTTCCATAACTAAAAAAAGCTTGGGATGAAATATGTGATCCAAGAATACTTGGTCTTTTATAAGCTGACCCCATTGTTGAGGCCACTCTGAAGACCAGACTGTATGCTTTCCAAGCCCTGTTTTCTATCCTTTTTGCCAACTGAAACTGTGAAAGTTTTGGCATGCCAGAAATTTGAGAGGACAAAAAGTCACAGAAGGGTGAATTTATCTCAAGGTAGGGGTGGACTGGATTCTCCTTACACTGCATCTGATAGTGCTATCTCAACGACAGATTAAACGTGCCTCTGGCTCCAGAGAACAAGTTGTGAGAACTGGCTGGAAATGTCAGTTGAGACAAGAGAGCAGCAAACAGCTTTGTTTTCCTATAGTTGTGGTTTTACTTGGTGATGATGACACATGAAGATGAAAATGTGCAGCATGAACTCCAGTTGTTATCTGAGTGAGCATCTCTGCCAACACTGAAGGATATGTGTGGGTGTCACCTGCAAGCAAAGAGAGAGAGAAAGAAAAAGAGGCCCCATTTCGGAAAGAAGAGCCAGTTAATCAAAGATCAACAAGTAGTGCTGTTTATTTCATGAGCTTTATATTCGATTTCCTTCCCCTCGTTAATCTCCAAGTCTCAATTTAGTCTCTGGACTAAATATGTAAGTGTCTGGTGATGGAGGTGGGGGAGAAAGGTGGGCTCGAATGGGCATCATGGCTGTAACCACAGTGTGGTCATATCTTTCGTCTCTTGGGTGCATACTTAACATTTGATATGTTAGCTTCCAAATGGTATGTTAGCTCCGAACTCCTGAGAACCCGTGGCATATTATACAAGGGCAGACAGACTTGAGTTTGTTGTTGGGGAGACTTTTCAACTCCCAACCCTTGTTTCACTTGTTTTATGCTTCTTCTTCCTCCCTTCCTCTTCATTCACTCAATAACTACTTTATGAGCACCTGCCTGCTCCACTCCAAGAAGCAGGCGAGGTCCTGGGGACGTGGCAGTGAGCAACATGGGCATTATTCTCTCCTCCCTTGCGAAGTGTAAGATGTAGACTTCGTCTAGCCCTTCCTCTTCTCCTTCTTCTGAAGGGCTCTGCTCCTCCTCTGGATAACCACTTACTCTGAATTATGGGCTTACACCTTCAGGTGATCCTTTGATAGCCTTTGCTTGGTTGGTTTACCTGAAATTTATTTCTTTAAGATGTTCTTATTTAACATTGCTAACACATTTAATGTCTTAGATAGGGATGGGCAAACTTTTTCCGGAGAGCGCTGGAGAATAACTAGTCTAGTCTTGGCAAACACACAGTCTTGTGCAACTACTCAACTCCTGCCCCTGGAGTGCAAAACCCACCATAGACAATATGTGAACAGATAAGTATGTCTGTGTTCTCCTAAACTTTTATTTGTAGACATTGATATTTGAGTTTCATATAACTTTCATATGTCACCCAATATGAGTATTCTTTTGATTTTTTTCCTTCAACCATTTATCACGTAAAATCCATTCTTGGCTCATGGGCTGTTCAAAGGCAGCCTGTGGGCTGGATTTGCCTGCAGGCTGCAGTTTGCTGACTTAGACCCAAGCCACAATTTTAGCTACAAGCACATCTTTGAGTTCCAGCCACCATCTGCATTTGTAGGGCTGGAAGCAATCAGTTTGGATGTGTTAAAGGCTTCTTGGGAGTGGTGAATGTTAAATATCTGTTTTGAAAGAAGGGCATGGATCATTCAAGAAGAAGAAAGAAACTTCATCAGAGGGAAAGCCATTTTAGGTGGAAGGAATGGGAACATGATAAGTAAAGAGGAGGAGAAGCCGTTTCAGAATGATGGAGTCCCCTGCACGTTATTGCTAAAAGCCTACAAATCTCGGGAATTGTGGTTACTCTTCTCTCAAGTCGTGTTTGCCTTTTCTGCTCTTTTCTAAGCATCAAATCCTCTTCATCTCCAAGGAAACAAAGTAAATTTTGAGTCACAGCAAGCAGAGGGCAAAAAATATGGCCTTGTCTTATGTAACTAATAGAACTACTTTCCCCACAAACTCTTCCACACATAGCACAGTCAAATTCAACATGGGCTGGGTGCTGCAAAGGTCAGAAGCAGCTTCCTCAGAACTAGGCTCCTACTTTCTGCCCATCACCTGTGCTTTCAGTCTGAACTTGGTTGTCATTTTATGGATGACCAAGGATGAGCCCCACACTGGAATTCAAACTTTCACAGGTAACTGGTGAAATTGGTTTTACTCAGATAAGGAGGGCACTGACCCGGTCCTTACCATTCCTTCATCCCTACTCCTGACTCCCGTCTACAGCTGCTGGTTACGCCCAAGGTACAAACAGTTCCTGGAAGCAGTCCAGCATACGTGGGCACCCCAAGTCACACACCCATTCACACCATCTGGGCAATTTAAAAATAGGGCCAAACGGAGCATTTAGCCTGATCTGTCCCGCCAAGATCAGGAAATTGATTCTAAAAGGTCAGATGATTAAGATCATTGCACCAGCAGTCTAGGATGTCAGTAATGAATAAAGATTCTGGCAGAATGAATTTATCCTGACTTTGTTGATGGCATTCAAGTTCTGAGTCTACATGAACAGCCTCAGGAATTCCCAGATTTTTCTTCTCCATCATTCAGGGCTACTGTGTGCATTTATGTGCTGTATGCCACGCGCAAGGGCCCCCAAGCCAAGGGGCTGGAGGGGGCTGAAAACCAGTAGGATCCCCTTAAGCTACTCACCTGCAAGAGCTATGTCCACTGGGAGAGAACACCTTTCTCTAATGGCCACACATATGGGCTGCTGAGGCGCTGATAGGATACTTGGCTCTCTGCCCTTGGTTACTGAGTTCTCTATAGAATAAATTAGATCTTCATTCTCGAAACAGGAATTATCCAGGATGAGCAAGAGTTAAAAATCAACCAAAAAAGTGGAATGATTCTTAATACAATAAAAATTTCTCTCTTGGGTCCCTTCTTGAGTCTTTTCTGCGCAGTTTAATTCAGTTGGTTGATTTTTCCTGAAATGCATCTTGATGGGCTTGAGGGGGAGGTTGTTTTTTAGGAGTAATGTGAGAAGGAGCTTCCTGGCTCAGATCTCAGAAGAAAAAATCTGTGACCTGGAGAACACTAGGTTTGGAATTCATTGTGGGGATGTCCTTGGAACTTATCAGTTAATGGCAGAGTCTACTCTTACTTTATAGTTATCAGTATGTGAGGGGTTTAGACTAAATAACCTCAAGCCTGATACTTATAATAGTTTTCATATTCTTTATTATAACTCTGCCCCAAATAAATGCCATTGTTTTGGGGTTTTGCCCACCATCACATTCCTGTTTTATAGATATAAATATTTTATGTTTGATATTTGTCAGTAAGGATTATTTGAATACACCTACAATTTCCTATAACTCTTAAATTCAACAATTTAGCACCAAGGTTTTCCATCACTTTCTTTTAAGAAAATAATGAATTTTATTCATAAGTTTAGGCTAGAACTCATGAAAAATTTTTGGAACTTGTGGGCTTTTTTGTGAGTTTAGTTTAAAAAGCACCTTCAGGGGCGCTTGGGTGGCTCAGTGGGTTAAAGCCTCTGCCTTCGGCTCAGGTCATGATCCCAGGGTCCTGGGATCGAGCCCCGCGTCAGGCTCTCTGCTCCGCAGGGAGCCTTCTTCCTCCCCCCTCTCTCTCTGCCTGCCTCTCTGCCTACTTGTGACTTCTCTCTCTGTATCAAATAAATAAAATCTTAAAAAAAATATATATATATATATAAATAAAAAGCACCTTCACATGATAACGTAAGAAACTATTACATCATTTTTAGAGTTTGTCATTCTACAAATAATAATTTTCTTTCTTTCTTTTCTTTTTTTTTTCTTTTTTGAAAGTGTGAGCAGTGGGGAGGGGCAGAGGGAGAGGGAGAGAGAGAATCGTAAGAATTCGCGCTCCACTGAGCACGAAGCCTGGATGCAGGGCTTACTCTCATGACCCTAAGACCATGATCTGGGTCGAAATCAAGAGTCGGACACTTAACAGAGTAAGCCACCAGGCACCCCTGAAATAATAAACTACTTTATGATATAAACTTTATATTATTTAGTCTCCCATGCTGAACTCTGTCTTGAATATAACAGGTGCTCGGGTGATCTTAACTGAATGAATAAATGATGGATGAATGAATATCTTTTATGTGATTAAATATCTGCAACCTGTTTTGGTCTTTGACAGGTTAGATGAACTGACTACTATGAAAAGACTTGGGAAGACTGGGGACTACTGATGAAGGTTCAACATTTCTTAAATTGGTGAAATGTATTCTCTTAGTATATACATTTTCAGACATTGTTCAGACATTCAGAAGCAATACCCATTTCCCCCTCCTTGGCAACAAACAGAACTGTAATTGTGTTCAGGTATCTCCCCTCCACGTGTTTCTGGGGGAGTTCCAGGAAGTGGATAATGATTGGTTAAGCCAGAATAGTGGTCCTATCTTCTGATTAGTGACTGTCCTAAGCAGGGATACGTGACAATATTCTGACCAATAGCCATGGCAGTGTGTTCTAAGTTT
Source organism: Neogale vison (assembly GCF_020171115.1). Classification (NCBI taxonomy): domain Eukaryota; kingdom Metazoa; phylum Chordata; class Mammalia; order Carnivora; family Mustelidae; genus Neogale; species Neogale vison. Next base: position 15,475,715 of record NC_058093.1, read on the forward strand.
TCCTTTGCTCTTAAAAAAAAATATCTGCGGAAATAAAAAGTCTCTTTTCTGCTTCAGAGTGTTGTGTCTGTAAGCGGCATCTGGAACAGTCATTTTAGGACTGTGAGGGGAGTTAGCCTGAGAAGAACTTGCTGAGGTAGACAGAGCAGGAAGAGGGACGGAACCCAGATTCTGATGACATTGTTTACCTGCAGATTGAACCAACACTGAAGCTGTTCTTTCTTCAACTTCTTGTCATGTGAGACAATAAATAGCTGTGTTATTTAAGGTATTTGAGTTGGATTTTCTATTTTGTGAATCTTAAAGCATGTAACTAGTAATTCCATCTTCATGCTTACTGATATTCATAAATACTCATAGATTATATTACTTGCAGATACACAGACCTTGACTCAATAGTATCTTGTGTTGTTGATCTGCTCAATAATTAGTCTCTGATAACTCTGAATAACTAAATGTTACTGCCACACTCAGGACAGTATTCATATCTGCTGACATGTGAAACTTGGGACCCTTGCTTCCTCAAACATACTACCCAATGGGGTGTTATAGATTGTAGAATAGCAGAAGATACAAGACCCCCACAAGAGATCAGTAAGATGTTCTCCTTCTCTTCCTTTTATTATATGAACTAATAAAAAGGGGCACCTCTTGGAAGGAGTCTCGGAAATTCATAGTTATTTTTGAATTAAATATATATGTGAAGACCAGGAACATTGGCTTACTTCCTTGCAGTATAGACATTACACACCAGTAAAGTCTTTCAAGATTCTTCTAGCTGAGTGGTCTTATTCTATTCCTGTATTTCTTAATGCTCCTTAAATTCTAGGGACCAGTAAGAGAGGGAGGTCATAGTAGGTGTAAAACAATAAATATTTTTAAAACATATTAAATTTTAAAAAATCAAAGTATACTTTATTAAAAATAAAAATTAAAAATTATATTTAAAATTTAAAATTAATTTAGGCTAGTGGGTTAAAATTAAGGGAAAAAAGTCCCTCTTTCTTTTAATGAAATCTTATCAGAAGATCAAAGTAGATTTACCTGGCTTGACCCTGACTGATTCAGTTTCTCTTAGCTTCTGGCAGTGGTTACTCAGGTAAGACTGATTTTCCTTGGGATGACACATGAACCTGTAGAGTGACTTTGGGATTTCCCGGGGGAAGCCATGTGTCCTGTGAAAAGAATGCACACTGAACACGCATGTGTTCATTATAGTGATAGACACTGAGAAGGACAGAGTGGTTTAACACATAATCCTGACCTCAGAAACTTACGATCTGGTTGGGGAAATAACTGGTCATAAATAATAGATACTAAGCTCCGATTAAATGATACAGGATTCAAATTCAGAGGTGAAAGGTGATTGTGGACTGGAAATTCATATCTGGCTCTTGATTGGAATGAATATTACTATATATGCATCTTCTCAACCTTGTGTGAAATAGAAATGCTTTGAGGAGGAGTGTTGACATTTTTAATTTTTTTTTTTTTAAAGAGTTTATTTATTTATTTGAGAGAGAGAGTGTGAGAGAGAGAATGAGCGAGGAGAAGGTCAGAGAGCGAAGCAGACTCCCCATGGAGCTGGGAGCCTGATGTGGGACTCGATCCCGGGACTCCAGGATCACGCCCTGAGCCGAAGGCAGTCGTCCAACCAACTGCGCCACCCAGGCGTCCCGACATTTTTAATTTTTATTGTCAATTTGCTTTGCATAGAGGTCCTACTGATGTTCGAGAGAGGCTCTCATCCCATTTGTTCCCAATAATACAGTGTTATCAAGACTTTTGATCTTTGCCAACTTGATAGTTCAAAAATGATATCTTATCACTGAATTAATTTGCATTTCCTTTTTTATGAATCAGATTCATTATCTTTTCACATGGTTAAGAGTAATTTATATCTTATTTTTCATGACCTGTCAATTCATATTTTTTGTTCATTTCTTTCAGCTATTCTATTGCCTTTTAATTTAAGACCCTTTAAGGAAACTAGCCTTTTGGTTGTAACTCCTTCATTTTAGTGAGGAAAGAGGTAAGCTGTTGATTCATTGTTCATTTTTCAATATCTAGGAAACACTCATTTGATGCCTGCCCTGAACTTGGCACGGGAGCTAGAAATAACCCCCATCTTCAGAAAGCTTCCAGGTTATGGGAGATACAGTATCTTTCCCATGTTTTATTGATATATTATAAATAAGTTTTAGGGAGAGTTTGGAGCTCAAGGGTGCAGCACCATTTAACCATGGGAAGAGTTGGGGAGACTCAGGAAAGTATTTGTGGAGCATATGACACAACCAAATCTTAAAGGACAAGGGAGACTTTGCCAGAACACAGAAAAGAGATTTATATTTCAGGTAGAGAGACCAACTTGTACAAAAACACAAGCACAGTGCCTTTGAGGAGTTCAGTATGTGAATTCAGAGCGGCTAGAGGGCAGGTTAAATGTGGGAGTGTAAGAATTGAGAGGAGCATGGGGCTGACATCATATTGTAACAAACTCATGCCAAGAAATTCAGAGTTTATTCCAAGGGCACTGGAAAGCTAAATAAATAAATAAATATTTACATATATTTTAATATATATCTTCACTTTAAATTATTATAATTTATAATTAATAACCTTACATTATGGAAAGCCACAAAATGAAAACTGAGTCTTCCACTTCCTTGTCCCTTCCCTTAGTTCTGGTCTTCAGTTTTTACAGTTTCTATTTATTTTCATAATAAATAAGTTTATGTTCTGGGGCACCTGGGTGGTTCAGTGGGTTAAGCTTTTGCTTTTGGCTCAGGGTGTGATCTCAGAGTCCTGGGATTGAGCCCCACATCAGGTTCTCTACTCAGCGGGGAGTCTGCTTCTCCCTCTCTCTCTGCCTGCCTCTCGGCCTACTTGTGATCTCTCTCTGTCAAATAAATAAATAAAATCTTAAAAAATATGTTTATGTTCATATTTCTTGATTTGTCAAACTTTACAGTACTTACGGACTCTCCACAGGGAAAGATGAAGAATTTAGCTCACTTCCATTAACTCTCACCCTCCCAATTTTTTGGAAGAGTCTTCAGCATACGAGGGACCTAATTAGATTAGCATTTTGGAAAGAGAGTTTTGCTAGCATGTGAAGTGTGCTCTAGTAGCTGCTGTAGTAATTGGGGCAAGAATGTAGGATGGAGGGTGGGGTTACTGAAAGGTACTTGGAAAGGTTAGGATGGAAGCTCACTAGGAGATATTAGAGGGAGGAGAGGGTGCTCTTTGGGCGCTAACGTGTGCTACACCAGGTGGAACTTACACTGAGAAAGGGATGCAGGAGGAGACAGAGATTTTAGTGGGAAAGGAAGATGATGAATTTCACTTTGGTTATGTTGAATTTGACATGTTTCTGGGAATCCAGGTAGAGATGCCTTCTCAGGCAGCTGGACACAGAATTGTGGCACTCAGGAGTCAGACCTGGGCCAGGAGATAGATTTTTGAGTCAGACATCAATCCATTCATTCATTTTCTCATTTATTCCTTCAACACATATTTATTGAGTATGTTCTATGAGCTACATGTTGGGTATAAAATGGCGACAGCAGACAAGTCTCTTTACTTCATGGAGCTTTCAGAGAGGTGGGAGATAGACAGTAACACAAAAACTTACAAAAATATGCATAATTACAGATTGAGGTAGGCGCTGCGAAGAAAAGAATATGGTTTATGAGATATAATAACAGCATAAAACAAACCTGAACTGGGGGTAGGGGGAGAAATATGTGGGTAGGTAAGTTTTCTCTATTGAACCTGCAGAGTGCAGAGCATTAAGGAGGTCTTTAAACAGGGGGCCTTTTATAGTAGAAGTCATGGGCAGACCAAGCCCTAATCTTCATGGAGCTCGGGATAAAGTACCAACGGATGGAGGACCCAGAAAATACCTAAACATCATAAATCAAGACAACAAAGTGTTAATAAATATGTTCTATTCCCTACTGGGACAAATATACCTTCATGATGATAAAATAGAAAAATATGTGTGAAGACCAAGAGTTAGCAGTTGTCAAGGACAACTGAATTTGTCACACATGACTCGGCCTTCTGTTAATGGGCTGAGATGTCTGGATGAGCAGTCAGATTAAAACACAGTGCATGCTCTGTTTCTTAAACTGGGTGAAACTGGGTGCTGGTTGTTTTTTTTTTGGGGGGGGGGGCGTGTTGGTTATTATTTGCTCTGAAACTTCACCGAGCTGTACACATATGATTTGTGCACTTTTCTGTATTGTTCTACCTTAGCAAAGTGTTTTTAAATTTATCATATACTAATGCCATAAAATTTATTCTTCTTGTTTTGATTTCAGCACAAATCATAAGTGTTATAATCTAGATTTTAAACACAGTTTGTGTATGTATTATTGACTATAATGTTGAATGAGACAACTTACAATGAATTATCATTGTAATTCATTATAATTCTTCATCTAAATTGAGATTGTGCCTTGATCTCAAATGGTCAGAAAAGAATCTATAGAGAAATTAGTTTCAGGATAATTTATGGGTGGATCTTCTTCATATCCATTTCTTTATATTTTATTACAATGCCGCATTTGTTGTATTTTTCACATGGAGTTTTTTTCTCATTTAGAAGAATAATTTATTCTGAAATAAAAATACTCTAAGTTTCTTTTAAAAAGAAAACATCCACACTTAGATCTATTTCTTTTTATAATATGTAACAAGTAATAGTCCATACCAAATTAGTGTAGAACAAGTATGGAAGTAACTAATTTTTCTAACAAGACCACAATTTGTTTTTTATTCAAGGATTTTCTGTTATTTCACTTCATTCTTCTAATGGGTTCTAAGGTCTAAGGTAACTCTAATTGCTTTAACAGTATCTAGTTGGATTCCCATCATGTGTTTAAAAACAGTTGTTAAGTCAAATTTACTGTTTCATGAAGGTTTCTGTCTTTTGGCAAATCCATAAAGTATTGCGCATAGTCTTTCAATTTTTTCAGAGAAAGTTATCACTCACAGCATATTTGAAGTCATATCTCATATAGTGCCAAATACAAACAATGAGTCTTATATGACCTCTGTATTTTGGACCAAAATTCTGGCTTGCTTACATTTTTCTTTCCAACCATGTTAGCCTTATTCTCATAGACTTTCTTTTGACTATTGAAAAATTATTAAGATTATTTTATTTATTTCTTTTGAAGATTTAACCAAATGGTAATAATGTTTTTATAAATATTGTATACTTCATGATTCTACAGTGTAATGTCCGTTTAGTTGCCCACACAATTGTGGTGGGTGCTAAGATGTGCCATCCAGATTCTCTGCAGGACCCAGCCCTTTATTTCTGAGGTGTTGGAGTGCTTGCTTCTGATGGTACCCTTTCTAGGAATTGCTCTTTGCTGACGGCAATTGCTTTACCCAGAGTTACACCTTCTCCCTTAGAACAGCCTTTGTTTAGTGGTTGGTCAATTTGAAAGTTCCGCCATTGAGAGAGTTCAGAAGGGCCAACCATTTCTGCTCCAGAACTTCTAGTAGTATTAACTGAGTTTTCTGTTAAAACAGCAACTGCATCACAGTTTTGTTTCTCCCTGTGCTCAATTGTAATTCCTTCATTGCTCTCCCTTACTGAGTATTTTTTTTTTCCCCTGTAAAAGCTCTAATAAATTCTGAGTCTCAGAGTTTGGTCCCAGGAAACCTAAACTATGATACTAAAGAGTCAACTTCAGTCTTCATACATGTTGTTTAGGCTTACAGATACATAATTTTTGGAGTCTTTTTAATTGTTTAATATTGCAAAATATTCCAAAATATTATGTGACCTTATTGCAAATATGTGCTAATTTTTGAGCACCTCTGGAACCAGAAACTAGAACTGGAAGAGAAGCAAGAAAAAGGATGTTTAGTAGTAGTGGGAAGTGATATCTTGTTTTAAAATGGTCTATTGAATTTATACTGAGAGGAAAAATTTAATGGGTTAATTTTTCTTTTGATGAAAAGTTCCTGGCATTCAATTATTCTCAAAACTTGGAAGCAGAGTCTGCATCTGAAATGGGCAGAGGTGCAACCTAAAACCTTTCATAGCATTCACCCAGCATTTTGTGGTCATAGGATAAGAGATGTAGAAAAGCATTTCCTGCACCCTCATACGCAGGATCCTCAAGACAGAAAATGTTTTCCTGTGGTGTTTTCAGAGTGAGAAGAAAACACAGAACCCTAGAGAGTACCAACAGCTAAGAAAAGGATTGAGAAAGAAAACCTGCAGAGACTTAAAGGAGCTTCTGGAGAGGAAGGGAGTAGAACTGTTAGGTTGAATCATGTGAAATTGCTAATATTTGACATTTAAAAAATGAGTACATAATTCTTTGAAAGAATAGTTTTAGGCTTACTGCAAAATGAGGTGAAAAAGTAGAGAGAGATCCCATATACACATACATGGGGAGGGTTCTGTGCCCCCAGAAGCCTTCTCCACAGTTAAAATCTCCCACCAGACTGGCACATTTATTACAATCACCATTGTAATAAATGGTGAAACACCATTGATGCATCATTATTGATCAAATCCATAGTTCACATGAGGGTTCGTTCTTGGTGTTGTACATTCCATGGGTTTTAACAAATATATAGTGATGTGTATTCATCATTATAACATACGGAATAGTTTCACTGTGCTAAAAAAATTTCCCTGCATTCTACTATCATCTTTTTCTTTCTTGGCTATTTGACTATTTTTGAACTAAAAATACAGTTATGAGAAAACATTACATTTACTCTAAAGAAGAAGGAAGTTCTAAGTCTGACAGTGTGGTCAGCAGTGGTCATTAGGTGAGATGAGGGATGAAATCAGCTCTTTGGATTTAGCCTGAGGCTAAATCTTTGGGGCCTGGGTAAGACTACTTACAGTGAAACAGTAGGGGTGGAAGTGAAATCTTGGGAAAAAAAATTGTGATCGGACAGGGAAAAATGGTAAATCAAGAGAGTAGAACTCATGGCATGAAATTTCCTTCTGAAGAGCAGTTTCTTGGCACCTGAGCTCCTTTACTGGTCTGGGAGCTTTTTGATTGTATCTCCAAAGTTCAGCACACTATGTAGTAACTGGTTCATGGCAGACCCTCTAATGTCTGTTGATTTGTAAGCAAGAGGGAAATAATTAGGTAAAGGAAAGTTTGGTTGTTGTTGTAAGAAGGCAAAGATTTAAGCTGTTTAAGGAAACAGGACAACTAGTAGAAAGGCAGAAATGGAAGCTGAAGGAATAAGAGAAGTCATAGATGATGAAAGATCTTTAAGCAATGGGGTGAGATGATAGTGCTGGGGAACGGGATCTAGGGCTGGGTAGAGCAGTGAATCTTGGTCTGGAGAGAGATTCTGGTCACCTTTCACTCATACATACGTGTACAGAGAGCCCTGAGCATTCATTTCTTTTAGAGTATGGGGAAAGGCCATTTCAACCATCCAATCCTGACCTTTTTGCTGCACTATGTGCTGAATAGAAAGGAATGGACTAAGTGGGATTTGCTTTCTGCAAAGCGGGATTTGTTTTCTGCAAAGCTTCGATTCTTCTCTTCGTGCAAAATGTGCAGGATGACTTGATATCAGAGGGGCAAAGGCAAATCATCAGAGCTTGCACTATATTCCTTTTACATGTGGGGAGAGCTATTTCCTACGTAGATCAGCTGGTTCTTTGAGGGTTGTTGCCTATGTCTACAAATAGTACTGAAAGGTGTGAGTGTTCTCTCCTCACTCTGTACCCCTGTTTCCATTCTGTTATTTACTGATATGTAACAAATCATCCCAAACTTAATGGCATATAACAGCAACAGCAATAACAACAACAATAACAACAACAGTATATTATTATTATTGTCTCTTATTGTTTGAGAGTTGACTAGGTTCAACTTGTTGAGTGGGCCTCTGGAGCTTCTTGAAAGCTTGAAAGCTTCCAGGCTTTCCAAAGTTTTCCAAGGCTTTCCAACTTGAAGGCTTCCTCATATAGTCTGTCAGCTGATTGGCTAGAATTTTTTTTTTTTTTAAAGAATTTGAGGTCTTTTTTTTTTAAATTTTATTTATTTATTTGACAGAGAGAGATGACAAGCAGGCAGAGAGGCAGGCAGAGAGAGAGGAGGAAGCAGACTCCCTGCTGAGCAGAGAGCCCGATGCGGGACTCGATCCCAGGACCCTGAGATCATGACCTGAGCCGAAGGCAGCGGCTTAACCCACTGAGCCACCCAGGTGCCCCTGTCTGGCTAGAATTTCAGGGGATGTTATTAGCTGGAGGCTGTTGGCCAACATGGACCCTCTCCATATGGCCCAAGATTCCTAATCATATGGCAGCTGGAGGCCAAAGGCAAGGATCCCTCAAGAGATCCAGCAGAAGCAGTTTGCCTTAGAGGTTAGAAGTGAGTCACTGAGACCAACCCATTTTTAAGGAAGGAGAATTAAACTCTATCTCAAGGTGGGAGGAGTAGCAGTGAAACAAAGCATGGCAAAGGGGAAAGGGTCTAACATTTGGAATCAGGAAACTTGACTTGGTGGGTAGTTTGCTATGTAAGCTCACTTTAACACTATATTCTCTTAAGCTTGCAGATGAAGATGCCAAAATATAGTATCAGTATTTGCTGGGACTCCTTCATCTGCATTCAGTATCTCTGTAGCCTCTATTACCTCTAAATTCCTTCCAAATGTCATGAATATATGTGTAGCTTTCCATATATTGGCATTCAAGAAGTTAATATTTGAATCTTCAATAGTAATGTATGGCCAATGTTTCGAGAATGCTTACAAGCACCAAGCACTGTAACATGTCCATTATATACATAGTTTTACCCAATCATCACAACTTTTCTATGTGATTGGTTCCATTATTTTGTCCCTTTGAGATACAATGAAACTAAGGCTTAGAGAATTTAAGTGGGTTGTTAAGGATTCAGACTCAGGGAATCTATTTCCAGAGCCACTTTCTTAACCATTTTGTTTTATGTAGTCTCTTCCATCAGTGCCCATGACTTGTGATAATTTCTTAGATGTGAATCTGAGACTTTTTTCCCCATGAGGTTCACCTGTGGAGACAAGTCACTTACCTAGAGAATGAGCTATGCTAAGAATTGCTTGAATATTGCAGGTTCCAAAGTGCTTACCACTGCCAACCCCTTCACATTTTTGCTAGCAACTATATAGTCAAATTCTTTCAACCCTCTGTGACTAAGCTTAGGGGCCTTGAGGGTAGGGTACATTTGTCTAGGAGGGCTAAGGAGTACATGCTGACCTGACTGAGCCTGAATTTTTAAAATCTATTCCTATTTATCTGTATCCACAGTCTCCTCTGTTAGTCCTTAATATAGCCCTTGCTACCATCCAGCCCCAGTGTCTTCCTCCTTGGGCAGTTGGCAACCCCAATATCAAGGCCACACTTTGTAACTAACTGCTACATAATTTTCCAAAGAAGGAAAGGACTGACTAGGCAAGCAAAGAGTTTCTCATCTCTAAAGGGAAGATAGGTGGATGATCATTTATTAAATATATAGGAATTAAGTAAGTAAATAAATAAGATGATAGCTACCATTTATTTGGTGCTAAGCACAATGTTAAACTTCTTAAACATATAACCTTCTATGTTCATGATAAACCTGAACACTATTTTCAGCATTTTTCATTTGAGGGAACTGAGACCCAGGGACGTAAAGTAACTTGTCTAAGGCCATGTGTCAAGAAGTAGCAAAGTCAGCCATTTTCTCCAACTTCAAAGCATCCTTTCTTTTCACTAGTGCTTGTGTCAGTCTTGTTGTGGGCTAGGTGCTGAAATCATCGTGACCTTCAGAACTCTTCTAATTCAGAGATTCTACAATTCGATGAGCTTTTGTGTCAAGGCATGAAATCATACTGTATGAGTTTTCCTTCCCACTTGTTTTTCTTCATTTTTCCGGGGTGGGGGGTGGGGAGTAGTCCAGAATTTGAAGTGATTAATACATCTTCATAACTCTTCTAACAAACAAGTGAATACGTGGTTTTCACACTCAAATCCAAGGTTGTTTTCTGACTGTAGATGGGTCTTTGCAGAATATAGTCATTTATAAATTAGGTGGAGCTGGTGCCTGCTTGCCCGAGCTGGAGTGGAGAAAATGAGCCATGAGGGTCTGTGGGAGGGTGGGGGTCGTGCTGGGGGAGGTGTGGGCAATATTTTGAAACACAAACTACCACAGTCACAAATATGTTACACCTGGGGGGCCTCTGGGTGTTTGGGAAGGATTACAAGTACTAAGTATAATACAAAAGGAAAAAAAAGCAGGGCAGGGAAGTTGGGTCTGGCCCAAGAAGTTACGATCTGACTCATAGAAGCATGAAAACATTTGAGAGAAGGGGAAGGTGTGTGCTTTAGACAGATATGAATGGACACACACAGGACAGCAAATTTGTAACTTTGAGAGCGTGTTGGAACTTTTTCATGCCCCAGATTAGGAACTGAGTGTCACTTATATTGTGCTAAGGCCTAAAATGTACTAAATGAAAAAAACCTACTACGCATTCTGTCTTTATATTTGCATGTAAACCAATGCTATTGAACCCCATGTTGTATAGTGCCGGCACCTAAACTACCATGTAACTCAAAACTTGAAAAACTGAGAGGGTGGGTGTGGAAAATCTGCAGTAAAGGAACCTACAACTAAGACTTCATTTCATACTGCTATTTCATAAGAAAGAATAATTAAATATAAATTATGATGTTGATTATTTATCTTTACGAAACCCTGTTTTGTAGGTCAGAAAGGATAACTACAGTATAACTCATGTTTTTGATTCCTTTTAATAATTTGTTCTCTTGTATTCCTTTTTTTAAAAAAAAGGTTTTATTTATTTGTTTGTTTAGAGCACTCATGCAGATGGGGGTAGGCGCAGAGGGAGAGGGAGCAGGAGAATCTCAAGCAAGCTTCCCACTGAGTACTGAGCCCGACTCAAGATTCTCACAGCCCTGAGACCATGACTTGAGCTGAAACCAAGAGCTGGATGCTTAAATGAGTGAGCCACCCAGGCATCCTCGATCCCTTGCATTCTTCTTCTTCTTCTTCTTCTCCTCCTTTTTAAGATTTTTTGGTCTGTTTATTTATTTGAGAGAGAAAGGGAGAGAGGCCACAAGCAGGGGGAGCAGCAGGCAGAGAGAGAGGGAGAAGCAGGCTCGCCACTGAGCAGGAAGCTTGATGTGGGACTCAATCCTAGGACCTTGGGATCATGACCCGAGCCAAAAGCAGATGCTCAACTGACTGAGCCACCCAGGTGCCTCTTCCTTACTTTCTTATATGCTATAATATATCATATAGAATGGGCTTACCCATGTAGTTTTTGCTCCAACAAAACAGTATTTTGGAAAATCTATTATTCTCTGTCTATTAATAGATTTCTAGCATAAAAAAAATTAACATGTCCTAAGAGTAACAAAATGGAAGAGAATGGGCAAAAGATAAAGTTGTGTTTGCTAGAGATAGCATTTTGCAAAAAGAAAACAGACGGGGTTCAAAAAATTTGGGGAAACACTACAGATAATATTCCCTTCAGATAGTGACCATGTACATTAGCACATTAAATGTTCTGAGAAGTCTTGTAATTAAAAAACTGATTCACCTTTTTTAAAAATTCAAGTATTGTTGACATACAATGTTACATTAGTGTCAGGTGTATAACATAGCGATTTGACAACTCTATAGGTTGTGTTAATGATCTCCAAAAACTGATTTACTTTTTAGATAAATGTTTCCCAACTAATTTTGATCTTTCCACTTATTTTTAACACACTATAATTATTAGTAGCTCATAGAAAGAGTATTCTGCATCACATTTTGGGATGCTGGTTTAGGATTCTTTTTGTTTCTGTCCTTGCCTCTACAGAAGGTTGCTAATACTTGTCTTACCCAGAGTGAAGCTGAGAATTAGTGGGAGGTTGGGGTACCAGGTGGTGGGTATTATAGAGGGCACGGCTTGCATGGAGCACTGGGTGTGGTGAAAAAACAATGAATAATGTTTTTCTGAAAATAAATAAATTGGAAAAAAAATAATAGCAACAAAACTAAAGTTGCATATTACAATTCAGCTTATGAAACATTGTCATATATACTTTCTCTGTCGATCTTCATGGCAGCACTCTAAGGTAGACATATTGTTCCAATTTTGTAGATGACGGAACCAAGCACAGAGAGTTGAAGAGGTTGTTATGGTAGCACATGCATTAGAGAAAGGAGTTGAACCTTAGCCTTCTGCATCCTAAGGACAGACCCATACTCACTATACTATTAGAAAATTTTTAAATGAATCTGTATACTTAATTGAGCATATGTAACTGGCTGAAAGGGAGAGGAAAGAGAAGGGTACTATTACGTAAACATCAGTGAAGGTCCTAGTCTTTCTCTGGACAACCAGCACTCCCTGCTGGAGCAGATGTGTGGATGTGGAGAGTTTTCTTGCTCTCTTTAGGCTGGTGTTTTGCCCCAGGGGTTGCCCTAAAGGAAGACCAAAATAGTTTAAGGAGAGAAGAGTAGGCTGGGCTACTCTGGAAATTCAGACCAATGGGTGCAGAATCCATCCATCTTCAATATCTCCAGTGGATGCTGGAAATAAATGGTTTATTTTGTTTATTGACATGGATTTCATAATGACTCCATGTTTATCATGATTTGAATGATTCAGTTAACATTCTTTTTAACTAAACACTTTAATCATTGGGAAGAAAGGACACAGCACCATGACAGAACTGCAGAATATTTTATCCCTGTATTTGGTAATTGGATCATGGATTAAAAACAAGGGCAATAGAATTTGTCAGTTCCCAGAAAGATTTCTAAATAGTCACAGCCAAAAGTTTTAACAAGCATTCTTAATGGCATGTGAAATTAGAAATTTCACAATACCGTTCTCAAAATCAAATCAAAGTTTTAATCTCTAATGCACATGCATGCGACACTATGTGCATGTGTGGTTGTATGATCCTATGACCACACAAAGCACAATATAGTTAGACTACAGGAACTTCGTAAGAAACCTAATTTTAAGGTCAGCTATTGAATTCAAGGGAAAATCTATTATTCTCTGTCTATTAATAGATTTCTAGCATAAAAAAAATTAACATGTCCTAAGACATCTTTTGATCTTTTGATAATACAAATCAAGAAACAATCATAAACAAGAAAAAAGACTTATAAATAACAGAGGGGAGAAATTCAGGTCACAACATGCCCAGAAGCCATACTTTTTTCTTCCTTCAAGTAAAGGATCTCTAAAAATATAATCTTTATAGATACAGAGAACATTTTTTATAGATTGCTTTTGTAGGAGACTATTTGCTGATAATATTCCAGAACATAATTCTCTGTTAGAGCTTTACTGAATTTTTCTGAATTTTCAGCATTTGCCTGGGTAATGATGCATAGGAACATAATGAGCTATACTAATCTAGACATAATTAACGAAGCAAGTGGTTGAATTGGAAAGTATAGGTGAAAATGGAAGTTCTAGCAGGTGAAGAAATTGGGAATGTGTTGTAAACATGTTGCTATTAGATTTGATATCTAATATCAATATCAGAATGGGGTATGGATCAATATATTTCATTGACATCAGTGTGACCAGAGGATCAAGACAGAAGACTATAGTTGGGACTAGAATCCTGAGGGTTTCATCAATAACCTTTGCTCTAGGATTTCATTCAAGCGAGAACCAAAGACAGCCTGGCTTTAGTAGCAAATTTCTCAATCACAAGAAGTTTCCTAGACTGTCTAGGGCTGATACAGGGGCCCAACTACATGATCCAAACCTGTTTTGGGGGAATCTGGGTGGCTCAATCAATTAAGTGTCCGTCTTTGGCTCAGGGTACTGGGATTGAGCCCCAGTCTGCACCCCCTCTGCCAGCCATGTTCTGTTTTGCATGCTCTGCTCTCTTTCTCTCTCAAATAAGTAAATAAATAAATCTTAAACAAACAAACAAACAAACAAAACCCAGGCTTCTTCTGTCTTCCCATGCCACCATCTTTCTTATGTGGCTATTGTCTTCAAGGTTGTGTATAATTTACTTCATTTCTGGGAATCATATCTATATAACACTAAGGAGAAAGGTTGAAATGTGAGCTTGTCTTCTTCTTTTCCTTAAAAGTGTTATTTTATTATAAGCTATATCATACATACAAAATATTCCAAATAATGTACATGTAATGTGTGTACACACACATGATTCGAAGCAAAATAATATAATGAAAACCTGCAGACAACGGTCCTAGAATAAGAAAGGAAATGCAGAACACAGCCGTATCCTGGGAGTTTCCTATATTCATTTTCTATTCCATGCCCCTTTTTCCTTATCTGAAATAAATATTGGTTTGTGTTTTGTCATTTTCTTAGTTTGCTTTAATTTTGTTACATATGTATGTGTCTTTAAGCAAGGTACATTTTAGTTTTGCATGCTTTTGGCCTTTATGTAAAGAGTCATTTTACGTTTTCTTCTGCAACTTGCTTTTTTGCTCACTATTCAACCTAAGGTATTTATTCATTAGGATGTTATTCATTTTCACTGAACTATGGTTTTTCTGTTGTTTGACTATATTTTAGTCCAGTCTCCAATTTAAGTTGTGTTCTGCTTTTTCCCTATGATAAAGAAGAGAGCTAGTATCTCCTTGTGCATGCACAGAAGATTTTCTTTAAGGAACACATACGTAGAGGCAGAATTGCTGTGTTACAAGTTATGTTAATTCCTAACCTTTGTAGATAATGGCAAATTCTTTCCAGGTATTGTATGTATTGTATCAGTTTTCTTTCCCACTGGCAATGTTTAAGATATCTGTTTCTCCACTTCCTTGCCAACATCATTATCATTTAATTTTTGTGAGTATGATGGGTATAAAATAGTATATCAATGTGTTTTACTTTGTATTTTTCAGATTACAAATGAGTATTTTTCTTCAACTTTTTTGGCTATTTATATTTTATCTTCTGTGAAATGCCTGGACAAGCCTTTTATCCGTTTATCTATTTTTTTGGGTGGGGGGCGGAGTAGGTGCTGACTTATCATTTACTTTAAGGAATTCTTTAGATTTTCTGAATTCTAGTTCCCTATTACTGATTTGTGTTACAAATACGATCTCCTATCATGAGGTTTACCTTTGCCTGATCTTTATAGCGCCTTTGAATAAACATGGCTAAGATAAAATTGGTAATTTCTGTTTATAAGTTTTGCCCTTTGGTTTTGTGTGTTTCATGTCTCATTAAAAAGTCCTCTTACATGGCTAAGATAAAATTGGTAATTTCTGTTTATAAGTTTTGCCCTTTGGTTTTGTGTGTTTCATGTCTCATTAAAAAGTCCTCTTACGTGCTCGCTTCGGCAGCACATATACTAAAAAAAGTCCTCTTACCATGGAGGGTGCCTGGGTAGCTCAGTTGATTGAGCATCTGACTCTTGATTTTGGCTCAGGGCATGCTCTCGGGGTCCTAGGATCTGGCTCTGTGCTCCATACTCAGCAGGGAGTCTGCCGGACATCTCTCTCTCTCTCTCTCCCTCTCCCTTTGTGCCTCTTCTCCATGCGTGCACTCTCTCTCTCTCTGTCTCTGTAAAATAAATACATCTTTAAAACAATCCTCTCATCTGAGATCATAAACATATTCCCTTCCAAATATTTTTATGATTTGCTTTTCATATTTGTGCCGACAATCTATTTGAAAGTGATTTTTGAATAAAGTACAAAGTTGAGATAGTTTTATTTTTTTCCATGTAGATTCCATTTGTCCTATCATTGCACTGAAACCCAATGCCACCTCTTCCTCAAGCCCCCACATGGGTATGGGCCAATTTCTCAGCTTTCTCTTTTGTTCCAACTGTCTAGTTGTCTGTTTTGCTGAGCTGAAATTGTGCTCCCCTAATTGCAATAGATTTCTGGGCTTCTACATCAGCAGTACCTTACCTATTTGGTCTTCTCTATATATGCTGCTTTGTCAAGTTCCAAGAAAAATTCTCTTGGGATTTGGATTGCAGTTTCTTTGAATTGAAGGTCAATTTGGGGAGAATTCACATGTTTATAATATTAAGTTTTCCCATCTAAATACATGGCAGAATGTTGCATGTATTTCATCTTCTAAAAAATACCATTTTAGAAAGTAATATAAATATGGTATCTGGGGTGCATGGATGGCTCAGTCAGTTGGGTGTCTGCCTTTGGCTCAGGTCATGATCCCAGAGTCCTGGGATTGAGCCCCACATGGGGCACCCTGCTCAGCAGAGAATCTGCTTCTCTTTCTCCTGCCACTCCTCCTGGTTGTGGTTTCTCTCCCTGTCAAATAAATAAATAAAATCTTTAAAAATATGGTATCTAGGAATGAATCTGGGAAACATATGTAATAAAGGAGAAAAAATTTATTGAAGATATATTTTCTAATGTTTTGTTAGTGGTGTACAGTAATGTAATTGACTTTTATATATTAACCATATATCCAACAATCTTGTCAAACCCTCTTTTTAATTCTAACAATTTTTCTGGCTATTCTTTTTTGTTACATATGTTTTTATGTTATATATTCACATATGAATAATGATGATTTCTTTTTCCTTTCCAAGTCTAATATTTTTTATTCCTTTTTCCTGCTTTTTGTTGTAATTAAGAGCTTCAGTACAATGTTGAACAGAAGTGGTGAGGGCAGGCATTCCTATTTTGGTCTTTATTTAAAAGAGAAGGATTTCAATATTTACTGTTAAGCTTGATATTTGCTCTAGGTTTCTTCCTTTCTCTTCTCTCTCGCTTTCTTTCTTTCTTTCTCTTCCAATTAACTGTATTCACTTCTAATCCTATGTGCTAAGGATTATTTTAAAATCACAAATGGACATTGAACTTAAACAAGGTTTTTGCTATATAAAGTCAATCTTATAGCTTTTCTAGTCTTTATCTATTAATGTAGTTGTGATGCACATGAAAACATGTCACTCAGCTTTCCTGTTGCAAGGAGCATGATTGACTGTGTCCCCAACTTTGCCCTAACCTGATATGACACTGTGTTCACATAGAGGCCCAAACTTTCTGTGGGCTGCTGCCAGCCAATGACTAAAAGGGTGAGAATTCGAATGCAGGCTATTTCTGCAAAATGTGGGACTCCCTGATGAACCATTGTGGCTTTTGGTGTTGAGTTGTATAAGTTCTTTATGTATTTAGATATTAACTCTTAATCAAATATCTCACTTTCAAATATCTTTTCCCATTTAGTAGATTATCTTTTAGTTTCGTTGATTGCTGTGCAAAAGTTTTTTAGTCTGATGTCATCCTAATAGTTTCTTTTTGCTTTTATTTCTAGACATATCTAGAAAAGTGTTAAAAAAAAGAAAGAACTTAAAAAAAATTCTTAAGGGGGAAAAAAAGAGCTTTTGAAAAACTTAGTAGAAAGGAGAAAAAAGAAGGAAAACATACTCCTTGGCCAGGGATTATATGAAATGATATTAAGAAGACAAAATGAATAAATTCTTATTTCATTTCCCTGTTTTCTACAATGGAAAATTATCATCAAACTGAGATATGTAAAATAAACATGGTTAAGATAATTTCTAAGAGCGAATTTGCTGGTTAGTCTCCATCTCTATCTTTTCCTGCTCTGCTCCCCATTCTGGGAGACAGCCCTAAATGGATTATATCACAAGAGCTCCTTTGTTAACTAGCTTCTTGTTGGGTTTGAATCAGGGGGCAGGAGTTGAGAGCTAGATAAGAGAGAAGGTGTGGCGTTCTTCCCTGAACCCTCCCCTGCTTTGGTGCCTACTTCCTTCACATCTACAGCTTTCCACCAGATGACTCCTCTTCCTCTCCAGTTCTAGTTTGCAGCGGGCTCCAGTAATATTTCATCCTTTTGTCCCTTTCAGCCAAAGGAGATATGCTGGCTATCCTTTGCAATTCTGGATCTACTTACCCCTATTGTCCCTCTTGCTCTGTGTCTAGGAGGCTACTCTGTATGGACTTCACCAAAAGACTCCCTTTTCTCTGGCTCCCAGGTGTGTTCAATCAATGAGAGGCATCAGTAGGATTTTGGATGGTGGGGGTGGGGAGAGTGAGATTGGGGTATTTATTCCTCTGTCCCCTATCCCTCTCTATCCTCCCTCCCCTTGCCATGCTGTGTTGGTTTTGGGTGGTGGGCCTCCACCAAAGGCCAAATATAGCTTCTATCAGAGCTATTCCATACTGTAATATCTGTGGATTCTAGCAGCAGTTCCCTCCACTTACTCATTTAGGCTTAGGGGATACTTTTGTTCCTAATCTCCCTCCCTTACTAGCTCTAGGATTTTACTCTATCACTCCTCATTTATCCGAAACACTGCCCAGGGTTTTGTCAGCAAACTATTCATTCCCTCAAGTGTGTCATCTATTTCTTACTGGTACCCTGATTGATTCAGGGTCTAACCAGCTTCCTGCCATCTCTGGTCTTTTTACCATCCCTGTTCTTTTTTTTTTTTTTTCCTTAAGTCTGTCCACATCCCTGTAAGTATTCTGCCTGTGAAAGTCTATTGATATTATCCCTCTGGGAGTAAGGAAGGGATTCCATGTCTTTCCAGGACCTTGACTGATACAAGATATAACAAGACATTTCCTTGTTGCTTTGTGGGCATTTTAGTTCTCAGGCACAGACAGATTGTAACCCGTAGAACTGACAGCACTTGCAGTAACACCCTAGGAATTAGTGTCAGTAATTTCTAAAAGATTGTGGGAGGAGAGGAGGCATGACAGGAAACTAGAAATAAACAGCTGTAGTCCTTAAAGTTCAAAAAAAAAAGGGGGGGGGAGAAAAGTAGCTTCTAGAAAATTAATATCCATGAAAGCATAGTTGGAGGATGTACACTACTAGATGTGTCAAGTCTGATTAAAATAGTATTTGCAAAAGAGAGGCATACTGATCTCAGGACAATTATAGAAAGTCTGGAAGCAGAATCCACGTGTACCTATTATCTGAATATGACAAAGGAGTTACTCCAATGCAATGGGTAAATGATGATCTTTTCAATAAATGGCATTGAGTCAATTGGATATCTAAATGGGAAAAAACCAACTTGATCCCTTCCTTGTATCATACCCCCAAATTTAATTATAGTGAGTTGCCAGTATAAATTTAAAAGGTAAAGCATAGGGGTTTAAGATGGTGATATAGGAAGAGCCAGGATTCACCACCTCTCACAGTTATAGCAAATCTATTGTTACATGTGGAATAGATCCCTCTGAAAAAGAACTGGTAGCTGAGCAGCTGCCTCCACAACAAGGGGTAAAAGGGCCACATCTAGATGAGGAGAAGAGGTAGAGATGAGGTCTCACCAAAAATCCCACCCCCAGTGTGGTGACACACAATAGGGCAGGAGCTTAGAGTTTGGAGCTTTCCCCTGAGGAGTGAGGGGGTTTGGCCCTACATTGGACATTTCAACCCTTAGGACCTGAACCAGAGAAACAAGGACTCCCAAACATCTGGTTTTGGAAGCCAACAGGATTTATGTCCTTGAGGCCTGGGAATCATAGGGATCTAGAATGCTTCTTTCAGAAAGCTTGCATGTAGACTCACTTATACCAGGAACCAGCACAAAGGCAGCAGAATGAGAGAAGACTGGATTATATGTAAAGGAGATTCGTTTGCTAATCCTAAGGCATCTACTAGGAGAGCAGGGGCCAGTTAAGACTTTTTTTTTTAATTGTGTTGTGTTAGTCGCCGTAAAATATATCTATGCTGCCTAGAGGAATCTATATTTTCAATGCCATTTTGATCAAAATACCAGCAGCATTTTTCAAAGTGCTGGAACAAACAATCTTTAAATTTGTATGGAACCAGAAAAGACCCCAAATCACTAAGGAAATGTTGAAAAAGAAAAACAAAGCTGGGGTATCATGTTGCCTGATTTCAAGCTTTATTTCAAAGCTGTGATCACCAAGACAGCATAGTACAGGCACAAAAACAGACACATGGACCAATGGAGCAGAGTAGAGAGCTCAGATATGGACCCTCAACTCTATCACCAAATAATCTTCAACAAAGCACAAAAGCATAAAAAAATAATCTCCTCAATTAATGGTGCTGAGAAAATTGGACAACTATGTATAGGAGAATGTAACTCGACCGTTCTCTTACACCATACACAAAGATAAACTCAAAATGGATGAAAGACCTCAATGTGAGACAGGAATCTATCAAAATCCTGGAGAACATAGACAGTAACCTCTTCAACATAGGCAGTAATCTCTTTGACATTGGCCACAGCAACTTCTTTCAGGACATATCTCCAAAGGCAAAGGAAACAAAAGCAAAAATGAACTTTTGGGACTTCAAGATAAAAAGCTTCTGCATAGCAAAGGAAATAGGAAAACAAAGAGGCAACCACAGAATGGCAGAATATACTTGCAAATCACACTACAGTTAAGACTTTCTTTTGGGGGACACCTGGGTGGCTCAGTGGGTTAAAGCCTCTGCCTTCGGCTCAGGTCATGATCTCAGGGTCCTGGGATCAAGCCCTGCATCGGGCTCTCTGCTCAGCAGGGAGCCTGCTTCCTCCTTTCTCTCTCTGCCTGCCTCTCTGCCTACTTGTGATTTCCTTAAAATTAAATAAATAAAATCTTTAAAAAAAAAAAAAAAGACTTTCTTTTGGGACAGAGGTGCTGGTGGGCACCATTTTTACACTCTCCCTCTACCTTGGTAGTGGGAGCAAGCATGTATGGACACATTCTTGCTAAATCTGAAGGCATGCCCTGCCCCAATACCCCTCTCCTACAACACTAAATCCCCTTTGCCAACACTCTTTCCTGACCCTGCTAAAGCTGTGAGCATGCATCACTCCCAGTGCTCATCCCAGGCCTTACTAAAGCCAAGGTTGTGCCCCACCCCACGTGTGCTTCTCAGGCATTGTAAGGCCAAGGGTGTGCCTCCCCCTCAAAACTCTCCTGTAGCCTTGCCAAAGCTGGCAGGCAAACAGTCCAACAGGAGATGCCTCTTGATCTCCTGGCTCTGGGGGTGAGAGGGGCTTGTGTTTCTAGGGCTCACAGGACTATAATAATTAGAAAGACAATCCTGGGCAGGCTACCACACCCATCACATCCCTTCCACACCCTGAAGCACATCCCCAGTCTACTGTAAAAAAGGCTCATTTAATTGTCTTAGAGCTTCAGCATGAGGGATAGACTTCAGGTTTGTCACACAGCTAGAGGTTACAGAGGTACTCTAAGAAAATGTAGGCTGGAAGACATCATACTTGAGACCTGGCTAGAATCCCTTCCTTTGGAACACCGACAGGTCTTAGCTTTCCTTCAACAACTGAGACTCATCAAGAATAAGTTAGGCTATACAGACAATCATAAGTGTTCAAGGGACAACCAAGAGCTAGGGCAAGGTTGATCAATGAGTTTCATCTTCTACACAAAGTCACTCATTGAAAAGTGAAAGAAGTAGCTGTTTCACCCAAACGTAGAAACAAACACAAAGAAGTCAAGCAAAATGTGGAAACAGAGTAGTATGTTCCAAATGAAAGAATAAGACAAAACTTCAGTAAAAGACCTAAATGAAACAGAGATAAGGAATCTATCTGAAAAAGAGCTCAGGGTAATTAATGGTCAAAAAGAACAGAACTCAGAAGAAGAATGGACAAACACAGCAAGAACCTGTTCAAAGAGATAGACAATGTAAGAAAGTACCAAATAGAAGTCACAGAGCATAAGTATGCAGTAACTGAATTGAAAAATACGCTGGAGGGGTTCAACAGCAGGCTAGATGAAGTAGAAGAACAGATTAATGACCTGGAAGACAGGGTAGTGGAACTCACCCAAACAGAACAGAAAACAAGACAAACAAAAATTTTAAAAAGTGAAGATAGCTTAAGAGACCTATAGGACAACATGAAGCAAAATAACACTTGCATTTATAGGGGTGTAAGGAAGAGAAGGAGAGAAAGGTGCAGAAAATTTTGTGAAAAAATAATGACTGAAAACTTCCCTAATCTAGGGAAGGAAACAGACATCCAGGCCCATGAAAAACAGAGTTGCAAATAAATGAGCCCAAAAAGATCCACCCCAAGAAATATTATAATTGAAATGTCAAAAGTTAAAGAGAGGATCTTAAAAGCAGCAACAGTAAAACAACTTGCTATGATGTGCAAGGGAACCATAAGGCTTAGCTGATTTTTTAGCAGAAACTCTGTAGGCCAGGAGGCAGTCACATGATATTTTCAAAGGGCTGAAAGGAAACTAACCAACCAACTTCCAACCAAGAATACTCTACCTGGAAAGGCTATCATTCAGATTTGAAGGGGAGATAAAGAGTTTCCCAGACAAGCAAATGTTAAGGGAGCTCATCACCACTAAACCAGCCTTATGAGAAACAAGAAACGGGACTAACTAATAAGAAAACATATGAAATTAAAAATATCATAGGTAAAGATGAATATATAGCAACAATAGTGGATTACCCACTTACAAATCCAATATGAAAGTTAAAAGACAAAAGTAGTAAAATTAATTATAACTAGAATAATTAGTTGGAGGTTATTAAAAAAAAGATGCAAGATATGACATCCAAAACATAAAACATTGGCAGTTGGGGGGGTGGTAAAAATGCAGAGCTTTTAGAATGCTTTCAAATTTAAGTTGCTATCACGTTGAACTAGACTATTGTATTTCTAGACTATTATATGTGAACCTCATGGAACCACAAAGCAAAAACCTATAGTATAGATACACGAAGATAATGGGGGAGGAATCTAAACATAACACTAAATAAAGAAGGCCATTAAACCACAAGGGAAGAGAGCAAGAGAAGAAAGGAAGAGATAGACACTACAAAAAGTGCCAGAAAACAATCAACAAAAGGGTAAGTACATACCTATCAATAATAATTTTAAACATAGGGACACCTGGGTGGCTCAGTGGGTTAAGCCTCTGCCTTCAGCTCATGATCCCAGGATTCTGGCATCGAGCCCCACATTAGGCTCTCTGCTCAGCGGGGAGCCTGCTTCCCTTCCTCTATCTCTGTCTGCCTGTCTGCCTACTTGTGATCTCTTTCTAAAATAATAATAATAATAATTATAAACATAAATGAACTAAAATTTTGATCAAAAGACAGAATAGTTGAATGGGTAAAAAACCAAGAGTCATCTATATATTGCCCATAAGAGATTCACTTCAGATCTAAGGATACACATAAATGGTAAGTGAGGGGATGGAAAAAAAATCCATGCAAATGGAAACAAAAGGAAAGTTGGTATAGTTATAGTTATATCAGAAAAAAGAGTGTAAAACAAAAATTATAATAAAAGACAAAGAAGGGCATTACATAATGCTAAAGGGGGTCAATCTAACAAAAGTGTACAATATTTATAAATATTTTTGCTCCCAAAAAATGAGCACCTAAGTATCTAAAGCGAATATTAACAGACCTATAAGGAGAAATTGACAGCGATGCTATAATATAGGGGACTTTAATACCCCACTTACATCAATGGCTGCATCATCCAGACAGAAAATCAATTAGGAAACATTGGCTTTAAATGACACATGAGACTAGCTGGGTTTAATTAATATGTACAGAACGTTCCATCCAAAAGCAGTAGAATGCACAGACATCTCAAGTGCATATAAACATTCTCCAGAATAGATCACCTGTTAGGGTTACAAAATGAGTCTCAATACATTTAAAAGATTCAAATCATATGAAGCATATGATGCTTCAATGGTATGAAACCAGAAATTGATTACAAGAAAAAATAGAAAAATCAAATATTTAGAAATGAAATAACATGCTACTGAAGAACAAATGCGTCATGAAGAAACCAAAGAAGAAATTAAAAAATACCTTAAGACAAATGATAATGGAAATACAACACTCCAAAAATCTATGGGATGCCACAAAAACAGTTGTAAGAAGGAGGTTCATAGCAACACAGGCCTACTTTAAGAAACAAGAAAAAAAATCTCCTATAAGTCATCTAACCTTATACTTAAAGGAACTAGAAGAGGAACAAACAAAGCCTAGAGTTAGTCAAAGGAAAGACATCATAAAGATGATAAATAAATGAAATGGAGAATTTTTTAAAAAGCAATACAAAAGATCAATGAAACTAAGAGCTGCTTCTTTGAGAAGATAATCTATATTGACAAACCATTAATCAACAAAAGTCCAGAACCACACAGTTTTGCTGGTAAATTCTACTTTTATATAAAATATAAATTTTACTTTTCTACAAAATTCTATTTTAATTCTAAAATATTAAAAGATGATTTAATATCTCTCCTTCTTAAACTCTTCAAGGAATTTAAGACAGAAGAATGTTTCCAAACTCATTTTACAAGGCCAGAATTACCCGATACTGTAACCGGACAAGACACCACAAAAAAGAAAGTTATGGTCCAATATCCCTGATAGAACATAGGTGACTCTCCCATGAAATATTAGCAAACTGAATTCAATAATTTGCTATAATAGCTCAACAATAATCAGCAACAGGGGCGCCTGGGTGGCTCAGTGGGTTAAGCTGCTGCCTTCGGCTCAGGTCATGATCCCACGGTTGTGGGATCGAGCCCCGCATCGGGCTCTCTGCTCGGCCGGGAGCCTGCTTCCTTCTCTCTCTCTCTGCCTGCTTGTGATCTCTCTCTGTCAAATAAATAAATAAAATCTTAAAAAAAAAAATCAGCAACAATCCTATGATTAAAAGGACCATAGACTATTATCAAGTAAGATTTATTCCAAGGATGCAAGGATGGTCTGACATCTGCAAATCAATCTATGTGATGAAGGATAAACATCATATGATCACCTCAACTGACGAAAAAAGCATACGAAATTCAACATACATTTATGAAAAATACTCAAGAAAGTGCATCTAGAGGGAGCGTACCTCAACATGATAAAGGCCATATATGACAAACCCACAAGTGACATCATACTCAATGGTGGAAAGTGGAAACCTTTGCCTCTAAGATCAGGAATAAGATAAGAATGCCTACTCTTGCCGCTTTTATTCAATATAGTATTGTGAGTCATAGCCATGGCAAGAAAAACAAATAAAAAACATCCAAATAGGAAAAGAAGTAAAACTCTCACTATTTGTAGATGACATGATATTGCATATAGAAAACCCTAAAGACTCCATCAAAAAGCTGTTAGAACTAATAAATGAAGTCCCTAAAGTTGCAGATTACATCACCATATACACCACCAAATCTGTTGCATGTCTATACACTTATAATTAACTATCAGAAAGAGAAATTAAGAAAATAATCCCATTTTCAGTTACATCAAAAAGAATAAAACATCTGGGAAAATACCAACGGTTGCTGAAGGGGCTTCTGAGATGCTGGTAATGTTCACTTTTATGATCTCCATGTTATACATGTGCATTAAGTATGCAAAAATTCATTGGGTTATTAATTCAGTTATGGTACTTTTCTGTGGTTCATATAAAGAAATAATTTAAAAATTTATAGAGATAAACATAAAGATTTTTTATAAGATTTTATTTATTTTAGAGAGAGAGACAGTGAGTGTGGGAGGAGCAGAGAGAGAGGGAGAGAGAGAGAATCTCCAGGACACTGTACAGTGAGTGTGGAGCCCAAAGTGGGGCTCAATCCCAGGACCTGAGATCATGACCTGAGCCAAAACCAAGAGTCTGATGCTTAACTGACTGAGCCCCCAGCTATCCCAATTATAAAGTTTTGAATTAAAGTGTAAACAAATGAATTGCACTAGTACCAGTTTGGGGAGTCAAGTTAATTACTGGTAGATGTGATAACAGACAAACTCTCAAATTTTAGCACAGTAGATGTTTATTTCTCATTTATGCAATGTCTGATGCAAGTTATGAAGTCTACCTTCATCTGGAACACGTCTTCCAAGTTCATGCAATGAAGAGAGCAATGGCGGGGGGGCACTGTCTCTAGCGGCACATGCCATTTCCACTCTCAGAAATATAGACTAGGTTCAACTGAACTACAAGGGAGGCTGGGAAGTGTAGGAAAGTAGGTGGGATATTTGATGAATATTAACTGTCCTGCCCCTAGCTTAAGAGAAGTTGGTTTGAAAATACTTTGGTGTTTTTTGTTAGCTACAAGGTTAACTCATGCCACACGTGTTTGTGTGAGGTGGCTGCTAAGCACAAGGCAACTTTGGAAAGTGTTGATAAAATATACTCAGGAAAATAAGGAGGGCATTTTCTTCCATCAGACCTGGGTCACATTTGAAAAACTGTATTAGATGATACAAAAATTGTGTCGTCTTTTAAGAGGGCCACTGAGGTGTTGGTCTATGTCCAGAGAAGGCTAACTACAAAAGTGTATTAGCCTTAATAAGCTCGGATATACTGCAGTAGTGAATAAATCTTCATCTTAACTGCTTAATTCAATAAAGGTTTATATTCCACTTGTGTCACTGGCAGGTGTCCGATAAGTAGCTTTTTATGCGATGACACAGGGATTCAAGCGTCTTCCATTTCTGGCCTCTGTATCTTCCAGGTTCTCCTTGGAATCGTCTCCTGGATCCTTGGCATCAAGCAGGTCTACAAGTGAAAGAGCAAGGAGGATCTCACGGGACATTTGACCTGGCATGGAAGTGGCCCACATATGTTGTCCTCATTTTACTGGCCAGAACCTTATGTCTAGGGAGGTGAGGAAATGGGATATTCCTGTAGGCCCAAGGAAAGGAAATGTGATCGGTAAGTATCTAGGCAGCTTTGCCACAGGACTCAAAGGTGTGTGGAGAATGGGTGAAGGAACTCAAGATAATCAAACATGAAAAATAGTGGCTATTTCCAAATACATGAAAAGAGGCACATGATAGCTTCCTTAAATATTTAAAATACTATTGTATGGAAGAAAGAATATCCATATTCAGGGTAGCTTCTGGAGGCAGAACTCAGAGCAAAGAGTGATATTATTAATGAAATGAATTTTAATCTTTTTAGTATAAGAAAGAACTATAAAAAAATATAATCAATCAAACTGTTCATTCCAGGAACAGGTATTTTGTGAGTGCTAGTAAATAATAATTTATTAAGTGCTTACTATGTGCTAAATTCTTTTTATTTTGAGATATAATGGACATAAAATGTTGTGTAAGTTTAGAGTGTATAATACATTGATTTGATACATTTATATACCTTAGAATTATTGCTCCTGTGGGTTGGCTAACGCCTCCATCATGTCATATAATTACCATTTCTTTTTTATGGTGAAAACATCTAAGATCTTTTTTCTTAGCAACTTTCAAGTATATGAAACAGTATTATTAACCATAGTCATTATGCTGTACATTAGGTCCCCATAACTTAAATTTATTTTATAACTAAACATTTGTGCTTCTTGGCAGACATTTTCCCTATGTACTAAATTTTTAACAACCACTCTTAAGGCGCTATTATTATAAATACCTTTACTTTGCAGATAAGGAAGCCAAGTCTCAGAGAGATTAAGCAACTTGCCCAAGGATGCACAGATGGTAAGGGGCTGACAGAGTCAGGATTTGAATCCTGATCTTTCTTAACCCAAAGCCTGTGCACTTAAACCCTATACGCCACTTTCCTCAGGAAATTTTGTATCAGGTAGTGTAGATGCAGTTCAGCAGGAATATTTCAGAGAGGATTTCTTGCTAGACACATCTCCAAAGGCAAGGGAAACAAAAGCAAAAATGAACTTTTGAGACTTCATCAGGATAAAAAGCTTTTGCACAACAAAGAAAACAATCAACAAAACTAAAAGACAACCTAGGAATGGGAGAAGATATTCACAATGACATATCAGAGAAGGGGCAGTATCCAAAATCTATAAAGAACTTATCGAACTAAACACCCCCAAGTCAAAAAGTCTAACCAAGAAATGGGCAGAAAGGCATGAGCAGACATTTTTATGAGGAAGACATACACATGGCTGACAAACACATGAAAAAGTGCTCAACATCACTCAGCATCAGGGAAATACAAATCAAAACCACAATAAGATACCACCTCACACCAGTCAGAATGGCTAAAATTAACAAGTCAGGAAACATCAGACATTGGCAAGGATGCAGAATAAAGGGGAAGCCTCTTGTACTGTTGGTGGGAAAGCAAACTGGGGCAGCCACTCTGGAAAACAGTATGGACTTTCCTCAAAAAGTTAAAAATAGAACTACCCTATAACCCAGCAATTGCACTACTAGGTTTTTACCCAAAGGATAAAAAAATGGTGATTTGAAGGGGCACATACACCCTAATGTTTATAGCAGCAATGTCCACAATAGCCAAACTATGGAAAGAGCCTAGATGTCCATCGACAGGGGAATGGATAAAGAAGATGTGGCATATATATATATATGTATATATATATATGCAGTATATACATATTTATACATTTATAACATAAAACATCTACAGGCCCATATATATATGCAATATATACATATTTATACATATATATAAATTTTAAAAATGCATGCAATGGAATAGTCAGCCATAAAAAAGAATGAAATCTTGCCATTTGCAACAACATGGATGGATCTAGAAGGTATTATGTTGGGCGAAATACGTCAGAGAAAGAGAAATACCATATGATTTCATTCATAGGTAGAATTTAAGAAATAAAACAGATGAATATAGGAGAAGGGAAAGAAAAATACAGTAAGATAAAAACAGAGGGAGGCAAACCATAAGAGACTCCTAACTATGGGAAACAAACTAAGGGTTGTTAGAGGGGAGTTGTACGGAGAGATGGGGTAATTGGGTAAAGGGTATTCAAAAGGGTACTTAATGAGCAGTGGGTGTTATATGCAACTGATGAATCACTTAAATTCTACCCCTGAAACTAATAATATAGTATATATTAACTGAACTGAATTTAAATTAAATTTTTTTTAAAAAAATGGATTTCTTTGTTGTGTCTGAATTAGACAGACATGGAAGGTGTTTCATGACAGAAATGTATAAAGAAACTTCTAGGAACATTGACAGGCCCTGTTAAGTAACTAATGCTTTTGTGTGGAAGGGTGCTGGGGAAGCAGAAGAAACAGAGTTTGAATTAAACAAAATGGTCCAACACAAACTTTGCCTAAATTATGGTTACCCTATGTGACGAATAGCATTAGGAGGTATGGGGGCTAAAAATGATCCATGGTGTTATTTCCTATGCCTGAGGGATTGACCAGCACCAAAGTAAATCTTGCTCCAGTCACTGCCAAGCATGTTGTATCCTCACTGGACACTCAACATCTCCCCCTACAGGGCTTGGCGATACAGAGCCTCTCTTCTGCGTAGGCTGCAGTGATTTTAGTTCACACTCAGCCACATAGGAGAAGGCTCTGGCAGCCTTAGTAATTGTGTCAAGTAGCCATAGAGATGCTGTACTGCTTCAGAAATTCATAGCTGACAAAGGGAGAATAGATTCTGAAGGCACTGGAAACACATCATAACTCCCTGTCTCTGGCTTTTACTTGTAAAAATAGATGTGTAAGACAAACACAACTGGACCTAAGCATCGAATCCAATGACGAGACTCAACTGGACAGAATATGGTACTACTAGTTCCTCATCTTAAAAAAAGCAGGTTTTTAAATTTGACTCAAGTGCCCTTTCAGGAATTGCTGCATGCCAAGAATTGTATGCAAGAAAATGTACACTCTCTAGTTCGTAAAATTTGTACCATCTGCAGTGGTTCAGAGGTCACCACAAACCACATCTGTACAGTATGTCATTTAAATGTAAAACAAAACTGAGTTCACCTACAAGGAGGAAAAAGAATAAATATATTTAGACCACAGAGTTGAACAGATTATCACATTTGGGCAAGAAAATTGCTGTAAGATTTCCAGTTGCTAAAGTTATAAGAGAAACACAGTATTACAAACTTTTCATTTTCTGCCAACAGGAAGAAAGTAAATCCATCAGCGGATAGATTTTTTCCCCTTCTGCAACTACATGAAATCATGAATAAATGGGCTGGGGTTCTTGTATAAAACACAAAAATGTATGGAGTGAGGAGAATCTTAACTTCACTAGTATAAAAGATACTGAAGCCAAACCCTCAGATGGTTCTCAAATCCATAAAAACAGAAGGAATAATTTTAAGAAGTAATAATGAAGTCAGTTTTGCAACAGACTGTTGAAAAGGAGCAAAAATTATTTTTTCCAGGGTTTAAGTCAATAGAAGGATGGAATGTGAAGGTCTACATCAGAGATTCTTAAGGTTTAGGGAATCACCTTGGAAGCTTGATTTTAAAAAAAAAGAAAAAAAGAAAAAAGGTGGATTCCTAGGCCCCTTCCCTTGAAAAGCTTTGGATTCAGTAAGTCTGGGGCAGGACCCAGAAATCTGCATTTTTAAAATTTTTAATTTTTTTTCAATGTTCCAAAATTCATTGTTTATGCACCACACCCAGTGCTCCATGCCATTCGTGCCTTTTAAATTACATTTCACCAAGTGTTTGAGGTGGAGATTGTCCCTGGATCTGATTTTGAGATGCACAGAGGGGATGACATAAGTGGATTTGGGGCAGGTGCCAGATCAAGAGCTGATTACAATCGTGGAAAATTAACTGGAGGTACTTCACAGCCTATGCGGAGATGAGGCTCATCGGGAAGGAGAAAGCATCAAGGTCTATGTGGATCAGGCACAGTGTGAGATGCTTTGCAGATACTGACTCATTTAAAGGAATGAGGAGCCTCAAGCAGTAGTTTACGTCCCAACATATTAGATTTGATGCCTATTTAAAGTATCTGCATGAACTGTTTGGAGCAAAACGCCTATCATTTCATACTAATCACAAAATTGGGTGAACTTGGTGTTATGTCCAGAGTCCCAATACTGCTAAGTGTACCCTCAAATGGTTCCATTTTTTTTTTATTGCTCACAGTTATGAAACCCAGAAATGTATAGGCTGTGTCCAACATGAAAAGAACTCATACTTTTGAAGTTTTTTTTTCTAGATCTGAGCAATCTAAACATGCCCGTGGTCATCATGAGCTGGAGGGGCGTGTGGGTGATGGGGGGCAAGGAAGCTGGGGCAAGATCAGAGAGTTCCTTCAAGGTTTCCCACTGCTGCTGCCACAGGAGGTATCCAGGTTTTGAAGACGGAAACAAAATAAACAAAACCCCACCTGGCTCTACCAGTGGTTAACTTTTTGGCATGGTGTTGATACGCATCTCTGTTTGTGTTGGGGTGCGGGTCCGAGAGCATGTGTAGGAGAAGGAAAGATACATGACTACGGCTGAGGGTCTAATCCGTGTCCCAACAATGGTGTTAAAAACCTGAAACCTTTGAAAGTCTACATAGGAGATTTCCCCATCATGAATCTCATTTTTAAAAATTTCCATTATAGTGGAGTATAGGACATTGACCTTGGGACAAATTTATAGAAAAAAAGGAAAAGTCCAGTCTCTGGGTTCACACCAATCGAAGACTCAGTGATGACAATGGGTATATACAGTACTACCCCACAACAGATTGAAAAGTTAAAAGGCCTATCAGCCATTTGTTTTGTCTCTACAATATGAAAAAATTAATTAAAACACTTTTTCTTTCCCTCTATTAAATGGTCGATTAAACATCTGTTTCACTTCAACACTCTGATTTTCTTTATTCATTGTTTAACTTTCAGCCCTGATAATACTATCACGTTTAACTGCTAAGAATATGTTTAAATCAACTAAAATATATCCATTACGTTTTATTTAGGGGATTTTTCTCTGCCTCTCTTTTAGCCTCCTACAAGCAGGCAACCAACTTATTAGCTCATCTATTTTGGCACAATAAAAACGATGAATGGTCTTAAAAACTTAGGGAATGTAAAACTTCAGAGAAATCACAACAATATCCAACTTATACTGCTGTTTATGTACTTTCTATGGGATGTATGGCTCATCCTGCGGAAGGATTTCCTCATTCTGAATTCCCCAAGGTCTCTGACCGATTTCCCTCTTCCTTTGGCACCGTTTGTGTTTTAAAAAAGAATGCCCAGGAGAAAGATAACCATCTTGCTGTTGCTTTGTGGACACCCATGCGTTCTCGTACAATTTCTATTCCTTCTTCCTCATGAGTGATGAGACAAGGGGCTGAGCGTAAGCACATCAGCAGGATTGCACAGTAAGGGGTCAGGAGCCTTCACAGGGCACCAAATGAGGCTGAATTAGCCGAGGAGGAAAGCACAGCTGGAAGCTATGTATTGCATCATCTGGCCTTCCTCTGCTGAACAAAGAACATTATTCTGTAAAGTATTTACAGATGCTCTTATTGCCAAGTGCCAGAATGCATTTGTTTCAATGGAGGTTTTCAATCTGCAACTTTGAAATTTTCCTTCGTATGGAAAACCCCGTAATAATTCATTGTACCGTGGAGTGTATTTGAGGGAAAACCGTTGAATCTTAAAGCTAAACTTGCAATCTGGATAACCCTGAAAGCTGATTTTTTCTAGGATGTTTCCATTTTGTATGACAACACAGAAGTACTGCCTTTATTTCAAAAGGGAAGACTTAAAAAACGGGGTGGGGGTACTACAGCCATGAAATGGTCATGTGTGATTTCCGATCTGCACCGAAGGTGATGGTGTGAGTATTCCAACTGATCTCTCCTGAACTCTGAATTTGTACACAAGAACTGAGATCAAGATGGGCTTCTAAAAGCAATTGTCGGGGCTCCTGGGTGGCTCAGTTGGTTAAGTGTCTGTCTTTGGCTCCAGTCATGATCCCAGGGTCCTGGGATCAAGCCCTGAATCCGGCTCCCTGCTTGCTTCTCCCTTTGCCATTCCCCTCTGCTCATGTTTTTTTTTTTTTTTTTCTCTCTCTCTCTCTTAAATAAATAAATGAATTAAAAAAAAATAAAAGCGATTGTCATTTATTAGATTATTAGCTTATGAGGTTGAAGCTTTCTTCAAAAATCCTATTTTGTGCAGAGTAGCCGAGACAGATGGCAAAACAAAATATTGGCATGTTTAATCTAAAGATTAGTGGTAAATACATAGCTGGTTATTTTAATGCCAGGAATCAATTGCTCAAGAAATAATTCCAGATTTAATAAGGGAGAAGAGGGCGCCTGGGTGGCTCAGTGGGTTAAGCCTCTGCCTTGGGCTCAGGTCATGATCTCAGGGTCCTGGGATCCAGTCCCGCATCGGGCTCTCTGCTCAGCGGGGAGCCTGCTTCCTCCTCTCTCTCTCTCTCTCCCTGCCTCTCTGCCTACTTGTGATCTCTCTCTTTGTCAAATAAATAAAATCTTAAAAAAAAAAATAAGGGAGAAGAGGAGGTTCTCTATAAACCAGCTCAAATAATGGATATGCCACTGTCCCCCTTCTCTATTGTGTAGGAAAGTAGCGTGTGGAAAGGAGAGACATGAAAATCGTTTAAGCAGGCCAAGAACTGCATGAAAAAAGGAAAAGGAGAAGGCTTACTTGAGTGAAGTCACTTGAATCTTTCTGATACAGAATCTTGAGGGAATTTCTCTGTGTATCTCCTGGTCTTTACTTGACAAACCAAAATAAACAGGAATAATAATAAGAATTTGTTCAGAAATTTTCATATGGTTTTGTTTTTCCAGTTTCTCAGAACTGAAGGCCAATGGTATCCCCTCAACATAATGATTTGCCCCAACAACCTGCTCATGTTTCTTCAGCTTCATTTCTTTTCTTTTTCTTTTTCTTTCTTTTTTTTTTTTTAAAGATTTTATTTGAGAGAGAGAACCCATGGTGGGAAGGGACAGAGGGAGAGAGAGAAAGGGAAGCAGACTGAGCAGGAAGCCTGAGCAGGAAGCCTGACGTGGGGCTGAGCAGGAAGCCTGACGTGGGGCTCAATCCCAGGACCAAGAAATCATGACCTGAGCCCAAGGCAGACACTTAACTGACTGAGCCATCCAGGTGCTCCTAGCTTCGTTTCGTATTAGAGTAAGTGCTGAATAAAATATGTGTTGCATTAGAGTCAGGTTGAATCAATCAATCAATTATTTATTATCTACTCAGAAATGTCCTGTTTTGGGATCACGTGGAAGTGCATGCTATGATCCTTTTAAATAAGGAATCTAGATTTTTACACTCATCATCAGGATCTTTCTGGCCAAGAGCTAAGGCTCTAGCCAAGTTAATTCCTTTGCTATCCATCCACAGGATTAAATTCTTTCCTCTGGAAAGTTGCCTGTACTCTCTACCTAGAATGCCTTCCCCCACATAATTCTGGCAATTCACAGAATTCAAGGACAGATCAAAATTCAGTTCTTTCAAAAAGGTGAAACTCACTCCACTTTGAGTTTTTTTTTTTTTTAAGATTTTATTTATTCATTTGACAGAGATCACAAGCAGGCAGAGAGGCAGGCAGAGAGAGTAAGGGAAGCAGGCTCCCTGCTGAGCAGAGAGCCCGATGAGGGGCTCAATCCCAGGACCCTGGGATCATGACCTGAGCCGAAGGCAGAGCCTTTAATTCAGAGTCACCCAGGTGTCCCCACTTTGAGTTTTCTGCGTTACCTCTGCCACCATCTATGGTAGTTTCCACTTTGTGTGGTCTTTATGAATTCTTTGAACATGGAGACCATAATCTATTCATTTTTGTGTCCCCACTATAAAAAAAAAAAAAGCCCATAAGAAAGTCCATAAAAATGATAACTATATACCTTTACTTATTTTCAGCAAAAGAACTGATCAAAAAACCAAATTTGTCATTATTGGAAATAGAAGTATGAATCTCTTTTAAGAATATCATGGACCCTGACCTTATTACCTTTCCCACGTAATGGTATCTTTTGCTTGAGGAGATAATGACAAGAAGCTTCTGAAATTTTGTTAATACTTTTATTTATTTTTATTTTTTAAGATTTGTTTATCTTAGAGAGAGAGAGAAGGAGCAAGCAGGGAGAGGTTCAGAGGGAGTGGGAGAGAATCCCAAGCAGACTCCACATTGAGCATATAGTCTGATATGGGGCTTGATCTCCCAACGCTGAGATCATGACCTGAGCCAAAAATCTAGAGTCAGATGTTCAACTGGTGTTCAACCCAGGCCCCCCTAATACTTTTTTTTTTTTTTTTAAGAGGTGGGGAGAGAGGTGGGGGAGGAGCAGAGGGAGAGAAAGACTCTCAAGCAGACTCCATGTTGAGTGTGAAGCCTGCCCACCTTGAGAATCCATCCCTCAACCCTGAGATCATGACCTGAGCTGAGATCAAGAGTCAGATGCTTAGCCGACTGAGCCACCCAGGCACCCCTGGTAATACTTTTAAACAAATGTGTTTTTTGTTTTTAACAAAACATATATAATATGTTCATATATTATTTATATATGAATATAATAATCAACAGCATCTTTTATTAATGCTACATAAAGCTAGAAGTGGCAACACCTGTATCTATGGATCTGCGTGTCCATTGATAAAATTCCCTAGGCTCTTTAGAAGCTCTCTGCCCTCTGACTGGGAAGCACTGGTTTAAAATACCCATTGTTAGACTGAATTTGGAGTTGTAGAGAGCAATTTTAGATTAACCTGTAATAAGACAAATGCTACACCTTGTAAGATAATCTTTTAACTTTAAATCTGGGCTCCAGATTTTGTTTTCTTCTTTCCTTCTTCCTTTTCCCTTTCCATCCCTCTCTCCTTTTACTCCTCCCTCTCTCCCTTTCTTCTTCTTCTTCGCTAGACTGGATGTCTTAACCCTTTAAATGATGTATTAAGTGCAGTTCATTTTGGCGGATACTAAAGGCAGAATTGAACCTTGTAATTAACAAGAATCATTATAATAATTAATAAGCAAGGTTTACCACGTGATAGGCTTTATACACATTACCTCATTTAGCTCTCACATCTCAAGATGGTAGTTCCTCCTCCTTCCTTCTCCTCCTTCTCCCCCCCTTTTTTTTCTATGTCCATCTGAATTCCGATTTTCTTATCTTCCTTATACAGCTAGACATTTGGCCTGCAGGTTGAGCAGTTGTTAAAAAGCAAAAATCAATCCAGCTCTTTGCTGAGCAGAGAGCCCGATGTGGGGCTCGATCCCAGGACCCTGAGATCATGACCTGAGCTGAAGGCAGAAGCTTAACCCACTGAGCCACCCAGGTGCCCCTCCAGCTCCTATTTCTGTCCTAAGCTTCTAACAACAAGGTCAGGGAAAATTTTTCCAGGCTGACAATTATTCAAAACCCGCCTTTTCCCTAGGCTGCCTGGCAGAAGCAGGGATGCAGCTGGGTCCCCGATGATTGCCAAAGCAAGGAGGGCTCTCGTGTGAATGGAACTTCTTGGTGCATTTCCCTCCTGGGCTGAGCAGCTTTTCTGTTTCTCCTTTTTTGTGGTCATGAGTGTGTGTTTACTTTGGTCCTGATACGCTTCTGTCTTCTATCCCCATACACACTAGGAACTCCTTCCACAGAGGAAATTTCAAGTTTGTGTAGGGAGCCATGTCTGGGGTTTATTCTAGGAACAAAGGCTATGATTTCCAAACATATGTTCTACAGGCAGATTTGAGTCATCACCTTGACAATGACCCTGTGGCCCAGGTGTATAAGCAGCTGAGCTCAACGTGTGCTGGATTCTACCTACAGCTCTTTATGGGGGGACAAACATTTTTTATGAATCATAGGGCAAGTCAGTGAATAATGCTTTGGCACCATTCTTAATATCTTTGCTATAAGTATAATAACAAGTTTCACAGGGCAATTCTTTGCAATATATTTTAATATCTGACTATGGTGCAAAGCCAAGGCTTGCATCAGTAAAAGCGATTCTACAAGAGGTAAAACACAGTGAGCAAGTGCAGTATGACCAGGGCAGTGAAGAAGTCCTTCACAAATATTACTTCTTGAATAGCAATGAATTCTAGGTTACGCCATGGGTAAGTGAAGATATTTTATGCTGGCCTTTTCCTTTAAGGCAGTGAGGAACCAGAGAAACTCACTCGGGGTCTGTATTTAAATAGATAGTCATCCCCTTCTCCAAACATGCGTGAGGGGAGAAAACTGGTCTGCAGAGAGAGCTTCTACATGTTCTTTTAAAACAAATTGGCCTCAGAATGTCTGGTTGGCTCAGTTGGTTAAGCATCTGTCTTCAGCTCAGGTCATGATCCCAGGATCCTGGGATTAAGTCCCATATCAGGTTCCTGGCTCAGCAGGGAGCCTGTTTCTCCCTCTGCCCACTGCTCCCCCTGCTCCTGCTCTCTCTCTCTCTCTGGTAGATAAATAAATTAAATCTTAAAAAAGGAAAAAAAAAAAACACCAATTTGGACTCAACTCCAGTACACAGAAGAATGGATAATTATAGAAATAAAAGAAAAATACAAATTTCAAATTTGTTAATTTAGCCTGATTAAAATTAAGCTGAAATCAGATTTGGTAACAGGCCCCTTGAAATAATGAAGAATTGTTGACACATGTGCTTTGGAAATACAAAACATTCAGTTGGCTTCTTAACATCTTGTTTTGGAAAGACAAGAAACTATGTTAGAAAATACTTGCAGTGTTATATAATACCCAGTTCTCATACATCACGTGCCCTTCTTAGTGCCCATCACCCACTTTCCCCATCCCTCCCACCCCCTCCTCTCCAGCAGCCCTCAGTTTGTTTCCTATAGTCAAGAATGTCTTATGGTTTGTCTCCCTCTCTGGTTTCTTCTTGTTTTCTTTCTTTCTCTCTTCCCCTATGAGTCTCTGTTTTGTTTCTTAACTTCCACAATCTACCTCTGAAACCAATAATACATTATATGTTAAATAGTTGAATTTAAATTAAAAAAAATAAAACTAAAAAAAATTTGTGTATCAGTCACCATAGAATTTGGGTTAATCTAATCCCTATTCTGTTTCTTAGCATCGTGTTGAGTTTCTTTCTCTTTAATAGAAGAAAATAATTTTTCAAAATATCAAAATTTTAACAATTTTAATGGTTTCAAAGACCGCTGACTT
The DNA here is from genome assembly GCF_020171115.1 of Neogale vison. Lineage (NCBI taxonomy): Eukaryota > Metazoa > Chordata > Mammalia > Carnivora > Mustelidae > Neogale > Neogale vison. The sequence continues at coordinate 15,513,521 of NC_058093.1, forward strand.
ATAATTTTGAGGGTTTAAATACTTGAAATAAAAATTATATTCATGGAATCTTTGATGAGGAAAACTGTTAAGTAGAAAACTATGCTTTCCATAGAAAGTTTTATTCAGGGGCACCTGGGTGGCTCAGTGGGTTAAAGCCTCTGCCTTCGGCTCAGGTCATGATCTCAGGGTCCTGGGATCGAGCCCCATATTGGGCTTTCTGCTCAGCAGGGAGCCTGCTTCCTACCTCTCTGCCTGCTTGTGATCTCTGTGTCAAATAAATAAATAAAATCTTTAAAAAAAAAAAGAAGAAAGTTTTATTCATCAACTTTAATGGGATTTCTATTGCACAAATATTTTCTGACCCCTTCTTTTATAGCAGTAGGTTTTTTTTTTTTTTTTTTAAGATTTTATTTATTTGTCAGAGAGAGAGAGAGGACAAACACGGGGAGCGTCAGGCAGAGGGTAAAGCAGGATCCCCGAAGAACAAGGATCTTTATGTGGGACTTAATCCCAGGACCCTGGGGTCATCACCTGAGCCAAAGGCTGATGCTTAACTGACTGAGCCACAAAGGCATCCCACAATAGTTTTTAGCAGGGTATAGAATATAGCTATGTGACTAAATTAGGGCCAATAGGAAGTGAGTGGAGGTAATTTGTAAACTCATAAAAATGTTCTCAAAGGGCAAGGACATGCCCTAATTTTCTTCTTCCTTTTTTTGTGGGATCTGGAATGTGTATGGAGTAGAAAATTGTCTTGGACAATACAAACAAAGACAGAGCTCCAGTGAAACAGAGCAAAAATAGAAGGACCTGGCTTTCTGACCTCATAGAGAGGGTCATACCTGTCTAAGATCTTTTATATCCATGTTTCATTTATATGAGAGAGAAATAAATAGCTATTTTATTTAAACTACTATTATTTGGGGATCATTTGCATGCTGAGGATCCTAACCAATAAATCAATTTTGTGCTAACTGATCTCCTGATTCTGACCTCATTGATTAACTTCTAATTAACTCAATGAAAATAAGACTCTCCAGATCTTCTTAAAATTAGAAACATAACCAACATGTATTGTTTTTTATAAAGAAGTTATTTTATAAGTTGAATAAAAAAAGAAACAATATAGAATTTCAATTTTTTTTGAATTTCTTAAAAGTTTCTTTTCAGCGTAACAGTATTCATTGTTTTCCACCACACCCGGTGCTCCATGCAATCCGTGCCCTCCCTAATACCCACCACCTGGTTCCCCCAACCTCCCACCCCTGCCCCTTCAAAACTCTCAGATTGTTTTTCAGAGTCCATAGTCTCTCATGGTTCACCTCCCCTTCCAATTTCCCTCAACTCCCTTCTCCTCTCCATCTCCCCATGTCCTCCATGTTATTTGTTATGCTCCACAAATAAGTGAATCTCAAGTTTTTTTAAAAGATTTTATTTATTGGGGCATCTGGGTAGCTCAGTGGGTTGGGCCGCTGCCTTCGGCTCAGGTCATGATCCCGGGGTCCTGGGATCGAGTCCTGCATCGGGCTCTCTGCTCAGCGGGGAGCCTGCTTCCTCCTCTCTCTCTCTGCCTGCCTCTCTGCCTACTTGTGATCTCTCTCTGTCAGATAAATAAATAAATTCTTTAAAAAAAAAAAGATTTTATTTATTTATTTATTAGAGAGAGAAAGAGAGAGAGAAAAGCAGACTCTCCACTGAGAAGGGAGCCCAATGTGGGACTTGATCCCAGGACCCGGAGATCATGACCGGAGCCGAAAGCAGATGCTTAACCAACTGAGCCAACCCAGGTGCCCCTAGAATCTCAATTTTCTGAGACAATTAACAAGACCCCAAGACCCCAAGGGTGTATGTCTTAGATCCAGAGTTGTCCAATAGAACTTTCTATAATGAAATATTTTGTATCTGTGCTGCCTGATATTGTAGCCTCTAGCTATTGAGTACTTGAAATATGACTAGAATGACAGATAAATTGAACTTTTTACCTCTTTTAACTTTATATAATTTAAATTTAAGTACCCATAGCATTAGATCATGGCCATAATGATTTTAGTTTTTAAAAGTTTTGATGTAATGATAACCTATAGAATATCTCTCTTTGATAATTTCAAATTTTCTAGAGAAACCTCCAATATAAATGGATTACAAAATATATACTATTGTGTCCTGACTTGACTTGTTTTATAAGGTTGTTAGCCAAAAGACCATTAAATATTAGAGCAGGGGTCATCTACCAAATATGATGGGGTTTTTAAGATTTATTTATGTATTTATTTTAGAGAAAGAGAGCAGGAAGTGGGGGAGTGGAGTGGGAGGTGTAAAAGGAGAAGGAGAGAGAGAATATCAAGCAGACTCCCCACTGAGTGCAGAGCCAGACAAGGGGCTCAATCCCAGGACCCTGAGATCATGACCTGAGCTGAAACCAAGAGTCTGGCTTAACCTTCTGAGCCATCCAGGCAACCCCAAAAATATTTTTGATAAAGTTGGTATTGAGCTGCTTTGGAATAGTAATTAGAAGTAGGGCCAATGGGGGACACCTGGGTGGCTCAATGGGTTAAGCCTCTGCCTTCAGCTCAGGTCATGATCTCAGAGTCCTGGGATTGAGCCCCGCATCGGGCTCTCTGCTCAGCAGGGAGCCTGCCTCCCCCCCCACCCCGTCTGCCTGTCTGTCTGACTATTTGTGATCTCTGTTGAATAAATAAATAAAATCTTTAAAAAAAAAAAAGAAGTAGGGCCAATGGTATATTGAAACCTTTCCTGGATAATGACAGTAGAAGCAAATAATTAGCTAAAGGAGTTAGGCTTCCCTTTTTGTCCTCTCTTGTGGAAATGACATGCATGCAGCTCAGCCAAAAAAGTGGCAAAATGTATTTATTGTATTTAAAGCACAGATGAGATCAGGCGGAGAGACCGTCCCAGCTCAACTAACTCACAGTGTGGTCTTGGGCAAGTTGCCTAATCATCAGTTTCAGATCACCATCTACAACATGAAGACAGCAATAACCTCCATCTACAGATCTGTGAGGCTGGTATGAGATGTTGCTCCATAAGCCCCTGGTGCAGCGTCAGGATCAGAGGAAACTTGCTGAACTTTACAGAAGGATGGGTCACAATCTTGCTCTAGAACCAAAGGGTGAAAATGAAGATGGACAACGGAGAAACTTTCCAAAGGAGACAGATTTAGCCACTAAGGAGAATGCATTATCTTGCAAATGCTTTGGGGGTACTTTCCTGTAGAGGCAGAAGTAGAATATATAAAAGTTAGAAGATTATCAAGTAATTGACAGATGCTCAAAGAGGCAAAATGGCTCAATAAAGGTGATGTGTTAAGAAATATGATTATCTACTGTTCTAACAAGTCGAGTCAGAACCAGAGATTTCTATGATAGAGTCAGAAAGCTTAAAAGCAGTTTCATGAGGGTTGATCAAATTAAATTTATTTATTTGCTTGTTTATTTATTTCCTTGAAAACCAGAAGGTATTAAATGTCAAAACCAGCACATACGGAAAATTGGAAAATTGGATGTTCTCTAGTCCATGTCTCTTACAGGCACATAACTAATAGAAAATCAAATACACCCTGTATGCCTGTAGGTATTAGTCAAATTAACCATGTTTAGGGAAAATACCTCTTTTGGTTTGTATTGGGCTGTTGATGTAGGATGAGAAGCTTCATATTAGAAATGAACAAATTGACTATTCTCGTTTCCCAACATTTTTGGTGCTGAAGAATTTGCTGGGCATTTGCCATTTTCTTAGCTTAGGTGTATGGGGGTATGGGGAAGCAGGAGTTAGGAGTAAATGAATTATGATCTTAATAAAAGTGAGTGAATCTAAAAAAAATTGTGTGGATCAAATAAAAATTTTGCCAAATAACCTCTAATAACCTCTGTCAGATTGCTTGGTCCAGTTTCAACCTAATATTTTATTTTCTTACTATTTTGTATATTCCTGCACTAAAGCCAATGATATCCCAGAGGATGTTATTACACAATCCTATGACTCTCATCTGAAAATAAAAGTATGAGCAAAAGAAAAAAAGTAATCTGAAATGTTGGATACTCTGACTTTTATGATCTAATTTGGCTGCATTTCAGGAGAGAAATGTTGATCATTCCAGGGATGGTAGTCACTGGAAGATAAGAGTGAGTGTGGGATAGGGTAGGACTTAAAGGGACAGTGATGAGAAACTGGTGGTGTTTAGAACTGGTTAAGCTGCTGCCTTCTGCTGGGGTCATCATCTCAGGGTCCTGGGATTGAGCCTCACATCGGGCTCTCTGCTCATTGGGGAGCCTGTTTTCTCCTCTCTCTCTCTCTGCCTGCCTCTCTGCCTACTTGTGATCTCTCTCTCTGTCAAATAAATAAATAAAATCTTAAAAAAAAAAAAAAAGCATAGCTGTTAGTGTAGCATGCCATCCTGAAATTTGCCAGAAAATTGACCTGGTTTAAGGTATAGCTGTTTAACCAGTTCTTAGACATAAAGGAGTTTTCTGGCATTCTGTGTTCACAGGGGTTTTTGGTTATAAGCGCCAGTTAACTTAAATGAAAAAGGAACTGTTTGGCAACTCACAGAATCAATAGAAGGTCTAAAAAATTAGGCTTCGAAAATGGACACGAACCAAGAGAGACTTGACTGCAGTAAACATGGCCAGAGTTTCTCCACCTCCTAATACCTCCACCTCATTGGACTTAAAATGCTGGTACTGTCACTACGTGCAAATTCTCAGTCATCCCTAGATCTTTGGGTCACCACCACAAGAACCAAAGTCCCTGATAAAAGCACCTGATTGGTAGAAACCCCACCCTTTACTTATCTTTCATGGCTGAGGTAACTTATTCAGTTCTTTTAGTTTCACTTCAAGATACAGACAGCCGGGGGGTTATCTTCCAGACAAAGGGTATTCAGATTAAAAAAGAAATATCCTTGATGCTTTCTGGACCATATACCTTGGAGTTGGATTTCCTGGTTCTTCTACCAAGCGGGACTGCCCTTCAAGGCGGAGGAGCTGGGCCAGGTAGGATTGGGAGGGAGCCACTCAAAGGAAGAACACATATCTGTGACAACTACAAAACTTTTCAGAACTTAGAATCAAGGTATATATTAAACATGGGGTAGGGAATGCTGGGAACACTATATCTCAGCAAGACCCACGTTCTCTTCCCCTTTATTGCTAATAACTGCAAGCCAAAATTCCTGGGTTAACTGGGAGCCAGAGCTGGGAAGCAGGTGGAATGTGGAGGCAAAGCTTCCCTTTCCCCCTACCATTCTAGAGCCAGATGAAGCCCAGAGAAAGCCTAGGGAAAGTCTGAAAGCTACAGTTCTTGGGAAGGTTTTGGCACATGGACATCCCCAAGCACTCATGGAGAAAAATGACATTGGCTAGCATGAGTGTGCCTGTCTTTTTTTTTTTTCCCCCCACGAAGCCAAAGAAAAAAAGCAAGGTCTTCTCCCACAGAGAAGAAAGGCATCCTTTCAATTTCTTAGCAAGGGATGTAAAACTTTTTCTTTAATGTAATGGGCCAGAGTCAGAGTCTGCTACACTTCTACCACTCCAAAGATTTTAGTGCTAAAATATCTTTAAGGACAAAGGAACAGAACACTACACTTCACGGGCCAGCAGCCATAGAGAAGAGTAAATAAAATAATCAGAGCAGACTTAAACAAAATCTGAGGAATTTGGGGAAGGAAAGACTTTAAGCAAACAATAAATAAATCTAAAGACCTCAAGACAGGAAAAGATAGGGGAGAAAACAGTGGTAATGAGGAATCTTGTGATATATCCATGTAGTTAAATCAAAATGGATAACTGTAAACTATCTGAATGTGTATAACCTAAGAGGAAACTAATACAGAAGGAAATTGAAATTAATGAAATATAAATTTTGAAATGGCACAGAGGCTAAATAAATCTGAAAATTGGTTCTTTATAAAAGTTGATAAAATAGATAAATTCCTTGAATACTGGATTAAAGAAAAAAGAGCAAAAATATATAAAATTGGGAATGAAGCAGGAAACATAACCACAGAAATGTAAGAGATTTAAAGAATTGTAAGATAATGCCAAATATAACTCAAATGCAACAAATTTGGAAACTTAGAAGAAATAATTTTTAGCAAAATGTAATTACTCAAACTAACCAAAATTAATTAGGCAACAATTAGACTAATTACTATGGAGTTATGATACAAATCATCTATACTTGCTGAAACTATAAATTCCTACAGCTGACTGTGTCCTAGATCCGATCCCAGAGTCAGGGCCTTGTAATTTCTGTATTTATTAAGAGTCCCCATTGGTTTCTATTTTCAGTGAACTTAGAAAATGCTGCCATAGACGAGTCAGGCTAGGTAATTGCAGACCTACCATTTAAGAAAAAACTTTAGGATGTGATATCATTATAGCTGAGTTCTATTTGGCCTTTAAATAACAGATACTTTTAATATTATGTAACTATTCTAGAGTATAGAAAATGATGAAATAATTCTTATAATGTGAGCATGATGTTAATGCCAAAACTTGATACAGTACAAAGGAAAACAAAAAGCTATAAACCAAACTTACTAATGAAATAGATAGATCTATCTAATAAAAAAGCACACAGAAGCCAGCAATATATCATAATAATACAGTATCACCATATTAAATTTATTTTGTGACTATAAGAATGATTTAAAAATAAGACTATCATTTAATTAATTTCATTTATTTTATTAATAAGTTAAAAGAGAAAATATGATGATATATGAGAAGATATTTGATAACATTGATTCCTAATAAAAAACTATAAGCAAAATAGGAATAAAATGAGATTCTTTAAATATGATTATTTCTGTTTTCTAAGTGCTAATAGCAACTATAATCACAAGTAGCAATACATCAGAACATTTTTAATTAAAATAAGAAGCCATATAGGGATGCCAGCTATCACCATTCTTATTTAACATGATCTTAGAGTACTAGAAACTGGAATAAGACAAGAAAACAATCAAGATTGGAAAATAAGGAGGAAAACCGTGTCATTTTTGCTTGTGAAATAATTGGTCTAGGTAACCAGAGGATTTTAATTAAAAGTAAAAGCTGCTAGAATTAATGACATTAATTTATTAAACTAATTGCATAAAGATATATTAAAAAGTCAATAGCTTTCCCATATATTTCAATACTTAACATAGTTCTAAAAAAATGGAATTGAAGAAGTCAGACTCCATTCATCATAGAAACAAAAACCTAGAAAATACCTGGCAATAAATATAACAAGAAGCAGAGGGTCTTAGAAGGTAATTACAAAATCCTAGGGACTGATAGGGAACAACAAATGGAAAGACCATATTTCTGAATGTAAAGTCAATTAGCTCAAAACTGATACATACATGTAATGCAGTTTCAAATATAATGCCTGGAAATTTCTTTCCAGTTGGCATCAAATGATCTTAATATTCCAGTGAAAGAATGGGTGCTTGAGAATAGCTCAGAGAAGTGTGAAAAAGAATAACCACACTATTGGGGCACCTGAGTGGCTCAATGGGTTAAGCCTCTGCCTTTGGCTCAGGTCATGATCCCAGGTCCTGGGATAGAGCCCCGCATCGGGCTTTCTGCTCAGCAGGGAGCCTGATTCCCCCTCTCTCTGCCTGCCTCTCTACCTACTTGTGATCTCTCTCTTTGTGTCAAATAAATTAATATAATCTTAAAAAAAAAGAATAACCACTATTAACTGAGTATTGTTCTAAGCACTTTGCATGAATTAGCTTAATCTCCAGATAACTCTGTGGGATAGGTTTTAGTATGTATGTATGTATGTATGTATTTAAAGTAGGTTCCATGCCCAGTGTAGAGCTCAACATGGAGCTTGAATTCATGACCCTAAGAACAAGACTTGAGCTGAGATCTGGAGTTGGATGCTTAACTGATGGAGCCACCTAGGAGCCCCAACTTTTCTATTTCAAAGATTAGAAAACTGAAGCTCAGAAATGTTATGAAGCTACTAAACCTCAGCGCTAGAATTTGAACCCAGGTTATGCTTAATCACGAAAAATATCAAAGCCAGTATACTTAACCACTATGCCATAGTCTTCTTTCCTAATATTAGGAGATAATATAATTCAGAAGTTGAACTAACTTTTTTGTCATATAAGTAGAGAAATTAGTGAGAACAAACAGAAAATCTATGTTAAAAGTGACATTTAATTCAGTGGGAAAGAATAATTTATTTAATTATAGGGGCTAAAACCAGTAATTATCCAGAAAAACATAAGGTTAAGTATTTATCTGTGAACACAGATAAAGTTATGCTGAATTAAAGATGTAAATATGAAAAATTAAAAAACAATAAAATATTTAAAAAATTTGGGAAAGTATTTGTATGACTTGGGAGATAGGAATAGCTTCTTCTTCTTCTTCTTCTTTTTTTTTTTTTTTAAGATTTTGTTTATTTATTTGAGAGAGAGAGAGCATGAGAGGAGAGAGGTCAGTGGGAGAAGCAGACTCCCTGCTGAGCAGGGAGCTCAATGTGGGACTCTGATCCAGGGACTCCAGGATCATGATCTGAGCTGAAGGCAGTTGCTTAACCAACTGAGCCATCCAGGCGCCCAGGAAGAACTTCTTAACTATATAGGCAACATTGAATATATAAAAAAAGAAATATTTGACAGTATAAAAATAAGAAAAACTTTTTGCAAAGCAAAAAATTCTGTAAATAAACTCCCAAAGCAAATGACAGAATTAAAAAAAAATCTGTGATTCAAATGCTGATATCTACAACTCATACTGAAAAGTGAGCAAATGGTATAAGTAGTTCTTAAAAGTATACATTTAAATTGTCAATAGAATGTGAGAAGTTGCTCAAACTAGCCAGCAGAAAATGCGAATTCAAATGGAAATAAGAGTCCTCTCTTTTGACCTGTTGCTAGTATGATGGGTTTGAAAACACCCACTATTGATAGAGACAGAGGGAAAAGAAAATTCTCATGCATTGGTATAAATTCTTACAGACTTTGAAGAAAAAAATTTGGTTACATCTTTTTAAAACTAAAAATTCAGAGGTGTCTGGGTCGTTCAGTTGGCTAAGTGTCTGGCTTCTGACTTTAGCTCAGATGGAGCCCCAGATCAGGCAGGCTCCATGCTAGGTGTGGAGCCTGCTTAAGATTCTCTCTCTCTCTCTCTCTCTCTCCCTGCCTCGGCCCCTCCTCACTCACACTCTCTCTTTCACTATAAAAAAACAAAACAAAACAAACCTAAAAATTCATATGCCCTTTGACCCGCAGCCCCATTGTGAGGAATCTATCTCAGGGAACTGAAAGCAGCTGTAGATAAGCATATTGAGTAGAAGACATTTAGTGGAGCACTGCTGTAGTAACAAAAATCTAGAAATGTTTAAAAAGAAGGGGATGGACAAATAGAGTACATTCATATCATGAAACATCACATCATTAAAAAGAATGAGGGGCACCTGGGTGGCTCAGTGGGTTAAGTCTCTGCCCTCGGCTCAGGTCATGATCCCAGGGTGCTGGGATCAAGCCCCACATCGGGATCTCTGCTCCGTGGGAAGCCTGCTTCCTCCTCTCTCTCTCTGCCTGCTTCTTTGCCTACTTGTGATCTCTCTCTCTGTCCAATAAATAAATAAAATCTTTTAAAAAAATGAAATCAGTTGACTTGCAGGGATTGCTGCAAAATATTAAAAAAGTAAAGTAAGAATTGAAGATATATAGAGGCATATCTCTGGCTAGCTCAGTTAGTGGAGCATGGGACTTGATCTCAGGGTCATGAGTTCAAGGTCCCACATTGGGCATGGGGTCTACTTAAAAAAATAAATAAAAAAAATAGAGATATACATAGTATGACCCTATTTTTATAAAGTAAATGATTTCCAAATCATACTATTTATCTGACAGTTTATGAATATTTACATGTATGTGTGTGCAAAATTTGCTTGTATGTGGATGTCTGTATATGAAAAATACAGAGGGGTGCATGTTGATATTAACATGAGGTTAAGGGTAGAGACTGAGGATGAGTGGAAAGGAGATGGAGGTGACGGACAGAGGGAATTAAAAAAAACGCTGAACACAAAAACAAAAATTTTCCTACAATGATACAATGTGTAAAATATAATTCTATTTATGCAAAAAATGTGTGTGTATTTACCTATAAAGATTTTTCATTTTTTTTAAGATTTTATTTATGTATTTGAGAGAGAGAGAGCATGAGCACAAATGGGGAGGGGGGAACAGGGAGGGGCAGAGGGAGAGGGAAAAGCAGACTCCCTGCTGAGCAGGGAGCCTAATGCAGGCTTTGATCCCAGGACTCTGGGATCATGACAGAAGTGGAGGGCAGACACTTAACTGACTGAGCCACCCCAGGTGCCCAAAACAAATATTTAAGCAAACAAATATTTTTAAGCAAATCCCAAATGCCATATAATTTCATCTGGAAATATTTAAGTAAGATTCTCTAACATATACCCTCAGGTGTGCTTGTGCCAGTATCATGAACCAGAGAAAAGAAAAAAGGTGGAAGGGTGCACACTGGGTTGCCAGTACTCAGCACACCAGTACATCTCAGGGAATGGAAGTGGAGTGGGGGCAGGAGGGATATAGTTATCTTTGTTTTCATATGCTTTTGAACTGTATTGTTTCACTTGGTGAGTTAAACATGGAAAAACTGGTGATTTGGTCCTTTGGTTGGCCTGAGAATTGGAGAAGATAGAAGATATCTGCCATCTTTTCTCTCATACTCAAGGTAGCATGGTTAAGCAGTGGTGAACATGAAATAGTTAAGTAGAAAAATATTAGTGAGGAAACAAATGGATGACTTTTTACCAAAGCTGTTGAAATTAAGATAACATTCAGTGGTCAGAGGTACCATAAAGTTGTCAGGGAAAGAGTTTATGAATTTGGGCAGGAGGAATCATACATATATCATAAGAATAATATGTATATCTATTTATATATATAAAGAAGATTCATACAACCACATATATGTGATAAATATATAGAAAGACTACACCTAAGGAAATAAATCTAAATCTAAATTTTTAGAATTTCTTTGCATTAAATGCTTTCAAGTAGATAAGCTTAAATTCTCCATTGTACATATGGATTATTTCCCAAATAATAATGTATTAATTATCTTTTTTTGTGTTATCAAAAATGATGCTTAAAAAGAGTATACAATAGGAGGAGGAGTCAAGATGGCAGAGAAGTAGCAGGCTGAGACTACATCAGGTAGCAGGAGATCGGCTAGATAGCTTATCTAAAGATTGCAAACACCTACAAATCCAATAGGAGATCAAAGACAAGAAGAGCAATTCTGGAAACAGAAAATTGACCACTTTCTGAAAGGTAGGACTGGCGGAGAAGTCAATCCAAAGCGATGGGAAGATAGACCACGGGGGGAGGGGCCAGCTCCCAGCAAGCCACAGAGAAACAAAGCACAAAATCAGGACTTTTAAAAGTCTGCTCCACTGAGGGACATAGCTCCAGAGGCTAAACTGGGGTGAAGCCCACACGTAGCCAGTGTGGCCCCAGGTCCCGTGGGGTCACAGAAGGACCAGGGGTGTCTGAGTGTTGCAGAGCTCGCAGGTATTAGAGCGGGGAAGCCGGCTATAGAAAGACGAGGAGTGAGCTCTCAGCTCAGGGTTACCCTGAACCGGTTGAAGGCTGGGTGAGCTCGGAGCACAGCTGGAGGCCACGGAGATGGGAGTGATTGAGTGCTTTTCTCTGAGGGCACACTGAGGAATGGGGCCCCGAGCTTTTGGCTCCTCCGGGCTGGAGACTGGGAGCCCGCCATTTTCATTCCCGTCCTGCAGAACTCTACGGAAAGTGTTCAGGGAACAAAAGCTTCCAAAAGTAAACCTGAGCAGATTACTTAGCCCGGCCCCTGGGAATGGTGGTGCAATTCTGCCTTGGGCAAATACACTTGAGAATCACTACAAAAGGCCCTCCCCCAGAAGGTCAACAAGAAATCCAGCCATGACCAAGTTCACTTACCAAGAAGAACAGTGGAATTCCAGAGGAGGAGAAAGCAAAGCATGGAATTCATGGCTATCTCCCCATGACTCTTTATTTTTGCAGTTAATTTTTTTTTTAATTAATTTTTTCTTCTTTTAAATTTTTTTTAACTTTTACCCTCTCCTCTTTTAACGTTTTTTAACTAGTTTATCTTAACAATACTTTTTTCATAAAAAAATAATAATCTTTTTTGAACCTTCATTATTATAGTCATTTTATCCTTCATTGTATCTAACTTTATTTTTTGTATATACATAGGGTTTTTTCTCCTAAAAAATTTGGGGTACAACTTCTGATAGATCAAAATATACCCTAAATCTAGCTCCGGGCTTGTTCTAGACTCCAGCCCAAGCAAAATCTCTCTACTTTATTTTTCTTTATTTTCCCAATCAACTTAATTTATCATACACCTTTTTTAGAAATTAGAAAAGAATTTTTTTCATCTTTATAGGCATATTCCATCTCTTCATTGTGTTTACCCTTATATATGTTTTTCATTCTTTAAGATTTTGGGAGATAGTTTCTTCTAAGAGACCAGAATACTCCCAAAATTAAGTGGGTAACCCTGTTCTAGTCACCAGTCTAATATGTATACATTTTTCTTTTTTATATTTTTTCAATTTGTTTTCTTTTTTTAAATTTTTTTTCCTGGACTTCTTTTTATCCCCTTTCTTCCCCCCATGATTTGGGGTCTCTTCTGATTTGGTTAAAGGGCATTTTCCTGGGGTCTTTGCCACTCTTTTAGATTTTATTTGCTCCTTCATATATTCTTATCTGGACAAAATGACAGGGCAGAAAAACTCACCACAAAAAAAAGAACTAGAGGCAATACCGAAGGCTAGGGACCTAATCAATACGAACACTGGTAATATGTCAGATCTAGAGTTCAGAATGACAATTCTCAAGGTTCTAGCTGGGCTTGAAAAAGGCATGGAAGATATTAGAGAAACCCTCTCTGGAGAGATAAAAACACTTTCTGGAGAATAAAAGAACTAAACTCTAACCAAGTTGAAATAAAAAAAGCTATTAATGAGGTGCAATAAAGAATAGAGGCTCTTACTGCTAAGATAAATGAGGCAGAAGAAAGAATTAGTGATATAGAAGACCAAATGACAGAGAATAAAGAAGCTGAGCAAAAGAGAGACAACAAATATTGGATCACAAGGGGAGAATTCGAGAGATAAATGACACCATAAGATGAAACAACAATAGAATAATTGGGATTCCAGAAGAAGAAGAAAGAGAGAGGGGAGCAGAAGTTATATTGGAGAGAATTATTGTAAAGAATGTCCCCCCCCCCAAAAAAAAGAATGTCCCTAATATGGCAAAGGGAACAAGCATCAAAATCCAGGAGGTGCAGAGAACCCCTCCCCTCAAAATCAATAAGAATAGGTCCACACTGCATCACCTAATAGTAAAATTTACAAGTCTTAATGACAAAGAGAAAATCCTGAAAGCAGCCCGGGAAAATAAGTCTGTAAGATACAATGGTAAAAATATTAGATTGGCAGCAGACTTATCCAAAGAGACCTGGGAGGCCAGAAAGAACTGGCATGATATATTCAGAGCACTAAATGAGAAAAACATGCAGCCAAGAATACTATAGCAAGCTAGGCTATCATTGAAAATAGAAGGAGAGATAAAAAGCTTCCAGGACAAAGAAAAACTGAAAGAATTTGCAAATACCAAACCAGCTCTACAGAAAATATTGAAAGGGGTCCTCTAAACAAAGAGAGACCCTAAAAGTAGTAGATCAGAAAGGAACAGACAATATACAGTAACAGTCACCTTACAGGCAATACAATGGCACTAAACTCATATCTCTCAATAGTTACCCTGAATGTGAATGGGCTAAATGTCCCAATCAAAAGACACAAGGTATCAGAATGGATATAAAAAAAAACAAAACCCATCAATATGCTGCCTACAAGAAACTCATTTTAGACCAGAAGACACCTCCAGATTTAAAGTGAGGGGATGGAAAACAATTTACCGTGCTAATGGACATCAGAAGAAGGCTGGGGTGGCAATCCTTATATCAGATCGATTAGACTTTAAGCCAAAGACTATAATAAGAGATAAGGAAGGACACTAAATCATACTCGAAGGGTCTGTCCAACAAGAAGATCTAACAATTTTAAATATCTATGCCCCTAACATGGGAGCAGCCAACTATCTAAACCAATTAATAACAAAATCAAAGAAACACACCAACAATAATACAATAATAGTAGGGGACTTTAACACTCCCCTCACTGAAATGGACAGATCATCCAAGCAAAAGATCAACAAGGAAATAAAGGCCTTAAATGACACACTGGACCAGATGGACATCACAGATATATTCAGAACATTTCATCCCAAAGCAACAGAATACACATTCTTCCCTAGTGCACATGGAACATTTTCCAGAATAGATCACATCCTGGGTCACAAATCAGGTCTCAACCGGTATCAAAAGATTAGGATCATTCCCTGCATATTTTCAGACCACAATGCTCTGAAGCTAGAACTCAATCACAAGAGGAAATTTGGAAAGAACCCAAATACATGGAGACTAAACACCATCCTTCTAAATAATGAATGGGTCAACCAAAAAACTAAAGAAGAATTGAAAAAATTTATGGAAACAAATGATAATGAAAACACAACGGTTCGAAATCTGTGGGACACAGCAAAGGCATTCCTGAGAGGAAAATATATAGTGGTACAAGCTTTTCTCAAGAAAAAAGAAAGGTCTCACATACACAATCTAACCCTATACCTAAAGGAGCTGGAGAAAGAACAACAAAGAAAGCCTAAACCCAGCAGGAGAAGAGAAATCATAAAGATCAGAGCAGAAACCAATGAAATAGAAACAAACAAACAAAGAAACAAAAAACCCAATAGAACGAATCAACGAAACTAGGAGCTGGTTCTTTGAAAGAATTAATAAGATTGATAAACCCCTGGCCAGACTTATCAAAAAGAAAAGAGAAAGAACCCAAATAAATAAAATCATGAATGAAAGAGGAGAGATCACAACCAACACCAAAGAAATACAAACAATTATAAGAACATATTATGAACAACTCTATGCCAACAAATTTGACAATCTGGAAGAAATGAATGCATTCCTAGAGACATGTAAACTACCAAAACTGAACCAGGAAGAAAAAGAAAGCCTGAACAGACCTATAACCAGTAAGGAGATTGAAACAGTCATCAAAAATCTCCAAACAAACAAAAGCCCAGGGCCAGTTGGCTTCCCAGGGGAATTCCACCAAACATTTAAAGAAGAATTAATACCTATTCTCCTGAAACTGTTCCAAAAAATAGAAATGGAAGGAAAACTTCCAAACTCATTTTATGAGGCCAGCATCACCTTGATCCCAAAACCAGACAAGGATCCCATCAAAAAAGAGAACTACAGACCAATATCCTTGATGAACACAGATGCGAAAATTCTCACCAAAATACTAGCCAATAGGATCCAACAGTACATTAAAAAGATTATTCACCACGACCAAGTGGGATTTATTCCAGGGCTGCAAGGTTGGTTCAACATCTGCAAATCAATCAACGTGATACAATACATTAATAAAAGAAAGAACAAGAATTATATGATACTCTCAATAGATGCTGAAAAAGCATTTGACAAAATACAGCATCCCTTCCTGATCAAAACTCTTCCATGTGTAGGGATAGAGGGCACATACCTCAATATTATCAAAGCCATCTATGAAAAACCCACCGCAAATATCATTCTCAATGGAGAAAAACTGAAAGCTTTTCCGCTAAGGTCAGGAACATGGCAGGGATGTCCATTAGCACCACTGCTATTCAAATTGTACTAGAAGTCCTAGCCTCAGCAGTCAGACAATAAAAGGAAATTAAAGGCATCCAAATTGGCAAAGAAGAAGTCAAACTATCACTCTTTGCTGATGATATGATACTATATGTGGCTCCACTCCAAAACTGCTAGAACTTGTACAGGGATTCAGTAAAGTGTCAGGATATAAAATCAATGCACAGAAATCACTTGCATTTCTCTACACCAAGACAGAAGAAAGAGAAATTAAGGAGTCAATCCCATTTATAGTTGCACCCAAAACCATAAGACATCTAGGAATAAACCTAACCAAAGAGGCAAAGAATCTATACTCAGAAAACTATGAAGTACTCATGAAAGAAATTGAGGAAGACACAAGGAAATGGAAAATGTTCCATGCTCCTGGATTGGAAGTAAAAATATTGTGAAAATATCTATGCTACCTAAAGCAATCTACACATTTAATGCAATCCCTATCAAAATCCCACCCATTTTTTTCAAAGAAATGGAACAAATAATCCTAAAATTTATATGGAACCAGAAAAGACCTCGAATAGCCAAAGGAATATTGAAAAAGAAAGCCAAAGTTGGTAGCATCACAATTCTGGACTTCAGGCTCTATTACAAAGCTGTCATCATTAAGACAGCATGGTACTGGCACAAAAACAGACACATAGATCAATGGAACAGAATAGAGAGCCCAGAAATAGACCCTCAACTCTATGGTCAACTAATCTTTGACAAAGCAGGAAAGAATGTCCAATGGAAAAAAGTCAGGAAATGACAGATGCTAGCGAGGATGTGGAGAAAGGGGAACCCTCCTACACTGTTGGTGGGAATGCAAGCTGGTACAACCACTCTGGAAAACAGCATGGAAGTTCCTCAAAAATTTGAAAATAGAGCTACCCTATGACCCAGCAATTGCACTACTGGGTATCTACCCTAAAGATACAAAAGTAGTGATCCGAAGGGGCATGTACACCCGAATGTTAATAGCAGCAATGTCCACAATAGCCAAACTATGGAAAGAACCTAGATGTCCATCAACAGATGAATGGATAAAGAAGAGGTGGTATATATACACAATGGAATACTATGCAGCCATCAAAAGAAATGAAATCTTGCCATTTGGGACGACGTGGATTGAACTAGAGGGTATTATGCTCAGTGAAATAAGTCAATCAGAGAAAGACAACTATCATATGATCTCCCTGATATGAGGAAGTGGAGATGCAACATGGGGGGTTAAGGGGGTAGGAGAAGAATAAATGAAACAAGATGGGATTGGGATGGAGACAAACCATAAGTGATTCTTAATCTCACAAAACAAACTGAGGGTTGCTGGGGGAGGGGGGTCGGGAGAGGGGGTGGGGTTATGGACATTTGGGAGGGTATGTGCAATGGTGAGTGCTGTGAAGTGTGTAAACCTGGTGATTCACAGACCTGTACCCCTGGGGGATAAAAATACATTATATGTTTATAAAAAATTTTAAAAAATTTTAAAAAAAGAGTATACAACAGCTAAAAACATTTTTAAGATTACGTGTTAAAAGAAACAAAGAATGATAGCGTGAAAATACCCCTCCGTTTAAAACAAAAGAAAACAAAGGCCTATGCAATGAAAGGAGGCAGGAAGGCAATCTAGCACACTAGAATCTAACAACTGTTTTAGAAGTGATATCATATATATTTATAATAAGTTAATCTGGGGTGCCTGGGTGGCTCAGTGGGTTAAGCCGATGCCTTCGGCTCAGGTCATGATCCTAGGGTCCTGGGATTGAGTCCCATATCAGGCTTCTCACTCAGCGGGGAGTCTGCTTCTATCTCTGCCTCTCCCTGACACTCTGCCTGCTTGTACGCTCTCTCTGACAAATAAATAAATAAAATATTAAAACAAAAGTTAATCTATTTTGTTTTGTCAAACTTTCCATCATTAACATGCTTTTATAATGAAAAAAAAATCTGCAAACTTAAATATTTTTCTAATTCAAGTGCAAGAGTTTATTGTGACACTAACCATTTATAAGCATTTTGTGGAAGTTATTGTTAGAGTCATTCTCTCACCATTTCTAACATTATATAGATAGTGAAACCTTACACAAAGGCAGAAATACATATATTGTCAATTACCTTTAGTCGGGTCAAAAAATAACTCTAAGAAACTGTGGGCAGGAAAATAGGGGAATACTGTAAAATTATTATTTTGGATCCAATATCAGGAAAATACCAGCCTGGCAGGAAGTATTGAAGAGAAGAAGAAAAAAAAATAGATGGATATTATTTTATTATTTCTGAACCAATATGACTGTTCTAAAGCAGTCCCAATTCCCCTTTCATTTAATTAGCTGATTTTGCTTACTCATTCTCATTTATTCATTCAACAAATATTCATTCACTCAAATACCATATCCTAAATGAGACGAGGATTCTGGGACTGGCAGTATCCCCACATGTAAAACGGGGGTCACACAAAAGTACTACTTACAGCGTGCCTCTGAAGGCTAAGGACCATGAATGTGAAGTTCCTGGCACATGATTGGTACTAAAAAAAAAAAAAAAAATAGCACCTCTTGTGGTCATTATAATTCTTGTTAGGCGCCTAGCTTAGCACTAACCACTCTTGTCAGAAGGTTTCACAACTATTTTTACTGAATTACATACTATTTATAATTTTAACAGTGTACATGACTGTGGTTTTATCCCACAAAGTGGATTCAGTATTTCTCTACAAGTTTTACACAAATTTGTGTTGTCTGTGTCAAATCCTTAATGGAATGCTGCCTTCAGGCCCTGAATCAGGACAGCGTGTCTGGCGCTAGACAGGCCCAATGGTAGCTAATAAAGACAGACCAATGGTGGATGACAAGCTTCTTGCTGGTAGGCGAATCACCCCTTACCCACGTGTGAAATGATAACACGGGCCTCTCAAATCCTTCCAGAGTCTGTTGCTAGGCTTCTGGCTGGAAACTGCTAGGTGGGAGTTTTTCTGTGAACACCTAGTAATGGCAACCTTGTGACCCAGTGGCTAATGCATCCCCTGGCCACTTGGAATAGTAACAAGAATCTCCAGATGGAAGGATGCTGCAAATGAGATTTTATGTAGTTAAAAGGACATTTGGAAGTCTGGGAATGAACATACACTTTACGTTAATCCAAATTCAATTTAGACAGACACCATGGCCTTCAGGCACCTAATAAAGGAAGATGACTTAGATGCATGTTCCCATCAGGTGCTAACTCTCATTAACTGGAGTTGTCTGAGCTTTAGGTGGTTATGGTGTGTGCCCAGCATGGTCAGCTGTCAATCACGGACACTATCATTTCTGTTGTTGTTAGCATCATAATCATCATTATCAAGCCCTGCAGTGATTACCCAAGAAAGAACTTGCCCAGACCTCATTCTACTTAATTATATGATACACTTAGTGTAAGAGAGGCTGTTTTTCTGGTTATAAAAATCTGGTTTTATTTGGGGGTAAAAAGCAAAGATCTCCATACATCACAGTCCTTTGTTACATTTGCTTTTACCCCTCAATCCAAGTGCTGACAACTCCTTTTCTGACCTAGAAATCATTGTGCTTTAGAACAGCTTTTCTTAACGTTCACCCCTCTCTTACTCTGGGATACACATGAGTGCTACAGAGCCCCATTGAATGTTTTCAGATTTGATAAAAACCCAGAAAACTGTGGTGATGCAAAGCATTACGGTAATTCCTGAGTGCTACAACTATACATGGTTCCCTGAACTGACAGCTCCTTTAGTTTGGGTCCTCTCTGAGGCAAAGCCTGAGGCAAGGACTAGGGTATGAGTTTATTTGGGAGGCAATTCTTTGAGGTAAGAGTGAAGGAATGGAGGGCGAGGCAGAGAAGGAGGAGAAGCTAACTTAAGGATACATTACTGAGGTTGTCACATTTAGCTATGGGGGTCGGTTTCTTCCAGGACCTTGGAGAAGCATAGAGTATGTCTCTTTGAAGCATCCCTCTGAAGGGTGTCTCCAGTCACCCATAGTTGAGGATTTCCTGGGAGCTTAACAGCCCTGAAATTCTGGGATTATGCTTGCACATGGTTGGAATGGGATTTAGAGAAGGCCATGAGGTAAAACAAAAACAAAAAGAAACAAATCAAGGGCATAAAGACCTCCAGAAATTGGCTTTTCCATATGAGTGACAACAGCTATCAAAGTCAACTTTTTAGAACTCTGGAAATTAATTAAATGTTTGCAATAATCCTGGGAGCATTTAATCAAGAAAATTAACTGAATCTCAGTAAGAACCCTAAGATTTGTGGCATTTCAAGGCTGACCACAAAGCTTAAGAGGAAAAACTGGTGAATTAGGAGGTTTTGAAAATCTCCGCTGTATTCCTACAAATCTGGAAGGCCACATGCATGTACTGGACTATGCACATACTTAAGAAAGAGCTGGAAATCTCTGCTCTCCCACACAAGCAAATAAAAAGGAAAATGAAAGGAAGGGTGCAATTTATAAGCATCACCTTGAGTTCTCTATAGTTAACTTTTAAATACAATTCTAAATTTCATATTGTAAGTACAGTTCTGATCTTAATTTTTAAGATTTATTACTAACTTTTTCCCTTCATAACCCATCTCATAACAGATAGTAACCTAGATAGTGGGAAAATGGTGGAGAGCCATTGCTTGCCTGATCATCTATTGCAGTGGAGCCCAAGTTTTAATAAACACAAGAATTACTTAAGAAGCTATTTAAAATGTTGATTTTGGATTTCTCCTGTTCTCTAGCCTCCCCCACCCTCTTGGCCCCTATGAGTGAGACTCAGTAGGATGGGGAGGGTCCCAATTGTCTGTATGGCCAAAAAGCATGCCTCGTGATTCCGACGCAAGTCTGTGGATCCCAGGTGAAGGAATGGTGATCTTGTCCAACTCATGTGAGACACAGAAAGGGGAAATGACTTCTTTAAGATTATATGATAGAGGTAGAGGTATTGAGTGAGGGTCTAATTTCAAGTTTTGTCTCCTACAGTTTTGTGTGTTTCCCAAGATACCACATTTCTTCTCATATATTTGGGTTAGAGTAGCCTTGCGGTCACTGGTCAGGTGTGTCCAGGGAGGTGGTGGGTCACATATCAGTGAGTACCAAGGCTGCCACATACTTGTCCATGACTTGGGCAACTAGAAATTGTGCTACTATGGCTCATAAAACACATCTGGTGTAGAGCAGCAGAATGTGAGCAATGCCACTGTAGTCACCATGAGAAAGCCAGTGAATGCAATGACGTATTTGAAAGTACTTGGAGATTTCAGAGTGTGGTAACCCCATGACCCACTGATCACTAATTTCTTCTTAGACCAGAGCTACAGAGTATGAAGCATTCACATATTTCCAGACACATGGATCACTGATTTAAGTGTTCAGTTTCCTGCTAGCATCTGACATCATGAAACCACAACTGTAGAGAATTCCAATTCACGTTTATAAATAAACTTGGCTGCAAAGATCAGAGACCACAGGAGCTATGAGACAGAGTCGTATGTGCCCTTTTCTGGATAAAAGATCTGCCTGGAAACTATATTATTAAAACAGGAAATCACTGGACTGGTAAGGAGAAAGGATGAAGACCAGAGGAGGTTCTAGGCTGAGAAAGTCTCTCATGCAAAGACATGGTGGCACAGGAAAATATGGGAACCTAGGAAACATAGGGAGTTTGCTGCTGCTGGGTGAAGGGGAAAAAGAGAGAGAGAAGACTGGCAGGGGGATAGGGAGGGGCAAGAACACGGAGAGTTGATTTCAGAGTAGGAGGCAGGATCCAGATCACTGAGGGCCTCAAATGCTATTTTCAGGAGCTTGGACATCATCTTACTAACAGTGAAGATCTGTTAGGAGAACTTCAAATGGCAGACTGCAGTTTAGAAAGACCACTCAGGTTAGGGTATGGAGGAATAGAGGTTGGAAAGGAGGTTCAGGAATAAAGACCAATTAGATGATAAGAACCTGAGCTAGGGGATGGTTAGTTCTTTCCATGCCTGAGGATGATCAGTTGCAGTTGCTGCTACTGGACCAGTTCTCAGGAGGCCCAGTCCTGGAAATGATTTTGCCTCCTATCTCTGTTTTTTAGGAGACATTCCAGTGATCTGACTCCAGGATCAAATTTCAGAGATACAAGTTTGAATGATGGGAATAACTGTTACAAGAAAAATTGGTAAGGAGAGGGGAGGAGGAGATAAGAAACGGGGAAAGGGAGAAGAGAAATGGAAAGATTTATGAACATGTAAAACTTAGAAGAATCATCAAGAGGCTGCAAAAATATCTTACAAGGATTGCTTTAAGAAAAACATCCAGAATTTCAAGATGGATATCTTCTGTAGTGACTAAACTTATTTCTAAATGTGTTTTTAAAGAGTTTATTATTAAAATTAATGAATTATCTCATGGTGATCTCATGCATATATATCGTGCCAAAGAGGTAAAAGGTTATTGAGCTGCACAGAGGACGCTGATCAGGGTCTTGTGGTTTGACAATACGCTTTCTGAGTAGGCGCCAGAGCTTAACTTCACATCTCAGAGGAGCTAAAATTTTCTGAGAAGGGGATGAAAAATGTACACTTACTGGGGTAGTGGAGGAGGTTAGGGCTGGAAGGCAGGTTACCAAATCACTGTCTGGAGCCTGTGGGCAGATGCAAAAGTGGGAGGAATGTTCAGACCACATCACTTCCTAGTGAAAATGCCAATGCAACTTGTGACCATAGCAACACAATAGCCCTATTAAAACAACAACAAAAAAATCTCAATGTCAATTGCACTTAATGGACACACAAAAACAACCCTCCACTTTTTACTTTTTACTAATAAGTAAAATTTTGCATTCAGTTTTGTTTCCTTTCTATCCATTGGATTAGTAATACTTTGTTAGAAGATCTCAATTTCTTGAGAAGCCTTTCTCATACAGAGGCAAAAGTTTTAGAAATATAATCTGCCTGGTAATTTTGGATTGAATGTCAGACATTGTGAATATTCCCTTGTATGGTGCTGATTATTTTTATATTCCTATAAATATTCTTGATGCTTGCTCTGGGCTAAATTACTTGTGTTCTTTTGAGGTTTGCTTTTGAACCCTATTAGATGGGACCAGAGCTGCTTCTAGTCTAGGGCTGATTTTTCCTCACTACTAATCCTTCAACCCAGTGGGCTGAGAAATATGAAACTCTCCACCCTGGTTGGTGGGAACAGGAGCTATTTCCAATCTTAAGTGACCAACAAGTATTTTTTCCTCTAATTCTTTCCCTGGCCTCAGGTAGTTCCTTACATATATACACTGGTCACTTTCTACCTGAACATTTCAGGGAGAACTTCTCAGATCTCTAAAGCTCTCTCTGTGAAGCTCTCACTTGTGAAACTCTAGCTGCCTTGGCCTCCCTGTGTTCCAGTTCCATCTCCTTAATTTAGGGAGCTCAGAAACTCTTTTTTTTTTTTTTTTTCCAGAAACTCTTTACAGGCAGTAAACTAGGACTATCATAGAGCTCTCCTTGTTTTTACCCTTTTCTCAGGGATCACTGTCCTGTGCTGCCTGGTGTCCAATATTTAAAAACTATGGGGTTACATATTTTGTCTATTTATTTTTTAAAGAAGAGTGTTAGTTAGGTCCTCATTACTCCACTTTGCCAGAAGTAAATGTTGCCAACTTTATGGCTTCTGAAGGTGGTTGATGAGTAATACATTTGGAGAACAGAATAAATTACATCTTGAATGATCAATTAAAGCTTCTTTTTTTTTTAAGATTTTATTTATTTATTTGAGAGAGAGACAGTGAGAGAGAGCATGAGTGAGGAGAAGGTCAGAGGGAGAAGCAGACTCCCCATGGAGCTGGGAGCCTGATGCGGGACTCGATCCCGGGACTCCAGGATCACGACCTGAGCTGAAGGCAGTCGTCCAACCAACTGAGCCACCCAGGCATCCCTCAATTAAAGCTTCTTAATGGTTTAGGATACTTCAGCAAAATTTATATCATTTTCAAGTGTCAAAACATAATTCTCATAATTTTATATTCATAATTTTCATATAAATATGTAGTGAAAAAGTATCAAAATTCTATTTCTCACTAATGAGGTAACCAGAAAGATGATAAAGCCAGTTAGAAACTAAGACACTGAGAAGGTAAATGATGTATTAGAAGGGAGGGAGGGAGAAAGAGAGAGAGCAAGAGTGAGCAAGAATATAAATGAAAAAATATGGTGGAATAAGATTGTTAAATTAGATACAAAAATGGTTCATGTCCCATAGGTCAATAAAATCATAACCTCAGCTGAATAGAAATAATTTTTATCTCTATTATATAAAAACTCATTTGTATAGTATTCATTTCCACAAATTAATATCTAACCTTTACAGACTTAAACACATTTTACAAATACCTTATGTCTTAAAAGATGACCCTTGGGTGGGCTCAAGACTATGTTTTAGGAAGGCATTGAATGGACACAGTTATCTTTTTTGACTCATTTCCAAGTTTTGGAAGTCTTCTTAACATAAGTATTACCTATAAGTCAATAAGATTTGTCATTACTTAGATGGTCAGTCACTCTGGGTCTATGTTTGCTCAGGTAATGAAAAAATTTAATTAGTGTTTTATAACTGCAGTTACATGTTAGAATCACTTGGGGAAGCTTTAAAAAATTACCAAAGCCAGCAATATTCACTATAAATATGTGTACCACATCTTTTTTATTCATTCATGTATGGATGGACCTAGAGGGTATAATGAATGCTAAGGGAAATAAGTCAGTCAGAGAAAGACAGATACTATGTGATTTCACTTACATGTAGAATTTATGAAACAAAACAAATGAACAAAGGAAAAAAAGTAGGCTCTAAATATAGATTACGGAGGCACCTGGGTGGCTCAGTCATTTGGGCATTGGGTTCTTGATTTTGTCTCAGGTCATGATCTCAAGGTCATGGGATCAGGCCCTGTGTCGGCTCTGTGCTGAGTGTGGAGCCTGCTTGAGATTCTCTTTCCCTCTCCTTCTGCCCCTTTCCCTGCTCATGCTCTCTATCTCTCTCTTTTTTTTTTAAAGATTTATTTATTTATTTGGCAGAGAGAGACCAAGCAGGCAGAGAGGCAAGCAGAGAGAGAGGAGGAAGCAGGCTCCCTGCCAAGCAGAGAGCCCGATGCGGGACTTGATCCCAGCACCCTGAGATCATGACCTGAGCCAAAGGCAGAGGCTTAACCCACTGAGCCACCCAGGCGCCCCATGCTCTCTCTCTCTTAAAACACAACACAACAATAAAAAAAAAACCCTGTCATCTATCTGCCTATCTATCAATCTATCTATTACAAACTGGTGGTCACCAGAGGGGAGGTGATAGGTAAAGGGGATTAAGAGTACACTTTTTAAAGATTTTATTTATTTATTTGACA
Source organism: Neogale vison (assembly GCF_020171115.1). Classification (NCBI taxonomy): domain Eukaryota; kingdom Metazoa; phylum Chordata; class Mammalia; order Carnivora; family Mustelidae; genus Neogale; species Neogale vison. The sequence goes on from NC_058093.1 coordinate 15,538,711, forward strand.
GACAGAGATTACAAGTAGCAGAGAGACAGGCAGAGAGAGGAGGAAGCAGGCTCCCCACTGAGCAGAAAGCCCAATGCCGGGCTCGATCCCAGGACCCTGAGATCATGACCTGAGCCGAAGGCAGAGGCTTTAACCCACTGAGCCACCCAGGCACCCCAAGAGTACACTTATTTTGATGAGCACTGAGTAATATATAGAATTGTTGAATCATATTTTACACCTTAAACTGTATGCTAATTATACCTTAAACTGTATGCTAACATTGTATGCTAATTGTACTTTAAAAAGAAAAATGAAATACCACCAAAGCAGGGCCTCTTCCTAGACTAATTAAATTAGACTCTGAGGGTGATGTCAGGGCATCGTTGATTATTTGAAAGTCCTCTATTTATTCTACTGTGCAGCCAGGGTTGAAAACTTCTGGTTTAGACTGGGTTTCTCAGACTTCTTTCAATAATAATGCTCTGTAATTCCATGGCTTGAAATACAGGCAACTCACTTTTACACTGAAGAAAGCAGACCTAAATACGAACTCGGCTAGCTTTCTTGCACTACCAGGGACTTGGAAATGATTCAAGGCTGACAGCATTTGTTCTATGGTGTGGAAGCCGCAGGAAAGGCCAGGGGTGGAATGGCTGAATGACTGGTCTTTGTGTTCCTATTAGAAATAGTCAGTTTGAGTGGCTGGAAAGAGATAGGAATGTCCGCAGATAATTTCTTTAAAGAAAAGAAAAAAAGAGAAAAGAAAAATCAAAATTCATTTTGTCCCCTTGCTTCTTATATTGAGCCCATCCATATTCCTGGGGCAAGTGTTTTTTCACACCGTTATTAGAGACTGCTTTCCTTTTTTCTTTCTCTCTCTTTCTTTCTTTTTGAATATTTTATTTATTTGGCAGTGAGAGAGACAGTGAGAGAGGGAAACACAAGCAGACGGAGTGGGAGAGGGAGACCGAGCAGGGAGCCTGATGTGGGGCTTGATCCCAGAACTCGGGGATCACGACCCAAACTGAAGGCAGAGGCTTAACCCACTGAGCCACCCAGATGCTGCAGAGACTGTATTTCTGATTTAAGACTGTGTTGCAATAAATCAAGGCTGTGACCCACAGTATCTGTAAAAAGAAAATAATGCAACAAGTATAAGCCTTTAAAATGATTCCAAATAATGATGGGACGCCTGGGTGGCTCAGTTGGTTGGACGACTGCCTTCGGCTCAGGGCGTGATCCTGGAGTCCCGGGATTGAGTCCCACACCGGGCTCCCAGCTCCTTGGGGAGTCTGCTTCGCTCTCTGACCTTCTCCTCGTTCATGCTCTCTCTCACTGTCTCTCTCTCTCAAATAAATAAATAAAGTTAAAAAAAAAATCTTTAAAAAAAAATAAAAAAAATAAAATGATTCCAAATAATGAAATTCTACTTCAAATTCTATTCTTTCATGCTTGTTGGGTAGTTTTTTTTTTTTTAAGTAAAAAGCTATTTTAGGGGCGCCTAGGTGTCTCACTGGGTTAAAGCCTCTGCCTTTGGCCCAAGTCATGATCCCAGGGTCCTGGGATCGAGCCCCACATTGGGCTCTCTGCTCAGTGGGGAGCCTGCTTCCCCTTCTCTCTCTGCCTGCCTCTCTGCCTACTTGTGATCCCTGTCAAATAAATAAATAAAAACTTAAAAAAACAAAAGAAAAGCTATTTTAGTAGTTGATTTGGAGTCATATATAAGATTATTTAATTCCTGCATGTACTAAATTATGTCTTCCTTATATTTGGCCTTTTCCTTTCCTACTTGGTGAGATTTGAATTTTTTTTTTTAAACAGGGCAGTGAATTCTGGGAAACTTGGCTTCAGTGTGCTGCCATCTTACCACCTCAACACACACACACACACACACACACACACACACATACACACATACACACATACACAGAGTCTAGGTTCAGAAGTTTGTTGTTTTTAAATAGAAAGATAGAGTAGGGGAGGGGCAGAGGGCGAGAGAAAGAGAATCTCCGGCAGGCTCCTGGCTGAGCAATGAGCTGGACGGAGGGCTGGATCCCACAACCCTGAGATCATGACAGGAGCTGAAATCAAGAGTCCATACTTAATGGACTGAACTAACTGGGTGCTCTCAGAAGTGTTTTTCCTCAGACTTATGCAGGAATCCGAGACATATTCAATGTAGATGACGTATTTCTTCCTGTAAACCTGGACCACTTTGCCCATTTGCTGACCTTTGTAGTGTCCTCGCACAGCCTGCACTTCATCCTTTTGGATGGGCACAGATCGAACGTTGTACTTCTGTCTCAGCTCTTTGAAAAGAGGGGAAGGCATAATCTTCCTGCAAACAGGGGATGGCCCCAAGATGACTTTTACGGTTCTTACTCTGGTCAAAAGTCATAAAGGGATTGAACTTCATTTTGGGTATTGGTGCTTTAGCAGTGCCCGCAAAAGGGAAGAGAGAAAAGCATTTTTTGAAAGCAAGGGCTTTGGAAACTCTTTCTGTAAAACTACATTTATGAGAAACATAGTAAGTGTAACTAGCTATCCAAAAATTAAAATAAAAGTTGCTTAACTTGATAAGGTTTTTTTTTTTTTTAGTTTTTTAGTTTTTTTTAATCATAAATTAATGTTGAATTTTTCCAATTGCGTTTGGGCATCTTTCTCAATAATTGTATGACTACTTTTCTTCCATCTGTTAATGTAGTGAGTCATATTAATAGACATTGATTATTCTTTCAATGTTCTATTTGATTATGTTTCTGCCCTGACACCTTTAATGATAATAATCTTCTTTTCCCTATGAGTTGCAAAGAGATGGTATTAATTTTCATAGTCATTTGACAGATTAGAAAACTCAGACACAGAAGTGGTAAATGACTTATTAGCCAAGAACAAGTAGATTAGTGTCCAAAGCTATACTTAAATGTTGGTGCCTAATTTCTGGCCTAGGAGTTTTTTTTCCCCACTACTCTCCTCTAGTAATTCATGTTTTCATCAAGCAAATATCTCAATCATGAAATATTTCAGATAACCTTACAGCATTTCACATAACCTTAGAATCTGTCTTGAAAACAGAATTTTCAGTTCTAGATAAACCATGAACACTGTTTAAAATCCTAGTTCTTAATTCTCTCCTTTTCTTCTTCTCTACAGTAAGAATTCTTATAACCACATTTAATGGTCATGGGTTTTGGGGAAGAATGTGGGGTGAACGTGGGAGAAGATGAGAACAAGAGTTCAGGTGTATGGTTAAAGCATTGGCTGAGCTACAGAATCCACCTGGATAAGCAGATTTGAGGGTGAGGCTGCATGGATGGGCCTAGAGAGACTTGGAATTTCCAGGTGGGATGTCTACAGGGCAGTTGAATGTGCAGTTTTGAAAGCTCTGGGGAGAGGTTGGGCTGAACATGTACTTGGTGGTGACTGGCGTAGAGGTGGTACCAGAGTCTTGGAACTGGATGAAATCAACCAAGGAGGGTTGGGGAGCAAAGAGAGAGGAGTGTGAAAAGCCAACATTTCCATGGATTGAGAAAGAGGAGAAACACAGAAAGAAGAGTCAGAGAATTGGAGAAAAGCAGGAGAGGGCAGGATCCTGAAAGCTAAGGGAAGACGGATTCTCCTTCCTCCTCACCCAACCTTGCCTTCTCGCAGCCTTTCCCATTTCAATAAATGGTTCATCATCCACCAAGCTGCTCATAAGCAAACAGGTACCTTTTGGATTACCTCCCACCCACAATCTCCTCCCTTCAGCAAGTCTTATCAATTCAGCTCCTAATTATATAAGAATTTCAGTACTTTTCCTTCTGTGGGCACCCTAGGACTCCCAAGACACTACACCTCTCCCCTGGACAACTGTAACTGTCTTCTGAGTGGCCTTCCTGCTTTGGATCTGGTTCTCTTTCTGTCTAGACCATACTCTACCTTGCAGACAGAACATCTTTACAAAAGCACAAATAAGATCATGTCATTCCCCTGATTAAAATCCTCCAGTGGTTTCTCATTGCACTTTGCCTAAAATCCAACCTTTATCATGACCCAAGTGGACCCACATTTGGCCCCTGTCCAGCTCTCCAACCCCATCCTGCACATTCTCCCACTACTGCTTACTAACAGCCAACAGCCTTTTCTCCTTTCTTTGAACATACCAAGTCCATGCTGCCTCTGGGCCCTTGCCTTTGCTTATCCCTTTTTCTAAAGTGCTCTGTCCCAGGCCTATGCAAGGCTGGCTCTTACCCTTAGTTAGGCCTCAGCTTATATACTACCCCCAAAGAGAGGTCTTCTCTGACCACCCCTACTGTATTCCTTTCCTAGGGTTGCCATAACAAACTGTCACAGACCAGGTGGCTTACATGTCAGAAATTTATTGTTTCACCCTCCGGAGGTTAGATGTCTAAAATGAAGGTACTGTCGTGGTTGGTTCCTTCTGAGGGCTGTGAAGGAGAATCTGATCTAGGCTTCTTCTCTTGGCTTGTACATGATTGTGTTTTTCCTGGGTCTCATCCCATCATCTCCTATGTGAATTTCTCTGTCCAAATTCCCCCATTTTATAAGGACCCCATTAGGATTATCATCCTAATGATCTTCAAATTGATTATCTCTGTAAGGACTGTTTCTCAATAAAGTCACACTCTGAGGCACTGAGGGTTAAGACTCCAACATGGGAAGGGATATAATTCAACCCACAGTGCCCACACCCAGTGGTCATCACATTGTACAGTTTCATTTTCTCTACAGCATTTGTCTTTATCTGAAATTACATTGTTCATTTTTTGCTCTCATTTTGTTATTTGTCTCTGGAAGCTCCACAGAACAGGAAACTTGCCTGTCTTTGAAGCAGACTCTGCTGATGCCCCTGACATACCCCTGTTGCCATAGATACCAGCAGCTTCTCACTGCCAGGCTCGGCGACGTTCTATCTGAGGCTTCCTCAAGCATGTTGGTTTTCTAGTGAGGCAGGCTGGAGATTCCAGAAGTTAGTGACAGATGAGAGGAGACAGAATACTCCAGTTTCCTCTCTCCCCTGTTGGGGACAGTGCTGGAATTTGCTTTCTGCTGTTTCTGAAAGGTCCACAGCAGGACTTAGCCAAATTATCCTTACTGCTAATGAATATACCTATATTGGCTTCCCCCCTTCTCTGTTTACTTCCTTACTCCCCTATCAGAGTTTCTAGAATCTCTCCCCAGATAAACTGCTCACAGTGAACTCTTATCTCTGGGTCTGCTTCCTGAAGAAACATAACCCAAGACGGTCTTTATCACTGTATTAAGCTTTACATAATACAGCATTTATGGTTCATGCTCGAAAAGCTGTGATGAATTAATCAATAAAGGGTGGTGGTAGACGTTGTTAAATGTTGTGAAGAGAAGTCCAGTAAAGAGAACTTAAAAAAAAAAATGTCTATTTGGTAATTGTGAGATCAGTAGCCACTGCTAGAGGAGCTTGTTAGAATGGCAGGGCGCAAGTCTGATTTTTCTGGGCAAGATGAGGTGAGAAACCTAGGAGCCACAGACAGGAAAGAGCTAACGTCATATGACAGTGTGGTGGAAGGAAGCCAGTTCTTTATCTTTCTGGGTGAGAACAATTTGAGCCTATTTGAGGCTGATTCAATGGAAAAGGAAAGGACGGTGATATAAGTGAGAAGCGGGGATAACTGAAGGTCAGGGTCTTAGATGATAAATTAGAGACTGGGTTAGTGGGTACAGGTGGAGGAGTTAGCATGTGGAAATAGAGACCTCTGGTCTTCCAAGAACGGAGTCAGGAGGTAAACTGGTCAACCAAAATAGGAACAAATATACAGTAATACTCCTTTTTTTTTTTTCTGATTTCAAAATTGACAGGGGTTCATCATAGAACATTTGGAACAATAACTAAATTTATTAAGTACTTAACAATATTTCAGGCTCTGATCTATGTGCTTTACATGTGTTAACTTGTTTACTCCTCAATCTATTATATGAAGCAGGTACTGTTTCTATCTATTATAGAGGAGAGAAATGGAGTCAATTGCCCAAGGTCACAAGACTGGCCACAATAGCAGACCAGGATGTAACCTACCTTGCCTAGTCCTGCAGTCATTCTGTACCAAACACAAAGGACAGCCCCAAAGGAAAAATCTTCCATCAGAGAGAATAAATAAACACACACGAAATATTTGTACAGTTATAGAAATTACCAGTTCACCGCCGTTGCTTCCCTTTACTCAGGGAAGTAGTTGGGGACCCCGAAGCAGGGAATGGGGTAAGTAGAACTCATTAATAGAAATAGTTTGAAGATGTTGTTTCTGGGAGAGGAGAAAGGAACTGATGGGAATTTTGAACAGTGCTGAAGAGTCAGCTTGAGGTTGCAAATACTAAATTTGGGAAAGATCAGTCAACACAGATCAGTGATCTTTCTCAGGGGCACTAAACTGGTGGTTGGGGTAGACTTTGCCATGGGAGGTCCACAGAAAGTCAAGAGAAATTGATAGTCTTAAAGAAGGCGTGGTTGAAATGACTGGGTCTTCTTTTGGGATCCTTGAAGGCAGACCTTGGGGCAGATACTTGAGAGCAAGCTGTTTACTGGGAGACAATTGTAGGAAAAATGCTGGTAGGAGAGACCAGGGAGTGTGACAGGGAAGGGAAAGGTGCCAATAAAGGGTAAGCACTGCAGACAATGGGAGCTTCACCCTGATGGGGGGCCTCTGGGAGCCAGCTATCTCCCCTGAGAGGATTTCCATTAGCTAATGGTTAGGACTGCTCCAGGGATAGACACGCAGGAGCTGAGAGCCGCCACACCTGGAGATACAGAGAACTTGGATGGCCGGAGAAAGGTGTCAGGCAAAGAGATGTTGGCTGTGGGGGGTCTGGTCTCCTGGTGCCCATGGGAAAATAAGGCCTGAGGGGATAAAGACCAGGCGTCAGGAGTGTCTGCTACAGATGGACCATGGATTTGTGGTTGGGTCAGAGAGGTAGCAAACCTGTAAGAAGCCTAGGAGAGCAGGAGAATAGTGAGATGAACATCTTTTTGAAAATTATTTTAAATAGGTAACATTGGCACATGGAATAAAATCCAAGTATGAAAGAATATGCAGTGAAAATTAATGTTTTCTCACCATCCATCTCTGTCTTCCCTTGTTGTTAATGTTCCCTATATGTCCTTTCAGAGATAGTATGGTAGGTACTATGTGTGTGTATGTACTACAGATATAGATATTATATACACATATTTATATTGCAGGTATAGGTATTATAGCCATAAACTAGGTACAGTGTGTATAAATATATATATATGCATATTTATATATATATAATTTATTTTCACATAAATTACCCATATAAGTAGTAGCATATAATATACTCTGCCTCTTTTATGAGTGCATCTTGGGGGAAACTTTCATATTATTGCATAAATATTTGTCTCAATTTTTTAAATAATTGCATAGCATTCGATTTTATGTATGGATTTACCTAATGAGTCTTTTGTTAGTAAGTTTTTTTTAAAGTCTTTTTTTTCCTGAAATAATTATCCTTATACATGTGTCTTATTGAGCACACTCCAGAGAGCTATAGGATAAATATCTAGGACTAGCACTGTTTGGCCAAAGGGCATGTGCATCTAAAATACTGATAGATAGTGCTGAATTTCCTTGAACCTGCGTACCCGCCCATGCGATTGACCATAATGAGGCCAAAGAGCAGAAGCGCAGGAATAAGGAGGAGAAGAGGGAGGGGCAGTCAGACAATGAAATCTCAGATATCAAGATTCTGGTGTAGTAGTTGCATTCCTGCCAAGGTCCAGGGTGTGGCCCCACCAGGAAGTTGTTGGCCCGGAGTGGTGTGCAGGTACAGGTCAATGACGCAGAGTCAAGGAACTGTGAGGTGTCAGAATAACACCCGATGACGCACCAACCCTTCTATCCTGGGGTTTGTCATTATGTTAAGTTGTGAAATACGATTAGAGAAACCTTTAGCTTTATTATTTATGTATTTATTTATTTACTTAAAAAAATAATGTATTATTTGCTTCAGGGGTACAGGTCTGTGACTCATCAGTTGTACACAATTCACAGCACTCCCCATAGCACATGCCCTCCCCAGTGTCCATCACCCAGCTACCCCATCCCTCTGACCTTCCTTCCCTCCAGCAATCCTCAGTTTGTTTCCTGAGATTAAAAGTCTCTTATGGTTTGTCTCCCTCCTGATCCCATCTTGTTAAATTTTATGTGTTTATTTTTAAAAGATTTATTTATTTATTTTGGAGAGACAGAGCACATGAACACAGGACGGGGTGGCCGAGGGAGAGAGAGAGAGAATCTGAAGCAGACTCCTTGCTGAGCGTGGAGCGCTAGATGGGGCTCGATCTCACAACCCTGAAATCATGACCTGAGCTGAAATCAAGACTCGGAGGCTTAACAGACAGCCACCCAGGTGCCCCTCAGCTTCCCTTTAAATCTAGCAAGGAAAAGATACTAGATGCCTACCAGTCCTTTCTTCTCTATGGAGCAGAAAACTCTTCACACTTGAGGTGAGGGAGAAGTACATCAATCAACATGGCTGCCCCAGGGGACAGGCGATGATATCTCTGGTTTTTTTTTTTTTATGATGCATCTGTGGCAGTGGGACTGACAGGGATGTTCTCCTGAATCCTGTAGCTTTGAGTGAACATCACTTGGGCCAGTGAGTAACTCATTTTCCAACATCTCCAGTCTTCTGAGCATTGCTGACATCGTCAGACCAACCCTGGCCTGGGCACCCTTTTCTTGATGATAAAGCCAGTAGCAATAATACCAACCATAGAGGGTAATGGGCTGAATCAGTTAGGATTTGTGTTCTGCAGCAGGCAGTGTAAACACTGGTTTAAACCACACATGAGTCCTCTTTTCTCTCGGGGGACATAGAGACCAGAGAAGAGCATTCCACAAAAGGTGTAGCCGTTCCGCACGGCCAGTGGTGCCTCAGACTTCCTTCTGCTCTGCTGTCCCGTGCTGGCTTCTACCTGGTAGTATCTAGATGGCTGCTGGGTGTTAGCCATCATGCCCATGTTCCATGTTGGAAGAAGGAAGAAAGGAGCAAAGGTAAAAGGGAGCATACCAGATCAATCAGCATTCGCCACCCCTACTTTTTAATGAACTTTCCCAGAAGCCCCACTCCATAATGGAACATAAATGGAACATAATCTCATTGCATAGAGCAGTGAGTCACATGGTTACCCTTATCTGAACCATGACTTATGGTCACCATAAGTCAGTGGCACTTAAGTATATCTATAAAGTCATGTAGCCATCACCATCATCCATTTCCGGAATGTCATCATTTGAAATAGAAACTCTGTACCCACTACACCAATACCCATCCTTCCCCATCTCCTCTCAGCCACTGTTAACTTCTCTTTTACTTTCTTTTTACTTTTGCATATTTTAGGTGTTTCATGTAAGTGATTGTACAATATTTTCCTTTTGGGACACACTCACTTAACTTAGCATAATGTTTTCAGGGTTCATCCATATTGTAGCGTGTCTCAGTACTTCTTTTTATGACGGAACAATATTCCATTGTGTGGATATACCACACTGTGTGTCCATTTGTCTGTCAGTGGACATTTGGGTTCTATCTTCGTCTGTTTGGGCTGCTGTAAAAAAATACTGATTCTGGTGGCTGGACGTGTCAGCGTGGTCTGGTCCGGGTAAAAGCCCTCTTCTCGGCTGCAGAAGAAAATTTCTTGTTCTGTCCATATATGGTGGAAGGGGTGAGGGATCTCTGTGGGGCCTCTTTTTAGGGGGACACTAATCCTATTCGTGAGGGCTCTACCCTCATGACCTAATCACTTCCCAAAGGTCCATTTCTTTTCTTTGTATGTTCATGTCTTACTGCTTTAGTAATGATTCTTCCCCATCTCTGAATATCATCACATTGGACATAGGGATTTCAACCTATTAGGGAGCCACAAGCATCGAGACCATCGCAGGCTGCTTGTAGCATTTGGCTATTTTAAATCATGCTGCTATGAACACTGGTGTACAGAATTCTGCGTGAGTCCCTGCTTTCAATTTTTCTAGGTATGCACCTAGGACTTGCTGGATCCTGTGGTAATTCCATGTTTAGCCTTTTGAGGAACCAGAACATGCACTTTACATTCTGTATTTTATTGAGTTTTTACAAATGTGGAATTGTTGAGACCACACGTGGAAATTCTACCCGAGAGGAGCGTCTTACTCTGGATCCAACAGGTTGATGCGCCCACCAAGAAGTGTCCTTCTGGATAGGGGACATCTGAGTAATAGTTGCTAATGGAAGCTGGATGGAGTGATCTACATTTTAGAAATGGGTAACACATAAAGAAGGCTCAGTTACTCTTCTCTTGGTAATGAGGGCTCCACTAACTTTCCCTGGCTCTGTCCCTAGGAAGCCTCTCCATGCCCTTGTGGGGAGCCTTCCTGGGTTTATACTAGATCCCCTCGGGGGACGTGGACTTAGGAACACCACACCATGAATTTCCAGGCAGGAGCTATCTCCACCCCTATGCTCGACCTCAAACCACCTGTCACAAATTTATCAAGGAGATGGAAGATGAACTTAGTTATTCTGTGATCCAGTAATAGTTCTAAGGGGTATAGTATAGGGGTATAGTGGGTAACAATATGGACCCAAAGTCAGATGGCTTGTGTTCAGATCCCAGTGCTACAATCTGTTGTGTGATCTTCATGGAAATTATTTAACTCTTCTGTGCCTCAGCTTCCTCATCTGTAAATCGAGGATTCATAACAGTGCTTTACTTTTCGTATGATTGTGGTGAGGGTTACTTGAGTCAACACAGTTAAGAAGTGCTTTAGAAATATGCCTGAACTCTGGAAAGGCTTTGTAAGTGAGGGTAGTGTTAGCAGGATTGACATGATTATATGCAGGAAGTGTAAATTCTATACACCATAACAGTTAACAGCAAACTAACTATGGGTCAGTATTTATAGTGTGGTAAATTAAACAAAAAAAATTAGAAGAACACACATGGAGAGACACACCCAGATGGGTTAAGGAAGTCACTTTTCATTCTCTTTGATCTGATATAATGTTAACTATTTGACCTCTTGAATTTTTTTTTTGAATTAATTATTTGGGGAGGTGGAGAGGGCAGAGGGAGAAAGAAAGAGGGAGAGAAAACCAAGCAGATTGATTGATTGATTGGGGTGGGCCAGGAGCCAGAGCCATTTCTGCTCCACTGATTGTGGAGCCCAACACGGTACGGGACTTGATCTCACCATCCTGAGAGCATGACCTGAGCAGAAATTAAGAGTTGGATCCTTAGGGCGCCTGGGTGGTTCAGTGGGTTAAAGCCTCTGCCTTTGGCTCAGGTCATGATCCCAGGTCCTGGGACCGAGCCCCACATTGGGCTGTCCGCTCAGCAGGGAGCCTGCTTCCTCTTCTCTATCTCTCTGCCTGCCTCTCTGCCTACTTGTGATCTCTGTCTGTCAAATAAATAAATAAAATCTTTAAAAAAAAAAAAAAAAAAAAGAGTTGGATCTTTAACCCACCGAGCCACCAGGGCAACCTTTAGCCTCTAAAATTTGTTTCTCACCTCCAAATTGGAGATAACTACTTTTTTAAATAGCATCATTATGAGGATTTACAGAGGCAAAGATAGGACTTCATAAATTATCCTCACTAAATAAAGATAAACACTTAACAACATGAAGTAGCCCTTCAGCTCCAACTGTCATTGTCCAAGTGGATTTCGTGTTTGTGACCATGCTTGGCATAATACCAAGGGAGGTTGTGGAAAACACGCAGGAGGTTTAGAAGCCAAGGACAGACATGACGAAGAGTTGGAGTTTCCATGCAGGGCACTGGACCAGATTAGTATCTGCCCACTGAGGAGGTACCTGGGATAAACAGCACCAGGGTCTGGGGAATTTGGGCTAATTTTTATACAGCATTGAAATTAAAATACCAGAATGTTCTTGGAAAAAAAAAAAAAAGATGACATCTGTCTTTCTCTACGATTACGCAATGGAACAGAGAAAGAAGCTACACAGCCAGTCCGTGGTTGTAGCAAAGATAGGGGATGGATTGGAGGCTCTCCAGCCTTGAGGCAGCCTGGTTACCAGAACCGACCAAACCTATGATGTCATCTGGGCCAAAGTATCTATTTGGCAGTCAGCTGGCGCCATCTATGGGTCAGTATGTTTCCCTGCAATTTGAGGACTGTAAGCCACTGCGACACCTTCAGATACAACGTGGTTGACTTTATTTTTATTTTATTTTATTAAAGATTTTTATTTATTTATTTGACAGAGATCACAGGTAGACAGAGAGGCAGGCAGAGAGAGAGGAGGAAGCAGGCTCCCTGCTGAGCAGAGAGCCCGATGCGGGACTCGATCCCAGGACCCTGGGATCATGACCTGAGCCGCAGGCAGAGCTTTAACCCACTGAGCCACACAGGTGCCCTCGTGGTTGACTTTATTTTTGTGAAAGCCTTATTCCCTGTGTTGGTTTACTTGTTTTTGTTTTGGGTAAATTCAATACTTTTTGTGGCCTTCAAGAATCCTGTGTAACCAGGGAGAAATTTTGCCTTCAGATGCCGATGTGCATGAAGAAGGACGGGTATGCCTAGATTCTCTTCCGTTTGGTGATGTGTTTCTAATAGCCAGGGAATCCTTTTCTCTATTAAATGACTAAGATGACATTTTAATAAATCCTGTGAGGCTTGCCTTTTCCCACAGTTTACTGAAAAAGGGGGTGGGCCAGGAGCCAGAGCCATTTCTGCTTTTGATTGTCCTATGTTTTATTCTTAGTGCCAACTGGCATAGGGAAGTCTGCTGATTAGGACAAAGGAAGCCTCGGGTGCTGTGAAGGGAAATCGGGGAGGACTGTCTGGAGGGGATGAGGTGGGTTCTGAAGTTTAGGAAACAAGAGTCACCGGAAAGGAGGAGAAGGCCACATGTCCTCTGTGTCTGTAGTTCAAGAGGACCTCCCGTAGAAAGAGAAACTGGTTTCTCATGAGCTTGTCTCATATGAAGCTTTTTTCCATTCAGTCTCCATGTCTATGGCAACCGTTAGTTTCTGCACTAAGCTCCCTTGTCCTCTCCCTGACTGGACCATGCTGGCAGTCTCTTAGTTTCTAGAAAGCATCATCCTCTCTATCACTAGGGGCTTTTGTGGCTGTTTCCCTCTCTGGTTGAAACACTCCTTATCCTGGTAAATCTTCTATATCCTGTAGATCTCAGTTTACCAGTCCCTTCCTGGCCTTGCCCGGTCCCCTTGCACGTACCGCACGCTGCATTCCTACCCCTCCTTCCGATCTAACGTCACCCTCATAGGACTATAGGTCCAACATTTGTCTTCTGTATCGCAGGTACAACACCCTGTCTGTGTTCCCATTCTCCAATAAGACGCACCTGGCATGATCAGGAGGGAAGAATAGCAGCAAAATTGTGTACGTGTTCCATTATTAAGTTTTCTTTGGAGGTTTATTTTAGAAACAAAGTAAAAGAAAACCAAATGTGCCTAATCACTAACTCATGGTGGGGTTGGCGGAGGAGATGTTGTGGACTGTTTTCCCAGCACAGCCATAAGGCAGGCCTCTGTTTTCTGATCTTGTGGGGAGAAGGGAAAACACTCTGGATGGGAGGGGTGTGTGGCGGGGTGGGGGAGTTTTTACTTTCGCCCGCGAGGATGAATTAGCTTAGTGACCACGCAGAGAGGCCTCTAACTGGAGCATGACAAGACCACCGGACTCAGGAAGGGAGAGAGACATTTTCTCCATCAGTGAGTTGAGAAAAGCCATTTCCCAGAGTGCAGAAGAATTGGAAAAATTACATCCGTAGCATAATCCTTTAAAACATATCCTAATAATATGCGATAAACTATAAATAAACTACAGAGAACACTGTGCTGAAGTTGAGCATGTGGAGCCCAATTGTAGAGCTGAGCATTTCGAACTGGGAGCGGATAAAAAGGGAAGGGGCCAAGCGATCTAAGTCTATGCTTCTTTTTTATTTTGTTTTAAATACAATAAAATCTAGGGGTTATGTTCAGAATCATACTCCTCTATGATTTTGAAGGTGGGAAAGAGAAATGGCATCCCCTGAGGTGATTCTGGCTGCAGTATTTATGGTGAATTGGAGGTCAGTCCAGGAAAGGGGGGTGAGTGTTAGGACTGGAGCCAGATCTACAAAGCGGGATCTGTAGGGAGCCAGATCTACAAGGCGGGGAGGACGACCTGGGCCTTAAAGTCTATGGTGTGCTCAGGGTCACCAGTGGGGTTGCCCAGCTGTCAGGGGGCACCTGGCTCCATAGCTAGTGTCTAGACGGTCCTGGAAACGTTTTCCAGAGTTTTGTAGGCAACGGTTGCCTCACCTGCATCAGGGCCATGTGGGTGTCCTGCCAGCATTGTTTGAGGGTCGTGAGAGAATTGCTTTAGGCTGCCAGGGGGAAGGAATTCGTTTTGCAAAGGTGGGGCAAAAAGAGGAGCTTCAGTTTCCATGCAGTCCTGGTCACTTGACTCCTGGTCGGCTGAAGAGATGTGACGATACCAAGGGGAGGGCAGGATATTTGGTTTTGATGGCTGTACCCTGGCAGGAGTGTGTTTCCTGAGTAATGAGGTCAAGGCACAAGGGGTGTTGGTGACACCCCTTTACAGTTTAGAAAACCCACGTGGACTCAGAAGGAGTTGCTTATGCTATACCCAGAGTGGACTAGAATCTTTAAATCCAGTTTGACTAATACCATGATCCTTTTTTGACAGAGAAAATCCTCAAGAGTTGGGTTTAGGAATATATCATGAGTTTCAATGGGTCATACAACATTTCATGGCTCCTTTCATTGTTCTAAAGCCCTCCTTTGCTAATAAATCAAGATCTGGCCCTTCAGAGTTTCTTCTGAAGAACCCATCCTTTAGGGGCTGCCTGAGGTAGTGGAAAAGAGCCCTGGCCTGGTGGGGGAATCTGGGCCTCACTCCCAGCTTCACTGTGAATAATCTCCAAGATCAAGTCACGCCACCCATCTGGAACCCAGAGATGAAGGAGTTAATATTCCTTTCATGTTTAACATTCTATAATTTTATGATCCAGTAACCAGATGTAGTGATGTGGCTTGGTTCTAGAAAATAAATAGAGGCATCCCTCCTGTGATGCACTGAACATGTCCCCCTAAAATTCATATGTTGAAGCCCTAAATCCCAGGGTGGCAGTATTTGGAGATAGGACCTGTAAGTAGTTAATTAAGGTTAAATTAGGTTAAAAGTGTTGGGTCCTTGTCCAAGAGGACTGCTGTCTTTACAAGAAGAGAAAGACACCAAAACTCTCTCTTTCTGCACGTGCACAGAGGAAACACCATGTGAGGACTTGGTAAGAAGGTGGCTGTCTGCAACCCAAGAAGAGAGCTCTCAGCAGATACCAGCCCTGCTGGCCTCTTGATCTTTCAGCCCCCAAGACTGTGAGAAAATAATTTTCTGTTGTCTAAGCTACGTAGCCTATGGTATTCTGTGTGGCAGCCCAAGCAGACTAAATCATTTTCTCAGCCCTCAAGAACTAGACTATGATTTATTGGTCTGTGGCTTCTGGACGAGTTTGCATTTAACTTTCTTCCATTGACAAAGGAACAGCAAATAAACTGCATCCTGGAAAAGAAGACATTTCTCTGTTGGGGCATTTATAGGTGGTGTCTCTTAAGGCCCTAGTGACCTTTCTCAGGGTGGAGTCACGGATGTCTCTGGGCTATTTTTTCTGAAACCAACAAATTCTCTGACACCATCTGGGCATCCAACAGCTCAGCTCAATTCTGACATTATCTACCTGGAGCCAGCATCAGATCTGGCAAGTTAAAGGACTGCCCTCACATCAGACCCCCGTTGCAAGTGCCAGGCCTCTCTAAATCAGGGGTTCTCATGACCCCCCCCACCCTTGAGTTTTGGCAGTTTGCAAAAATGGTTCATGGAACTCAGGAAAACTTTACTTACATTTACTGGTTTATGATAAAGGATACAACCAAGAAATAGCCAATGGAAGAGATACGTGGGGCGAGTTATGGGATGTGTGTGGTGTGTGGCACAGATTCTATGCCCTCTTCGGGCACTTAATTTTCCCAGCACTTCAATGTATTTACCAACCAGAAGCTCTTCCAATCTCATTATTCAAGAGTTTTTATAACCTGAGGTGCCTGGGGGGTGCAGTTGGTTAAGCATCTGACTCGGTTTTGGCTCAGGTTGTGAGGGGCCTGAGATGGAGCCCCGAGTCGGACTCAGTGTGGAGTCGGCTTAAGACTCTTTCTCCCTCTTGCTCTGTCCCTTCCCACCTCTCTCTAAAGTAAAAAAATCTTTTTTTTTTTTTTAAAGAGATTTTATTTATTTGACAGAGAGGGACAGTGAGAGAGGGAACACAGCAGGGGGGAGTGACAGAGGGTGAAGCAGGCTTCCCGTGGGGCAGGGAGCTGGATGTGGGGCTCGGTCCCAGGACTCTGGGATCATGACCTGAGAAGGCAGCTGCTTAACAACTGAGCCACCCAGGTACTCCTAAAATAAACAAATCTTAAAAAAAAAAAAAGAGTTTTTATAACCCAATTTCTAGTCCTTCTCTCTTTTCCATCAAGGTCAGTGGGTGAGGCTGTTTCAACCCACTGATCATCACTTCCTCTTTTTGGTGATGCACTCCAACCAGAGGCTAGCTAAGGGTCTTAAGTCAGTTTATTAGCATAAACTCAGGTGTGATTGAAAGGGGCTCATTATGAGTAACAAAAGACACTGCTATTACTCAGGAAATTCCAAGGGTTTTAGAAGCTTTGTGTCAGGAACCAGGGATAAATACCAAATATACTGCTTATTATACTATGAGATCCAACATATATAATGCTCAGTCTTGAGTGGTTCCTCTTGTGGTTGTGGCTGAGCCTGGGGAGCTACTTTCTGAGCAAAAATTGAGCTTGGAAATCAGGAAAAGATGTTACTGACTCAAGAAGTTTTCTGCAACTTCTGCCAAAATATCCTGGTTGTGGGTGATCGGATAGAGCAGACAGCAATTGGACAAGTGGACTGGAGGATTTGCAGAAGGGAAGGTCCACACAGTGACCCCAAAGACCTAGGTCACAGGGCAAAGAACATGGAGATGTGGAAAGCCATGTGTAGGTCTTTTCTTCCTTGGGTGTCCCTGGTTTGGCGCGTGGCAGCACGTGGACAGTGAGTAATCTCTCAGGACCCAACTGTTGCAGGGGCCCACAGAAGAGAAGCAGCAGCGGGCAAGCAGCAAAAGAGCAGGACACCAAATATGGGGGGAGGCTGTCTCTTTGGGGAATTTAATGGATCTGAAGACCCAGAGCAATGTGAGTGTCCATGGACTTCATCTGGACCCTGAGCTTGCTGTGGGGAAGTGGCTTATCTCATCCTAGCTTTCCTGCTGTGACAAGATGGTGTTGTTACTCAGGGGAGTGGAGAATGCCGGGCCAAGGGACAGCTGTAGGTTCCTGGGACTACGCTGTGTCTGGTCCTGCTGGGAGCATAATGTCCATGGACTTGGACGGCTCCAGCCCCAGACTGCCATGCCCAGGGCCTGTGGTGAAATTTTATAGATTTTCATTCCTGGTATTGGAAGTATATTTAATTTGGAAAAAGACCATACTGAAATCTGACTTATCATATGATGCTCACAGAGCTGTGTGTGAAGCAAAATTATTTCCTTCTCTTTTATTAGGCACTGACACATCTATATCAAAGTTCACAATGTCATTCCAAAGGCATTTGCTGAGAATCTTGGAGGTGAAGTTTTTTTTCCTGAATCCTCATAGAAATAGGTATTTTTAAAGAGTAGGTACATCTTAGAGTTTTCTGTTCATGAAACTTTTCTGTTCATGAAACGATGGGCCAGATGGAGATTTTTCTACATCCAGGATACTGGATTTTCCAGAGCATGTGTTGGATTTTATTGAATAATTGAATACAAGAGTGCATAAATATATTTTATCTATGTAGGAGAATAAATACTTTTTACAAAAAAATTATTATATAATTAAAAAATATTTTAGAAAATTTTGAAAAACCAGATTTTGCTAATGAAACATTTGTTATAAGGAAGTATCAAAAGAATGTAACACTTCAAATTAATCAGAGTACTGTATGAGCATCTAACATGATATTTCTGTAAATGTAGGGATATTAGAGTCTGCAATCTAATTTACAAACCTAACCAGGTACTCTATATAGGATATATCCTCGCTAAAGTTTTGTTGAATTAATTTTTTTTTTTTTTTAAAGAAAATAGTCTGAACCACTTACTTGAATACCTCCAGAGTTACCTTCACAGAATTGGGAGCCTTATTTAAAACAGACCCAAGAAGACCCAAGGGAGCATAGATTTTTAATTTGTGGTTTTAAATATTTACAGTTCATGGGCGCCTATTGCTTCCTGTCTCTCGACGGTTCTGCATGCCCCACAGTACCGTTCATTGCTTTGATCTGTTTGCTTTTATGCTCCACTGAACATGTAGTTCTGTGGGCTTTGAGATTAGAAGCCCCCACAGGTGGCCAGCTCTCTGGTGGTGGGTGTGAAAAGAAGGAGAGACCATTTCAGACCTAAGGCTCCCCCAGAGATGGGGACAGCCCGGCTCCAGCTTTCTGAGTCTTTGTTTTGCCCTTTGGTGCTCAGTCTGTCAGAGATTCTGTCTTGGTTGTGGGCAATGTAGACTCCAGTTGAGTTTTACCTCACTTATTAGAATGGCATTGGGTGGCCGGTAGGGTTCATGGCAGAGTTCGAGAGCTAGCTAGGTGCGGAGTTGCCGGAGCAAGGCTCGCAGCCTGCCATCGCGCAGCGCGGGGCTCTGGGGAGGTCGCCATGGCCACTGCCCAAGCTGGACTGGAAACTCCTGCTATGGAAACACCATCCAGCTGCCACTGCCCCCACCTCCAGAGAGGGTCTCCAAGTTACGGCTTCTTTGTGTCTCTAAGCACATGGTTCACACTCCAGAATGGGTGCTTGTGATTGGTGGAGGTTAGATCCTGCGCCCTTGACTACCGGCCAGGGATGCCTGGAAAGGTCGTAGCTGGCCTTTCAGTTTTTAGAGTTGCAAGTGGGCCCTGCCTCGCGTGAAAACTCGTAAGAAAGACAGGTCTTCGAATACAGGCAGGACACTCACATGGTAGGCAGCCAGAAGAAATGACAACTGTCCATGATATGAACTAAATTAAGCTATATTACCCTCTCCAGTTTACCCCTCCACCCCAAGGAGGAGAAAAACCTTGCTCCACATGGATTATTAAAAAACAAAACAAAACCATACATGCCCATAGTAACCATGATAGCAAGGAGTTCCTTACCTTTGAAACCCTTTGCTACTCTGAGACCGATTTCAAATGTAATTGTTTAAAGTTTGCTATTCTAGAAACTTTCAGCTTCATATAAATACTTTCCTTAAAGGAATTTTTGCTTTTTCTTTTTCCCTTTTTCAAGCTATACATTATTGGTGTGCAATGGTATTGGACTGGAATGGGTTACAGGTATTTTCCATTCATGGAGACCGCTAATTTGTGCATAGGAGTTGTGTTTCTAGAAACTTCTAAACTGGAGAGCTTCAGTCCTTAAAACCCTTGTGGGGGCTAATCAGGTTTTCCTTAACTAAGTTTAGGCAATATCTCCTTGGGTTTTATAAGAAATCAGAAATAGAGCTAAATGGGGCCATTTTTACTTAGGGGATTAAAAAAAAAGGTGTCATATCTCACTTGATTTGTACTGTGTCACTTTGGCACTGACGATTTCCAGTTCATTTCAGTTCACGCTCACACAGAGGTGCAGTCTCAGAGGGTAGAGCATGTGGCATAAAGGTGAGAAAAGGAGAGAATGATGTGGCAGGAAGAGTGAGAAGCCAGGGAATGGAGCTTCCCAAATTGTGTTGGAGAAGCCATTTTACTCCCTGGAGAGTGCCCTCCCCACCTAGACCCTGCTGATGCTGTTATTGTTATTTTTAGAAAGTTCACTAGAGGCCAAATTGTTGCAACAAATGAGTTGGGAATTGTTCTAATATGATTTCCACCTTCCCACTGACAACAGCAAGTCTTGATCAAGGGAGGATAGAGAGTAGGTCAATGAGGTAGGAGAAAATTACTCATTTTAGATATTTAACTTACATTATTATTTAGTTAATTAACTAATTAGTTCATTCACTCCATCCATTTACTAAGACCCCATCACATACCAAGTGCTATGTTTATTATTTATTACATTTGTTACCTCATTTAATAATCCCTCTAACAACCCTAATTTATGAAGTAGATCTAATTCCTTCCTCTACTTGAGAGATAAGAAAACTCAGGCCCAGTCAGCTTAAGAGGTTTTGGTTTTGGTCAGAATTTTATAGAATGAGGTAGAATGGCACGTCTTCCAGTCACGCCTTCTTTTGAACTTTTGAACTTCTTAGGTCATTATCATTGCATTCCTAGAACGTGATCTTTAATCATGAGTGCATCTCTGTCTACCATACACTGTGCAAACTGGGAGGAGAGGGAAAGTTCTCATGGGCAGATTGAGAAGAGTGGTTTCATTTATGTAAGCCATGTGTGTCCTTACATAAGGCACAGCTTAATACTGACCCAGGAGAGCATGACGTTACCATGCCGATTGGAAGCAGGGGAAGGTATCACTTGGAAGGGCCCTTTGGTGGTGGGAGCATGAGTGGTGGCGGGAGGGGGCCGCTGCACAAGATAAAACACAGCTGCTTCCACTCCCACTGCCCTCAATGCTGTCAGACCATGGACAGTTAGAGCCTATGCATGGGCCTGCATATGTGGCTCCAACCCTAGGGTCAGGTGGTGGTGGTCTGTATTCATTTTCTATTGCTGCCATAACAAATTAGCACATATTTAGCAACATAACACTTCTCTATTATCTTAAAGTCATAAATGTCAGGAATCTGGGCACACATGGCTCAGCTGGTTATGTTCTGGATTCCACAAAGCCAAAACTGAGGTGTGGGCAGGGCTATATTCCTTTCTGGAGGCTCTGGGATGAATCTGTTTATAAGCTCATTCAGATTGCTGACAAAAGTCAGTTTCACGTGACTATAGGAATGAAGTTCCATTTCCTGGCTGGCTGTTGGCCAGGTGTCCTTCTGCACCTTTAGATGTTACCCACAGTCCTTGGCTTATAACCTCTCATCCATAATCTTTCCTTTTCTTCTTTATTTCCCTTTCTCTCTCTCTCTCTCTCTCTTTCTTTCTTTTTCCCTTTCTTTCGAGGTTTATTTATTTATTTGAGAGAGAAAGAGAGATGACATGAACAGGAGGGGCAGAGGGAGAGAGAATCTCAGGTAGACGCCATGCTACGTGTGGAGCCCGACATGGGGCTCGATTCCAGGACACTGAAATCATGACTGGAGCCAAGACCAAGAGTCCATTGGTTAACCAACTGCACCCCCCAGGTGCCTCAACTTTTATCCATTTTCAAAGCCAACAGCAGCACGGTGAGTCCTCCTCATTCTTTGAATCTCTCTGATTTTTACTTCTGCCTCATTTCTCTTCTGCTTTCAGACATGGAGGAAATTCTCTGCTTCTAAGAAGTCCCATGATTAGATTGGGCCCACCTACACAATGTAGGTTACTTTCCCTATTCAAGGTCTGTACCTTAATTATATCTACAAAGCCCCATGTAACACAACAAACTTAGAGGTTCCAGGGACTGGAGCGTGGATATCTTTGGGGCCATCATTCTGCCTTATCACAAGGGTTACTGGTAGTCCCAAAGCACTGAATTAATCCTGTATCTGATGACTGAGCTTTACTTCACCTCAGGATATCAGCACCGTTCTGGAGGCCTAGTGTTGCATGAACCCATGGAAAGAAATACTCCACAGCCAGCAGGAAAGATCCATTCACCAGGCTGCCCTCTTAGAGTGAGGGCTACCACACGGCACATTCGTAGAGCTCTTTGTGTCATATGGTCCACTTCCTATGCCGGTAGGGTGATGACCATCCCCAAAGGGAGGAACAGAAACTGGAGCCACCAAAGTTCCTATTTGGGCTCCTGCCTGGATGGTACTACTGATTCGGGGTGTTCCCAGATATTGGAGGGGAACTCAAGGAAGGCATTCTAAAATGCAGGGGTTGTCCAAGATGGGTCAGATTCTAAGGACAAGACAGTACTGCTTCCAACAACTAACCTGACCAAATTCCTGTAATATCTCTATAGACTGTAGCTCAATGCCCTGTTGGGGTTTTCCCTCATCAGGCAGTGGTGTGTGACAGAGAGCACAGCTTTCATTTCAGCCAGCCTTGGTTCAAGTTCCAGATATACCCCATATTGGCTGGATGACCGTGGGCAATCTACTTAATCACGTGAGCCACAGTCTCTACCTATCTAGCAAGATGAAGGCCATTAAGGTGAACATTGGCATTCAAAGCAATGACAGATGGCTTAGCTACTTTATACTCTTATCTGCTTATTATTTCCATCTTTAACATGGTGATGATTGAGATGGCATTTATAAAAACACTTGGAATATAATAAGCATTCCATAACTTTCAACAATAAACATTAACTGAGCCCAGTGGTAGGTTGATAAATGTTTAACAACTGGCTCTCTGGGGGAGAAGAGGAGGAGGACTTGAAGCGTTTGCAATTTCCATGGTGTACATACTCCCACGATGGTTAATTTTGAACTACCAACATGGTATCACTCATCAGGGAGCTGTGAACCAATGCTAACTGCCAGGTCTCCTGGGAAGGTGGGAACCAGCTCCAGCTTCCACTGGTTGAGCTTTTATTGTGAGTGTTCATGCTGGAGACAGTGATGGAAATGATGGAGCTCATAGCTCTCTTCCCCTTTCCCATCCAAAAGTACAGTTCTCCAAGATACTTGGCAAATAAGATGTAGTTCTAGGTAGGGAAGCATGAACCCAGGAACCTTTCACGGTGTCTCTCGGCTCTTGCCTGAACCAGTAGAGGAAGTATTATTTCTAGCTTCTTTGCAAGCCAGCAGTCTTGTTTCCATAGAGCTGAGTGGGGTATGATTAATGCCAGAAATACTGCTTCTCTCACTGGTTTGGGGTTTGGTGTTGGTGGAGATATTTCATTTCCTGGAGGCCCACTCAGCAACACAAGGAGGGGAAGGTGCTGGCTCATCCATTCATTATTGTGGGGACTGAATGCCCTTGTGAGAACCAGAGTCATTTCCCTGTTGTTTGAGGTCACAACCCTGTCCACGCTTCATGTCCATGCTTCATTCTCCTGGGGCACTTCAAGGATGCCAGAGGTTCCATTAGGATTAGCATCTTGTATTCTTAACAGAAAAACAATTTATTCTCAAAGTGGGAAAGCTATTTTCAGAAGACTGTAGAAAGAAACAGGTTGGAAAATGTCTATGTAGAGTACTTGGAAATGTGCAAACTGGTAAAATGAGAGACCAAGGAAAAGTAGGTTGTCTCTACTTCACCATCTTGAGTCACTGAACTCATATACTATAAGTTGCCTTATGTCATTTCTCAGAAGACAATCTCTTTTCTCAGGTTAAGTTTCCAAGTAAGGTGATATTTAAGAGGGAAAAAAAAAACCATAATGCAAACACTGCTGTTACTAGTGTTTAAAAAAGACCATTAAAAATATTAATGTATGGGGTGCCTGGGTGGTTCAGTTGATTAATGTCTGCCTTTGGCTCAAGTCATGATCCCAGCATCCTGGAATCCAGCTCCACATCGGGCTCCCTGCTCAGCAGGGGTCTGCTTCTCCCTCTCCCTCTGTACTCTCTTTCTCTCTCTTAAGTAAATAAATAAAATCTTAAAAAATATATTAACTTAAAAAATATATTGCTTAATACTATAACCCATTGAAATGTAATATAAAACCTGGGATCTCGATGGCTTTTTTGGGTGTTTAACAACAAAATTGGGATATTTGAGATTTTATTTATTGTTTTTAGCACACCTGGTAAATTAAAATATGTATTTAATATGAGTTCAGCCTAAATACCCAAATTTTGGCATAAAGGACAATCTCAGAATTTCAGAATGACTCCACAATATAAATAGAAAGAACAAATTAAGATTCAAGGATGATAGAAAGTAGAAAAACAACTTCAACTTATTTTTGGAGCAGCATGGGTATGGGTGGGGAACTTTCATTTCACTAACCTATAGGTGCCAGGTGGTTTGTTTTTAAGTTTTTCCATTCTAGACAACGCTAATTGATTTCTCATGTATCAAGGATTTAGCGTTGTGAGTTAGTTTCCATGATAACTTTTACATTGATTATAGGATAATAAATCTTTCTCCAGGTTGGAGCTTCTGGATTCAATATAGTAAATGCGCAATGAGAATTGGATCAATATTTTGCTCTATTTTTTAAAAAAATCTCATCCACTTTCTTTTTTAAAGTATTATATAATTACAATATAAAAATAAACACTTATTGAGTGCTTTCTGTATAGGTATTATTACTCCTTGTCTCTGGTATGAAGCCTTAAGGATAAAAAGGTATTCTAGAAGTGGGACTATACCAACAAGATAAGGGAACAGGAAAATATGGAGTTATGGGGTCAATGAATAGTGTAAAATAACTGAGAAAAATTAAGTTAAAATGCCAAATTGTGACTTTTTTGTGTGATTTCTTTTTTTTTTAAGATTTTATTTATTTATTTGACAGATAGATCACAAGTAGATGGAGAGGCAGGCAGAGAGAGAGAGAGGGAAGCAGGCTCCCTGCTGAGCAGAGAGTCCGATGCGGGACTCGATCCCAGGGACCCGAGATCATGACCTGAGCCAAAGGCAGCAGCTTAACCCATTGAGCCACCCAGGTGCCCCCCAAATTGTGATTTTAAGAGAATACTGTTATAGCCTTGAATGGTAGGGTACTTGTTTATTTTATTTTATTGTGTTTTGTTATGTTATTTTAGTCACCATATAGTATATCATTGGTTTTTTATGTGCTTGTGTTTTAAAATCATCAATAAATTCTTTTTGCCTGAAAAATGAAAGGTAATAATGGTGTGATATGATCAGATGTGTATTTTTTAGATATTGGTAGGAATATTTAAGGGGGGATTTGGACAAGGAGAGGATCAAAACATGAGTCAGGCGTAGGATTATCAGAAAAAACTCAGGATGTCCAGTTAAACTTAAATTTCAGATAAGCAACTAATATTTTAAGGTATAAGTGTGTCCCATGCAATATTTGGGAAATATTTGGGACATACTAAAAAGGTATTTGTAGTTTATCTGAAATTCATATTTAATTGGGTGTCTTGTATTTTATTTATTTATTTATTTATTTTAAAATTTATTTTCAGCATAACAGTATTCATTATTTTTGCACCACACCCAGTACTCCATGCAATCTGTGCCCTCTCTAATACCCACCACCTGGTTCCCCCAACCTCCCACCCCCCCCACCACTTCAAACCCCTCAGATTGTTTTTCAGAGTCCATAGTCTCTCATGGTTTGTCTTCCCTTCCAATTTCCCCCAACTCCCTTTTCCTCTCTAACGCCCCTTGTCCTCCATGCAATTTGTTATGCTCCACAAATAAGTGAAACCATATGATAATTGACTCTCTCTGCTTGACTGATTTCACTCAGCATAATCTCTTCCAGTCCCGTCCATGTTGCTACAAAAGTTGGGTATTCATCCTTTCTGATGGAGGCATAATACTCCATAGTGTATATGGACCACATCTTCCTTATCCATTCGTCCGTTGAAGGGCATCTTGGTTCTTTCCACAGTTTGGTGACTGTGGCCATTGCTGTATTTTTATTTGCTAAATCTGACAACCATACTTAGGAGGCTACTATAATAGTCCAAGTGAGAGATAACAAAGGCCAACCAGGACAGTGCAAGAGGAAACTGATAGAAGAGTATGGATGTGAAAGAACTGGGAAGGAAAAATTAATAGGACTTGGCAACTCAGAAGGGAAAATGATGTGACTTGAAATACTATAATGTGAGAAGGTGAGCCACAATCTAATACACTAATTTTCTATTAGAAAATTCAGGTGTGCCTGGGTGGCTCAGTTGGTTAAATGTCTGACTCAATCTTAGCTCAGGTCTTGATCTCAGGGTTGTGAGTTAAAGCCCCATGTTGGGCTCCATGACAAAAAATTTTTTAAAATTCAGATATTTAAGAAAAAAAATGAGCTAAATTGACAGAGAAGTGATTCTGTGAACTGGTAGCCTTGATCAGTACAATGACACAAACATTAAAAGACATTATTACAATTTTAAATTAAATTGAATTAAAAATTTAATAAAAGTTATAGCCTTTGAAGAATAATGAAAATTTTCATAGATGTATCAACAATTTAAATACTTTATTAATAGTATTTGGAATAGAAGTCTGCTTTTTCATAATCCAGATAAATGAAAGCTCATGGATTTTATTTTCCTGAGACATTTAAAGTTGTACCCTAAATCAAACAACAGCTGTGTGTTTCATTTCTGCTGAGGAAATAGTCTTTGAAATGAGTCTGTTATCAAGCTGGGCAAAATAAGTTGTGCCTCATATCAACCAGTAGGATTAAAGGGTGTTTTACAAAATCCTGAATTAAAATTATTGATAATATTCTTATTTTTTTTAGCATAGTAAACTGGGCCATTATATCTTTTTAGGCATTGATTTCTAAATATACCTATTACTGAACATATATAGGCATATATTCTATTTTAAGATGGTAGAATAAAATTAGCAATTATAAAGCTGTCCCTTGAGACCCTTTACAAGTTTTATAAAGCCTGTTTAAATTTATTCAGTAAATATTTATTAGGTCCCCTTTATGGACTTAGTTTCTACAAATTAAAAAGAAGACAAACCCTTTCCTCTTAATCTTAAGGACAAATCAATTATGGAGTAATCAAGTTGTAATAGAAACTTCAGGAAAAAAACTATAGTTCTCTATTTCTTCTGTTACCTCTACCCCTAACTGTCTGCTGTGGTCTTCCAGTAGCCACCTGTATCGGTCAGGGTCTGATCGGGAACAGAAACCACACTATTTGAGCACAAAGAATTTATTTTTTTTATTTTTTTGTAATCCTTAAATTTTTAAAAAAATTTTTATTTTTTATAAACATATATTTTAATCCCCAGGGGTAGAGCACAAAGAATTTAACATAAAGAGTTCACTTGGCCTAGTGATGGGAAGTAGGTAGCTGAGAAGCAAAAGAGAACGCTAATGCATCAGGGAGATGGGACCTGCAACCTCCCGGAAGAGGCTGATGAAGAGGTTAGGATTACTAAAGCCTAGGAACTCACAGAAGGACCCTCATTGGTCTGGGACCCTGACCTCTGACGAGGGGTCTCTAGTTGGTTAGCACTGTTTGCTCTGGAGAGTCGGGGTGGGAACAATGACGCTGACTCTGCAAGTCTTGGAAGAAAGTTGCAACGTGGATCCAGCTGATGTTAATGGGAGGCACTGAGGCTGTTCACACGAATGTGGAGCCGACAGGAAAAAACAAGACCCTTCTTGCTTCGGCCTCGCAGTGTCCTTCAACGCCACTATTGACAGAACCAAACGGGTCCAGTTGTCCAATGTAGAAATGTTTTCAGACTCCCAGCCTCAGCACCACACTGCGTGGTACAGAAAAGTCAATCTGAGCTGAGAAACCATCTCAATCACTGGCACACCTGCTAAATGCTTCTGAATCATCTCTTGACTTTTCCAGTGGGAGTTCTACCCAGCACCAGGGAGATGTTGCCAAAGTTCTTCAAAGTTTCTTATGCTATCACAATAAAGGCAAAGATCCCTGCCAAGGCCCATAAACTCTGCATGAGCTGCCTCCCAGATCTCTTTGTTGCTTTGTTGGCCTCCCTTCCAGTCCTAGAATGTGCCATGCTCTCTCCTTCTCCTGGGCTTTTGGACACTGGGATATTCCTCCTCTCCTCTTTGCCTAGTTTTGTCCTGTTCAATGTTGAGATCTCAGCTTGGGAATAGTTACTTCTTGGTAATAATGCTGTTTAGTAATAATTACTCTCTCTGGGAGAAACGCCTTTGCTCCCTACCCTAGATTATGTCTCTCTGATAAATGCTTCTAGGGCCTCCTTGCTTTTTTCATGATTTGAAATTGGATTTTTGTATTTGACTAATGTCTGTTTCCTTACTATATTGTGAGTGACACAAGTTAGGGATGGTGTCTGTTTTGCTCATCACTATTTTCTCAGTGCCTATAAGGTGGCATGTAGTGGGTATTCAACAAATATTTATCATATGCCTGAGTGGCTGGGCTGAGTTATTCTCTGAAGATGAAGGATTTATTTTCAAAACCAGGATGCTATTGTCATAAGTACCGTCATTTTATTATAAAGAAAAACTGTTGATAAAGAGTATTCTGAAAACATGTTAGTTTTTCAGGGTCCAGTTTCCAGGCAGTAGGTCCCAAACAATGGGAGATTATTCTTTTGTAATTCATTCCAAGATCCAACTTCCCAGGACTCTTTTTATTTCATAGATGGTTGTATTTCTAAAGGAGGTCACCCCTCTTCATGGGGTTGATGACAGACAATCACAACAGAACATAATAGGCCAGTATTGTTATAGACAACACACATACAGAGGTATACATATGTGGATAAGTGTGTATTTGTGTGCAAGTACTCGTGTTTCCTTTCTGAATTCCAAAATTAAAGGGAAGGCAGCTTGCTTGCTGGGTTACTCAATTAATTTAAACCTTTCTCAGAGTTTGGGCTGTTCAGGCTTTAGTAACACGTAAGCTGGGTTGTAATGTTCTGCCACCAGGCCCAGCCCACCTTACTTTAAAATGAAATAAAGTAGGTCTATACATTCTTCATTTCCAAGGTCCCAGCCACAGATTTTCCGCATGCCTCTCTTCATACAAAACACTGTTCCATGGGAACCAGAGTGAGTATGCAGACCCAGAATCATCCAAGTTTGTTCTTAGAAAAGAAACGTTTCTTCAAAGGAAACATGGTCTGCTCACCCTACAGACAACCTTTTACATTCTCAGAAGAGTGGTTTGCTTTTCTGGTGTGACGTCATCTCAGACGTGTGTATTTATGATTAGGGTCTTTGTTCTAGATATGAAAGACTTACTCAAACGATCTTATGGTCTGTATAAAAGATTTGTTTGAGTCTCCACTTCATATGGCAGAAAAGAGCTCATGACCTTGAAATGGTGGTTCTAGTTTGTTCACCCCTTCCCATCAGTGCCTCAAAGATGTGAAGACTAAGTTACAGTCAGGGCTTAGGTTTAAAGTACCATGAGTAACACATCCCCCCACAGTCTCCGTAGGAAGAAAGTTTCCTACAAGCATGTTTATCCATTCAGTCATGCACTTATTCAACACAACTTTACTGAGTGTTTACTGTGTATGAGGCGTTGGTTTTGGACACTGGAACTATTGAGTTGATGAGGAGAGACAGATCATAAATAAACAAGATAAAGTAAGGCAATGATAAGCACCATGATGCAAATATAGGGTGACCTGTGGGCCTGCACTGAGAAGGGTGTCATCGATATCATTGATGAGATGATATTTCAATGGAAATCTGAATGATAAGAAGGAACCAACCGTTACTAAGATATAGGGGAAGAGCACTTCAGGCAGAGGGGACAGAATGTGCTAAAACCCTCATGTGAGAATGAATTTGGCTAGGTATGGCGCAGTGTAGAGTGTGAGGGGTCTGGGAAGAAGAACCCAGCCCTCAGATCATGGCATGGAAGTTGATAACCTTGTCTACACTCTGTACCACTTTGTCTTTTCCCTCTTCCAGGGTTACTGCATTTTCTGTTACGTCCAGTCATGATTTCTGCTTAGGTTCAGTGGGGGTATCCAGTAGCTCTATTACTATACCCCACAAGTTAAACTTCGAATATATTTTTAGAAAATGGCAATTCAGTTCTAAGCTCAACCTTAAAATATTTTATAAGGGAGATACTACATTATACACTAGGGATATTGGGAAATAAGATAATAAAACCAGCTATGGGGCCACGTATTCTGCTCACCCCCTATCTTTAATAGAATTACCCCATTTATAAATGTTATAAAAACCTAAAAACAATGAGATATAGCTACATTTCTACGAGAATGATTAAAATAAAAAAAATGTTGGTAAGTGGTGGTGAAGATGCAAAGTAGCCAGAACTCTCATGCATTGCTAGTGGGAAAGCCAAATGGTACAGCCAGTTGACATTATCTTATGAAGACAAACATACACTTTCCATATGACCCACCAACTCCACTCCTGGGTTTTTACCCTAGAGAAATGACAACTTATGTTCACACAGAAACCTGTACTTAGATGAGTATAGCAGCTCTGTTCATAATATCCAAAATGGAAACAACCTAAATGTCTTTTAGGGAATGAATGGGTAAACTAGGATACATCCATCCAGAGGAATACTACTTAGCAATAAAAAGGAACAAATATTGATACACACAACCTGGATGAATCTAAAAATGTTTTATGTTAAGTGAAAGAAGCCAGTCTTAAAAACTTACATAGTGTATGATGCCATTTATTTGGCATTCTTCGAAAGACGAAACTGTAGTGCTGGAGCGGGTGGCTGCTAGTGGTTAGGGCTGGGCCGAGGCTGTGACTACTAATGGATAGTTTGAGGGAGTTTTTTGGGATGAGGGAATTGTTCTGTATTCTGATGGTAGTGATGGTGATATAAATCTACCCATGTGTAAAAATTATGGAATCGTACACAAAATAGAAAAAGAGTAGACTTTGTTATATGTTAATTTAGAAAAGAAAATTAAAATAAAAACCTAAACAGCAATCATTAAGTATGCAGGTGTGTCTGAGAAAAAAAAGTGCAAATCTTTAAATTGACTGACAACAAAGAAAAATCTCCAAGTCTTGGTTGTAATGCTTTCTGCATATAACAAATTTTTTTTTAAAGATTTTATTTATTTGTCAGAGAGAGAGAGGGAGAGCGAGCAAGCACAGACAGACAGAATGGCAGGCAGAGGCAGAGGGAGAAGCAGGCTCCCCTCCAAGCAAGGAGCCTGATGTGGGACCCGATCCCAGGACGCTGGGATCATGACCTAAGCCGAAGGCAATGCTTAACCAACTGAGCCATCCAGGCGTCCCTGCATATAACAAATTTTTAATCTTTCTAAGCCAACAGGACATCACATCGATGTGAATTCAGAAGGTATCATTTACTCTACAGCTAAGAAATTCTTATTTATTAATGAAATATAATCAGATTCATGTAAATTAAAAATCATACGATAGCCAAACTTTGAGCAGTTTAATCAAATAGCACATGCTAAATAGTGTTAAAGAAAGGTACTGCAAGAATTAAAAAACAAAGAAGATTTATCTTGGTATCCAAGTAGCTCATGATCTCATAGGGAGAATATGGCAGGAAGACAAATAACAAGTTTAGGAGCCCAATTAAATAAGGACACTAAGAGAAACACAAAGCACAAAATATCCCTGGTTGTTGAAAGGAAGCCAATGTCATATCAGATTGGGGATCCAAAGTTCAACTGAACTCTTGATTTACTGATATTATTTTCTGCAGTCCAAGTTTGGGAGAAAGAAGTAAACAATAATTTCATTTCAGAGATTTTATGAAAAAATAGAAAATAATTATTCATACAGTGTCTTCAAGTAATTATGGATTAAACTCTATCTCCAGAGAAGATGTTTTTCCATGGAATATCTAGTGGTCCTAAAACACTTTGGGGAATGCTTTATAAGGCTCAGATAACTCTCAAAAGCAATTTTCTGAACGTTTGGATCCCAGTGTGTATCAGGATATAGGGAGGAGTTTTGGGCTAATGCAGAGCACTGGTCCTTGCAAGAGGGAGGGAAATGGAAAGTGCATCACTGGCTCAAAGATGAGAGAGAATGGTCCTCAAGAGGAACTATGCTCTCATGACAACTCCAGCTCCATTTTGAAACATGGGCTGCAGGTTGCTAGTTCTCTACTAGATTTTACAGCCCATAAGAATAAATTCACATATTTATTTAGCTTTCAACAAAAACTTTTATTGAATGGCTTCCCTGCCCACCCTTGAGCCAAAGAACCTGGGTTGGGATAAGCCTCAGAGGTCATCTCAGAATCTACCCTGACTTCCTCTTAATTCAGACATTGTTTTGCATCCTAATGAATGATCATCCTGCCTTATCTTGAACACACTCAGTGTTATTGTCTGCTTTTTGAGGCAGCACATCTCACTGTTGGGTAGCTGTGGTTATTAATGCAAAGAATAGCTTTCTAAATTGAACTCTTCTGCCCTGTCCTTCACCCTTTGGGACTTATCATACCCCCTAGGACCATCATAGATGTCTATTCCATCCTATATGACCATGGGGGAATTACTTCATTTTTTGAGCCTTACTTCTATAAAGCTCAGGTAGAAATATCTTTAAGGATTTTGTAAGGCTTAATGAAGTAAATACTTTAATCATCTAGTATGGTTGCTGATACTGTAGACATTCAATACTTTGTGTGTGTGTGTGTATGTGTGTGTGTGGGGGGTTATTTTTTCAGTTCAGTTAGCAAAAATATAGTACATTATTAGTGTTTGATGTAGTGTTCAACCATTCATTAGTTGCAAAGCAGCAATGTCCACAATAACCAAACTGTGGAAGGAGCCAAACTGTGGAAGGAGCCAAGAGGCCCTTCAACAGAAGAATGGATAAAGAAGATGTGGTCCATATATATATTAAATACATTTTAAT
The DNA here is from genome assembly GCF_020171115.1 of Neogale vison. Lineage (NCBI taxonomy): Eukaryota > Metazoa > Chordata > Mammalia > Carnivora > Mustelidae > Neogale > Neogale vison. The sequence continues at coordinate 15,571,281 of NC_058093.1, forward strand.
TTCATCTCCCTCTCTTGACATAACAGTCTTTTAAATAGTCATTATTAGGTTCCCATGTTTTCTCTCTATAAGAAAATCTTTCTTTGTTCATTCATTCATTCATTTATCCAAGCATCCATTCATTCACCTATTTATTTTACAAAGGCTTGTTGAACATCTACCTACATGTTCATGTAAAAGAAAATTCATGAAAGTCCCTATGCTAGGCACTGAGGGTACAGTGGGAAGAACAGACAGTGCTCCTCCTTATCCTAATCTCATGGGAGTATAAAATCAAGTAAAAAAGTGATCATAGTTGAGTGCTCTAAGTGCTATGCCAGATGTGCCATGGAGAAGAAAGAAGAACTTTTTCAGGTTGGAAGTGTCTTAATTTCTTGAGGCTATTTTAATAAATTACCTGGAGACTGGAGAGAGGAGAGGTAGTAGGGGAGTCTGGAGACATAGAAACACTGGGTAGATCATGAGGGGCCTTAAAAACCCTGCTCAAGTTTTTGGATTTTATGTCAAATGTAATGGAGGTCCTAGAAGTGTTTTAAGAAGTCATCTCGCATGATCACGTTTGTACCAGCCACTGGAGAAGAGCTGAGAGTCATGAGCAGAAGCAATTATTCCTGTTCCTTCTATCACGATTCCAGATCAAACACAATTCTTGTTCAGGTGTCAGACTTCATTTACCACTGTCACGGTGGTTCCTACCTGGCCTCAGAAGAGGTGAATTAAGACAGGGCAACAGAATGTTAGGACAGTCTACTGTCATTTGACTTTCAAAAAGCCATGGTCTTTCAAAAAGCCATGGGATTCCAATCTTGACTATAGAAAAGAGGCTTACTCACAGACTCTGTAAGTGACACTTCTCCACCTCTCTTCCTATGCCAGTCCCTTCCCAGCACCACACCAAAGGCAGGGGTGACAAGCAGTGATGGAGGAAAGGCAGCTCAATGAGACAAACAAAATAGGAACTTCCCAGTATGTTTTCTGACTTTTTTGAACTTTTTGTGGGCTTATCAGAGGTATTGTATAACTGAACACGTGCGAGTGCACACGCGCGCATGCGCACGCACACACACACACACACACACACACACACACTCAAAAGCATCTGTAGAATTGGAGTGAGGTTAAAATCTCATCAGAAGACCTTGGGAGGGATGCTTCTATCATTGGTTTGTCTCGGATGCTTGATTGTTTTCATAACCAGCAGATGTGTTAAGCCTGGGTGTTTCTGATGGACTATATATATTGACCCAGCCTATGGTTAAGAATTCATAAGCACCAAACTCTTTACTTTGGATTGCTGGGGCCTGGAAGTAGACCTTTATATATTCCTCTCAAAATAGAGCAGGGCTTCTAGAAGGTTGAGGGTTCCAAATATTGAGAAAGAGTGAAAATATTCTTGTAACAGTCTGTAGTTTGCCAAAATGGCATGATTCTCCTATTGGGGTCTCTCTACTCGCTGCAGATGCATCACCTGGGTGGTTTGTTTTTTTATTTTTGGTTTTTTTTTTTTTTTTAATGTACAGGTTCCCATGACTCATTTCAGTCAAGTGAATACAGATTTCTAGGGGCAGGGCTCGGGAGTCTGAATTTTTAACAAGTTCTTTAGGAAACTATAATGCTCATAAAAGTTTGAGAACCCCTCCCTGAGAGCTCAGGGTAAAGGCCAGATGAAGGAATGAGCAATAAGCCTGATGAGGAAGACAGGAAGAGGAGTGCCTTAACTGGTGCAGTCAGTTAAGCATTCAACTCTTGGTTTTGGCTCAGGTCAAGATCTCAGGGCCCTGGAATGGAGTCTGCATAGGGCTCTGTGGTCACTGGGGATTCTGCTTGAGGATTTCTCTCCCTCTCCTTCTGCCCCTCTCCCTACTTGTGCTCTGCATGCATATTGTCTCAAAATAAATAAGTAAATCTTTAAAAAAAAAGAAGGGAAGGAAGGCCTCCTATTAGTGGGCTCAGACAGAAAAGAAATCCATTATGTAAATTATGGTATAAATAACCATCCTAAAATACAGCAAAAAATTCTGTAGATGAATATTTATTGACATGAGAATATATTTGTAATATACTGTCAAATGCAAAATAGTGTGCATGGAATAGTTCCATTTAATATGTATATATGCATGGAAAAATGTCTCAAATCCATTCTTCTTAAGAATATTCATTGAGTTAACAGTGGTAAACAAGACTAATAGACTACTTTGTCTACAGTCTAGTATGTATACATCTATCATGGTGTTAGCATACTATTTGTGGATATAGGCCTTTCTATTATATTTATGTATTTTCTAGTTTTTATGTAGTTAACATGCATTGTTTTTATAATAAAAATAGTAAAAATGAATATAAATGCTCTTCTCAAATACATATATGACAATTATATATGATTTATATTATGATATATATATTATATATAAATATAACTTTATAAATCATGTTCCTTGATTTTATAAATCATATTCCTTGCTGGTATGTAAGTTTTTAACAGAGTACTTTCCTGCATTCATCTCCTTTCACACTATTTTTTTTTTTATCATGGTCTACACTTTCTTTTCTATATCCAAGTCATCAGTCATATTCCATCAACTATGTGATGAAAAATCAAATTCATTTCATTTATTATCCATAAAACATGTATGGGCATTTAAATATCTGGTTGTATAAGTATTATTCATGACATCTTTCCTATATTCTACTCTCCACTATAGGGCTTTTTTTCTTTTTAGCTCAGACTCCCTCATACACAAATGAGTAATAATTCTAGGTAAAGAAGGCAGGAGTTGGGGCAATATATCTCAGGGTTTTTCAGGTAAGTCTGTGTAGTGTGTGAGTACTCCCTGCAGTTTTATGTCCAGTTCAGACTAGTTCTCTTTTAAGACCAAATAAGGCTGGAGAGAAACTACAGGTAGTCAAGTGACTTGAACAGAGAAGCACTTTCAACTCAACTGTACTGGCTGGGAGGGGCCAGAGACAAAAGGGGAGAAACAGGACCTGTGTCAGGCGGCCTTTCTTCCTTCCCCTTCTCTCCTAATCAGACTTGGTTTAAAGACCCTCTTTTGTTTTATAGATATAGTTTCAATAACCCTGAATTTTAAAAAATATAGGAAGACTTAGTAGGTGCAATGTCTTTTAAATTCAACTTTATTGGAGCCGGAGACCTGAAGAAGTCTATTGGACAAGCACTCAGTTACTCCAGATGATACAAATCAAGAAATGAGAAACATATTTTCTTTCCTTTTCCTTCTTTCTGGCTTAGCAAAACCACTGAAATTCTAGGTTACTATGTTGTAATATGTTTTCAACATATTTTCAGCTCACAAATAAATGCTTTTGCTTGCTTTCCTTCCAGCAGACCCAGTTTAGTTCCTCAAGCATTTCTAATGTTAAGTAATGGCCCAAAGTCAAGCGTAGAATAAGTCTTATGTTTCTTCTGGACCCGTGTAAGGACTTAAAAACTGTGGGAGAACGTAAGTGGAAAGGTGGAAGGTGTTTCTTCTTGGAGCCTCTCTCCCACATCCATGCTCACTATTCTGGGAGTGAGAGAGAACGTGTGTGTGTGACCATGGTGTGTGTGTGTGTGTGTGTGTGTGTGTTAATGGGAGTTATGACTTCACTTCAGGGTTGCTTTCACCTGTGAAAGTGTTGTGATGCAGGGGTCTTAAGAATAGCATTCTCTTATTGTTTAATTCATTTTTCAGCCCAAAGCCATTGAAAATCTCTTTCCATGGACATCTGGAACCCATTTAGGATCTTCTCCATTCGCAAGGCTCAGCAAGGGCTGTCAACTCTAATGTACTTTGGAAGCTGAAAATTCATAAAAGCAGCTGTGATCCTTAATGACATTCCTTCCAGCTTCCTAGTAAAAGTAGGGCTGTGTCTAGATCAAAATGGAAAGTTCTGATTTGGCATCTATATGTTTTTTTTTCAATTTGATATTCTACATCTAGATTTTTAAGAAGTTTAGGTGTATAGCTGTTGGAATACTTGTTGTGATTTTTGGTAGCTGCCTGGAACCCCCCCCAAAATGTGAACTTAGACCATTTACACTTGTAGAAAGGTTTTATTGTTGTCTTTGAAAAGCCACCATAATGGAAGGCAGTCTGATAGGGTGACTGGACACCTGAGTGTGCTGACTGACCAAAGAAAAGAAATGCAAAGAGGGCAGAAAAGGAAATAAAAAAAATAAAGAATATAAAGCTGTGCTACTTTTTTATCCTCTTTCCTCTCAGAGATAATTGTGAAGCATTTTAATTATTTATTATATGCACACTCACTCTTCAAAATGTTGATGGCATTAAAACAAAAGTGATATGGTCCTTGTCTTTAAGGAATAAAATATGGGGAGAAGACCTGAAAATTAACAAAGCCAATGGAGCATTGTGAATGCTGATAGAAGTATCTATAGGTTATAGCAGGGGCAGAGGGAGTAGTAAGTCTTTTGGGGGATGAGGTAAATCTATTGAGGGATCTATTGGGGAATGAAACAAATCTATTGGAGGGAAAAATTGTACATGGGAAGAGTTGGCACTTGCCCTGCTGGAAAATACTGGCAGTCTGAGGACTGTTAGGAAGCAGAATTGCTAAATGTGAGAGTCAGAGAACTTCTGCTGTAGCTTCCAAAGAAGACTGTATCTCCTGCAGAAGAGGAGAGGCATAGCTGAGAGGCAGACTGGCGATCTAATCATTAGAGTCAAAGAGCTCCAGAGTCATTTGAATGTTCAGCCAAGGCAGATCTATCGTACAAAGGTCAGGGATCTAGCAGAAAAATGTACAATACTGAGATGTGGGATAGAGACATCTGGCTGATGCCCTGAGGTTGTTGACTACAATCTTCACAAACCCTCTGGACTTGCAGATGTGGCCCACCTTCCATAGTAAGGGAGAGTAATTCTGTGGTACTGGAAAATTCTGTAGAAACCTTACCTCACAACAGGGGCCACCTTCAGGACTCTCCCCACCTCCTATCCTGTTAGTCAAGCCATTAACGAGGGTTAAGCCCCAGTATACTAGGGTCGAGGTTATGCTGGGCCTGGTAAGGGAGGAGACTCTATATCCAAATATTACGAAGACTTGCAATAATTAGTTACCATGTATTTGGAAGCACTAGGGGAATACTGGGATTTGATTTTAAAGATGCTTAATGAAGTGGTATGGAATATAAGATGGGATAAGAAACAATTAATTAACTCAAGAGCACTTTCTTGAGGCATGGGATTTAATACCCTAGTGAAGTTGTTAGGGGATGGGACAAATCCACTCATGAGGTGGCTCTTAGAAGGCTGAATAATGCAATGACCAACACTCATGAGGTTGCCCTGGCATATGGAAAAGAAAAAATAAAGAAACTGAAGCAGTAGGCATGCTAGAATGGATATGTTCTATGAGACCAGAAGATCCATCAGAGGTTGATGTTGAATCACAGAGACCAGAGGACAAATTATTTGCCAAGGTCATAAGAAATATGCTAGGAGAGGGGCACCAACATCAGTGGTTGCCTCCTCCGTATGCCAGATTGTGATAAGAGAGGGAGTCACAGTGCTATGTTTGTTAACATCCTTAGGGGTGATAGAGCTCTGGAAAATCATATAATTGCAGGAAATACAAAGACAAGAGTGGAGGATCAGAAGGCTGAGGAAAATCACCCCCATAAAAAGTTGTAGTATTTTGCTCAATTCCTCAACTTGATCCAATTTTCAGATCTGGAGCCCACTGACTAAAGTGGTGTCCAGGTGCTTAAGAATATGGACCCTTTAGCACCATGGGAAGAATATATTGTGAAAATTCCTTTGGTTCTTCCCCCAAGAGACTATGACCACTTATTCAAATAGGGAAAGGGGAATAACTAGACATACTGAGGATTAATGGACACAGAGTCTGAGATGACATCAACACTTGGAGCCCCCAAATTTCACCATAGCACTCTTTGTTAGAGTGAGACCCAATGGGGACCAAGGGATAAACAGAATCCTGGAGGATTGCAAAATTGGAGTTGATATATTTGGAAATTGCAGTAACCCCTACAGAGACTTTATGGTCTATAAAATAAGAGTTATTATTGGAAGGGCAAGTAAAAGCTTGAAATTTACCAACTCCCCTTCTTCCCCATCCAAGATAATAGACCCCCTGAATATCATATCTTGGGGTGAAGGGATGGTAGAGATTAGTGCCATTATTAAAGATCTAAAGAATGCAATGGTGGTGATTCCTACCGTGACTCCATTTAATTCAACTGTCTAGCACCTTCAAAACTGGATGGACTCCAATAGCTCTATAGACTACCATAGCAATAGCAGCCCCAAGCACAGTTGCTATACCAGATGGGGAGTCATTCCCAGGGTAGACTGTAAACTGAGGCTCATGGTATGTGACCATTTTCCAGCTGTAACTATTGCCAAATGGGTGTTCCAACATGACCAGCTGAACAAGGAAGAAAAAGCCAAAGTTTCATTTATGGGTGACTCTGTCTGGTACTTGGGTGCAAGCTGAATGTTGATGGTGGCTGCATTATAGCTTCATTTAAGTATGGCCTTGAAAGACAGTGAGGAGGAAGAAACTTCCCAGTGGGCATGTCTGTGATCCAGGCTCCCAGATACTAATTTATGTGGAAAGTGAAATGGTCTAAAATGAGACTATAGATCCTAGGAAGTGGCCAATGACATGGGCATCTGATAAAGGACTTGGAAGTAAAGGATTGGAAGATTGGAGATAAGGAAGTCTGGGATAGAGTCTTGAGACCAAACATTTGGAAGTGGGCTCAAAGCACAAAGATTTTGGGTCATATGTTAAGCCCACAAGAAAGCAGTCACCATGAAAGAAGCACTGAATTACTAAGTGGATAAAGTTATTTGGCCATTTGACATTAACCAGGCTTCATCATTGGTTACTCCAGCACTGGTATAATGGACACTTGAAGAGAGTGGAAAAGATGGAGTTGACATATTTGTCCAGTAGTTTGGACTTCTTACCAGTGCAGATCTAACTAATGCTATCTATGAATGTCCAAATTGTTAGAAACACTGAGCCTCTCGTGTGACACTTTTCCTTTAGAAGACCAACTGGCTACTTGGGGCAGAGTGACTACATTGACACCTTTCCATCCTGAAATGGCTAGTGGTTCATCCTCACAGGGGCAGGTACCTATTCTTGGGATAGACTTGTTTTATCTGCCTGTAAAACCTGTAACAACACTGCTATCCAGGAATTTCTAGAAGTCCTGATCCACATGCATCAGTTGGCCAGGGGCTCCACTTCACATCAAAGGAGGTGTTGGAATGGGTTCACATCCATTGGTTGTATCACATACTAGACTCAGAGGCCATCAGCCTCATAGAGTGAAGCAATGTCTTTTGAAAGCAGCAGGAAGTGTCAGGTTGGAAAAAACACTCTGAAAGGAGAGAGGGCCATCCTTTTAAATACAATGTATTCATTAAATCAGAGACTCCTATGTGGTGCTGTTTACTCAATAGAAAGGGAACATGAATCAAGGAACGAAGGGGTGGAAGAAGTGAGCCCATTTACCATCACTCTCAGTGACCCATTGGGAGATTTTGTGCTTTCTGTCTCTGCTACTCAAGGGGAACACATTCTTGCTGGAAGACACAGCAAGTATCCCAAAGAACTATAGATTATGGCTGCCATGAGGATGTCTTAGAATCCTGAGTCCCCTGACCAGCTGGCAGGAAGAAGACTCATCTCACTAGTGGAGGTAATTGACAATGATCAGAGAAGGAGATGGGGCTGCTTCTACACAATGGGATTAGGATGAACAGAAGTGGAACACAGATAATCTACTTGGATGTGTCCTGGTACTCTTGACCCATTGTGCTATGAAAAACCTTGTATTGTTACTCAGAACTGTGAAGGATATGATCATCAAGTTTCAGATCATCAGGAGTGAAGGTTTGGATCATGTCAAGAGGTAAGTCACCAAGATCTGCTGAGATGATAGCTGAGGATGTGGGGAGGGAATTTAGAATGGAGACTGGTGGAGGGAGAGGAGGAAGACTAGTTATGGTCTTGGGATCAATTACAGTGATGAGGGTTATTGTTCATCCATTAACCTCCTCCTTTTGAGTTTTCTCTCAGGAAGAAAGGCCCCCCAGGAAATGTGGAAGAGAAGCTGTCTGAACCTAAGAGAAATGGATCCACATGGCACAAGGGGTGGACCATGAGATGGAGCCTCAGCCCCACACTGTAAGGAGGGTAATGGACCAAAGTCTCAAGCTGCTGCACTCTGACATCCATTGCCCTGTTTCTGCTGAGGTCTTGCTTCCCATGAGTTTCTCTTAGCCAATAATTGCAAGTGGTAGGAATTCTAATGCAAACCCGTTCCAGATGGTCCACCTTGGCTCAAGGACCCTTGACAGTCTTGCCAAACCTTTCCTAGAGTGCCTGGGGTCTAGCACACTTCCACCAAACCTTCCCTCCTACTCTCATTCCCTTAAGGGTCAGATTTGCATAATGATTTGATGGTTCTCCCAGCTTGCCCTATTTCTTTCACAGATATTTCTTCCTCATAATACCCTTGCATGTTTAATCCCATTTTGATTCCACATGTCAAGTGTTCTGAAGTTGAGAAACCTGGCTTACAGAGATAATAACAGTGGGAGTTGAGTATCAATATAGGCCCAATTACTTTGTGACTGCCTGGAGACAGAGCTCCTGGGGATTGGTCCAGATGCCAGTTGCTGTACCAACGAAAATGATGTTTCTGAGAAACACTTGGACTAAGATTAACAGCATTCTGCTTCCAAGGGGTTTGGTCAGAATTGACTTGCTCTGAAAATACATGGTCTTAACAACCCTTGTCTACTCTGGCTTCATTCCTCCCTTCCTCGCTTCATTCATTCATTCCTTCATTCCTTCATCCTCCTATCCCATTTTCTCTTCTCTCTCCTCTTTTCTGGCCCCAGTGACTTTTTGTCTCCTGCCTCAGTATTGTGTATCTAGTAAATGGCAATGATTACTCAGTAGTTCCATCTTGAAAACATAATTCTCATGCAAGCAGTCTAGGAGGACTTTTAGTTTGAAATTTCTCATGGTTCAGTTTCAGATAAAAGGTGAATGTTCTTGGAAAGTTTGAACTTAATCAGAAAAGTTATTTTAGAATTATGACCTTAGAGTAATTGCTGGTCTTTTAGATCTGGAAATATTTTCTTACCAGTTATTGTCCACTCATTGCTCGGAGATTTGGGTTAATAAATTTATCACTTAATAATTTTTTCCTCCTCTTCAGTTCTTACACATTTATACATATTTAGTTTCACTTCTACAGTTAGCACTGCACCCCCAAATTACAGCTGATTTTAATCCAACCTCAGGTTTTAACTGGGTTAGGTTTGCTAAGAATCAAGCCCACTTTTATAAACTCTTTTCATAAAATTGGTCTGGGTTTTGAGAGCATAATGAAACCAGAATGTGGGGGAGTTTAGAATATAGTCTGGTCTCAATTTGTCTGCTCTTTGAAAACCACGGTCTGGTTTCAACCCAACTAAACTTAGATAGTTTAATTTAAAAAAAATAGTGACTAGAAAAATCCCATTAATCCCTGGAATAAACAGCACCCTTCTAAGGACAATGAACCCGAAGGAAAAGGAAGTATGGCATTTTTCTTGTTAGGTTTGCCAAAGAAGTAAAGTGGTATTCTAAAATAAATGTATCAGAATTTATGAGTGCTAGCTTCTTCAGAACATGATCTTGGCATCTAGGCAGCCCTATTTATGTCTTGTATTTCTATCTTGATCAGTTTCTTTATCTGGGTTCCCAAATGTCTTGCCTTACCTGCAGGCCCTGTTTTACCTCAGTCCTAACTGAGGTTTTAAGGGTTTTAAAATTCTCAGTCCTTCACTGAATTAAGCTTAGCATTAGTCACTATTCAAGACTTAGATCCAATGTAGTTCTGACCATTGGACTCTCACTTCGGGAAATGGCCGCTGGGCTCCTGGCATGCTCAGGTAAGACTTCACATTCCTCCAAGTCCCTTTGCTCATATCTCAGAGAACTAAGCTTCTGCTTTCAGCCTTTGGAGCCTTGCCCTTCCCCTTCCCCTGAGGCCAGAAGCCCTGACCTGATCCCCATCTTTTTTATTTTAGCTTGGGGCTCATCAGTCTTTATCTTAGCCTGGAGCTCATCAGTGTGTGGGCAGACCTTCTGAATACATAAGTATCAGGCTACTATCTGCCTGGATTCCTACTTTTTGTGTTCTACTCACTGTGTGCAGTCGCTTTTCCTCAGCTCAGAGCTGTTACTTAAGTTGTGCCATGTGAAGGTTTGGCTGAGCTCACCATCTAATCCCCCAGGGACCTGAGGCTCAGTTGTAGTTCTGAACTAGTGATGGATAATGAGAGAGTCAGCCTTCTTCTCCACTTCCATTTGCTTTGTGTGGCCATGGAGTAGGATCACACTGCTTTCTGGAATCCAAGATGTTCGTCCCTCTTGATGAAATATTCTTGGTTTCAAATATTCTTGAGAAAATATTTTCAGTATTCAAAGGCCTGTAGCATGATCCTTCCAACAACTTCAAAGGCAGCACTTATTTCTTGTTTGATTAAAAATATGATATCCTCCCCCAACAACAATTTCCTCATTATCTGAGGAACTTTTTATGATCATATCTTGGTTTTCACCAAGTAGTAAGACACTGCATCTTTTTTCCCCTCCATAAAAATGAGAATAATTCCAAAAGAGACATCCCAGGGGTTTTCTGAATAATGACAGTATCACTGGAAAAATATAGTCTTCCAAGATGATATATTTAAAGGACTGCAGTCATTTGGATTTGCAGTTTTGTGTATGTTTACATCCATATGAAGATAAAGCAATTGAACACTTCATCACTGAAAGTTTGTTTTGTCTTGCTTTTTAGCTATGATGGGTTGTGGGGAACCAGTCAGGCTTACATTTCCTTGGGATTCTCCTCATGACACCTAGAGACATCTCCTTTAATGTAGGGGCCCATGTGGGAAAGAAAGGCTGAACCTTTTCTTTCTGTTGTTTCCTTCTGCCAGGAAAGAGGCTGGTGTGTTTAGGAGCCTTCGACCACGCTCCCACAGCACAGAGAGAGAAGTGGCTTGAAGTAGGAATGTAATTCTGACATAGAGAAATTGACTGGATAATTTAAAAAACTGCTTAGGATTAGTTCTTTAATTTTCTGCCTTTGTACCCTCAAGAACATGTCTAGTTTGTATTATTGAATATGGGAATTTCTAGGAATCTCTGATACCTAATTCTGACAGGTTTTTTTCCCCATGATACCTTGAAGTCCATCTTAAACTGAAAGTAATCTGTTTGAATGAGCTACTTGGTGTGTCTTGTATGCTTTGTCAGTTAGAAACCAAGGGTATGTACCAAGGGCATGCAAAGTCTGCAGCTGAGGGAGCTGGTTTATCTATCTGCCTGTGAGAATCAGTTTCTCCTTTCTACAACCAATCAGAGTCCAAGAGATAGACCTTAAAGTTCTGATTCCGATATTCAAGACCTCAATGAATTAGGGCTGGGATAGCTCAGACTACATTAAGTAAACTTACCTTCCTCTTCTAAAATTTACCATAATCCATTTATTTGCATGTCCAATTAACCATACATATAATGTTGCTTATGTTTGGGAAGAGGAATGTGTTTCTTAATGTGTACAATATTTTTCACAGTATGCTAGGCAAATTAACACAAGAAGAGCTTCAGAATACTGGGATGCCAATGGGGTAACAAAAGAAGAGAAGCTGATGGTACAATATGCTGTGCTATGAAATTGCTTCTTGGGTTAATATTTCAGAAACTAGAGTTCTTATATAAACTCATCTTAGATTTCAAACTTCTACATGAAAGAGAAGAAGCTAAATTCATTTCTTATTGTCTTTAAACTTTTTCCAAAAACAGAAATGCTTACGTTCTGATGAACTGATACATAGATTCTATAAATAATTAAAAACGTTAATTTTTATTGCCTGTAATGGCTTATCTACTTTTCTAATCACAAATAATACATATACACTCAAAAAGATGAAAAATAGAGGTAGATGAAATAAGAAAATAAAAATTCTATAATAATCACTGTTCACATGTTGCCATATATAATTCTGCATGTATTTTCACTTTATTTTTACAAAATGAATCATATTCTAAATATAATTTTCTAACCTGCTTTTTCCATTTACATATCATGAAGGGGAAAATATACAGATGAGAAAATTAAACTCTAGTGAGATTATATGATTATATGATGAAAGTGATTTCCATTTAGGTAGCATTAGAGCCACATCTATAATTCAAAACTCTGAAAGCCCACGTCACCATTTTACGCATTTTACTCCTTATTTGCTTATAACCAAGAGAGGTTGGGGTACCAGGTGGTGGGTATTGTAGAGGGCACGGCTTGCATGGAGCACTGGGTGTGGTGAAAAAATAATGAATACTGTTTTTCTGAAAATAAATAAATTGGAAAAAAAAATCTGAATTAGAGAGTGTGAGAAAAATCTTATCTTACCCTGATGTGTTTTGGCTTGGCTGAATGTTTGCTGGAAAACACAGTGGTGGAGATCAATTGGCTCAGAATTTATTGAAAATATCTTGTAGGAAATAATTTGTAAATTTCATAGACTTGTTTTCAATCTTTAAAGCTGCAAATTGAAGTCTGTGTGCAGGAATGACAGGGTCTGAGGCACTGAATCTTGGTGACACCCTAAAAGGTTATAAATCTATAAAAAATTATCATCTAACCCAGTGTCATAGAAATATGGTTAAATTTAAGAGTTTCCTGACTTTTAGGTTGGTGACTTTTAAAAAAAATTTATGCTGCAGTAATGTAAGTTAAAGACTTTTTAAAAAGGTTCTATGAGTCTTATCAGTCATAATCATTTTATTTGCTAAATTTAGTACTAGAGTGACATTATCTGTACATCCTTTGTATAAGAACATCTAGCAGAGCATCTTTTTTTGGGTGTTGTGATTTCAAGATGTTTTTGGAATTTTATGAAAGTTCCACCCACAATCAAAACCAGTGTTCTCTTATGGCTGATTAATTCTGTCAGATGGGTCAGAACTGATATTTCTTTGAGTATATGCAAATTATCCTTCATTCAAAGTTTCTGTTTTGTCTTTCTCTGCTCCATTTGCTTTCTTTCTCTTATTTTTCTTTCTTCTCATTTGTTTCTTTACTTCCATTCTCTCAAAATAAAAATCTTGAGGATTTTCTTTTTAATTTTTCTTTGCTATGGGAGATACTAAAGTCAACGAATATATTCAGATTTACAAAGGACATTCACTAACATAGACATTTTATGATGCTAATTAAAAGAAGGCCTGGATATCTAGAGAGCCAGAGAATGTGGAAGTAATTTATTTTCTCAAGTAAATTAGTGGTTCGAAATGATAAGAAAAAAAATTGCATTTGCTCAACAATACTTATCACCATAAACTTAGTTACTGAATTTGTACTATAAATCAGGATAAAAAATTCCAGTAGCAAAGATTTAATTTTTAAAAATTAACTTCCTTTAGCATTCTTGTATCATGAATTAAAAATATCTAGCAACCTCACATGTTCTTTAATACACGTTTGTCTGTCTTATCCAAAGGGTGAAATGCAGGGTATATAGTTGACTGATGCTTCTTGACCTACTTATATTTTGAGACGACAGGAAACAAATGTTTGTTGTCTATTTCTACTTGTCAGTATTTTTAAGCCAAATAACACAAATGGCCAGAACTGCAAAGTTTGCACGTAGGGTAAGAAACTTATGTGATCAGAGTGAACTTAAATAATGTTGAGAGATAACAAAAATATAAAGAATGCATTCCTTGGGGTTTTAACGTCCATATCATTTCTGTAACATGATTTTCATAGATGACTATAGAAGCTGGGTTCTATGTATGTGCCAGACAAAAAGACCCTGGGTTTTCGTTTCAGTGCATTACTCTTATTGCCTTCAGCAGGTCCTGTTGTGCCCATGTAAGTGCAATTATTTAGTTTCCTCCTCATGGATGAAACTCTGGGCCAGAGATTTTCCTGTTAGAGCATAATCCATGATATGGGGCCCACTAAGGAAAACGGCTAAATGTAACCAGCTGCTCCTAAATTATATTCTCCTAAAACACACTTGAATAATATGGTTCACTGAGCCAAAATTTCCTCCATGGCCTCTCTCCATCTCATTTAGTTATTCCACAAATGAGTAACCTGTTAGAAAATTGTGCCCAGGGAAAGGCAAAGCCAAATGATCCATATCTTAGATTCTGGCTGGTTATGATTCAGTGTGATGCGTGGTCAGAATTGTAGATGATGAGGAAAAACAAAATGTTTCTCCCTTGCCTCAGCCAGTTAATGATGCATTTACCAGTTCATTCCTTTTATACTTGGAAAGAAGCCAACTTGGCTGCAGATTTTGTCTGGATTACATTCAGGGAAGAGCAAAAAGTATGGCCAATACATATTGTAAGACCAATGGGATGCTTTCCAAGATGGTGAATGCAATGCCAGTTGAATCCATCAGCATGATCATATTTGTGTGTGTGTGTGTGTGTGTTTGTGTGGTAAAGTACATACAAAATAAAGTTACCATTTTAAACATTTAAAAGTATGTAACTCAGAGGTATTTAGTATTCACTATGTTATACAACCATCACCACTATCTAGTACAAGAACATTTTCATCACCTGTTCCCATCAAGTAGCCACTCTCTGTTCCCATCCCTCTCCACAATACCTGGTAATCAATAATCTGCTTCCTGTCTCTAAGGACTTGCCTATTCTGGATATATCAGATATATGGAATCATATAATATATGACATTACACATCTGGTTTCTTTCAGGCAGCACAGTATATTTAAAGTATATATATATATATATATATATATATATATATATAAAGATTCACCCATATTGAAGCACACATCAGTACCTCATTCCCTTTTATGGCTGTGTAATATTCCATTGTGTGGATATAGCACACTTTGTTTATCCATTCATCAGTTGTTGGACACTTGAGTTTTTTCCTATTTTTTTAAAAGATTTTATTTATTTGACAGAGGAGAGAGAGGGAGCACAAGCAAGGGGAATGACAGAGGGAGAGGGAGAAACAGGCTTCCCACTGAGCAGGGAACCCAATGCAGAACTCTATCCCAGGACCCTGGGATCATGACCTGAACTGAAGGTGGTTGCTTAACTGACTGAGCCACCCGGGCACCCCTGTTTCCATCTTTTGGCTATTGTGATTGGTGCTGCTATGAGATCATAAGTTTTAATTTTACTCAAAATCTGATTTGCTGATTTGTGTTTGCAGGTACCTAAAACTGGTGGAGCTGGGTTTCAAGTTGCAAATTTGAAGGAAATTAGAGCCAGAAGCCATGATAATTTAAGAGGTCTTGGGAAGGTGGTAAATGATGGCGAAGGCATAGTGAGAAGAGAATTTGAGTTAAGGACTTTGGGACCTCATTTTGGTTCTACCACCAATAGGCTGTCCATGTAATTTTGAGTAGATCACTTCACCTCCCCTGGACCTTTGTTTCCTCATCTATAAAATGGGAGAGCAAAACTCACTAACGTTTCTTCTAGGATTTGACACCTACAACAGGCTGTGCAAACACATTTTGCTCCCTCTTCTCTAACACACATTTCTCTACCATCACAGCCACTATTGCTCACACTGCAAAGGAGTAAAGTTGCTCCTTTTCTATGCTTAAGGTCTGAATATAACAGTTTCCTATGAACTGGAGTTTTGGAGGAGTTCATGGCCTGAAATCATTCAAATGCTGCAGTAGCAGTGGGCTAGAAATAACACAGCTCAAAACATGAAAAGAGTGATTGTCTCTGTAACCAAGAAACTGAAACAAGTGCTTGAGGAAGAGATTATACCAGCCACAAATATCATGGGAGAAATGGATCCCGTCAAATGTTTGTCACTTCCACTGTTACTCTTTAGGGAGAGGCTGTAACTCTTTGGGGTTGGGTAGGTTATTCAACATTAAAGAGATTTTTTATTCACACTCTAAGCTTTCCTACTCCTTGTGCTAAGACAAAACATTAGTGACTTGTAACATTTCTGATTTTGCGAAATGGAAAGGATACTGGGCTATCTCAACTTGTTCCAAATGGAAATGAGGTACACTCTGTACCATCAGGTGGGTGAGCTGGGGTGCATCATAGGTCAAATATCAGACTATTTATACTTCCCTTTCTATTTCTTCTTGATGATGAATAAGTAAGCTCTAGAGGCACAGGAATAATTGCATGTAAAAATGTATGTAAATAAATCTAAAATGTATGATCCTGGGCAAGTCAATTAACTTCTCAGCATCAGTTTTCTGGCCTGTAAAATAAAGGGGTCTCCTATTTTGAAAACATTTATTCTTGGCTTTTGGTAAAGTTACTTACCCACATTATTCATGGCTGGCTATGTTGCAACAGGGGTGAAGGGTTAAGGATAAAACACAATCCAACTTTAATTATACTTTTAGGTATGAGAACCTAAGGAGATTGAGGGATAATGGCTAAACCCAGAAATACAATAAGAGACCATTATACATAAATGGAGATAAGATATTAAAAAAAGATTTAATAACATAAAGAGCTTGGACAAGTAGAACACAGATTCCCTCTAACAAATTGGTTTGACCACAGTTAATTTTGTCATTTATTCATTCAAAAATATTTTTTTCATCTCTACATAAGTAAAGCTCTGACAGGTGAGGATTGACCTTCAACTAAAGCAGCTTCAATATTTCATTTTGTCATTCAGATCAGCAAATAAAATTTAGATTCCCCAACAATGCTTTCCATTCCCCCTAGTGAAGGGACAATGTAGACCAAAAGGCGAGCAGGAAATCAATTCTATTTGCCCAGGAAGGGGCTGTTGGAAGGCCCACAGCTCAGAAGCACTCAGTTTTACCTGACTTTATGATGTGGATGACAGTTCCTTAGGTACTGAAAATTAATTTACTACATTTGTTTAAGTGAGTTCTTGCCCAGCCCATATTTTCACCCTTTAATGGTAATGGAGCTAAAATTTCTTTCCAGTCACTTTGCATATCATTTCCTTTCTCTTAGCTCTCTTTCGAAGTGAGATGATTGACAGGTCCTTCTTTAGCAATCACTTGGGTAGATGATTTTCTTTTTCCTTTGAAGTCGATTTTGAAAGGAGTTGTACTGTGATGAGCTAATTAGCACAAAAGCAGAGTATATAACCTTAATTAGGCATGATAATAGGCTCAACGTAATGGGATGTCCTGAAACTGCACGCTATGCAAATATTAGACTTTTCATTCCTCCCATTACATCTGAAACCATCATGCAAAGGATGTTTTGCAGTATGTACCACAGTCAATGCCAGGTGCACATCTTTCAACAAGAGGTTGATTTTTTTGGGTGAACTAGCTGGGGAAAGGATAATAGGAGGAGGTTTAGGAAAAAAAATAAGCTTAAAAAACTGAAAAGTCCAATTAAGCTTAGAATGAGTTTTGTAAATTCAGAGGAGTTTTACAATTAGGTAAAAATATCCAGTTACCTTACCATCCGGTTACCCTACCCTATATCTCATCTGGAATTCTAAGCACACTTCACTGTAGGCATCACTGTCAATTATGCAAATCTTGAGAGAGCTTTCAAATCCAGTAACTACTAAGAGTACTATAAAACCAGTCTAGGGTTTACTCAAACTGATAGGATATAGGAAGATAGTGAGGAAATGAAATCACAGTGAATCCCCAAGTCCTAATTTTAGCTAATTATTTTCATTTCCTTTACCACCAACCCCCCAACATTTTTTATTGGAGCAGTAAAGGTAAATAACAAAATCCACTTTCCTATTTCTATCCTGAAATGAAAATATCCAAAGATGGAGTACTTCTAGATATTTGAGTATTCAACCACCAAATAATTGAGAGCTCACAGTATATAATTCTTAGATTATGTCTGGAGTTGTGAATTTTCAGACTCAGTCAGTAGCTTATAATAAACTATTTTGTTTCAGATACTGATGGGAACACTGATAACAGCAGATAATAAGTGTGTATCAGAATAGTCAGTCGCTGATTTAAGTCTAATGTACCATCCATTCATTATAATAACAGCTGAAGTTCGAAATCCATAGTTTTCTCTGTATTTAATATGTAAGTTAACATTTACTAAGCATATACTATATTCTAGGCAGTTTTCAACATTTTATTTGCACAGTCTCATTGAATCATCACAATAACTCTGTAAGGTAGCTACCATAGTTAGGTCTATTTTAGGAGGAACTCAGGATTAGAGAAGTTGAAAAACTGTACCCAAGACCACACATCTAGTAAGCGGTAGAGTCAGGATTTGAAGTCATGTCTGACTCCAGCCATGTTCTTCCCCACTGTGCTGGGCTCATTAGTGTCCGTCAGTCCCATGATCGAATCCTTACTTACTATCCCCTTTCCCAGAGCTGGAGATGTGAAAAAGGATTGAGACCTAAATTGAAATTGAGAAATTCCCCATCACCTGTTATGTACAAAGGAGACCCTAGTTAGATGTTGTATGTGGGGTGAATGTGTGAGTGTCATGGAAATAGAACTTGAAATAGGGCAGACAGAATTGCGCAGGATTGACTGTATAAATGTAACACGTTTTCATTGTACGTGAGATAATAGGGAAAAAGTAAGTACTGGATGAAAATGAGACCAGGATTTAAATCCAGTTTTTATAGCTTTGGGACTGGATCAACCAGGGACTCGACAGGTAACTGGTGGTTCAAATAAAAGAATCAGCAAAAGGACTATTTTAAGAGGTAAAAGGAGGGTAAGGAATGGAAGATGCTAGCCTACACAGATGCTAGCAACACTGGAAGTTAGTCCCCTCCCAGGGCTGAAAGAACCAGGGGAAGAAAGAGTGAGAATTGGCTCATAGGAGGGGTAAGGTATACCTGACAAAAGCTGTGGCTGTACAGAGCTACTAACACTGCCAGAACTAAGGTCCTTGAATCAGGGTGAGAGCAGGGAAGAAATACCCTGACCTCCCTCCTCTTGCCTTTGTATCTTCTTTGGGTGCTTCCCATCTGCTGATCCCTCCCAGAAACCAGTCTACCCGGGAACCCAAGTAGTACACAGGCTTCTGTTTCCCAGGTGGAAGATGGATATAAGGAAGGAGGATGGAGAATAAGCTTGAGCAAGTCACATCCTCTCTCTAAATTTCAGTCGGCTTATCTGTGGTACGGTACCTAACATAGTAATAGTGGCCTTACAATTTTTACTTTCAACTTTTTATTTTGAACAAGTTCAGTCATACAGAATGTGTAAGAATAGTACCACGAACACACTGATAGCCTCTTCACTTAGATTCACCAGTTATTAACATTTTGTCACTGTTGTTTCATTTTTTTCTCTCTGTAATCACACAACATACACACTTATTCTTGTTGAGCCATTTGAGAGTTGCTTGCTGACATTCTGAGACTTTATCCCTAAATACTTAAGAAAATATTGTCTAAAAACAAGATGTTTCCCTACATAACCCCTCTGAAATGATCACACCCAACAAATTTAGCATTAATATGTTATTGTTAAATATAGTTCATATTCAAATTTCCCCAGGTATCTCAATAACGTGGTTTATAGTGATTTATTTATTTATTTATTTATTTCATCTTTGTTTTTTTTTTTTTAATAAACATATAATGTATTTTTATCCCCAGGGGTACAGGTCTGTGAATTGCCAGGTTTACATACTTCACAGCACTCACCATAGCACATACCCTCCCCAATGTCCATAACCCCACCCTTTACGCTAAATATACAAACGTAGTGATCTGAAGGGGCATGTACACCCGAATGTTTATAGCAGCAATGTCCACAATAGCCAAAGTATGGAGGGAACCTAGATGTCCATCAACAGATGAATGGATAAAGAAGATGTGGTGTATATATATATATATATACACAACGGAATACTATGCAGCCATCAAAAGAAATGAAATCTTGCCATTTGTGACGACGTGGATGGAACTAGAGGATATCATGCTTAGCGAAGTAAATCAGTTGGAGAAAGACAGCTATCATATGATCTCCCTGATATGAGGAAGTGGAGATGCAACGTAGGGGGTTGGGGGGGTAGGAGAAGAATAAATGAAACAAGATGGGATCGGGAGGGAGACAAACCATAAGTGATTTATTTTTTTTAACCAAGAACCATACATTGGATTTTATTGTCATGTCTCTTTAATCTCCTTTAATCTAGAACAACTTTCTAGGTTTTTTCTTTTTTAATCTTTCATGATATTAACATTTTTGAAGAATCAAAGGCCCTTTCCAAAGGCCAGTTGTTTTGCAGAATGATCCCAATATGGATTTGCCTAATTGTTTTTCCCATGAATAGATTCAGTTTAACCAATTTTGTCAATAATACTAGAAAGGTGTTGTGTTCTCAGATAATTAAATCTGGAGTCACATGATATCAAAATATCTCATCATGGGTGATCTTTAGATTGAGCACTTTTTAAGGCAGTATCTGCTAGGTTTATCCATTATCTTTTCCTCTTCATAATTATCAAGTAATATATGGGATTATGCATGTGACTATATCTTTTTCACCAACGTTCTTTTTATCCAATGTTTTTAAAATGATGGAATTTTCTTGCTGTTGCAGAAATCATTTCATGAAAGTATAATTAGGGGACTTGGTAAACTTCTTTGAAAGTTCCTATTATAAACCTCATGTCTTCTTGTATTAAACTGTTTTCATTCATATATCTATTCATTTAACAAATATTTATAGAGTGCTACAAGTCTGTGAAGACTCGCCTGTGAAGTTTTCCTCAGTGGCTTCATGGTCGCCTAAACTAATGTCTCTAGCTCAGATCCTTCTCCTGTGTTCCAGACCACATTGGCAATTATTTAATTATTTTTGTGTCTCTCTACCTTACCACCTATAGAAAACTCAACGTGCCCAAAGGGAACCCATTATCTTCACTTCCTGATCTATTCTTCTTATGTTCCCTATTCAAGAAACTGTACTTCTGTTTTCTCAATGACTCTACAAATCCAAAGGAGTCCTTTTCCTTGAATGTCCAGACACCATAGTAGGTCTTTTATACATGCTACATGCATTATCTCATTTAATCCTTGCAACCAGCCTTGAGATATAGTTACAGTTTTCTGGAGGACTTTGAGCTCTGTGCCCCAGATCAGCAGCTAGCAAGTCTTCCCTCTAGGATTCAAATCTAGTTCTCTTTGACCTCATAGTCTTTGCTTTAGTGTAGTGATTAACAGCATCACTGGGTTCAAATCCCGGGTCTATCTCTGACTATGGGGGATTGGATAAATCTCAAGTCTCAGTGGCTTGGTTTTCTCTTTCATAAATTGAGAAAAACTGTTATCCCTGCCTTGTTGGGTTGTTTTGAGATTTGAGTGGGATACTATTGACAAACATTTGAATGATTCTTGGCAATACTACAGTAACTCCTAGCCATAAATCTGGTGTTTTCCATCCATTCACTGCTTTTGGATTAGTCTCCTTAGGGACTTTGTCACCACTGTTGTCATTGCCTTAGTTTAGACCAGGAATTGGCAAAGTATGGTCTGCAGGTCAAATCCAGCCTCTACCTGCTTTCGTAAAAATGTTCTTTTTTTATTGGGTTATAAATGATATTGTGAATAATTTTTTATTGGAACACAATCATGTCCATGCATATATGTATTTTCTGTGACCATTTTCACCCTACAACAGGAGAGTTGAGTAGTGGCACCAGGGACCATATCACCTGCAAAGCCTAGTATATTTACTGCCTGTCATTTTACACAAGTTTGCCAATTCTTGATTGCCTGGGGTACTGTGATAGCCTCCTTCCTGGTTTTCCTGGTTCTAACTTATTCCCCCTTGAACTATCCACCCCACCTTTGCTCCTGTGTAAGGGGGAATTTCCCTAGGGTGTGAACTCAGCCCTGCTAATTTGCTCCTTTTGGTGCATCGGTCCTCAGTGCCAAGAGAATCAGCTTACCCTTACTGTGGGTTCCCATACTAGACTTGTCCTCTGATAATAATGAATGCTTTATGCTCTTTTCAATCTTGGCACATGCTATTCTTTTTGTCTCAATACCCACCCCTTGCCCTTGTCCTCAATAATAAGCTCAGGTGTTTCTTTTTCTGAGAAACCCTTCCTGACTTTCACAGGCTGAACCAATGGCTTCTGCTTCTCTGAGGCTGTGCGACATACTTCAGTTCCAACATTTCTCCACTCTAGCATGATCATAGGCTTACCTACCTTCCCCTGCTACTTCTGTGGGCTCCTCTCAAGGGCCCGAACATACATTTTCCAGTTTTGTATCTTCAGTGCCCGGTCTGGGATCTGGCCCTTAGTAAGAGCTCATTCGGTTGCTCTTGGCTGCTGGCATTTCAGCTGGGTTTGAAGGCTTATAGAAGGTTCTAGGAGAGTGTAGAAAACAGCCTTAGGAGAGGCTCCCTGGAGGAGCTGTCATGTTAGTTAACCCTTGCAGGATCAGAAGGAGGATTAAATAAAGTAATGGGAGAAAACAAGCACTGAAACAGTATGGGTCAAATTGATGAGACCCAAAGAGGGGTGTTAGAGAAAGGACAAGCAGAAGAAGGGAGCATGGGAGGAAATGCTAGAAGCCAGGCTAAAAAGAGAGGCATTAGGTTCATATTCTATAGAGTGTTTTCTGCTGTGCTGGGCTATATGAACAATGAGAAACCATAAAGAACTAGAAACCCATATTCCATGCTATAACTGTCTCTTCACAGAGACTTGTCAGTCTTCTGGAAGTCCCTTAAGGCATTAACTATGTTTTGTCTGGTCATCATTCAATCTAAGTGCACATTCCATATCACTGGCATATCATAGATTCTCAATAAATGTCTCTTTCATTATTCAAGTATATGAAAACTCCTTAGTATTAAGGGAGGTAGTCCCCGATGTTTAGTATTCTCTTATAGGATGAACCTTGTCCTGTTTACAGTTTTCATAAATTTAAGAACTTCAGTCATATTTAACCTTTGGTCTTGGATTTTATGCTTGAAAAATTCCCTTTAGAAAGAAAAACAAGTCTATCCTCTTATGGGAGGTTTGAATCTCTTGGATCATTTGGCTGACTTTTTCTGGACCTTCTCCAACCCTGTTTTGTCTTTGTTAAGGCTTTCAAGAATACCTGAACTATTTCCTAATCTGCAAATCAGGCAAATTTGTTTATTTCTCATGATTTTGGTATTTTCTTTTAACAAAACGTTAAATGGAGCTTGGAGAAATAAGCTTTTATTTCTAAACTTTCCCAGGATGGGGAATGCAGAGCTTTTATTAATAATGTCCACAGACTAATGCTGTCATGGTCAAGGCTCAGACCAGCAGCTTAGCAATTTTAGAAATGTGAATGGAGTAAATTAGCTGGTAAAAGATGCCTAGATAACTGGACAAATTGGGACCTAAGGAGACTCCTGCACTCCAGGAAATTCTCCAATTCTCCACTTATCCTCAAAGTGAATAAGAAGCTTCAGTTTCAAATTGAGTGCATTTTCCATCCATGGATTGGCTTGTTTTGTTCAGTTTTATTTTGAGTGTTTGAGGTTATCTTTTCGACGTAACAGCTAAACCCACGGCTTCCTTTCTCGTAAAACCAAAACAAAAAGGCTTTCTATTCAGGTGCCTTCTGTGTGTGCACATGTATTGTACATACCTGGGATCAAAGCCAGCTATATAAAGTCCTTGATTCTGTGTGGGTTCAAACACATATCAAAGCTTCAGGATCCTGAAAGGTTTCACTCTGCTTCCTGAAGACCTGAACATTGCTCCCATAAAGCCATGGCTTGTTTCGGATTCCGGAGGCATGGGGTTCAGCCGGACCGGTCTTCTAGGACCTCGCCCTGCACTGCTCTGTTTTCTCTTCTATTTATCCCCGTCTTCTCCAAAGGTGAGTGAGGCTTTTGCAGGATGAAGGTGGAGGAGGTGTTTCTCCCACCTGCGTTTCATTTCTTTTTAGTAGTCAAGGACAGTGATTTATAGCAAAGCCAGAAACTAAAGGTAAAACTCCAGTCTCCTGGGTTGGATGGTTCTGTATTCCAAGGCAGGCAGGAGACATCTGGCAGTAGCAAATAAGCAGAGATAAGGCTCATAGTGGAGCGCCAGGCATTGACTAGGAGCTTAATGAATATATCTGAGTTGGTTTGGTAGATGAGCAATTTCAGACACTTCTGTCAGATTGGAAGGAAATACTGTAAAGTTAAGCAATTTAAGAGAGGAAAGATATCCGTAGCTCCTAATGTATTTAAGCTTGGAATCAGGGTGAACTCAAGATTTCCTTTTTTAAAAAGATGGATTTAAGCAAATTATATTAAGCTTCTTTTCTACATTATTTAAGATTTTAAGAGCTTCACTTTTATAAACGAATCAGCTTGTTTAAAATTTAAACCTTCTTTACTCAATTCAAAGTTTTAAGGTCCTCAGTCAATTCTATAAACTAGTTAGTTAATTACTTTAAAAAATGATAGCAGTTTGAAATTGTAAATCAAAAAGGTGGGGAGAGAAAGAAAGAAAGAAAAACAGTGAAAACCATCAGTCTGTTTGGCACAAGATACTTAATTGCCACCTGACCTATTTGTGGACTTTGAATGCAGATTCCCCAGTTTTCAGTGAAATAAAGCTCTTTAGAGGTTAATACCGGGTTTGCTTTAAAACATAAAATGGTGAACATTTTCACTGAATTTCAACTTTATTTCTCTCTAGACTGTCTCAGTTAAGAAACCATGTGGTTTATATGAAATACTTGGGTGCTCAAAAGGTATTTGATAAATTATTACCAGATAAGAACGACTCATGTGCATTTTCCTATTCTACATATTCTGAACATGTAAAGATTAAATACTCTTAGAAATAATTACCTTTCCTTTGTAGAAAATTTATCTCAACCTGTAACTGAGATTCTTCCACTGAAAAATAAGTGTGACCAGATTTACTGGTGATAACTGAGAATTTGCCTGGGGGAAGGCAGGAAAATTGTCTTTGGGCTTAATGTCAGTACAATAAAGATTATTGAGTGCTCATGTGGGTAGGTTCTAATGGTGGCTCCCAGGAGTTTATAAGCCAAAGACAGAAGCTGCAAGAGGTATGATTAGTACACAAAAACTTTAATACTGGGTAAAACTTGATTAAATACCACAATGGAGTTATAACAGTGCAAAGTTGCTCTGATAGACAGGGATGAGGGTTGTAGAAGAAGACTATTACCTAGTCAGCCAGGGCTGCTGGATTAACTATAGCAATGGCTGCTATCATTCTATTCTTTCTTCTGAGGACAGATGTTGCTCAGTCCATGTACTTGGGAAAAAGGACTAGTGATAGAGTTATTTCTGTAGAGTGATTTATACACAGGAGGAGGTGTCCTAGAAACTCAGACTGGAGTGATAGGTTGGGATTGGATCATGGAGGATGTAAATGCCACTTAGTTTATTTGTTTTTGCAATCAATGGTATGTAAGATATCAAAGGATTTTATCAGAATGAGTGACTTGTTTCTTCCAAGTTTTGAGTGTCAGGTGTGTGGTTGACTAGAAAGGGGACAAGTTAGTTATAGGAAGGTAATTTGACATGAAGCTACCATTTTGTAGATGACACAAGTCTTTTTCAATGGAGAGCTAGCCTCCCTTATCCTGCAAAAGCCAGAAGGAGAAAGAACAAAGGAGCATGAGCATGTTTGAGTGAAGGAGAGAGACTGGCGGAAGAGGTGGTGGCGGTGGCAGGGGAAGCCCAAGAAGTTAACAGCAGGGTTGCCTCAGCCTACAGAGGAAACGACCTAGTGCCCTCTACTCTGTGGCTTCCTTCATCTAGCAGCATCCCTCTCTCTGATAATAATGCTAGGGAATGTGTTGGCTGGCAGAGTGATCCAGGGTTCAGCCACTGTGACAGATAGAGGTACATGACCGAGTAAATATAAGCAGAAGTTTATAAGTTATGTACTGAGAAATAAGGCAAGATTCTGTACCTCAACCTCCAAAATTTCTCCTACTGCTCATTATAGTTCCTACAGTTCTATTTTAACCTTAGAATACCAGAGGTGGAAGGCACTCTGTTATCATCTGACCTAATACCCTCTTAACTGCTTGTGAGGGAAAATGAAGGCTATAGGGAAGGCATGACTTGCCCCAAGTCACATATTACATGGTAGGACCAAGCCCTTCAGTTTGTCACATCATCCCTGGTTCAAGAGCATTTGACTGCAGTTTGTCACATCAATGTTTTTCCTGCTACAGGAAACTCTTGTCCAAAAGGTAAACACCTGATGGAGATTAGCTGGAAGACAGCTAAGAAATGGAGGGGATGGGATGGGGGAGAAGGGAATGGATGGGGAGTGTTTGTTGAAGGA
This sequence comes from Neogale vison, assembly GCF_020171115.1. Taxonomy (NCBI): domain Eukaryota; kingdom Metazoa; phylum Chordata; class Mammalia; order Carnivora; family Mustelidae; genus Neogale; species Neogale vison. The sequence goes on from NC_058093.1 coordinate 15,597,590, forward strand.
AGAGAAGGGCTGAAAGGTGAAGCTGGAAAAAGTGGAAAGGTGAAGTACCCATCAAAGATCAGCTTCAGTTAGCTGGAGATTTTGCTTGAGCCTGGTGGTAGGTGAGCATTGGTTCACTGAGTTCCCTCTAATTTTCTCTTATTAGGGATGCACGTGGCCCAGCCTGCAGTGGTTCTGGCCAGCAGCCGAGGTGTTGCCAGCTTTGTGTGTGAGTATGGGTCTTCAGGCAATGCCGCCGAGGTCCGTGTGACAGTGCTACGGCAGGCCGGCAGCCAGATGACTGAAGTCTGTGCCACGACATACACAGTGGAGGATGACTTGGCCTTCCTAGATGATTCTACCTGCACTGGCACCTCCAGTGGAAACAAAGTGAACCTCACCATCCAAGGGTTGAGGGCCATGGACACAGGGCTCTACATCTGCAAGGTGGAGCTCATGTACCCGCCACCCTACTATGTAGGCATGGGCAATGGAACCCAGATTTATGTCATTGGTGAGCAAATCCATATCACTAAGCTGCCATCTTTTGGATTGCTGTCTTCTTAGCATGAAAACAGTTTTGTTCCTTAGCTTTAGGTGGTTCATTTTAGGATTATGGATATTCTTTAAGAGTTCTTTGGCATAAGGCTGGGTAGTCTGGTTAATAGGGGTGGCCACTCAGCATTCTGACTAAAAATAAAATGGGTTGGGGTTAGTGTTTTTTTTTTTTTCTACTGGAGGTTGAGGCACTCATTCTGGAGTGATAACTCTCATGAAGTTTGGCCCTGGGCCTCTGATAGGACATTCTACGGGAAGTGCCCTCCAGCAGCCAGACTTACCTATGGCCTAGCAATACTATTTAGGGGTAGACACCAAGGTTGGAAGCTCTTCCAGAACCTCTTCCTTTTCTCACTAGTGAAGGGAGTAGGGCCTTACAGTTTAAAGAATGTCTCATGGAAACTCTGCTTTGTTTTCTGTTGTAGATCCTGAACCTTGCCCAGATTCTGATTTCCTCCTCTGGATCCTTGCAGCAGTCAGTTCGGGGCTGTTTTTTTATAGTTTCCTTATCACAGCTATTTCTTTGAGCAAAATGGTGAGTGCAGTGCTGACAACACACCACTTTTGGTGAGGATGTCTTCAGTGATAGCAACTGACCAAATGACGCTGTTGAGTTCAGTTTTCTGGAGATGAAGCAATAAATGAAGAAAAGTGGTAAAGGAAGGACAGTGGTAAAGAATGCACTAGAACCCTTGGCACTGGCCTTTGAGGTTTCGAGATGACTAACACTTTAGATGAGTGTGTTTGACATTGAATGTTTGTGTGCTTCTGAACAGGGTTTCAGTTTGAGTAACCATTTGAACAACACGGGCAGCTGTTTTGCTCTTCGTCTTCAAGAAAGTTGTACTTAATAACCCTAAAACATAAGATGAGGTTGGGCCAAATACTGCTACAGAAGACCACCTGGATGGGTTTTACTCTCCCCCTTAACATCCCTCTATTTCACCCAGAAGCTATCTCTTGGTATCACCCTGCTTGTGCCTTCCTTGTCCAACTATAGCTGTCCACGCAACTGTCCTGTCCTGGGTTCCCCATTACCCAGTCTGCTCAAATGGGAAGTTTTGCCTTCCCCTCAAGCCCAGTAAATAAGAATGCCAGTTTTATTTAGTGCAGTTGTTGGGAGAGATGGAAGTGTAAAATCAGGCTTCCTGTCAGGATTTCGTTCTGATGGTCTCATTCAGCCCTCCTCTGCCTATGGATGGCTTTATCACGACAACCTTCTCCTTCCAGGGCTCTCTTACTCTCTTCCCCTACAGCCTCATTCCCCTCAACTCGATCCCAAGATCCTCTAATCAACTTGTTGTATTGCTGTAGATTCTTCCTACCTCATTTGCTAGAAACTGCCACACAGACCAGTAGACTAGAATCTCAAATTATGGAGGTGATAAAAATTGGGAATTAAGGCAGACAGACAAAAGCAGTAAAAAGTTTATGAGGAGTAGAGATGAGAAATACAGCTCTAGAACAGAATAACTGAAGTGTAGTATCTTATGAAAGTCTTGTCCTCACGGATAAGTTGCAGTCAATTACCATAGGTATTTTGGGTGTCCTTTCTAACGCTTTCTCAAAGTGTCTTCCTCCTCTCTTGCAGTCAGGGAAAATGATTGCTATTTTACATCAGTAGCACTGAGTGATTTATTTAAAGTGAATTGTAATGACTGAATCAAGAAAATCTCCTGGGGCTTATAATTCTGTATGTGTACATTCACTTTTTCAACGGAGTAGGGACCCATTGTTTGTTGAGCCCTATTATGGCTAGAAATGGCTTCTGTATTTCTTAATAATAATTATTGTTCCTTTTTGTGTTTGGCAGCTAAAGAAAAGAAGTCCTCTTACTACAGGGGTCTATGTGAAAATGCCCCCAACAGAGCCAGAATGTGAAAAGCAATTTCAGCCTTATTTTATTCCTATCAATTGAGAGACCATTATGAAGAAGAAAGAACATTTTCCAATTTCTCAGAGCTGAGGCAATTCAAACTTTGTACTATCCAGCTATGTTTGCTTGTTTGTATATTTTGGGGGTGATTCATCTCTCTTTAATATAAAGCTGGATGCAGAACCCAAATGAAGTGTGCTACGATTCAAAGCAAAGGTGCAAGAAAACAGAGCCAGGATGTTTCTGTCACATCAGATCCAATTTTAGTAAAAGTATCACTTGGGAGCAACATGGGGATGCAGCATTATGATGTGGGGTCAGGGATATAGGTTCGGGAGTGGTTCAGCCCAAAGAAAACAAGGAAGGGGAGTTGGGGAGAGGAGATATTGTACACACTTTGTATTTACATGTGAGACTTTATAGCTGAAGTGATGTTTTCAAGGTAACTTTTTGTGTTATTTTTCTTAAATGTAGAATTACATGAAGACTTTAAAAAAACTCACATGGCTATATTTTAGCCAGTGATTCCAAAGGTTGTATTGTACCAATATATATTTTTTATTTGATAGTATTGTGCATGGGGGCCACATGTGCTTTTGTGTATTTGCTGACGGTTTTAATATGAACACTATATGGCAGTGTCTTCCTACCAGAGGTTCAGGGGAAGTTTTATGGAGGGGCTCAGGACACTAATACACCAGGTAGAATATAAGGTCACTTGGTAGCTGGCTTGGGAACTGGATGAGGTCATAGATGATTCCTGTGGCCACACTAGGCTGAATTGGTATTGACATGTGCTTTGGGCTTTTATGTTAGCTCCATTCAAAGCTTTGCAAGGGAGTCAAGACTGGTGTGTCTGATTTAACTCCATAGAACACCATCGTCAAGTAAATGGCTCATTCTGGGAGTCTTGTAGGTATGAACTTCAAGGAAGCTCTAGTTTCATGAGAGCCTCAATTCCTTACACATGGTTAATGCCATGGACAGAAAACAGCAGCAGGTGGTAGAACAGGGTGATGAGGGTTTCTGAAAACTAACACTGTTGGTGTTTTTTAATTCACTATTTTCCATGAAAATGCAACAACATGTATAATATTTTTAATTAAATAAAAATCTGTGGTGGTCATTTTCCAGAGTTGTCTTTATCATCCTTGCATTTAAATATTGTGTTTGAGTTTGTTTTTAATTTATTCATTCATCAGTTGGTGAAGTCTTCATTATTAGGAATTCTGGTACAGATTGATGAAAAGACAAATAACGCTTCATGAGTCAGTTGTCCACCAGCTATAACCTGGAAGCCATTGTTGGAAGGAACTCCTCCTCTGTCCTTTTGGTTTCTTCCCAACTATTTTAAATATAAAGCAGATTACTACAAATAACAGCATAAGGCCTTTACAAGTCACAGATTAGCTCTAGTACAAGTTCTTCATCTCCTCTTTCTTGCCTATAAATTTCTCAACTCCACTCACACAGTTGCTATGGCAACTCCTGTATTGTCAGTCATGTTCCTTGCGGACATTTTGATCTGCTTCCATAGTAAATGGAGCTTTCCTTTGTGGCTTCTGAATGGACTATTTCACGCATGAGGGGAAAACATACCTGTGGTCCCTGTGATGCTATCAGTTGGCAGACCTGGGCCTGGCCCACTGAGCTCTCTGTGATTCTTGGTTAACCAATGTGTGGCCTCAGTCTACTTGATTTCCTTTTAAGTTTTCTTATTCTTGACTTCTACATCCTGCCATTGTCTTGTGTAATGCTTCTCAGCATGGCCAGGCACCACCTATAACTGAATCAACTGAGTCATCTACCAAAAATGTTGATTCAGGTGCTTAACCTCAGATGGACTGAATCAGAAGCTTTGGGTGATGGGGCCAGGAGTTTCCTCTCCCAACAAGTGCCCCAGTACTTCTTATGCCCATCAAATTTTGACAGTCACTGTGTAGGCAGCCTCCCCTCTCTCCTGCTCACTATAGTACTCTCTCTCTCTCTCCCTTTTTTCCTGCAGGTGCTAACAGACAAATGAGACAGCACAAAGTGAGCATTCCATAAAGATTTTTAAAATAAAAATGAGTATGTCTTTGAAAATACAGTAATCACAAAGGCTTAGAATGAGCTCCTACTATGTTGAAGACTGTACCTCTTGTTCTCTTGGCCTTTGATAGGAAGCCATGGAGAAACACACAATTTAGGAGTCCCAAATGGGTGGTGTGTTACTATTTCTATTTTTTATGTATTTAGAGAGATAATTCTTTTCCACAGTTGATGGGAAATTTCAATGACAGGGAGGGCCTTAGATAAAGGACCTTTCACATATCTTTCAGACATCATTAGACAAGGGACTACTTTAAATAAGCTTAATATCTCCTTTACCATTACCTGAAACTCTACCATTAACTATGGGGTTAAGCACTGACTTCTCTACTCATTATCAATTTTGAAAAAATGTAATCCTTCTTAAAAAAGTTTCTACTGTGGCAGAGGAAAAGGGCAAGAAAGACTGTGACCTGGGTCTTCTGCTCAGAGGGAAGAAAGCAAATCGGGGAGGTTTCTGGGTACCAAATGAAAGCCTTTTCTGATCCCCATTTTCTTTATGAGGGTAGATCTGTTACTTGGAATAATCAGAGAGATTCACTGTCCCCAGATCAGAGGAGTGACTTTTTCTTGGCATGTCAACCTTCATCACTATCTCCAACTCTGGCATCAGGGTTCTGGTGAAGCCTAAAGACTCCACTCATCTCAATAGGGCTTAGTTCACCATGGAGAGGAAAGCTGGGCACCATAACCCTTCTCCCTGGCACCACCGTCCCAGGTAGGAATGTGGATGACAAAGGGAACATGGTAGAACTACCAGTGGTGTCTTGGTCAGCACCTACTCCTAACAGTTCCCCACACATACTTTTGCTCACCTCCCTTCTTCCAACATGGCACTCTCATTTCTGCTACTTGTGTTTCCCTATTTCTCAGCCCCAAATATCTTTAGCCCTCATTTTCACATCCAACAAGACTCATCTCAAATTCTGTATCCAGCATCAGATCCACTGACACTTCAAGCCCACGTTGATCTCGCCCCTTCTGTTTCACAGTTATACTTGGTTTCATCCCTAATAATTTCAAATGTGCATGTCTTTTCTTCCTAGATTCAGTGGGAACTTCTCCAAAATAGGAATCATCACAGCTTTAGGCACACGAAAGGAGTTCAAATCAACGTATTGAAAAGTTGGGGAGCTAGGACATCTGGGACGGTCTTCTCTGTAGAACCTGGCTGTGTTTTCTTGGTCTCAGTCAAATGTCTTTCCCATGTGACCAGCAGAACTATGTGTGGGGCAGCGTATCACTTGGCTTAAACTAACTTCAAGACTCTGGAATGTGAGATCCAGCTGACTACCCTGCTTCACACATTTTACTTTTATCTCAATCCAGTCTTCCAATCTTTTTTCCTTTTTAAATTTTTTTTGAGAGGGGAAAGGAGATGAATTCTCATTGTTACTCCATTTCTCTCTCTTTTTAAGCTGTAGGTTGTTGCTAGAACTGACTGTATTTTTATACCGAGGCTGAGGTTTCTTCCACCTTCACAGTGGATACCGAATTTACTTGCAAAACGTTGATGTCACTGGGTTGTTAATTGGAGCAAAGCCAGCTAAGAAGTTTAAGAGTTTATAAACTTAAGTTATTGTTTTGGGAGATCTCAAAGCAAAAGAGAAAATGGGTTTTTTTTTTTTTTTGAAAGTTAATTCCGATTGCCTCACTTCTCTTTTGCACCTGGTTAGATATGTGACTGGGGCACCTTGCGAGGGGGCCTTGTTTTGTTTATTTTTTTCTTATTTTAGGTTAATTTTTCTGATCATACCAGAAAGATGACACACCCTATTGGTAAAGAGAGGCAAGGTTTTTTCCCTTTCTCCTTTACGTGATGTTGCCTGCAGGCTGGGATAGCAATCTGTAGGTAGGTTTGCCAGATTCAGCCTGCCAACCCCCTAAACAAAAAAACCACAAAACCCAAAAAACAGGATGGCTTATATTTGACCTGACAACCCTATCAGCAAGAAAGTTAATATATCTAATGTGGTGTGAATAAAACATGTTCTGGAGACCCTCCCTAGAAGTGTCTGGGCATTCTCTGGCTGTTCCCATTCTAGCACACGCTCTCATTCTCCTGTTTGCATTTGGGGTGTGTGTGGGGCTGATACTCAGTGTTGCTGGAGCTAATGAGTCTCACAAAGGGGGCAGCCATTAATTTTCTAAACAATTTGTCTGAAGAATCCAACTGCCTCTGGTCTATATGGTCAGAAGTCTGACATTCAGACCCTTCTGGGATATCTTTGCTTTCCCGGGTGTACTCCATTATAGCTATTCTTGGATTTATTATGTCCAGTCATTATTTGGAGCATTTGGAAAAAATGCAGATTGAGGAGCCTCAGACCCACAGCTTCTCATTTATAAGATTGGAGGCAAGACCTGGGGATTTAAATTGTCCGGTAAGTCTTTGGATCATACTTACAGAAGCTCTGATCTAACTCACAATCCTACCATCACAGACGATTAAGACTGAAGAAGGGACTTGGAAATTATTTTTACATTTTATAAGAAAATGAGTCTCAGAGACTTTAGGAAACTTGTCCAAGTTCTCAGAGGAAGACAGGGTTTGAACTAGGCTGAGAATCAGGTCCTTACATTTTTACATCAGGACTGTGTGCAGTGGGTGACCCTATGAAGCTTTCTGCCTATGGGTTCCTTTTCAGGCTACTTCTGGAATGTCACTGTCACCATTCCAGGCTACGCTAGAAGACCTGCTTTTCTTCCCACTTTCACCCCAGAGGCTCTAGGTGATCATTACCATTGTTCCTGGCCAATTGTCAACTGTATCTTCTCTAATTCTCCCTTAACTTTCTGAGGCACTAATAAGAAAGTCTCAGGTGATGCAGCCTGTCCTCAGCAAAACTATAGAAGAATGTTGCAGAGGAAAACAGAAAACAAACTGCCAAGAGTCAGGCAGCAATGCCAGCAATATGCTGAGAAAGCTTCCAAATTCTGCGGGAAGTCATGTAACTACTCTGAAATGATATGTGCTCTTTTTATCACACACAATCAGTCACCATAGCAACCAACAGTGTTTTAAAAACATGATACTAGTTCCACAAAAGAATATTATCAATTCAAACAAACAGAGGAGCCTCTCTCGGGGAGGGATTGTAGGAAGTGTTTCAGGAAGACATTTCCGATTTTAGAAAGCATCACAAATGACTTCTCATGAACAGCGTTTTTCCAAGGACGTTTCCTTTTTCTCCTTGCTTTACCTTGACCACATCTTTGTCTGTGCTGCAGTCATCCAGCTGTTAGCTTATATATTTTTTCAACTTGTTGAAAATGAATCTTGCTTTCCTTCTTTGTAGTTAACTTGCAACACAGACAAGATCTCTAGTTTCCTCTAAATATTTTTTTTTCCCCTGACACATCAAAGTTACCACTCACTATGACTGGACTTCGAAGACAGGAAGTTTGGATTTGTGAATGAAGAACAGCATTCTCTAGTATTGCTCTCCTGTGGAGAAAGCTGCCATAGTGGATATGGTTCATGAGATCCTTATTCTGAGTGAAGAGGGAAGAGAAACCAACCTGTGAAGACTTTCACACTGCATGGAAATACGTTAGCTAAAGTAATTCTTACAATATCCCTGCAGAAGAGGGATTGCCATCATCCTCACTTAACAGATGAGAAAAACTGAGGTTCAAAAAGGTTGTATTATTTGCCTAAAGCCACACATCTAGTAAGAGTCAGGATTAGAAATGATGTTGGATTCCAAAGTGCACTTTCTTTTCAAATGACCATACCTTAATTCTGGGGGTTACCTGCAAAAGGAGGAAGGCAAAATGACAAGTCAATGGGGGATTGGAGTGCTTCACAAGTAAAGTATGTATCATGGGGGCTACAAATGTGTGTCAGAATAAGTAAATACTCTTGGACAAATGTTTTTAAAGGTTTTTTGAAGGAGCTCAGTATGAGATTAGCTGTGGCAGTTGGATTGTAACCAAAACAAGAGGAAAACAGGAAGTTGAAGACGTTTCACAGTGGACCTCTGGTTTCAATCCACAGTTGTAGCAGTAGCTGATATCCCATTCACTCGTGCTGAAGTTAAGTGCAGCCATATTGCTGGCTGGTCTCAGGGGTTATAGCTTCTCACTTGGAGATGGGGGAAAGTGAAAACTATTCATACATCCCTTGGGAAGAGATGATCCTCATGTAACCTGTAGTATGCTCCCCCAAAATGAGGTCATTCTGCCTTCAAAACAGGCTGGTCATAGAAAGTAATGACCAGTGTAAGTCAGCAGGACCTACTTTGTGTGTATCTCTAGGACTCTTGGAATGGGGCTAGTTTCTGAAAGAATAATCAGCAGTCTGGAGCAGAAGGGGAGGTTGCACAGTAGAAGAAAAGAAAAGGGAGTATCTCTGAATTGAGGTTGAAGGATGCTGGAAAATAGCAACAAATCCCTTGAGGAAAATAGAGAACAAAAGCAGAATATCTATACCCTTGAAACAAATAATACATTATATGTTAATTAAAAAAAAAAAAGAAACAGAAGACAGAGACCTAAGGATCTACTCCCCATCACCCCAGATAGCAAATAAAGTGGAACAATATTGTGGGATCAAAATTATAGGGCAGGGCCCAAAGCCACCAGCCACGTGGAAGACTAAGAGAAGCCCATGTTAAAACAAGGGCACTATCCAGCCAAGGTTGTGATGGAGGTAGCTACATAATTTCTACCAGAAGTCAATGTGTGGGAACACCTGGATCCAGAAACAGAAAGAGATTTTCTCTGACAGGAATGGGTATTAAAAGCAATGGTTCTACTCTGAATGGATGGTCATGCAGGCAGATGTGTGTAGTGTGGGAGGAGACATTGCACAGGGGTGAAAATTCCTTATGGAAGAGCAGCGTCAGGGAACTTTGCAAAGGAACTACTGAACGCTTTAAGCCTATACAAAGCTAAGTAGCAAGGACCATACTTGTGCCAATTTGAGTGTTTATAGCATTTGTAATCTGTGCTTGAGGAGATGGTTCAAAAAGGCATGAGAAATGTGTTCAAGATGTGAAAGGCTATCATATGAAAAAAGGAATTAGATTTGCTTTATGGGCTTCCCAGAGCACTCCGTACTGGTGTTCTACAGGGGCACATGATAGGAAGGGGGATTAGCATAATTTCTCTTCCTATATGTAGACTTGGGTTCAGAGCCAGGAGAAGTACATTTTATTGGGTCATATTGCAGATTGGGACCAGTCAGGCCAGCTGGGTCCTCATCAACATCAGCTATTGGGGAAGGGAAAGGCTGGGAGGATTGGATGGGGCATGGGGTTGGGGAAATAGACCTGGTTGAGGAAATAGCTCTTGGCTGGGCAGGCAACTCACACATGGACTACATCTGAAACTTCTGATGGGTTCAGGCTCCATTCAGGTAGGTGTCACTGCCATGAAAGCTAACTTGGCAGATGAGGGCCAATGCACAAAGTGATATGGTCGGAAATACTCAAAGCCAGATGGGCATTGTTCTGGAGGGTCAGTTGATCTACATTAAGACTCCTAAAGACGTTTGAGGGCACAGAAATCAAGATCCCATGCTTGGGGGTGGAGGGCTAGGAAGGGTGTCAGGGAGAACTGGCATGCTGAGCAAGTAAACTGAGGCCAGAATGCAGTTGAACTTCATAAGTCAAGGAGAACCACATTCTTATGGATATCTTGCCTAGAGGCCTGGCCATAACCTAGGTCTGGGATTAACCCTACACTGCTGATCCCACATACAACCTCAGAATCCTTTTCAGCACATTTCCCCCAAGGAATCGCGGTCATGACACATGGCATTCAAGATGTCACAGGTAACTACAGGGTTTGTAGCCTCTTCTCCCTTTTCCAAAACCCAGATCTGATGTTCCTTCCTCTGTAAAGCCTTCCTCACACTGGTTACCCTCACCATACTAGTCCTTCCCCTTTTAGCTCTCACTTCTCTATAGTATCAACACTTGTGTCTTTTCTAGATGGAGCTTGCTGTGGGCAATGGGAGAGAGTCCTTCTTATATCTGTCTACCTCAACTTTAGATAGAAAGATAGGATTTCTACTTTTGTTAAATAACTTGCTCAAGGTTTCATCACAATAAGTGGCAGAGATGGATTTGAGTTCCAGTTAGTTCAGGGTGTGCCTTTAGCATCTTGGCACTGACTTGGGTAGGAGGAGAACAAGCCTGCATTTGTGGGCATAGACAGACATATGAAGAATTTCATGGCTGCTTTGGAAGTGGAGTCCCCAGCTCTACCCTCAGAAATGTGTCTTCTTTGGTGCATTATATACACTGGGATCGAAGCAGTCTGCATGAATTTGACTTTTGACAACCATCCTAACACCTTTATTCAGTCACAGCTGAACTATCTCTGACTTGGCTGCCTAACCTACAAATATCTGCAAATTAGATGTATTTATGCCTAGTGAAACTGAGAGAATTATTTTATAATCATACTCTCTGGAAAAAAAAGTCAATGGAAATTTTTAATAAAAAAGAATATGATAGAAACACAATTTTAAGTCATGAGTTGGAAAACATGTGGCAAAATCTTTATTCACTAGACTATACAGTATTTTGTGAACATCTGTGGAAATTTATAGTTATTAAATGAGATACACGCAGTTTTTCTGTTTGCAGAACAACAGAACAGAATAAGAACAGAAACCTTATTGAAAACCACACAGCAAAGTAAAACCAAACTTGATGCCTATTCCCTTCAAGGTCAAAAACATGCGCAACGTTAAGAAAATCATTTGCTTTGTCCTTGAACAAAGAGACCTCTCTGTTAATACTTCTATTAAATACTACATGTTTCTAAGAGGCAGATAGTTAAGAATGTAAATATAATCACCCACAGTGAGTCTTAACTTATATTCAAAAGTGATGAGACGAAAGTGTAAGGTATAAGGTTAGCCTTACTTTGCTTATATTCTATTGTTTGAAGGTATTTCTGTGCCTAGATTTATACATCTGTGTCCTTAAAAATACTGGTCACTGGCTTTTCCACAGAATCATGAAGATGAGTGCAGAAAAATCACTTTGTTCAAGAAAAGAGAATATCAGTATTTCCTGGCCTAAAGCAGGGAGGCTGGGTAAGGTGAGCCCCTGGGGTCCTGTAGGGTGAAGAACCACATCTGTACTTTGGAACCCTGTTCCCAAGGAAATGTCTATGGAGCCCTGAAAAATGAACTGTTAAGGGCAAGGGGACGAGTTGTCCTTATTTAGAGGGTTGGGAGGCATGGGTTCTGCTCTTGGCTCTGCTCAGCAGGTTTGAGGTCACCTAAAGCCATTTCTGGGTTAGATGGTGTTTGATAGTCACCAGGTTGTTCCAGTCCCATTCCTGGTGCTCATTCTTGTGCTATTTGTACTGATGTAATTTTTGATGTAATTGTTGCTTAACTCCCGTAATTAAGTTTTCATACATTAATATTCTTATCTCTCCAAATATAGAATGAATTCCCACTATATTACGTAGTGATATACATGGTATATTTCTACAGAGTGCTTTTATGATCTCTTCATGACCTCATAATACTTGGTACAGTACCTGGCACTGGAAAGTTCTACATTTTTCCTGTTTGTCTTCTTACACCTTTCCTTCATTTCTCCTTCAACAAATATTTGTTCAGCCAATGGAACTTCATAATAAGGCATATACAGTTCAAATGGAGATGCTCATCTTTAATGGAGATGTTGGGTGATTGAATTCACTATATCCACTGGTTATTATCCAGATCTATGTGGAGAGAAGCTGACCTGAATGGACCACATCACCTGCCTTCCTTGCTCTCTGGTTTTTGAATGAGGGAAGGCATCAGCTGGTGATGGGAGTGACTGGGGTATTTTTCTTAGTGATCCCCGCTTTGACAGAACATCTAGAATAATTGTTGTGTCCTTCCTGGACTACAGCTCTGGTTGGGCAGCTCTTCCTTGTTTCCTACTCTCACTGAGCTCTGGTGACTATTTTTCCCCTTTTTCCTTAAGCCCTAGGGAAAATAAAGAATTTTTGTTATTGCTGGTTGTTGGGGATCTCAGCATCTGCTATTTTCCCTTAACCCTGTCCACAACTCTGTAAGCAATCCCTTTATTCCAGTTTCTTTTGGTGAAACATCAGAAACAAATTCTGTTTAACACTGAGATCCTAATCGATACATCACGTATCCTTGAAATTGTCCTTGTACGTGTAGATCATGGGAGTTGGTTGGACTACTATCTCCAAGGTCCTTTTGGTGTGAGAGCCTACAGAGCTCGCACTAGAATTCAGGGTAACCTTGATAAACTGCAGACATTTTCAGATACAAACAAGAAACATTTCAATTAAGAACAAGTGTAGAGAAGGACACCTGGGAGGAAAAAGAAATGGTAGAAATGCCAGGTCATAAATGTCTAGCTGTGTGCAAGTATATCAGCAAAAAAGACTCAGGCATGAGAAAACAGTACATGATGTTGCTCAAATTGAGTAAATCTGGGGTATATACACAGAGCATGGTCTGTAGGAAGTACAAGGCAATCCCCCAGAGTAGCCTGCCACTGCACAAATTAGACCTGGGTGCTGTGATTTGATTTGGCTCAGTAACTTAAAAGACAGGAACTTAAGAGAATAGAGACCTAAAGTTAGACTGGAAATGGAAAATGGCTTATACAAAGATCAGTTATAATAGTCAGGGATTCATATGCCATTAATGTATTTGTCCGTGGTGGTGTTAGGGTCTTGAAACATTTTCTTTTCATTGTTCCCCTTTTTTCATCTGTAACAGCCTCGACACACTAATAGTCACTGGCAAAGAGTAGGTTTTCAGTGAATATCTCTAATGGAATGAGTACCTGACCGAATATAAAAAAAGGGGCTAAGCCACTGAATGAACCTATGATCAATACAAAGAGAAACCTTCAAAATGCTGGACATCATTTACATACTAGCTAAGAACCTGCAACCTGCTCCCCAGGAAACGATATAAGAATAAACTGTATTCTGGAATTCTATATCTTTTAAGAACAAACCTCAAGCACAAAATTACATAACATGTTCCTCAAGTGACTGCAAGCAGACCTGTCTTGTGGCACATGCCAGAGGAAGGGTTTCACCGAGAAGGAAGTGGGCAGAAACCTACATGCTTCCTTGATGGATGACCTGGGGAGGAGGAATGTGTCGCTCATAGAGGGACAACCTGGGGTGGTGCTTAGGTGTTTTCCAAATGGTGGTTTCAAAGCAGAGTATTCAGTTGTTTTAGTTAGAAGAGGATCCTTTGAGGGTGCCTGGGTGTCTCAGTTGGGTTATATGTCTGCCTTGGGCTTCAATTATGATCTCAGGGTCCTGGGATCAAGTCCCCACATAGGGCTCCTTGCTCAGTGGGGAGCCTGCTTTTCCCTCTGCCCCTCCCCACCCCCTTGTGTGCACATGCTCTCTCTCTCTTTCTCTCAAAAATAAATAAATAAATTTTTTTTTTTTTTTTTTTTAAAGAAGAGGATCCTTCGAATAGGTCTGCTCTACATTTTGATGTTAAAGACTTTCAATTCCTTTTGGGTGGTAAAGGCCTGAGTACAGTGCTTATTTCCATAACATGTCTTTTAAAATTGCTATCTTGGTTTCACAGTTGGTTCACAAGGAGAAATTGCAAAGGTAGGTCTAGGGAGGAACTACTGCTAGATAATAAAGACGACTATTTCTGAGTCCCAGACCCAACATTAATTAGCTGCCAGTTTCAAGCAAGATATTTAACTTATCTGGGTGTGAATTTTCTCAATATCATCCATTTGAGGAATACATTTCGATTCTAAAAGTATTTTTATGTACCTGGCTGAAGTGTAGTAGTGAAAAGAAGTAGTAGTTTCTTTGACCATCATAACTGCCCTAAGAAGTAGGTAGTGTCAGGCCAGTCTTAACTTACTTAGACAAGAAGGTTTAGGGATGTTAATTAACTTAGTTTAGTAATAGAGTCCTACTAGGCCCAGACCACCCTACAGAATGTTTTTACTGTTTAATCTATTTTCAGCTTTATTTTATGACGGGACTATTTCTGTGACATATTTGCAAAAGAGCATAAATGCTAATATATGGTCTGATAAGATTTAAAACATGTAAAATGTGTTCAACACAGGCTGTATACCTAGTACCTTCTTGCTAGAATGTTAATTTTTATTATTGAATGAAAGGAAAGTCACATGATTTTTTAAATAATGCCCTCTTTCTCTTCTTCTCCCCACCCCTAAACCTCAGAGTTTTGCTTTCTGGAAAGAACTCAATACATAAGCTCCACAACACATTAGACTCTCAACCAATTAGACCGCACAGTTGGAACAGTAAGATTGGGTTTGGTGAGGTGTGCTCATCAAGAGAGGAAAGGAGCACAATTCATTTCTGAATTGGTTATCAAATTCTTCTTGTAAGTGACACGATTGAAACTGCCAATTGGCTTTGCAACCTGCTGAGTCCATATTTCTTCATCTGTGAAAGCTCAGCAAATGAGCCCTTCTCAGCAAAGCAAGAGGGTTTCACCAGCAAGAAATTTGATGAGGTGTTGCACCCTGTGGCCAACCATTTCTCAAGAGACCTCTTTCTGTTTCACCCTATTGAATTCCTTTATGATTGACAGGCAGCTTTACTCAATACTCAGATTTTCCTTCATGTTATCTCCTTAGCAAATCTGGTCGCCGCAGTACTTTTGAAAACACAGTCACATTACTATTATGGAATCATTCAACACCAGTGCCTGAAGAGATCAAGTCATTTAGCTAAAGTCCCTTCTCTCATTGTTTCCCCATGTTGAACCCTTATCAGGTGAACCCACCAATCTTCTTCATTTCTGTTGAAATAATCTATCAGGACGTTCTCTTAAGGCCGTTCAAAATCTTAGGCTCCCTCTACTACAAAATGATGCCTTGAATGAGAAGAGGTAGTAGAAACTATGATAACAAAGATACTCATTTCCTTTGATCAGGAGGATTTGTCTTGTCATTATTAGGATTATGGAGATGAACAGAAGCAACATTTTATCTCCCATAGAAGTGAGGCATTGTGTAAAGTTCTATCAATATTTGAGCAATGAAGAATAGGAGCTCATCCACTTAGACTCAGTTTTGGGGTAGTCTTCTACTCTTTTGGGAACTACACCTTTCATAAAGATGTTCTGAGGAGTATATTTTTTAATAGTTGTGTAGGGAGTAAAGAGCATTGAGGAAAAAAAAAAAAAGGTTATATGCTTAAGTTTTTTTGTCTGTGTGTTTTCCTTCCTTCCAGACATTATAAGTCTATTTCAAAGACACATTTCTAATAATAGAACAGCTACAGCTACATGAATAAACACATTGTCCATCTAAGAGAACTCCATTCAGACTGCTGAAAACAGAGCCAAGCTAAACAATAGGTGCATAGAACCAGTAGAGTGGCCCTTTGCCACTTAATGAATTACAAGAAACAGATGTGAGCTTTTGGTGTTGGTTTTTTTTTTTTTTTTTTTTAGGGGATACATACCCTTAACTTGGCCCGTTTGTCAAGGATTATCAAAAGGACTGCAGATTCACGATTCAGAGAAAAGCCATGAATTCATTTGTGTATACATGTGCATTTGATGATTCCCATTGTATTATTTGTTGGCTTTTCTCATTCAAAGATCCATATACAATTGAGGATACTTAAGGCTTCTGCAAGGCTAGGGTTGGGAAAATGAGGAATTTCTTTCTTACCACTTATTGTCACCATATTATGCCTTAATATCATTCTTTACATATGGAATTTACTAGTCATTTTCTTACAACATAGGAGAATGGGAGTCTGTTTGTTCTAACAATCATTTCTAACTGGGAATTACCACTTCTTTGCAGTAGAAATCTATTGCTGTCATAATCCTTGGTAGTCTGTTTGTCCTCAAGTTCTAGTGTAAGAGAAGAGGGCAGAGAGAAAAGACAGGAGATGAGCACTGGTCAGTTTTGCTGAGATTTAGCCATGTTTTGAGATGCCCTGGAACAGCTTCTACCACTGTAGCTACACCTAAAAAAATCTTCAGCCGCCTTCTCATTGATTATGCATCTAGTTGAAGAGTCCCAAACTGTTTCTGTCCAGCTGGAGAGTCAGCATTTTCTCCTGTTGCTGGTAGGTTGGCAGATAGGACTTTCTTAGACTGAGAATGAAGGGATGGCTTCTGGGTCAATGGGGTAAGCTTATATTCCATTGTTATGCCTATGAGTTTCCCATTGACTGATGAAGAGACACCGAGGGAGGTAAATGATCACAAAGACTGCCCTGTCCAAGAAACTTCAGGGAAAATGATGGTGAACTTGCAACACTAAGAGAAAACTTGGACAAGGAACATGTAATTAACCTATAGGTTCTAGAATATCATGATGATACCCATTGAAAATGGCATTTCTGTGATATTGGCAAGTGGGTTTTTTTTTTTTTTTAAAGATTTTATTTATTTATTTGACAGAGAGAGATCACAAGTAGGCAGAGAGGCAGGCAGAGAGAGAGGAGGAAGCAGGCTCCCTGCTGAGCAGAGAGCCCAATGCGGGACTCCATCCCAGGACCCTGAGATCATGACCTGAGCCGAAGGCAGCGGCTTAACCCACTGAGCCACCCAGGCGCCCCGGCAAGTGGTATTTTTTATGTTTGTGTGTGTTTACGAAAAACCCATGAGAGTTTTCAGGGATAAGAGTTACAAATATTTAGTGCTGGCTATGTACCAAAATGGTTTTAAATCCTTAATATTGAATTATTTAGCTTGTTTTTCATATGATGAGCTAGGAACTATTATTACCTTCACTTATAAGATCAGAATTGGAGAGGTGGCATCGCAGAGACTCCTAAGATCTGTGTGATTGTGTGGGCATTAAGGGACAAGGGAATATTTCAGAGACAGGGCAACTAATTGAGAATGACCTAAGCTTGTGGAAGAGGATCTATACTCTGAGAGCATTCCTATCTTTGCCCCATAGCCAGAAAGGATTTCTGACTTGTTAGAAAACCCTGGGTCCGTGACTTCCCCTTTTCTAGCTGCTGCCTTTGAGACTTGGAGACAGGAGGTTCTTGTTAATCATTTAGTTTCTGCACAGCCCTTTCTTTGCATTCTGCTAGGAGTGGAGTGGATAGTCAAAATCAATCTCACTCCTTCATTCTTTTTGCTTTGGGTTTAATGCATACAGAAACCAGTAAAATCATTTGTGCAGGGAGCTAAGTATAGCTAGGATTTAAAACTTCAGTTAGAAAGGCATCATCATCAGGATTGATATTGAAGTAAGATTCAGCATCATAACCTGCTATTTGTGATTATTGAAATCATATCTCTTGCTTTATACTTCAGATTCCAAGGCCCATTAAAAAAATGTTATTTAAAACAAAGAAAGCAACAAGAAAGAATTCGTGGGTAGTCAGGTGGTACTTTAAAGCAGTGACTGTTAAAGATTTGAAATGGGAAATCATGTTAATTTTAGGTAAGAAGAGATGTAGAAGCTGTTGTTTGAAAGTGTGCCTTCGCGGGGAGGAGAAAGTCCTCTGCAGCAATAGACTGAATCCAATATGGCTGCTATTCAGAAGGCGTCTGATGCCTTTTCTAGGGTTTGTCCTGAACTTCCAGTAGAGAGGTGATTATTATTCACTACTCTTCAAAACACATACCTCCCCTTACAAACTATCAGAAGGGAGAAGTTTAGGAATACTTTCAGCACTTTGAACTACAATGTTAAGAATAATGAAGACCTAGGGCTCTTGAAAGACTATTTTCAATTTCAGTTAACACCTGGGCATGCCTGGTTATAGCACAGCTGCCAAGGGTGAACTTCTCACTTCAAAACACAGCATCCCAGATTTCGCAGTGGTTCTAGAGCTTCAGAACTGTTAATGCCTTTAGTTCTTGTAAAAACCTTGTCTGCCTTCCAGGTCAGCTCTCTGGTGAAAATGATTGAATTCTCTCAGGCTAGATCTTTGGCGTTAATCTGAGGAAATGGATTTGGAAAAAGCGATTGTTAAGGGCCTCCTCTTAGGTCACACTTTACTGATTTCTTTCTGTATTCTGTTTTCTGTATTTCTTTCTTTCTCTATTCAAACTAGCACAATACAATAAAAGAAGGGAGTTGTGTCCGTGCTTCATTAAGTATGCTGGTCATTTAGACAACCAGCTAACCAGCAAGAAATATTCATAGGGGTTCCTGTATACCATGCATTGCTCTAGGTGCTCCAAGGATGCCTAGTTTGCAAGAAATACTTCATGAATAATCGTTGAATTCCCCAGTATTTTGGTAAAGTCCTACTGGAGGTGCTTATACACAGGAATACAACACAACAACCTATGGATGTAGAGCCGCTATGAATCTTAGGGAGGGATAATGTATATTTCATTTTCTTCATTTTAGTAACTCAATTTCAGATTTTGATTTCTGACTGCAAGCTTCATTCTGCTAGGCTAGTGGAAAGAAATATTAACCTCAGTCCTTCCTGGGGTTTCCCCATCTCTCCCCAGGATTGTGTCACACTTTTGGACCATATAATGTTAAGATACTGGGGTAAGCTGTCATCAGGCCTTCCCACACCTGTTCAATTCCATTGTTTCTGTCTTCTTCACCCTTTAGGAATAGTGGTTCTCAGCTATCCCCATGCTCAGCTTGGGAGGTGTATCTTTGGTAAAGCTGTCTCTTGTCCCTTTGGCCTGTGTGCACCCTACAGCCATTCCCTTCCTTCTCTGAGGCCTTGCTGCTTTCTAGGTGATGGCACCAGAGAAAGAAGTATAGGTACCCTCTGCCCCATGACCTCCTCTTTCTCCCTCTGACCCCTAGAGGAGTCTCTTTAGGGGTAAGGGAAATCCTCTGTTCAGGTTCCTTTTTAAGCCATTTTTTCCCTGAGGGCTTTTGTTAGAAAAAGGCAGAAAAATTAATGGGAGAGTTTCTGCCTTTTTCTCTGACGCATTCCAATCTTTTAGGATCGGATGGTTCCAATAGCATAGTAGGCAGTGATCAAATAACTTGTGGGACAACTGGAATGCAGGATACTTTTTGAGGAGAAATAGATAACTAGAAAGAAGAGAACATTTTTCTGAAGTCATTTCTCCCTCTACTTCATGAAGAAAGCACTAATACTCTGAGTCAGTGGTTCTAAGAAAGATGGTTGGAGATCATATGGTTTTATCATTTAATTTTCTAAAGGATGGAAAGCTTATGACATTTGACCCAAATTATCTAGTTCATATTTAGTTCCATGTTGAGAATGGATCTAAACCCAAGCCTTTGGGGTCTTTGTCTTTTGTGTTCTCCAGAACACTCTTGCAAAAATTAACTTATTCTAAGGAGAAGAACAAACTGAAAAGGCACATCTTCATCAATGCCAATACAACACTATTTTTGTGGGTTTCAAGACAAAACCCTTTGCCAATATAACTAACTGTTCCTGGCAGTTTATTTCCAGGAACTGAAGATGTCATCTAAGGACTTGGATTACGCACAGTGAATCACCATTATGTTCTCAGGCTCAGAAGTCCAGGCCAGCTGTATGGCCAGATGGCTCACTGGTCCCAGTGGGCCTATACTGTTGGCCTGAGAACTAGAAGCAGAACAAAGAGAGAGAGAGAGAGAGAGAGAAAGAGAGAAAGAGAAGGAGAGAAATTATAGCCAGTGGCTGCTACAACTCCAGCTGTTGATACGATTCCAGAAATGAACACAATGATGATCTGGCTGCCAAAAGAATAACACATATTCTGGCCAGAAGGAGAAATGCCAAGAATCTGATGATTTGCTTCAATAAATGTGTTGTGTCATGAGTACCCAGAAGACAAGTGAAGTTTAGTTGAATTCTTCTCTTCAGTATTATTCAAAGGGATGTTTGTTGACTTTACTACTCAAAGTATGGTTCATGGACTAGCAGCATTGGTGTCACTTGGTGTGAGAAATGCAGAATGTTATGTTCCACCCCAAACCAGTAATACAGATTCTGCATTTTCAACAGGATCTCCTGGAGATGAGCATGCACCTTAGGACTGAGAAATATTGGAGGCAAACAAAGTCAGATTGTAGTACTGGGCCAATAGGATTGGGTAGCAAACTTTGTTGTGGATACACTGAGGGATGCAAGGAAAACCAGACTGAGAGATGAGATCTGTTTCTAGACTCAATTATGACGGGCCCGGAGGAAATCACTTTCTTTACTTAGGCATTGATTTCCTCTTCTTTAAAATGGAAGACTGATTTACCTAAGGATTGTGGAAAGGATGAAACGAGATACTGCACCAAGAAAATGAACTGTAAAGTAGAATGTACTTCTCAAATGCAAAAGGATGAAAACAGTTGTACGTGTTCATATATATCTAAAATGGAATTTGGACTTTTTTGACTTTTAGGATGAGGCCATCATTTCGGTGCAGCTGCCCACTCCAAAGGATGCTAAATTGGTCTGAGCTGCTGAGACCAAACGGTCTTACAGATTATTTTATCTCAAACCCTTCATTACACAGATGAGAAAACTGAGGTCTACTTCTAATAGCCTATGAGTCAATAAACAAAATTTGGATGGAAATCAAAAAAAAAAAAAAAAAAGGATGAGTCATAGCACGTTTAAGTCAATTATGATGAAAACATACGTGACCAACAAGAGCAACCCATGAATCAAGGAAACATCTCTGAGCCATGTTCTTCAGATGAATATAGAATTCTGACTCATAAAAATGGATACAGTTAGGGCACTGTGTATGAAGTTAGCAGTGGTTCTTGGGCTCAAGCTGTTCATTACAACCCCCTGGGGGATCTTTAAAAACTATTGTTGTTTGGGTTCCAACTCAGAACAACTGAGTCAGAACTACCAGAGCTGGGATGCAGGCATTATATTTGAAAAGCTCTCCAGGTGATTCTAAAGTGTAGCCAGGGTTCAGAGCCACAGATGAAGTGCTCATTAGAACAAGATGCTCTGTGCAATTGACCATGTCTTGTCATGGCCGACTGTGGAATAAAACCAGGACAGGGGAAAAAAGTTCTGTGTTTCTTCCTCATGTTTTCAGAACCCCTCTTAAAGGAATTCATTTTAAAATGTGAACTTAAGCGAACTGAGAAAGAAGCGAATGATCTCATTTTAGGGCACCAGCAATGCTAAACTTCAGAGGTTCTTTGGCTTGTCTGCTATGATGTGATGTGGTCAAGTGGGGGCGTCACAGTTCCAGTTTATCAGGCTTTCTCAGTGAGATCAGTCAACGGAGCGTGGCTGAGAACTCAGGGATGGGCACTCGGCCCAGAGGAAGCCCAGCAAAAAAGAAAATGTGGTCAGAAAAAGGCTGAGGAATACAAACCAGGAAAGAAGCCTCGCTTGAAGATTACCCTGCGTTGTTTGGGATGGCTACACCAAATTACTTTGGAGCCAGGCAAGCTTTCTGAGGCCTTTTGTCTCTGCTCTGGGTCGTAGAACTGAGGACATAGACACACATACAGGGTTCTGGTATTTTAACTCCAGGAACCACCTCTTTTCTGACTAGAGCTTAGGTTAGCTGAGGATGTGATTGGCCTCTCTCACACGATTCCCAAGGACTGTGGTCAGAAAGCCTCCATCGTTTTAGTATAAGCCAGTTCCTTAACATGGAGGTGGTATGCCAAGAGGAGGAACTGGAGTATAATGGTTAGATGCTCTCTACCACCTAAACTTCTTTGTCTTCTGAAACACAAGACATAGTGACATTGGCTATGTGGCGTGCCATGCCCTGTCTCATGTGTACATAGATGGAGGTATACTTCATTCAGTTTCCTTTTCCCGAACAGTCATTGCCTAGCCCTCTTAATACCCATTGAGCCCAAGATCTACTTGGCCATCCTTTGTCAATTATCATTACTTTGTCTTTCTGGCAGAGGACTTCATCCCTTCACCCATCATCTGAACCTTGCTGGTCAAGAATCAGATACTTTGTCTTGGCCCTTTTACAACTAGTGCTGACTCGTGACACCAAACACACTGGACTTAGACCACCTAAAGCAGAAGTAGCACAAACATCCCTTCCTGCTAAGTGTTATTAATTCAGTCTTCCCCACAGATACTTTCTTGTGGGAGAATCTGTCCCTGGCTATCATTAAACCAATGGGATTTGAGAGAAACATTTCTTTTAAAGTCATCTTCAATGGAGCACATTTATTAATAAAGCAAAAAAAGAGCTATAGCGTAATTTGTAGCTTAATTTTGTTCTGTTCCTTTTACATAGAAAAAAGAAAAAAATTGACAGGTAGCTATATTGAGTGTTATTTTAAAACGTAAAACATCATTAGCACTAGATTACTAATCTAATATGTGCATATTGACTGGTTTTTTAAAAAAAAGATTTTATTTATTTATTTGACAGAGATGTCGAGTAGGCAGAGAAGCAGGCAGAGAGAGGGGAAGGGAAGCAGGCTCCCTGCTGAGCAGAGAGCCTGATGCAGGGCTCCATCCCAGGACCCTGGGATCCTGATCCAAAGGCAGTGGCTCTAACCCACTGATCCACCCAGGCACCCCTTGACTGTTAATACTTATACTTTCTTAGTGTCTGGTACTTTCCTAGTGTCCAGTAGATTTAGAAAAGTACAGGAAAAAAAATGAACCAAATGTCTTTTTAAGTTTCCTGTGTTTTTTCTTCCTTTCCTCTCCCCTTTCTCAATTTTGAAGAAATGTATGATGGTAACTAGAAGGGACAAACTCTTTAAAATCAGGACAGCCTTACGTTGCAGCCAGGTTTATAAATTAATGACATTCTGATTTAATTCTGAGTCCCACTTTCCTTCCTTACATAAAGGACAGAGAAGATAATTGTACCTACCACCTAATGTTATTGTGAGGTTTCAAGGCAGTAATGTCTTTGGCCTTGTCACAACACAAGCGATTTTTTTTTCTCATATATAGTTTATGCAATTATGTCTCCAAATAACAGAGCATTTAATTCTTACTTAAAAACCCCACAAAACCCTTATTCCCTGAGATTAAAATATGTAGTGTATCTATTTTAATGTAATAATATTGCCTGAAACACTATTAGCTAATATTCCTAACCTCATGCCCACCCCCTTACTATTCTCTTCCCTTTATATGGGGCCTTGCAGTTTGCTCCTACTGGTCCCTGAAGCTGTGTGTCAGTTATGGGGATAGTGAACCTGCTCCAGAGCATACATCCAGAGAGGCTAACTCGCTAAGCTGAGATGAATTCAGTTCCTGGACAACAGCCTAGACAGTAAGCAGATACTGGGCATTTCCACCTCTGTCTCTTTCACTGAATTTATAGCCCAGTTCCAAATATATTGCTTTCAGTCTTTCACTCCTTGCCGTAATTCTGAAGGAGTTCAGGCAGATAAGATGTCATTTCTGGGGCCTTGAGAATCCAAGGCCCTGTCTCTCTCTCTCTCTTTTTTTTTTGGTTAGTCAGAAGGTAGAGAGATGAATTCTTAGGTAGGAGAGGGCGGTCACATGAACCCTTTGTGGAGGTTTCCAGGTACATTATTTGGTAGGAAGAAGGTTGTCAGCCTAGAAGGGTGTAACCAGATTTCATCTCCAAAGTGTGGTAATTAACCAACTTCTCTTTAATTTTTTAAAAACAGGATATTGTTGCTCAGGTGTGTTACATTTGTGGTCTTATTGGGTGTTCTTCCTAACATCAGTACTGGCACAAGCCGTAGAAATAATGGTCAAGCCTCCTTCCTGTCTCTGGTTGGACGGTAGGCTACGTAAGCCATTCAATGGCCTAAAAATTCACTAAAGATGCAGTCCAGGCAATGGAATTGCAAAATGTACTTTTCCTAAAAATAATCCCTGTTCATCACACAAAAGTTTCAGAGGAAACTGTATTGAAGGCTGTGCCTTGAAACTTCATCTTCATGGGGCCTCTCTTGATTTCTTTAAATAGTCAGTTCCTCAGCGGTCTTTCACTTCCCATTAGAAAGTGCTGACATTACTTCTAATCTTTTGCAAACTTACTACTCTACGTGACTTCTGTAGAGCTCCTTATTTTTTCTTCCTGTTATTTTGATTTTTGAGCATTTACAAGGTGTTAGGTGTCGACACCAATTAATCCCAACTATAGGCCTTTAGTCTTCTCATGGGGGGCTCCAAGATCTTTACAGCCATGAACAGAGAGCTCTGTGGTTTGTCAAAATTCCAGTCAGTAATTAAGAGGTTCTTTTCCACTCTATTTTCTATTATGGCTTTTCCCTTTCTTGCTCTACTACAGATGGGAACACAAGACTTTGGGGAATGAAAGATGACTCTTTTGCTTCAAAACTTGGGGCTCTTGCTTTCAAGAGAGACCAGAAAAACGTAGTGTTATTCTCATAAAACTCTCTGCCTTTCCCAAATCCTCCTTATGATTTAAGAGTAAATTTCTCCAAGCCATATCTTACTTTTTTTTCTTTTTTCCATTCCATTCTTAAATGTCAGGATTTACATTTCAAATTCTACTGTAAATGAGGTTATTATTTTAGTTCTAGTTTATTTACCTTCTTACCCACCTCCAAAAGAATAGGCTCAGAAAGTAGGTCTTGGTACCTCTTCTTTCCCTGGTACCACAGTCCTCCATAGCTTCTAGGCCAGGGGCAAATGTCAAATATAGATGTGTTGGGGCTATATGGGTACCTCTAACTCCCTTTCACCCAGACCCAAAAATCTCAGAAAGCCAGTGATGAAAGATTGTGATGGTTTATTTTGTATCACCTTGATTGGACTATGGGGTTCCCAGGTATTTGGTCAAATATTATTCAGGTGTGCCTGTGAGGGTGTTTATAAATGAGACTAACGTTTAAATTGGTAAACTGAGACAAGATGATTGCCCTCCCTAATGTGAGATCTTTTCAATCAGTTGAAGACCTAAATAGAGCAAAAAGGCTGACCCTCTTTCCAGTAAGAAGGAACTTTTCCTACCTGATTGCCTTCAACCTGGGACATTGGTTTTTCTCTGCCTGTGTTTGAACTGTAACACTGGCTCCCTTGGTTTCAAGCCTGCCAGTATTCAAACTGGAATTATACATTCAAGTGTATAGTTACCTGACTACTTCTCAGCCTCCATAATAAGGTAAACCAATTCTTTATAATCTCTTTCTCTCCCAATCTCCTGCCCTCCATTTCTCTCTCATCCTGTTGGTTACATTTGTTTGAAGAGCACTGACCAGTACACAGATGTAGTGATTTTATGCCTGGATATAACAAAATTTCTTGATGTTCAAAGGGAAAATCTTGATTTCTAGATTTTCATGGTAAGTATTGTTAGGAGACTTTGTCTCTTAGTGTGTAGAATTTAAATCGTGTGTTTTCATGTATAGACTTGGATTCAAGACCAGTTTCTAGTCTCATCTCTGCCACCAAGCAGTTGTGTGATTAGGGACAAGTGACATCTCTCTGGGTTCCATTTTCTCAACCCCTGTATGAAGGAATTACAGAATATCATTCCTACTGTCTCTTTCACCTCTAAAATTCTGTGATTTTTGAAACTAAGGTAATTAATACTCATTCAGATGGTCTTTATAAATTGAAAACTGAGAGGGGTTTGAAGAGGATAAAGGGAAGGACAGGATATCTAGGGATCTGGGGAGACATCTGCTCTCTTATCTTTTCAATTCTCTTTATTGCTCCTCTCATCTACTCTGAATTCATTACCATCTGGATCAATTAGAATTTGGGCTTGGAGTGTCAGGTAACTGGAAATGCTGATACAGATTGGCTTAAACACCTACAAAAGTTATTATCCTTCACAGCAGTAAGTTCAGAGGCAGGATGGGCTCCAGACACAGTGCAGTGAAGGCTCTGGTTTCACTTCCTTGTGGCGTCCTAGTTCTTCCTTCTCTGTGTTGATTTCTATGGCAAGATGGCTACAGTAGTTTTTTGGGGGCCGTAGAGATGAGGCAACTTCTCTCAAGAACCCTCAACAGATTTTCCCCTGTATCTCATTGGCTAGAATTGGCCATGTCCTCTTCTGAATCAGCTACTAACATGGGGAATGAAGTTGTTATGTTAGGCTAGACAAGAGGTTGGCAAACTATAGCTTGTGGGTTACATCCAGCCTGTGACCTATTTTTATACAGCCCAAGATCTAAAAAAGGTTTTGTACATTTTTAAAGGGTTACAAAAAAAAAAAAAAGACAAAAACAAAGAAGAACATGTGACAGGGACTTATATAGCTGAAAAACCCTAAAATATTTACTATCCATCCCTTTAAAGTGAAAGTTTGCTAACCCCTAGCTTAGATGAATTAGGATCTACCTCTAAAGCTGAGAATGGGGTCAACTGTTCTCTGAGTTCCATGAGAGGGAGGTGGGATATCTGAACAAAATGGAGTCCTGTTAGAAGAAGGGAGAAATGGATGTTGGTTGTGTGGCAGCCAACTGGGTCTGCAAACACTACCTCTTCTCAGCCTCTCCACTTCTCTCAGATGTGGGAGTTTGGTCTACGTTGCCAAACCGAAACACTGGCAATGTTCTGTCAAACAGAAAGTCTGAAGATACCCTTCTTCCCAGATGGGAAGTATTTTCTCTCCTGAATGTTCTGCTTTCTCTGTTTTTAAACAGATTTTCATGTAATGGTCAGCTCTTGCTTTTCCTGGTGGAGATCTGGAGCGGACTATTTTCAGAACATAGACACAGACGCATCCTCTCAGGCACGCGCTCGCTCACGCCTATAAACACATTGACACATGGACGTACAAAAAGATACCCACCCTGAGCTACCCAGAGGACATTCAATGGACATTTAAGAAGTTAAACTTGGGCAGAATTCTCAGGGCTTTTAAAGGGGAAGGTTAGCTACAGTTCCTGGCTCGGTTTTGGGTAAGTGCGGATTGTATTAGGACTAACTGCGCCTGCAATTAAGTGATACTATTTCTTCTCTTTTATTTTTCTAAGAGATTTATTTATTTATTTGAGGGAGTGAGGATGAGAGAGAGAAAGAGAGAGGCAGGGTTGTCTAACTGAAGGAGAAGAGAGAGAGAATCTCAAACAGAGTCTCCAGTGAGATCAAAGACTGACACTGGGCTCGATTTCATGCCCTGGGCTCATGACCCCATCCAAAATCAAGAGTCAGAAGCTCAACTGATTGAGCCACATAGGTGCCTTTAACTGATAAATATTTTTAAATAGACCCATGTGCTCTTTTCTGAGTGCCCCAGTATCAGTATGTAATGGTTGTTAAATATCCCCAGAAGCAAAGAAGACCCTGTAAACACCCTTTGAGATTGCTGGTCTTTGAGCATTGTTTATGATCCTAACAGAGCTTGTATTGGGGATTAGAATTCACAGACATGAAGAGCTGAATACTAATAAGCATTCATTTTCTTTAAGCCTGTTATTGACTTTGGCATATTATTCCATATTCTGCAGTTCTATAAATTCTTAAAACCAACTGAGGACACTGTCATCACAGCCTCTGCATAGCTGGCCAAGAATAGTGAGAATGAAACACAGCCTGGCTGTACCACCAGAAATTCATAGCTGAAATTCATTCTGCATATGCTCTGTATGCTGAGCAAGGACATGGTTTTCCTTGCCCTCTACTAAGACTTTCAAGGGGAAAGTAAACAGTAAAGCACTTTAAAGGGATTATTTATAAAGCAAAGCACCTTCCAGTTATTTATTCATTCATTCCACAATGGCACTGATACATGGCAGATCCAGTTCTAGGCTCTGTCGATGCAGCAGGAAAGAAACACGGAAGGATTCCTATCCTCATAGGGTTTATACTTTAGGGTTTATACTTTAGTAAAATTTGGGAATCCCAGTATCTATATGGTATTTAAAACACAAGACTGGATAAGATCACTAAGGAGTGAATATAGACAGAAAAGAGATTTGCAGTGACGGAGGCCCACTAAGAACACATGATGGGTCGGATAAAGAAGGCACTGAAAAAGAGCAGTCTGTGGGACAGAGAAAATCCCAGAGAGAGAAGCTTGTGGGATTTAGAAAATCCCAGAGTGAGCTATTATGTGAACGAAGTGGAATGTTTCAAAGAAGAGAAAAGGCACAGATGCATCGGATGCTGACGGGTTCAGTACAAGGAGGGTTGAGAATTAACCATAGAATTTCATTACATGGAGGTAATTGTTGATCTTGGTAAAAGCAATTTTGGTGGAATGGTGGGGAGAAGTGTGTTTAGGAAAGAGTTGAAAAGAGAAATAAATGGCCAGGGTGAGGGTGTAGGGGGAAAGCTGTATAAAAGCAATGTTCTAGAAAGGATATTATTTATCTAGTCTTTTTATTCTTTTTTTTTCCAATATCAAACTCATTACTGTAATTGAAAGTGGTCAGCTGTTAGATTAAAAATATTAGGCTCCAACAATTCTCAAAGTTTGTTTTTTAACTTGGAATTTTAGGCAAGGATTGTATTAAGTTAGGGTACTAATTTGGCTGCTATAATAGCTTGAAGGATCTGAGATTGCTTAACTCGGAGTCAATATCATTCCTCAGAGATAGAAAAGTTGTAATGCAGAGGGCATGAACCTTAAATATTTATGGGCATCAAAATAGGAAGAATTGGGTTAAAATTATTGATCACATGGTTGAGCAATATGAAGGAATTCATGAAATAGGGCCATTATTAACCTTGGAACAGCCTACCAAGATTCAGCTTGGAGTTTTCTTTGTCCCTCTGGACCACTGACCATGTGAGTTCAGATCTGTCCACCTTTCAGACACTGAAATCAGGCTGGTAACCCATAGAGAATCATTCCAGCTATTTGATTACAAAACATTATGATGACCTACATAGAACTTCTGTATGATTTTGACATTATAAAATGTATGACTTTCCATCATAAAGAATTTTCAAGTTCTTTAAGAAAGGTCTACAAATCAGGACTGATCCATGGGCAATTATCAAACACAATATCAAAAACTAATGATGTACTATATTTGGCTAATTGAACACCATCATAAGAAAAAGAAATATGCTTTGACCAATAAAGTGACAAAAAAAACCAAACCAAAACAAAGAAGCACTCATAGTTTGAACTACCTCATTTTTAATGTTCTACTGACTTCCGTTATTTCATGATTATCTTGTTCATGAACCGGCAGGCAAGCCAACAAATTTTTAGAGAGCCTGGAGTGTTCTTTTTCCTTGTCTTCAGTGTAGTGAAGTAATTATTGCTATCTAAAAAGTTTTTTTTTTAAGATTTTATTTATTTATTTGAGAGAGAGAGCAAGAACAGAGGGAGAAAGGAGAGAAGCAGACTCCCTGTTGAATAGGAAGCTGGAAGATGTAAGGCTTGATCCCAGAACCTGTAGATCATGACCTCAGTCAAAGACGGCGGACCCTTAACTGCTTGAGCACCCAGAGGCGCCTGAAAAACTATGTGTATGTTCAACATTGGACGTAGAATCATAACACTGTTTCACTTGCTCTGAATGCCTCTCTGTTTTGCATTTTTGTAACTAAAAACCTGTTCTTCAACTCCCTATTCATGCAAAGAAAGAAATGAAGGCCCACAGAGGTTAACCATGTTGTTAAAGTAAGGCAAATTAAGTTTAGAAGCCAGATTTCCTGATTCCAGCTTATTGTTTTTTTCTACAACATCAAATGGTCTTCCTCAGGACTTCTATTTTGAAAAGTAGACTGTAAAGAGGAGGATTTGAGAAGGGTGAGAGAAATTATGGCCCACCTCTGACAGGCTTTTCATTTTTGATGGATGCTATGATTTAGTTTGCAGAAAGGGAGCTCTGGCACTGTACATTTCAGCAAATGGTGTTATTTGATCAAACTTGCCTGTGTTCACAGATCTGTGGAGTGTTGGAGCCTGGGGGACTTCTGAGGTTATTCAGTCTAGGAACTTCCAAATGATTCAACGCTGTAGAATTCTTTCTTCAAATAAGGCCATCCATAAAAACACACCATAAGAAGCAGTTCCAACTGAATCTCCTCTCACCGAGGTAGGAGCAGGAGTTGGAATCTGTCTCCTGGTAGCCCTTACAGCATGTGGTCTGTGGCAAGCAGTTTTAAGACCAAAGTCCCATTTTGGGCCCTGTGTTGTATTGCCTCTGAGGAACTTGAAGACATGCCTTTGCTCTCTTAAGTTATATCCTCAAGTAAATTCTTCTTCTTTTTTTTTTTTTAAAGATTTATTTATTTATTTGAAGGAGAGAGGTGGGGGAGGGGCAGAAGGAGAGAAAGGGGCAAAAAGCCCAAGCATACTCTCTGCTGAACATGGGGCCTGACACAGAGCTCAATCTCATGACCCTGAGATCATGACCTGAGCCAAAATCAAGAGTTGGATGCTCAACTGACTGAGCCACTCAGGCGCCTTTATCCTCAAGTAAATTCCTTTTTTTTTTTTTTTTTTAAGATTTTATTTAGTAGGGAGAAAGAGTGTGTGTGTGTGCAAGCAGAAGGGGGGCAGGCAGAGGGAGAGGGAGAAGAGGCTCCCTGCTGAGCAGAGAATATGGAAGCCCAACTGGATGCCAGGACCCTGAGATCATGACATGTGCTGAAAATAGATGCTTAACTAACTGAGCTATCCAGGTGCCCCTCCTCAAGTAAAATCTAAAGAAAGTGTTATGAAAAGTAAAAATTTGATCCCTTTCAAGTCTGAAAATGTTTTTATTTTGCCCTCACATTTGATTAAGGATATCTGAGTTGAAAATAATTTTGCTTCAGAGCTTTGAAGGTACATCTTCACTGGCACAGGAGTCTGATGCCCTCTAATTTTGTCATTTCTTATGTGGGGAATATATTTGTTCCCTCTCTCTAAACAATTAGAATCTGATTTTAATTTTTAAATTTTCTTTCATTATACTTATGATTATTTGTGTGCATGAATATATGCATTCTTTATCACCCTTAACATGTTAATGTTCCATGTAGCCCTTACTTCTTGGATCTTAGTTCATCTAGATGTTTCTGCAGAGAAATGATTCACTTCCATAGCAGCCGGTGTTGTTAATCCCTCCCTTACATCTAGAGATGAGAGATCCCTGCTGTTACTGTCCTAGAACCCACTTTAAAAACCACATGGATAGAAGTCAAGCAGAGAGAGTCAATTATCATATCGTTTCACTTATTTGTGGAGCATAAGAAATAACATGGAGGGCATGGGGAGATGGAGAGAAGGGAGTTGAGGGAAATTGGAAGGGGAGGTGAACCATGAGAGACTATGGACTCTGAAAAACAACCTGAGGGTTTTGAAGGGGCGGTGGGGTGGGAGGTTGGGGGAGCCAGGTGATGGCTATTATGGAGGGCAGTACTGCATGGAGCACTGGGTGTGGTGCATAAACAATGAAATCTGTTACAATGAAAAGAAATTTAAAAAAAACAAAAACCACCTGGAGTTTTAAATAATCAACATGTCCAGAGGTATAGGAAGAGCAGATGCTATGAAAACAGGAACTATATAGAGCTGATTCTGAAGCTAGATTCTTAGCAAGGACAATTCTTTGTATTCCCATGTGGTTATGATGATTAATTTTATGTGCCAACTCGACTGGAGCACCAGGTGTGGCCATTTGGACAAACATTATTATTCTGTGAAGGTGTTTGGGGTGAGTTAACATGTCAATTGTTAAACTAGATAAAGCAGATTGCCCTCCCTGACGTGAGACTTATTCAGTCAGTTGACTTGAGTAGAACAAAAGGGCTGACCTTTCCCTGGGTAAGAGAGAATTCCTCCTGCCTGAGTGCTTTTGAACGGAAGCATCAGCTCTTCCTGAGTGAAGAAGACCTGCTGGCCTGCAGAGGAGCAGGCCTACATCCTCGGCCCTCCGGGTTCTCAAGTCTTTGGACTTGGCTAAAGCTGCACCCTCAGCTCTCCTGGGTCTCCAGCTTGTTGCCTCTATATCTTGGGGGCTTGTCAACCTTTATAGTTGAATGAGCTAATCTCATATAATATATATGTACATATATTACACACACACACACACACACACACACACACCCCTTGTTGGTTCTGGGTTTTTTTTTTTTTTTTTTGGAGAACACTGGCCAACACACTGATGTCCAAATTGATACTTATCTGTATGTTTTAACATTTATTTTGTCTCATTGACCAGATTTCTATCAACTAGGGCCTCATGTAGTTTATCAAGCACTTTTCTTTAAAAAAGAAAGAAAGAAACCAGTTTCTGGTCTGGCAAATAAGGAACATAGAAGTTGCCATTCCATTATAACAGCAAGCAAAAAGCTGAACAAACTAAAAAGTCAAAAACCCTTCTTATATCTTTCAAAGAGCTGAGGTCAGAGGGTCAACTGCTGTGCCTAACATTGGAGAGGCAGGCAGATACAGATAATCATGACTAACCAGAACAGAAGCACCCAACCGGAAACTTCTGTGGGAACCAGTGCTGGGGTAGGAAAACCTGAACTACAGTTGATGAATTGCTGGCAGTTCAATGTGGACAACTGTGAGAGTTAAAAACTCCAGGGAGATCCAGTCATGGGTGCGGAGGGTCCTGTATACTTTTTTGAGTTTCACCTCCAAGATTTCTACCAGGTCTCACAGTGAATCCTGAAGAAAAATCTTCTCCTATTCCTGGCACAGGGAGGAAGAAAAGAAGTGAAAAGCATTGGAGAAGTTCGTAGTGCAAAGGAACACATTACCATTTACATTAACAGCTCCTGAAATGAAATAGTTAGGTATAAATCTCATAAAATACGGTTAAGATCTATGTGAAAAAAATACTAGAGTTCTGATGAACAAAGTCAAAGAAGTACTAAATAAATGAAGAGTTAATTCCATACTCATTGCTAGGAAGACACGATATTGTCAAGATACCAGTTCCTCCTAACTTGATCTATAGATTCAATGATATCCCAATAAATAGCTCAAAAAATTATTTTGTGAATATGGACAAACTGGTTCTACAGTTTATATGGAGAGAAAAGATGTAAAATAGCCAACTCAATATTGAAGGAGAAGAATAAAGTTGGAGGACTGACAATACCTGTTTTAAGACTTATTATAAAGCTAC
Organism: Neogale vison; assembly: GCF_020171115.1. Taxonomy (NCBI): domain Eukaryota; kingdom Metazoa; phylum Chordata; class Mammalia; order Carnivora; family Mustelidae; genus Neogale; species Neogale vison. The sequence goes on from NC_058093.1 coordinate 15,630,911, forward strand.
AATAATGATTGCTGAAAGAATAAAGAAATGGATCATAGGGAGGGAAAAAATGAAGCAAGATGATTTCGGTGGGGGACAAACTATAAGAGACTCTTAATCTCAGGAAACAAACTGAGGGTTGCTGGGGGGTTGGGGAGGATAGGGTTGCTGGGTGATGGATATTGGGGAGGGTATGTGCTATGGTGAGTGCTGTGAATTATGTAAGACTGATGATTCATATGCCTGTACCCCTGAAGCAAATAATACATTATATGTTAATAATAATAATAAGGAAAAGAATGAAGAAACAGATCATGGAAACAAAATAGAGACCCCAGAAGTAGGCCCACATAAATATAGTCAAATGGTTTTGGGCAAAGGAGCAAAGGCAATACAGTGGAACAGAGATAATTTCTTCTACAAATTATGTTGAAACAACTGGGCATCCATATGAAAAATAGTAAATCTTGACACAGATCTTAAACTCTTAACAAAACTTAACTCAAAATGGAAAACAGACCTAAATGTTAAACCTAAAACCGTAAGACTCCCAAAAGATAACATAGGAGAAAAACCTACATGATCTTGGGTGTGACAATAACTTTTTAGATATATATCAAAGGCATGATCCCTGAAAGAAATAACTGATAATATAGACTTCATTAAAATTTAAAATGTCTGCTCTGTGAAAGAGAACATCAAGGAATTGAGAAGACAAGTCACAAACTGGGAGAGAATATTTGCAAAAGACACATCATATAAAGAACTGTTATCCAAAATATGCAAAGAATTCTTAAAACTCAACAATAAGAAAAGCAACCTGATTTAAAAAGTGGGAAAAGACCTGGATAGCAACCTTACCAAAGAAAACACACAGATGGCGACATATGAAAAGATACGCCACACCGTAGGTCATCAGGGAATTGCAAACTAAGACAACAATGAGATCCCACTACACACCTATTAGAATGGCCCAAACTGGAACACTGACAACACAAAATGCTGGCAAAGATGTGAGGCAACTCTCACTCATTGCTCATGGGAATGCAGAATGGTACAGCTACTTTGGAAGATAGTTTGACATTTTCTTACAAAACTAAACATACTCCTACCATATAGACCAGCAACTGGGCTCCTTGGTATTTACCCAAATGAACTGAAAACTTAGGTCCACACAAAAACCTTCCCATAGATATTTATAGCGCTTTATTTATGCTTTCCAGAACATGAAAGCAACCAAGATGTCATTCAGTAGATGAATGGATAAACTAGTACATCCAAATAATGGAGTATTATTCAGCGTTAAAAAGAAATGAATTATCAAGCCATGAAAAGACATGAAGGATGGGGCGCCTGGGTGGCTCAGTGGGTTAAAGCCTCTGCCTTCGGCTCAGGTCATGATCTCAGGTCCTGGGACTGAGCCCCACATCGGGATCTCTGCTCAGCAGGGAGCCTGCCTCCTCCTCTCTCTCTCTTCCTGCCTCTCTGCCTGCTTGTGATCTCTCTCTGTCAAATAAATAAATAACTTCTTCAAAAAAAAAAAAAAGACATGAAGGAAACTTAAATGAATATTACAAAGTAAAAAAATCCCATCTGAAAGGGCTACATAATGCATGAGAATGGAAAACTGTGGAGACAATAAAAACCCCTCCCAGAGTTAAGAGAGAGGGAGTTATGAATGGTTATAGCACAGAGGATTTATAGGGCGTTGAAACTATTCTATGATACTATGATGAAGGATAAATGTCATTAAACATCTGTCAAAATGTTTAATGCATAGAAAGTAAAACACCAAGAATGAATCCTATTATAAAATATGAACTTTGGGTAATAATAATATATCAATGTAGGTTCATTGATATATCATTATTACCCAAAGATTTTGGTGGTAGGGGAGGTTGTACGTTTGTGCGGACATGGGGTCTATGAAAACTTTCTGTACTTTCCAGTCATATCTGTTGTGAACTTAAAAACTGCTCTAAATCATAAGGTATATTAATAATAAAAATATGTATGAAGAAATATATTTGGGATAATATGAGAATTTAGTGATTATTCATAGTTTAGCGTGCATTAGTTAGGGGGGATATCTTTTTTCTTCTACTAAGGGGAAAAGTGAGCTTTGATTATGAGTAGGGAAAGGAAGAAAATGGTAAGGGCTTAGAGAAACATAATAACACGAATGGGTAGAAATCAGTAGGTAGTAGAGGAATTAAAATGCACCAGTGTCCATTTTTTTCAGCTTAAAATGTTAGCTAGTTTTGGTTCTATGTTATATGAAGTCATTGTTGCATTGATATACACAGGTTTATTGGATTTATCCATCTCTTCTTGCAGAGATTTTCTTGCTTTTGTTGGCAATACAAGGATTTACTGAGTTACTGAGTTAGCTTTATTGGCCTATACAGCAAACTGTTAAAAAAACAAAACAAAATTATTTGCATGTGTAATTTTGTGTTTTCCTTTTCAAGGGTTTTACTCCTTAATTCCTTTTCTAGTCTTATTGCATTAACCAGAACTTCTGGAATAATGTTGAGTAACCAGAGTATGATAGCTGAATTCCTGGGTCTTGTTCCTGACTTTAATTTGAATATACCCAGGATTTTAATCATAAATATAATGTTTGCTTTTGATTTCTGTTAATAATCCAAGATTAGAAAAATACGTAACAGTAAAGTATACTAAGAACTTTATAGAAATGGCTTTTGAAATTTGTCAAATATTAAACTATTTTATTTTTATTTATTATAACTTTTGCATAAATTTCTTAACTATTTATACATATGCACATGCTTACACACATGTGCACATGTGCGTAATTTTCATAGATGCATACATGTGTAATGTCTGTACTTTTTACATTCTTACTACCCTTTCTCCTATAACCTAGATGAACAGTTTAAGTTGGATCCTTCTATTTTTTCCCCAAAATGATATAATTCATTACACATGTTCATTGCATGCACTCTTTTGGTTTTGACTTCTCTTATTCAACAATATTTCATGGAAATGCCTCCAAGTTAAACAGATGTTACATTTTAGTCTTGCCTCTGGTATTTATTAATTGCATGTCCTTGGGTAGGTTAAGTAACTTTTCTGGCACAGGTTTTCCCACCTAAACATGAGGATAACTATTCCTTTCTCTAAGGACTACTGTGAGAACCAAATGGTACCACACATCTAGCACTAACATGAAACCTGGAAAATACTACGTTCCAAACCAGAGCTTCTTGATCTCAAGTCCAGCAGTGGGGGAGCCACCCCCTTTTGGCAGTCATGGCCTTTGGCCCAGGGATTTGTAACTCAGCAAATGCCCGAGTTACCTGAGCACCTGCTGCGGGGCCATGAGGGTACCCTGTGTGGCACTTGGGTTCAGAGCAACAGTCGGGATCCCCACGGTCTGGTTTTGAATCTATGTCCATCTCTTTGCAGTTACGTTCATTACTGTGGACAGACTGCTTAGTTTCTCTGTGTTCCACATGCCTCATCTTCAAAATGCAAACAACCGTCCTCATCTGTTACTTTTGTCATGGGTGTAAACGGCACGATGCACGTGACACACTTGGAAGGGGGACAGGCACACCGAAATGGGGACAAGCAAGTAATGTGAAAGTATATGGGTCTTGAAGCCATTCAGCTTATCTTTGCCATTTTCCCACTGTGTGACTTTGGCGGTTACCATGAGCTGTTTAATTCCCATCTTCATGTGGAAAATGGGGATTCTAATACCCACCTTCAAGTGTTGCTTGAGAGTAACGAAGGTAAGGAATGGTCCATGGGGGCAGAATAGGCACTGTGCGCTCAGTGCAGGCTGCCTTCCGCCACCCTTGCTGCATATGGTCCAGGCTACAAGTGGCTTTGGCCATCCAACAGCTCTAACCACCCTTCACCGTTCTCACAATTCCAGACATGGACCTGCCAATGAGCTACCAAAGTGCATGCTTTCAGTGAGTTGAAGCGTGTCTGGGTCCCGACTGTCCATTCTCTTCAAGTGGTTCATCACCTATCCCAGCAGGGGCTGGGGCACTCTCTGTTCTCAGGAGCCTTTGCTACCTTGTTTTGTTTCCTTCCTGTATGTGGAAATACACATTTTGTTTGAAGTTTCAAGAACTTTCAAGAAGAAAAGATTTTCTTCTGGTCAGGCGAGCACAGGAGGAAAACTATGAAATGCATTTGCAGTCAGAGAACAGAGAAATGGGACCGAGATGAGGTGGGCAGGTGCACATGGCTATGAGCTGGTTTTCCTGCCTGCACTAGGCTATTGCAATTCTTCAAGGACATCCTGGTTTCCTTCTCAGATGTCTGAGTGGAACCTCTCCCACTAACCTCCCCAAAGCAAAGCAAGATAAAAAAATGGATAGGTTTTCAGGTAGTCATCTTTCAAAGCAAACACAAAATTCTTTCGACAGAATCCAAGGGAAGGTATCACTACATGGATTTATCCATCTCTTCTTGCAGAGATTTTCTTGCTTTTGTTGGCAATACAAGGATTTACTGAGTTAGCTTTATTGGCCTATACAGCAAACTGTTAAAAAAACAAAACAAAAACCTTTCTTACACTGCATAGCACGCATGCCTAAGGAACAAGTTGGTGGGTATTTTTATTTTTTTATTTTGCGAGTTAAGTGTGATTCAGCAGCACCCCCTAGTGGCTATATTTGGAAACTGTCGGAAGTTGTGCAATACAAATGAATTTTGGGACTTCAAAGCAGGAAACGTATAGAAAAACTATTTTTTCTTTAGTACCTAGTAATATGAGCTACCCTGACACTCCCAAGTATGTTTAATTACATAGAACTCTTTTTAATCACCTGACTGCTTTGTTTTGTTTTGTGGGTTTTGTTTTGTTTTGTTTTGTTTTGGAGAGCCTAATTGAATAGAAACAGCTGTATTTCTCCGTTTTGGCCTTTGGAATATTCCATCTGGGCCACGCCTCTGCCTGTCACCACAAGCAGCACAAACCCAGGATGGGGTGCCCAGTCCTATTCTTTGATTAAAGAAGATTCTGCCGTGCCGCCACGGCATGACGAACACAATGGATTCTGTATTCTACCACAAACAGTTGCACTTTGACATCACTTTCTAAGCCGTGGATGCAAACTGTTTGTACTGCTTGTCAAAGGAATTATCCCAGCTAACCACAAATAGGTCGATGCTTCAGCCTCTCCATCAGACATTCCAGATAATTAAGAGTTACCTTATATACATCTTACATAGATGACTAGGGAAATCTAGTAATTATCACGAAACCTGCTGATGGATAGACTCTCTATAGTTTAGTACTAATATTTTTTTTTTTTAAATTATTCGACAGACAGAGATGACAAGCAGGCAGAGAGGCAGGCAGAGAGAGGAGGAAGCAGGCTCCCTGCTGAGCAGAGAGCCCGATGTGGGGCTCAATCCCAGGACCCTGAGATCCTGTCCGGAGCAAAAGGGAGAGGCTTTAACCCACTGAGCCACCCAGGTGCCCTCTTAGTACTGGCTTTTAAATAAATTATTAAATATGAAAAAGCTGATAAGATGAAACACTTAGGCAACCGAGCCAGCTGGAGAATATATAATGGAAAGAGTGAAATATGTGAATCCCAGCCTCCACCCGTTGTTATTTTCTTGAGCCTCAGTTTTCATATCTGGTAAAATGGAAACACTGAGCATCAAATGAAAGGTGTGTTAAGGTCTTAGCACAGTGTGCAGAAGCTTGAGTAAACATCAGTTCTCTCGCTATGTCATATAGAAAGAGGGCGAAGTTAAAACAGAGTTTACAGTTGGTAAAGCTTGAGTTGTGGGATTTGAATTAACGACGCTGTGGCTTCAAGAAAGTGTAGTGAGTACAAGCCTGGACTCTGGGATTCCCTCCCCATATTTCAGATTCTAGATCTGCCACTTAACAAGCAGAAGGATGTTGTACAACTTACAACCTATTTGTCACTCAGGTTCTTTGCTTGCTAAGCAGGGATAATAGCAACATCTATTTTATCAGATTTTGTAGGGATTAAATGATTTTGTAGGAATTAAATGATTTTATAGATTTTATTTTTACTTATTTGAGTCACAGAGAGAGAGAGCGCAACTGGGGAGAAGGGTCAGAGGGAGCGGGAGAAGCAGGCTCCACACTGAGCTCTCGATTCCAGAACCCTGAGATCATGACCTGAGCCAAAGGCAGATGCTTAGCGAACTAAGCCACGCAGGTGCCCTGGGCTTAAGTGATTTAATACAAGTAAGTGTTTACAAAAGAGTCTGGCATATAGTAGATTCTCAACAAACCTTGGTTGTTATCAGTATTAAAAGGAGAAATACATCAAAAGAGCCTAGAAAATCAAAGATAATTAAATCCCTACATTTTCTACTGTGAACGTGCTCTTTTAAGTCATATACTTAATTATTTTGTGTGGTGTCAACCAACACTGCCCAATAGAACAATACTGTGACCACTTACAGGATTAAAGCTTTTGTAGTAGCCACACTAAATAAAAGTAAAAGTCAGCAGTGAGAAGGCATAGTAACACCCCAAATCCCTTGGTTGGATGCACTGGAAAGGATAACGCTCATCTGTAATTTTTATTGCCCCAAAGAGAAAGCTTCTTTCCAACCAAGAGAAAACACAGATAAGCCTGAACTGAGGGCTGTTCTGCAAAATGAAAGATAAAGTGCTCTTCAACAGCATTAGGTTCATGAAGGATGAGGAAAGACTGGGGAACTGTCACAGATTGAGACTAAAGAAACATGGCAACTAAATTCCATGTGGTATCTTGGATTCAGTCCTGGAAACAAAGCAAAACAGAACAAAACCAGTAGAAACAAGTGGTGAACGTGAGTATAATTTGTGGTTAATAGTAGCAGATCAATGTTAATTTTTTGGTTTTGAGAATTGTACTAGGGTTATGTAAGATATTAATTTGAGAGGAAGCAAGGTGGAGATTATTATATGGGAACTCCATATAGCTGTGCAACTTTTCTGTGAGTCTTAAATTGGTTTAAATAATTTAAAATTTAAAAAGAAACAAGTAGGGGCACCTGGGTGGTTCAGTTGGTCTGAACCAACTGTCTGAGTCTTGGTGTAGCTCAGGTCATGATTTCATGAGTTGGGGGATTGTGCAAGTGAAACTTGGCTTGGGCTCCCCGCTCAGTGGGGAGTCTGTTTGAGATTTCCTCTCTCCGCACTTGCATGCGCTATCTCAAATAAATAAATAAATATCAAAAATAAAAAAAGAAACAAGTGAACTTAGCTTTAATGTTTTATTCAACTCAATACATCCAAAATATTATTTCAACATGTAATTGTTATGAAATTATTAATGAGATTTTATGGGTTTTTATGGTCTTAAAAAATCTGCTGTGTATTCTAGACTGGCGGCCCATCTCAGTTTTTTTTTTTTTTAAAGATTTTATTTATTTATTTGACAGAGAGAAATCACAAGTAGACAGAGGCAAGCAGAGGGAGAGAGAGGGTAGCAGGTTCCCTGTTGAGCAGAGAGCCCGATGCGGGACTTGATCCCATGACCCTGAGTTCATGACCTGAGCCGAAGGCAGTGGCTTAACCCACTGAGCCACCCAGGCGCCCCGGCCCATCTCAGTTTTAACTAGCCATTTTTAAGTGTTCAGTAGCCACATGTGTCTGGAGGCTACCATATTGGATAGCACAGGAACGATGGGATGTCATTTTGGGGGCCAGTGTCTCCTTGGCAGCATTTCTCTGCAGTGACACCTTTTCCAGCTCTGGTCTTAGGCCTTCGCCTAGAAACTCTGAGCCCACAAAGATGATTAGCCCCTAGGAGGGGGCTCAGGTAGACTAAGTCTGGTTGCCATTGTTTTCTGGTCTCTGAGAAAATGTATAATGTGTAAAGACCATCGTCCTTTCTAAGGAATGAAATGTTCATAGCCCCTGTACTCTCCAAAGGGTGGAATGGATACAATTAATTTTAAGAGGTGTAAGACAAAATGATTTTGAGTGGTATTTGGCCACTGAATAACATTGACTCACAAAGTGAGAATACATTTTTTCCCATTTCAATTTTTATTCTTTTTGATTACATTAAAGAACAAGTCTCATTTAGTTCCTTTGTATCTTTAGCATATTGCTAACAGATGCTAATCTCAACTCTCTCTTGCTAGAGTTCAATGCTTTATTTGTTTCCATTTTGTTTATTTTTGTCATTGCCTTTTATTCTTGGCAGATAATACTGGCTTTCCATTTAATTACTGATATGAAAAATTTTGAAGTTTTTTATCTAAATGAAAGACTTTCTTTTAATATTTTATTTATTTATTTTTTAAATAATCTCTATGCCTAACCTGAGGCTTGAACTCAGGACCCCAAGTTCAAGAGTCACGCGCTCTATCAACTGAGGCAGCAGTGCCTGCCCCTTTAAGTTTTAAGTAAAAAAAAAAAAAATGTAAGGACAAATTTAGTAAAAACACAAATATTAAGATCTTATAGCCCAAGGGGCTTTGGGAAAAAATAGAAACAGAAAAAAACACCCAAGAATGACAACAGCCAAAACCTCCCGTGAGTACAAGAATGTTTCAAATTTGGGGAACTTATAGATCAGATCTTCGTTTCAGAGGTACCCTCCTTTTATAGAAGCTCTAAGAAAATATGTAAGCCTAGAAAGGCAGAATGAGGTATTCTCAGTAAATCAGTAAACCTTTCTCTAGAGATTAGTTTCCTTCTCATAGTCCCCTGGTCCTCTGGCTGTTGTCTCTCCTTCCCTCTTTTAGTTTATTTCTCGTGCCTGAGCCCTTTCTCCACCCCTCTCACATTCTCCTCACCCCCTCATTTGTTGCCTCTGCCTCCATATCTTCCACCATCTGACCAATCAGGGTGCTGGGTCAGACACCTGGCGCTTTCCAGCTTCCTCTGGGGTCTTCAGAAGAGGGCTCGCATACAGAAAGACCCCTCTTTGGATATTTTGAATCCATTTAAGGTGACTTTAACAACTTTCGGCTTCAAATTCTGGATAACAGGAAGGTACTTTTATCTGTAGAGAGTAAACCTGCCCATGATGCTTTCACGCTTGACTTCTCTTGGACCCGGGGGTGGGTTTTCCGGGTGGTGGTGCACACCATTTTATGTACTTTGTGCACTGCTGGGACAGCACAACGAAACTTCTGGAGTGTGGCATTGGATAACTTGTGTTCTTGAAGGACTGATATTGTAACATAAAGTTCTGGGGGTGCTTAGGAAAAGCACTACCAACATGAAACTAAATATGTCCAACAAGGCCATCCATTTGGAAACGACCTAGGGGAAAGCAATGACAATTTCCCTCTCTGCCCCCATGGTCCTGGGTGGAGTTTGGTAGGAAAGAGAGACTCAAGGGAATTGTTCCCCACTGTGAGACAATATGAGAAAACCTTTTTCCCCAGAGCCGAAACTAATGTCCGATGCTGCATTTAAGGTCCTTTGACATGACTTCTCTTTTCTGGCAATCTTTTTCTCTTCTTTCTCTTCTTTTCTTTCTTTTTCAAGATTTTATTTATTTGAGAGAGAGAGGATGAGCAGAGGAAGGAACAGAAGGCAAAGGAGAGGGACAAGCAGACTCTGTCCTGAGCAGGGAGCCCCACTGGGGGCTGAATCCCATGACCCTGAAATCATGACCTGAGCCAAACCAAGAGTCAGATGCTTAACCCACTGAGCCACCGAGGCGCCCCCATCTTTTTTCACATCTCATATTAGTCCTCTTGTCTCTACATTCAGCTTTTGAGCACATAATAAGGGATAGCTTCAACTTTTTGCTGAATCTTACAGGTTGGACCAGAGAAAGTTGGAGGTTTTTTTTCTCGTTTTGATGACATTGAACAACCCCTGCATCTTCAAAACAAAACCTACTGAGAAATCTGGTATCACATAAACCTCACCACCACCGCAGACCCAGTGCAGGGCCCCTAAAAGACATCCTGCGGTTAAATGGTATTGACCATTTAACCACGCAGGTCATGGCCGAGAAGTGTGAAGAAGGGGTTAGAGTCACGTGCTCTTTGTCTGTAAAAGCAGCGCAGCCCACACTTACCGAGCCAACGAAACACGTTAGATTCTAGTGGAAGTACTTGACCTGTGCTAACTTACCCAATGCCTACAACAAGCCAGTGAGGTAGGGATTGTCACTGTTTTCATTTTATCCTGGAGAATGGGGATCTCGGGTTCCGTCACCTGCCTGTGGGTCTGCATGCAGCTAGAAAGCAGGGGTGGGGAACCCTGGGCTTCAGCACAGAAGGCGTGGCTGCAGGAGGCCCGCTCAGCCCTGTTCAGCCCAGCTTCACCCCTGCACCGTGAATGGGCCTCTGGGGGCCGGGGGTACGGCTGACTCCACAGTCTTGTAGTTAACCAGAGTCTGTGAAGGGAATCCAGTTTTCCCTTTTGGGAATCAAGTGGTATTCCACAGGAAAAATTACTAGGCGTTGGGGGGTAATGAATACCACATTTGAGAATGAGAGAAAACTTCTAATTTTATGCATTTGAAGGAAAAACTCACAGAAACTATCATTAAGAACATGAAGCCTCACTAAATTAAATAGAAATGAACAGCTCTGGAACTTGAAAGGAAAATGAGACAGTATAAAACAAATGACTCCACGAAGAGGGTTTCTGTCACAGATGGCAGTCCGTTTTTTGAGGCCGAGATCTCTAAAACCTTAGCAGTTTGGTTTTGATTTTCTTTGAGTTTGTTTTTTAATCAGTCCCAAACCTACTTGATGCTTTTACATTTATTTTTCAGGCAGTGGGTTCCCAAGCACAAATTCCAAAAGAGAAATCTATTTTTTTTTAAATTTCCACTATAGCAGACATATGATAACCTATTAGTTTCAGGTGTACATCATAGTGATGCAATATTTTTATACATTTTTAAATGATCCCCATGATAAGTCTAGTTACCTTTTGTGGGCATACAAAGTTATTACAATATTATTGACTACATTCCCTATGCTGTGTGTTATATCCCCATGACTTATTACTTTTTAATGATTGCAATAGAAGCAGGAGGTATCTTGGTAGTATTTATTCCTAGAGAGAGAAAAAAAAATAAATGTGATTTCCTGGGGCTCTTTCTTTGTTCTCATTGCTGTTTAGATCTTCCCTGTTCGTATAAGGCTCTGGCTAGCAACAAACGGAATAGACCATTAATCCTTAGGAAGCAAATCTGGCAAATCAAGGGGTTTGGTTTAGGTCAGGGCTCCTGCAGACCTTGCTGTCTCAGGTAAGGCGATGAATAACGTTTGTTGGAGTAGCAACACCTAGAGGCTGGGTAGGGAACTGACCTCTATAATCCAGGAGGAGTCTTACCGTATCTTATTTTATTATTTTATTTCTTACTCTTTGCCATATCTCGCCACCTGGTAATCCTTGCACTTTATCATTGTGTGAGAAGAGAAAACACATTAAGTCCTAACATGCCAAGTCCTTGTTTAGAAATGAGGCTTGTCTGGGTATTTGGTGCGACGGATGGGCAATAGCCCAACCCCAGGTTAATTTCCCCCGAACGGCTGGCAAATAAATGCACTGACAATTTTACTGCCTCACATGATGGATCTGACGGCATATATTGCTGAACAGATAGATAACAAAATGGCTTGCCTCAGGGTTTATACATACTGCTTGCTGCTTCATGATGCTAAACAATGAATTAATGTGTTTTTCTTGGTCTTGTGGAGGAGGCTTTTTTGTTTTTTTGTTTTCCCTCCCCCCAAAAAGAAGTCTTTATTTTAGGACCCTTTGGGGTTGGGTATAAATTACCCTGCTAGGGCTGCCGTGAGGAAATGCTACAGATTGGGTAAACAACAGAAACGTCTCACAATTTTGGAAGCGGAAGTATAAAATTAAGGTGTTGGCAGGATTGGTTTCTTCTAAAGGTCCATGAGGGAATGATGTGTTCCAGGCTTCTCTCCTTGGCTGAGAGATGGTTGTTTTTTTCTTCACGTTTTCACACAGTCTTTCCTTTCTGCCCATCTGTCCTAATCTCCTCTTCTTAGAAGGAACCTAGTCATACTGGATTATGGCTCCCTCCCCTGACCTCACTTCACCTTGATTTTCTCTTTCAAAGTCATATCTCCAAATCTAGTCACATTCTGAGGAATTGGGGGTAGGACTTTGACAATATAAAATCTGGGGGAGACACAATTCAGCTCCTAACCATGGGTAACCTCATTTGTTCTATGCTGATAGAGGTGTTTAACTTTAGAGCTAGCCTACAAAATTATAAGTTGAAAAAGTCTATCTTTAGTACACACAGTATTTTTTTTTTTTTTGCCCTGGATCCTGTCTTCACTGTGTTGTCAACATTTTCTTTATCCTTATCAGAGTCTGTGCCTCACTGTTCTGTCCTCAGCCTCACTCTACCAGCAGTGCTATCTCTCTTGAGAGAATCTGTTATCAGTCATTTGTATAGTGAGAATATTTTAACTCAGGGCAATTTGCACGCTATGTCTTCCCCGTAACAGTGTAATGAAAGGCTCTGTCTCCATTTCAAGGAAATCCACCCAGTAATGAGTGGATCAGTAGGTGAGAGGGGAAGTGAGATCAATGACTTTTCCTTGCCCCACCCCTGAAATAACAAGATGTAGCCAGACACTAACTAAATTCATCTCTTTACAAAATTTGTCCTTGGGATCAATGGGGGTACCCTGGCCCACTGCCCGCCATAAAGGAAATAAGCAGTAAATGCAAGCAGGAGTAGCTGAGGAAAGCTTAATAAAGAGACTATTTGCAAGGGTGTGTATAGGGTTAAGGAAAGCCAGTAAGGAATGGGTGGACATCCCAAGGCAAGCAATAGCAGGAAGCCATTACCAACTGTAGTCTGAACATCAAGGGCAGGAAATGCTGACCAGAATGCAGACAGAGCCATAGGAGTAGCTGCCAGTGTTAGAGGGTCCCAGGACGGAAGCTATGGTTTTGCAAGGAGCTAGATTAGGGAACAGTCAACCTTACTTTCCTCCTGACCTGCGATCTCCTGCCAGTGCTCCCTCTGCTGAAAGCAAATGGAAGCCAGAGGTTGAGGAAGTCAGTGTGGTCTATAAGGTTCAGCAGAGCAGACAAAGCAGAGCAGAGAGGACCAGGTCCTTCTCACTCTTTGTGTTTCGTCTCTTTTGGGCATAGGAGGAACAGTCCAACAGTGAGAGCGAACTCCAGGATCCCATTTTCTCCTCCTCTGTTTTTAATGATAAAATGACTAAGAAAAGGCCTCTGTTAATCACTGTCAATTATTTAGTTTAAGAGTCTTGTATACAACCTACTGTAATGAGTTCTCGTACTGTGCCTTGAACCTTTATTTTATCAGCAGTGTCAAGATGAAGGAGGCATTTTCCCATCTGTGCAGACTTCTGCTGCTTTTATCTGCTCAACATTCCTTTTCTTCCTTTCTGGAAACAGCACCTTGGGTTTCCTTTAGGGGTCGCTTTCCTCAGACTCTTAGTTGTGGTTGGGACAGGCTGGCCCTGGGGTCCAGGGCTAAGGAGGGCTCAGCATCCTCTTTGCCATGGGATTATTTTTTTACAAAGTCATGGGCTTCTATCAGTTGATGCATCAGACCCATGACTTCTGCTAGTGCAATATACTCTTTTATTTATTTATTTATTTAAGATTTATCTGTTTGGGAGAGAGAGAGAAAGTACATGCAAGTGGGGGGAGGGGCAGAGGGAGAGGGAGAGAAGCAGACTCCCCACTGAGCACAGAGCCCAAGGCTGGGTTGGAGTTCAGCAGCCGGAGATCATAACCTGAGCTGAAATCCAGAGTCAAAGGCCTCACTGACTGAGCCACCCAGGAACACTACATGCTTTATAAGCTGCCGCATTTGTAAAGCTGTTAGTGTGTAAGCCCAGAGTTTATTAACTTCAGAATGAAGCCATGACAGAAAACAGCAGAAAAGAGATACAAATAAAGATAGATTTCTGGATCTAACTAACTGGATCTAGTTAGATCCTGAAGATCTAACTTCAGGAACTACCTGAAGTTCTCTTCAATTTACTGTAAGTTTCATGAACAATAATTCCTTCTCTTTTCTTAAGCCAATTTGGGTTTTTGTCACTTGTAATGGAAATTTCTGACTAATATATTCTCTGTGGTCTTAAAAATCAATATTGCTTTACGTTGGGTTCTATATACACTGTATAAATGGTCTGGGTTCAGTCCTATGCTTTGTGTTTTATCACAGAGATAGGTGGATTAGCAATGTTGAAAGTTCATTTTTTAGCAGAAAGGTAAAATTCTGTACAGGCTATCAACTGGCATGTTTTTGTGGGAATAGAAGCCACCTATCCATTGTAAAGAATATCACTTTTTTGATGGAATAATGTAGAAAGAAGACATAGGCTATCCAAGGAATATGGAGCATTAACTTTTAGGTTTCTTCTTTTTTTTTTTTTTTAATGTGTATACACTATAGAACCAGGTTACTGGAGCAACGAAACATATAGCACATTTAGAAGCTGCTCTTATTTCTTAAAGATCTTTAAGTTACATTAACCATATTCCAAAGCCTCCTTTCCTCAGTCTGGGAAGGAAAAGCAGAAAAGTTCCTATTACCTTTTCTATTTGTTTTTGATATTATTCTCTTTGTGATGATACGTAGGTTTTGGCTATTTCCAGGGCAGATTTTCAAAGCTGGAACAGGTATATACTCAAGCACATTTCTCAACACTAAACAATTAAAAGAATAGAATTCAATCCTTGGATGATTCTAGATGGCTCTAAAGAAGAGGAAACATCTCAATGTTCAGAGTTTGTATAGATTTGTAATGTAGAGACCCATCTGCCTATGGGCTTGAGGGTCCATCAGAGTGTCAGTAAGCAAGGGCCCGGATCTGTTTGGAACTCTCTGATAAAGTGGTAGAGCAGACTTTCTGGGAGAGGTCCCTTGGTCGGGAGGCTGCATGATGGGCTTGAAGACTTGGGGTATTTATTATCAATGTGCTCTTAGGGAGGTTGTACCACTGTTCACTACTACCTCCTGTTTATATAAAAGTGCCCATTTCTTATTTCTTGATCTAAAACTGAACATTAGATTTTGTTTAAAAACTTTTAGATATCAGGTTCCTGGGTGGCTCAGTCAGTTGTCTGCCTTTGGCTCAGGTGATGATCCCAGGATCCTGGGATCAAGTCCCAGCCCCCACTGGGCTCCCTGCTCAGCAGGAGTCTGCTTCTCCCTCGCCCTGCTCTTGTGCTCATTCTCTCTATCTCACTCTCAAATAAATAGGTAAAATCTTTTAAAAAAATAAGAAATAAAATCTTCGAGATATAAGGTAATATCTTTTAAATCTCATTTAAATATCTTTGCCAACTTGGGAGGACAGAAATGTATGTTTTGCTTTCCATATCATTTCGCTTACTAGGGAATTTGAACTTTATTTTCCTTAATGTGGATTTTGAATTTTTGCCTTTCTCTCCTTGTGTAGATTGCCCACTTGAGCCCTTTATCTACTTTTTAGAAGGTTCATCTTACTATGGATGACTTGTAAGCAGTTTTATATATTGATCATATTGGCCTTTTGTTGTCAGAGTTACAAATATCATTTCTGCCTTCCCGGTTGACCTTTAACTTTAGATTTTTAAAAAGACTTATTTATTTATTTGAGAGAGAGAGAGACAGAAAGAGAGAGAGAGAGAGAACAGGGGGAGGGGCAAAGGGAAAGGGAGAGAGAATCCTCAAGCAGACTCCCTGCTGAGTACAGAGCCTGATGCGGGGCTCGATCCCAGGACCCTGAGATCATGACTGGAGCTGAAGGCAGAGGCTTAACCCACTGAGCCACCCAGGCGCCCTAACTTTAGATTTTGATGCATGAACATTTGTGAGTTTTTGTGAATTAGACTTATTAAGGTTTTTCCTTTGTCTTATTTTCTCTTTGATTTTATATTTAAAATAATTTCTTCACCCTGAGATGAGGCACATAGTCATCTATATATTTTTCCAAAGAAATCTTTACTATTTTTTTTCTAACACATGATTTTTGATTTAAAAACCATGATAGTAGAGATGAAGAGAATGTTTGAGAAATAACCATGAGGAACACTATCCTTTCAAGAAGTTAAGAACTTTTCTCATTTAAATTTTCTCTGAACTCTTTTATGATTTTTTAAAATTTAATTTTGAATCAGGAATTTATTTTTGCCATTTTATGTGAGGTTAGAACCCTACTCCAACTTAATTTTTAAAAATTGTTGGCTAATTATTTCTAACTTTATTTAATGAGAAATATATATTTCTTCCACTGCCTTGAAATTTACGTATCTATCATTTTGTCAGATTCCTATGTTGTGTGGATTTGCTTCTGGACATTGTATTTAGTTTAGCAAATTCATACACCATTCTTGGGGTTCAACCACTTCAACACCTCACATTCCAGTCCATTAATTGTTTTGGTTATTTTCAATTTAAAATAATTGAAGCACTCACAGAATAGTCTGGGTTCAGCTCTTTTGTTTGGGCTGGTTTCTTGGTTTCATTTTTATTTTCTTCTTAGGTTATTAGTCTAATCAGTTTTCTATTTGTTTCAATTTTCTATGTCCCAGAAAATTGGCCATTGCAACCATATTTAAAAAAAGATACAGCTTACTAGATGTTGTATTTTCTTAAAAAAAAATCTAATCAGTATCTGTATTTTTTATAACATTGTGCATGTATATTTTCTTTCCCTCATACAGAGATAGTCTTGCTCAAGTTAGAGATTTTTAAAATAAAAACATAAATTTTAGTATGTATGTTTCCAAATTTAGTTTTTCTATTTGTAAATATATATTAATTCTGTGTCTCTGCCTTTTAAAGGCTTAGTTTTTATTTTTGTATCTCATATTCTAAGTGATTAGCTCATTAGTATTATTTTATTCTTATTTAATAATAAAAAACTAAAGTTATATGAATACCTTTTTTTTTTTTTTTTGCCAATTACAGCTTTGGCAATATCTAACATGTTTTGGTAAGTTGTGTTTTTTCCCAAATAGTCTATAATTTCAATTTACTATTTACTTTTTGACCAAAGAGTTATTGTAGAGTGATTTTTGAAAGTTCCAAGACATATTTTTAGATTATTTTTTTAAAAATATTTTTATTTATTTATTTGACAGACAAAGATCACAAGTAGGCAGAGAGGCAGGCAGAGAGAGAGGAGGAAGCAGGCTCCCTGCTGAGCAGAGAACCCGATGCAGAGAGCTTGATCCCAGGACCCTGGGATCATGACCTGAGCCGAAGGCAGAGGCTTTAACCCACTGAGCCACCCAGGCGCCCCTATTTGTTATTATTATTATTTTTCTTTTTAGAGAGAGAGAGAATGAACAATCGGGGAGGAGGGTGAGAAGGAGAGAGGGAGAAACAGTTTCTGGGCTGAGCAGGGAGCCTGATGTGGGGCTTGATCCCAGGACCCTAAGGTCACAGATGCCTAACCAACTGAGCCACCCAGGTGCCCCACAAGCAGACATAGTTTTAACATTTAAACTTTTCTTACTAGTTCTTAATTTAATAGTGATCACAGAAAGTGTATATCTTCTGTCCTTGAATTATATTGAGGGTTTCTTTGAGTCAATACATAATCATTTTTTATAAATATTCCAGATGTATTGGAAAAGCAGATATATTCTCTAATAGACTAAAAGTTTAATATGTATCTAATAAAATCAACCTTTATATTTTGTTTTTCAAATTTTATCTTTATACTTTTTGCTTACTTGAACTCTCAAAGACTAAAAATAATCTCTCATTACTGTTCTGTTTCTGTCAATTTTCTATATATTTCTGGCAGTTTTATTTCTATATTTCAGTGATATATCATGTAAGTACTAAGATTTATGACTACTTAAACTTCACTGTGAATTTTTTAATCAATATGAAACTGATTGGATTTTTTAATCAAGATAATACAACTTTTTTGTTTTGAGTTTTTCTTTGATAATGTTTTGACTCCATTTTTGTTACTGTTTATCATACAGAGACATGTCTTTTTATACTTTCCTTTGTCAATTTTATATCAAGTGCTTAGCCTAACCTCTCTGTGGGGTCTTAATGTTTTCCTGTCAGTTTTCATAGCATTTTACATATGAAAGATATCAATCCTTTGCCTCTTTCTTATAAATATTGTTTTTAATCTGTTTGAATTATAATCCTTAATTTTTATGTTGTAGAATTCTTTTTGGATCTAACCTATTACTGTTTCTCTAGGAGATTTGTTTTGTTGCTTTTACACTTAGAATATACTTTTTCATATTCTTTTATTTTTTAATGTGAATTTGATAACTTTTAAATTCATATGCATTTTATTTTGGTATATGGTAAACTATAGACCTAAATAAATTTTTTTCCAACCAGGTATCCAAAGATTTTGTCATTATTTATTAATTAACTCTCCTTCTAACTGATGTGAAACGCTGTTTTTGATAGATACTAAAAATTGGCTTGCTCAAGTTTCATTCCAGCCTCTGAATGAGTTTTCCTGCCAATGTGGGAAATAGGAAAACTACTTTTCTGGGCTCTCTTATGGCTAAGGTTCAGATGAATTTTGGTTCAGCCAATCAGATGTGCCAACACAGCACTAACTTTTGGAATCACATTAATGGAAGAAAAGGGAAAGACATCTATTTTGCTAGCACAAATTATGGCAGAGGCAGGATAGTCTTATAGTCAGCAGATTTCTGACAGAGCAGCCTCCAACAGTGTCCATGGTAGCTTTTATGATCATCATAGGAACTCTGTTAGCTGTAGGGTTGGGGAATTATTTTTGGAAGCTAAGCCCAGAGTTTACTTCTTCAGCCTTTCCAAGTATTTTGTAATATCTGATAACAAATCACTTCCTGGTTCATCTAGAGAGAATGGTTTCTGTTATCTGCAATAGAACCCTACGTAGTATAATGATTTTATCAAACATTTGAGGAAACTGCTCATCATCTGGGCTGGGGGTCCAGGTTGGGCTCTTGATAATAAGCTCACTATAATGGTTACAAATAATTCTAAGATTTAAGGTAGAAATTTTTTAAAATTTAAATTCAAGTTAGTTAACATATAGTGTCTTATTAGTTTCAGTGGTAGAATTTAGTGATTCATCATTTATATACAACACCCAGCGGTATTATATCAAGTGCCCTCCTTAATACCCATCACCCAAATATCCCATCCCCCCACACCTCTCCTCTAGGAACCCTCAGTTTGTTCCCTAGAGTTAAGAATCTCTTATGGTTGAAGTTTTGATAATAAAGTGGGACATTAATTTTCTTTTTGGGGGGGGCATTGATTTTTATTGCTTTATAACTGTATCCACCAAAACTTTTTTCTATTTTAATATCAAATGATTTATGAAAAGCTAACATCAAAGAAGTCTGGATATTTCAATACATATATAATCTGGAGAACGAGCAATGGTCGCCTGAGAAGAGGCTAGGTCCAAGATTATTCCTAATTGCATTCTTTAAGCATAGGAAACTATAAACTGTCAGAGACTGATATAGAACAAAGCCTCCGAGATAATCTTCGATAAGCCCAGCATGTTTCTCTCTTTCTTCCTACATACTTGTAAGAATATTAATCTGAAGCAAGTACAGAGGAGTTTTGATTTTCACTCTGATCTAGCTAATTTGGGCAAAATATTCAACTTCTCTGAGACTCAGGTTTCCATTCCTGTAAGAAGGGAACTAATAACTATTCTGTGAAAATCATTGGTTTTTAACTTAGTGTATGTGCAGGTGTCACATGACCTCCACCATGCCATACAAATATGAATTGACACATTTTCTGTCTTTTATCACCTCTTTTACCTAGCTTCAGCATCAAGACATTCTGCTCTATTTTCTTTATCAAGCTTTGCAGCCATCTCTGATTATTCTTGACCTATCATGAATCTAAAACAGCTACTCATTTGCCTTAGTTATTATCACCCATTTGATCTCCTGGTGAACACCACTAGTCTTTGCAAGATCCTTGCCCTTCTCTTCTCAAGTGGTTTGGACTCAAGACTGAGGGAAACTCTTGTTACATGCTAATTTCCTGTAGCCACTAACGACTCCTCAGGACCTGAAATAGTGCTTAGGAAATAAAGATGGACATTGATTAAAAAATATGAGATTAATTTTGTACACGTTAAACTTTCATTGGACTTTTAAGATGAAATGGTTAATGAAAGCTATGAATTACCAGGCTGTAGGATGCTCCTGAGATTAGAAGCAGTACCATAGATCTGGGCATGAAATACCAAATGGACTCAAAATCCCAGTGGGATTTGAGGGGTGAGGATGTTGGACAGAGAGAACTTGTGAACATTTGACAATGGTTATTAGGTTCATTTGGAAAAATAATTAGGTAACAATGGATATTTTTTAAAAAGAAGAACAAATCAGAGGCTTCGCCTGGCCAAAATGTAAAGCTTGTTATTAAGCTATTTAATCACTTTTGTCCTTTGTGCTTTAGGTATTTTGCTTCCTCATACATAAGATAATTTCATAAGACTTTTGCTAAAGGAAAAAAAAGTATCTCAGACACACACACACACACACACACACACATTGCTTAGTTGTTCCTGTTATGAGAATGATACATGGTCATAGGAAAAGATTTCAAAAGTTCAGAAAAACACAAAGGGAAAACAAACATTTGTTATACAAGCAAATTAATTTCTGGTGCCTATCCTTTGAATTTTTTTATATATACTTTATATTTTTTATTTATAAATTTTCATACAAAATTTAAACATTAACCTCATGTATGTATAATACATGTAACTCATTTTTTCTACTAATTGTATCATGGACATTTTCTCATGATTCTATGGAATTTTTGACCTGTACCTCTAGCAATTACACTTTGACAGTGGGGGACTCTGTTACATGTTCTCCCACCCCCCTTATTTTGTCTTAAAAGATGAACATTTATTTTTCTTCTTAAAAAGAAAAAAGCAGATTTTCAGTTTATGCCAGTAGGTGTCATCCGTTCACACAAAGCACAACCCAAGAAACCTAATGTAATTTGACTTAACCTCCATAATTTCTACCAAATTCCAATGTTGTGTTTTAGCTACCTTTGCCCTGAGGATGCTTGCAAAGCAAGCCAGAAAAAAAAGAAACAGTTTTAAAATGGAATAAATTTCATAAGCTTGAAGTCATTTTACATTCTAAAAATACACTAATTACTGGAAGAAGTTATTAAAATCTTACTCTGAGTAGCCACTCAAGAAAGGTCAATGATATTGTCATGTTTTCAGAAAAAGAGGGTCACAAATCTTGATCTTTTTTTTTTTTGGTTAAGATTTTATTTATTTATTTGACAGAGAGATCACAAGTAAGCAGAGAGGCAGGCAGAGAGAGAGGAGGAAGCAGGCTCTTGGCTGAGCAGAGAGCCCGGTGTGGGGCTCGATCCCAGGACCCTGGGATCATGACCTGAGCCGAAGGCAGAGGCATTAACCCACTGAGCCACCCAGGCGCCCCACAAATCTTGATCTTATGTGCAAAATTTGAGATGTGTCAAAATATAATAAAGTATTTTTAAAATATCAGAAACTTATGGAAAAAGTCATGAAATTTAAACATTATAATAATTAGATCACTTGGTAGCATGTAATAGTTCTTAAGAGCTTTCATGTCCATCAGCTTTTGGTCCTCACAATAACCCCTAAGGTTATAGAAAATAAATTTCTGTTCAGAGAAGTTAGGTATCTTGCTCAAGGCCTCACAGCTGGTAAATGATGAAGCGAGGTCTAGAACAAGAGTCTTCTGACTTTATATGCATATTTATGTATTGCCAAAAGAGTTATCTTTTATTTTTTATTTTTTTAAAAGATTTTTATTTATTTCTTTGACAGATCACAAGTAGGCAGAGAGGCAGACAGAGAAAGACAGGAAGCAGGCTCCCTGCTGAGCAGAGAGCCCGATGTGGGGCTCAATCCCAAGACCCTGAGATCATGACCTGAGCTGAAGGCAGAGGCTTAACCCACGGAGTCACCCAGGCACCCCAAAAGAGTTATCTTTTAAAACAGAGGTTAAAAATTGATAGTTCATGGGCCAAACTGGATCCTTGAATGTTTTACCTGCCTCCTATTGTGCTGGCTCACACTATATTTTAAATTATTTAAATGAGTTGCAAAATTTAAGAATTGGAATATTTCCCATCAAAACTAGACTTTCCAATCTCTTTGGAAAAATTCAGCAAGTATGGCTCCATTGGACTTTTATTCTATTTTAGCAATGTATAGCTGGATCTAATTGGCTACTTCTCCTTTGTGGTCTCCAATTTGCCCTGGTTTCCTCCCCTCCCTATTGCTTTATACCAGGTCCACTTCATTTATGTCTTCCATCTTCCTGGCCCCTGTATGCGTATAAGCTTGTGAGTCTTTTGAGTTTCAGTCTTTTGGGAAAGATTATGCACTTATTTCAGCAATACCATTATGGTTCGAATCACAGAATCACAGAAGAGACATGGGGCAGATATTTTAACCCATGTAATTTTTTAATTAACAAGACATTATCTGCCTGAACACTGAGGTAAAGTATATAGAAGGAGGAAAGCAGAGAATTGAAGCTTCAGTTCTGGGGAATATCAAGTCAACATTTAGGAGGACAGAAACATGGGAAGAGCTAGCAAAGAGGCTCACACTGGAAGGGGTTTGAGAGAATGTTAAAAAGAAGACAGAAATGATTCTGACCATGTATGGGGACCATGAAGGGGCTGCAGTGAAATGTTTGAAATCAGGAAGCTAAAGAGAGTTTGACTTTAATTCAACACAGAATAGATCAGATTAAGCACATGCAAAGTAGTCTAAAAAAGCATAATGGTTCTTGGTTCTGATTACTCAGTCAGAAATGGGTGCTGCTGTTTCAAGATAAAGTCTGTGTAATATCAACATAAAGTAGTATAGCATCAAATGATTCAGAGAGGTCAAGGAAGGGAAAGAGGATGTTGGTTGGAGTTGGCATTGTAGAGCTCATGGGTGGGCTTAGGGAAAAGAGTTTCAATGGAATGATAGAGACAAAAATTAATCTACAGTGCATTCAAGAATATCTAGGAAGACTAAGTATGGACATCTCCTTCCTAAGAAAGGAGAGAGAGCAAGAGATGACAAGGGTTGCAGGGTCTGAGGAAATGTGTTAATGACTGGAGAGCTCCCAACTCCCTCAATAAAAGGGAAGGAACTATAGTAGGTGGTCCAGGGGCTAAATATGGGACTGAGGGGACCAGAACCCTGGAGAGGCTAAAGGGAATGAGATGCAGGGAGGTGCTTTATGATGTTTTTGTGCAATGGCACCATCACCAGAAGGAAGGCCTTCTTTGCCAAAGTGACTATGTTGGGGTATTTTTGCTAAAAATATAAATAATTCACTTTATAGTTACATCTTACACTGGATGTTTTCACTGTTTATGGAAATGTGCAATTATTTTTCTGGGCTTCATGAATTACTTACTTTTAATTTAGAAACTATTTGGTTGTTAAAACAGACTGTTCTTTTGTTTGATGTTTAGAGATGGACAAAAGGTTGGATAAGAGATAAGTCAGGATGATTATTATATTATTGAATTAATTTCAGTGTGAAATGCAAACATCTTGATAATTTTCTGCCCTCAAATTATGATTCAAAGAGCAAAGTGTTTAATTGGTAGTTATTCCAGAGGTAATATGGTTCCTTCAAAAAATCAAGGATTTTTCAAACATTCATTCATTCAGCAAATAGTGATGGTGGAATTTTTTTTAAATTTAAATTCAAGTTAGTTAACATGTAGTGTCTTATTAGTGCCCCTGACGCTGTGTTAAACATTGACGATATGGATGCAAAGAAGGCATCTTCTTTGGACTTTAGTTATGGAAGTTGTTGGTAGTGAATGAATCAGGAAAGGCATCTTTGATGTATTGATGGGTGTGTAAGCAAAGGCCTGAAGAATGGTAGGATTCTTGATAGAGAAGGGAGGCTGCGGTATTGGGAAGGGAGAGTAAGGACAAGAAGAGGGCTCCTGGCATTTGGAGGAAGGGTAGCTTGGGGAATCTGAAGAACACCATATCATTCAATATGGCTGAGGCATCCATTGCAGAAGGAAGAAAGAGCAGATGTGGCAAGAGATGAAGTTAAACTGGGGGCCTATTGTAAAGCATCTTGTAAGGAGGTTAGGTCTTACCTAAGACTTACAGGAAGCCAACGGAGGGTGCTAAGTAGGGGAGCAAGATGAATTAGATTTACATTTTGTAAAGATTACTTACTCTTGGTGTACTGTGGAGACAGATTGAAATGGGACAAACGTGGGGACAGAGAGATCAGGGGAGAGATGCTGGAGGCCTGATCTAAAGCAATGACACTGGGCAGGCTCCATAGCTCAGTGTTTAGAGCACTGGTCTTGTAAAGCAATGACACTGGCAAGAAAAGAAAAGAAACAAGATGGCTGCAGCCAGGAAGTAGAACAATAGGGTGTACTGGTGAATTTCTGAGGAGCAGAGGGAGCTGACACACAGGTTTCTGGCTGATTCACCGACTGAATGGTGGTACCTCTCAACAATGGAGAGAAGTGAGGAGGAGAAACCATCCTGATTAGGGAGAACACTTCTCTTTCGATGCTTTTCTACCAGAGAATGGCAAACCGAGTTTAGGTGAAGCATGAATAAATTTGCAGGAGCTTTTTAAAAACCCCATTGTTGGAGCTCAGTGTCTCTGGCGTGTGGACTCCTCTACACATGCACATGTTGCTTTCAGTAGGTTTCAAGCAAAGCAAAAGAAAGCTATTCACCTGTGGAACTTCAAAAAAGCAAGCACACAGCACCACCCAGGCTGGTGCCCACAAGGCAAGGAATAATAAACATTCCATTTTTAATGTAACAGACTTTCCATTCCCCACCCTCACCCCAGGCCTCTGCACACACAAATCAAAACCCTCTTAAGTCATGGAATGAAAAAAAGAAAAAAGCAAATATAAAGTGCTTCCTGGGGGCGTGAACGGAAATTGTTGCTCAGTTTATTTTCCAAGCACATGAAAAGTAGTTCTGAATATTTAAAACCACAAGTAACTGCATTCTTAGCTGAGATTTTTGAGAAGAGGCAGCCCAGACAGGATCACTCCCAGGGGTCTTGGACATAAGGCACATTTACATCAGAGCAAGGCCTGTTCCCCTTTAATATCAGTTATCACCAAGTGGCTTACAGAGAATCGTGTTGGTTGGGAAAAAGCAAAGAGATTCAAAACAAATAAGAATATGCATACCCAGTTGAACTAAGGCGAGCCATACCATACATAAAGTGTTTTTCCTCTCCTTGAGATGGAAACACAGCTCCTGAATTTATTAGGAAAACTTTTTTGCATTAGAATATTTTAAAACTTCGTCCGGGACCTAGGTGCACCCTTCTTCCACCAAAATATGAGGCCCCAAATCATGTTACCAGTAATTTCTGACCAGATAAATGAAGACAAGCACATGAGTATAGAGTGGTAATTAAGAGTGTGGAATTCACTTCCATTCCTTTCCTTTTTTTTTTTTTTTTTTTTAAAGGTTTCTTTATCTTAGAGAGAGTGAGCAGGGAGAGGGGCAGAGAGAGGGAGAGAATGGGGATGCTAGTACGGGGCTCCATCCCAGGGACCTGAGCTGAAATCCAGAGTTGGCTGCTTAATGGACTGAGCCCCCCAGACATCCCATGGAACTTGGTTTCTTTGTCTGGGGTTGACCTGATTCCATTACTTATTGGCTGTGTGAGCTTGGACTAATTACTTAATCTCTTTAAGTCTCAGTTTTCTCATTGTGAAATGGGAATAATAGTGAGATCTCTGTCATAGAGCATGGAATGAGATCATTCAAATGAAACACAGTTTTGGCCCGTGGTATGTACTCCATAAATGTTCATTATTAGATTCCTGCCCTAGTGTCCTCTGCAGAACCACAGCTGAGCTCTAGAATTTGTGGTAGCTTTTATCAGATGAAACTAAGAGCTTTCTAGACTTAATTACAGAGCTTGGCCACAACAAGGTTAGAAAAAATCAATTATTCTCCACTGTGTCCTTTTGGCTGGAAAACGACTCCAGTACCATGACCATGGGTCTGGAAGCATTTCCTCTTGATGCTATCAGGGAGTACACCGGAAAGGAAAAGAAGGAAATCAGGGTAAGAGTTTCCCAGGGGTCTTGGTGGGTCAGTATTTCTTGGTCAGGCTAGCTCAACACCTCAACTAGTTTCTTTCACACCCACTACTGAGGCCTAGGAGCCCTAAAAAAAAAAGGTTGGGGAACATCAGAGACTTAGTGGAATCACTGTAGGATCAGCCTCCTACCTTATTTGTGCAACCCCTTGGCTCTGATCCAGGAGCCCCCATTGCTCTCCTAGAGCTTCACACCTGGACTCTGCTTCAGAGGTCATACATTGAACTGAAACCTTGGTTGCCCTGACCTCCTGATCTCAGCTTCTCACCTGGATGTCCCTTCTGCAGACTGACAGTTGGTCTTGCCCTGTTATTCCCCAGAAACCCAACCGGGATCCAGCATCTTGGAACTGGTTCAGACCTTCAGGTGGTTGGCTTGAGAGCCTCTACCCCTTTGGTTATGAGTGAGGACTCTGGAACTAGACTCTCCAAATCCCAGCATTGCCACTCACTATTTGATTTGTGCCAGTACTATACACCTCTCTGCCTCAGTTTTTCTCATCTGTAAAATGGGAGATTAGCAGTCCCCATCTCATAAAATGGTTAGGAGAATTAAATCAAATAATATATGTATAAAACATAATATAAATTCATATACACAAATAATCCAAATTAATATAGTAATATTAGCTATTTCTATTGTTTTATACATATTAAGTATATATGGTTTTACATTTAATTTTATGCATGTTTTACATTAAGATGAATATTCCGTATAAATACATACATACAAATCTACTTATTTATATTATTATTACTATTGTTGTTATTGTCTGTTCTATCTTCCTGCAGAGATGGAGAGATCATGGGTAGGCTTTTCAACTTTCTTGTTTTCATCTGAGGCTATAGGTACAGAATTCATGGTTTCTACAAACTCTGCTGTAATATGCAGGACATTAAAATAGACCCTATCATTTGGAGAATTACAATCTGCAGTGAATGTGATATAAATATTTCTCTGATTCCTACGTCTCTCTTCTTCCAGATACATCTTCATTTCCATTTCTGTAATAATTCCCTTTTTTTCTTGTCCTGTTTCAAAGGGTTTCTATCTCTGGAGCAAATCGTAGAAGATAGAAAGGTATCAAAAAACATGTTATTTATCATGTGGCTATTTTTAGATCCTGTTATCCCCAGTAACTACTGATTCAGTGGAGTAGGGTGGCTTTGAAAATAGGCATTGCCTCTTTCCCTCATTATATTGGAACCAGAATGAGGGTAACGTTTCCCTCTGTTTTCAAAATTTTCAGCAATCCAATGGATTAAACTAAACCCCTGTAAACAGTAATGCCTCTCACATAGTCACTGACATCAATGGAGAGACACCTCCTTGCCTTGATGGTAAGTGTCAACCCTCATAAAACCCACTTCCTTTCCAGCAAATAGAAAACAGTTGAGAACATGAATTCACTGTCAGCTTTGAACACTGGTGAGGACTGCATCTGTTTCTGGCAAACATGAAGTCAGACTTGTGGTATTTCCTTCTCTTCTGCTTCCAAGCTGAAGTCCTAACAGGTAAGTGGCCCATTGATTATTTCTTATTAAATTATTATTCAAGTGAACATTAAGAAAACCCAAAAGGAAAAAAAAAAAATCAGGCACCCCATCGGAGGGCTTTTTTTTGTTGGTTTTTTCCTGTGTTTTGTTTTTTTTTTTTGAAAGTAGAAACAATTGCAGAAGAACCCCAAGCCCTCGGCTCAGGGAATCTGTGTCGCCATGTCACAGTTGATGGCATTGAGTTTGTGTTACTTCCTTTGATACTGTGTTTTTTAAGATGAAGAAAAAATATTTCATCAGACCATTAAAATTTTAAATTACTTGCTAACAGGAGTTACCTGTTAGTGGAGAAAGTAGAAGAGTGGCTTACTCTTCTCAGAGAAAGATGAAAGGCAAAATGACTTGTGTCAACTGAAGGAAAGTAAAATAGTCCTGGCATCTGGGCTGGGAACTCTTTTTGAAGGAGAAAATAAAATGGAAGGGCTTTGAAAAAAAGAATTTTGATTTTAATCTTATCTGGGTGATCTGTTGTCAGAAATGTCCAGGCTGCCACTGAGTTTTGTTTTGTTTTTGTTTTTGACACAAAGTGTCAGGGTCCCTCTAAAAGGCCAGGGAGTAGCGGACCCTGCAAAAAGGCTCCCTAGACCCTGGAGACATTAGAGAAAAGCAAGCCACTATTCTGAAGTCCTCAATTCTTTCTTAGATGGTCTATATCAGACTATTTGAACAATTTAAATAATGTGACCTACAACTAAACTGAAAAATGTGTTTTTGTTTTGCTTTTTACTTGGTACATTTTTGTATTACTTTTTATCTTTCACTCTGAGTCATGTTCTTGAGGTTGGCAAAAGCAAAGTGAAATTGTATTAAACTGGAAAGTTCTATTAACACTAAAAATGAAAGAAGAAATCTAGTAGGTATAATCTTGCCTAGACATAAACTTTGTAGTGGTGCAAGGAAATAGGGTTTACTTTTCTCTCCAAAGAATTAAAACACAAAAGCAGATTGGTCAAATGTTTCATCTTCTGGTAGCTCAAGGTGATTCAAATGCTCTTAAGTAAAGAGGAATGAAGAGTGAACAATTAGAGACTACTTACAAGTTCAAAGTCAGTTTGGGGCGTTACTTGCTTATTTATGCCTTGTCTACAACCCAGTGAAATCTTTTAGCAGCATGAATGACAAATAAATAGTTTTGGAGCTAGCTGATATTCATTTATTCATTCATTCACTTCTCTGTTCATTCACACAACACCAAGCACTTGCCATGCGGGAGGTACGGTGCTAGCTGCTGTGTGTACAATGATGAACAAAACCACATCAGTCCCTGCTCTCAGGAAGCTAACTGAATGGCTGGGAGAGAGACATTTATCGAATAATCTCATGACTTAATGATAATTACAGGCAGAACTCAGAGAATGTAACAAAGAAGCCTCTCTAGCCTGGGCCGGTTTTGGGGTGGGGTTGAGGAGTGGTGTTCATCACTTTTCTGTGGCAATGACACTTAAATTAAGATTTGAAGGGTAAGTGGAATAAATGGGAAGGATAGTGTTTGTGGGGGAGGAAGAACATTACACAAGAGGAGAAGAGGAAGTGCAAAGGACCGGTGGCAGGAGGAAATGAGATAAGGCCAGGGAACTGTAAGATGGTGGGTGTTCCTCAGCACAGAAGGAGATGGGTTTGGGATTGTACAAGATGATGCTGGAAAGAAAAGCAGAAGCCAAGGACCACTTAGACTATATGGGTCATGTAAAGGATTTTGGATTTTTTCCCAAGAACATTGGTATAAGTCATTGAAGAATTTGTACTGCCAGAAGTTACCCCAATATGCTAAACCCATTTAGGCACCTATGGTTGCCGATAGTGTGCTTATTATCAGCTTTAAATTTGAATTAACAATTGTGTTTTTTCTGTGGAAAGATAGATGGAAGGAGAGATCCAACCTAGGTAGAATATTTCAAGTAACTAGACTAAGCTGCTGAAGACATGGTGCTTCTAGAATGATATTCATCATGGGCTCCAATGGAAGAAAACCAATGTTCACTCTCACCACTTAGAAAACTATGCTACATGACAAGTCATTTGTTGGTTTGAGGTATGAGTGACTAAATGGAGATCGTAAATTGCTAACCTTCTCCATGTTCAAAATACCATTAGGATGCATTTATCTAGCACCTACCCATTCTTCAAAGCCTACACCAAGCACCTACAGGGTTTTTTCCTTTGGCATAGTCTTCCAAACTAAGTAGGTTTTCTCAACCCCCCAAAAGGTTAAGCATTCTTACCTTCAGTGGATGTTTGAAGAATCTCAGACCAGGAAAGGCTAAGTGATTTGTTACGTAGTAATTCATGGCAGAATAAAGATTAGAACACAAATGTATCTGACTCCAATACCCGTATGTTCCACATTGCACTGAAGTAGCAAGAGATAAAACATAATCTTAAAGGGGAGAAATTCTCATCAGTGTTACATTTAGTTAGTGAGTTAATAGTCAGGAAATCTTGGTGATTTCTTATCTATTGTTCTTAGTGTGAAATTTAACAAAGCCATCTTCTTTTAATGATTTTGGAGCAATAGGAAGCTCTTGTCTGTAAAAGGATCTGGGAAAAATGTGAACCTCTACCTCCATTTGGAAGACCCTCTTCCTACACCCCTGTGAGAAGCATGCTGGTGACCTTATGAATTCTGACTTTAGAAAGACCGCTCTGAAATCAACGTGGAGGCTGCGCATGAGTGGGAAAGACGGAAGTCAGATGGTGCTTAATAAACGTGCATGTCTCAGAGTGTGTTCTGGGAGGAAGCTGGGAGATAACCCTCAGGTTCATTTTGAGCCTCGCTTTTGTTTCTAAGCCTTCCAATCCATGATTCCGGAATTCCATCACCCCAAGAAAAACAGCCCTTTGGTGTCTGCAGATCGGTTCCTCCCCAGAGCTCAGAGAGAAGTCTGCTGATCTGAGCCGACCTTCAACTCCTCCCACAACTCCCTTCAAGTATTCATATTGGCTTTTTAAAAATCCAAATCCTCCTCCCTCCCCCCACCAAACCCCCAGCCCCAGAGAAGAATTCAGGTCATTTCCATTCAGTGTGATAAGTCTGTACTTCATTGTATCCCTTCATTGTTATGCTTATTTCTATCTATCTTCTTTTGCCATTTTATCTTCTTCTTCTTCTTTTTTTTTTTTTTATCTTCATCAAATTCTTTTAACTTTCCGTCTTTGCCTCTGTAATTTAGAGAGTTGGCTACAGTTCTTAACTGAGTAAGTCATTATGTTCGGAGCATCTTGAATGTCTATTTATTTATTATTGGCTTAAAATAAATAATAACCATGGCCTTGCCTGATGTGCTGACCCCACACTCCCCACTGACCCGAGAACTTCTGAAGGTTCCTCCTGTTGCACTCTCATGCTGCCCTGTTAATGCACCCCAGCCCCAATCTTGGGCTCTGTTGAAATAATAATTACAGGTCATTGCTAGTTTCCTCTTACAGTATTTCTCTTCTGTTTTAGGACTCCCTTCTTTATGCTTCCTTCATGGATTTTCAGTGACAGTATCATTCTTGCTTTCTGCTCCTATCCTGTGATCTCTATTCTGATACAGTGATTGGTAGCTTCCATTACTTTCCCCAGATACCCTGAACTCTAAGAATTCCGGCCCGGGTAAAGAAGTCTTTCTTCTACTCTGATGAGTGACTAATATCTTTTCTGGGAATAGGATTCCTGGACTGACATCTTCTCTCTTAATGATCTGTAGATCCCCTCTGGGGCCTGCTGGCTTCTAGAATGGCAGGTGAATAGTTTCCTGATAGTCCGATTCTCGTTCATTTGTAAGTAACTTAAAAAAAAATTCTCTAGAATCTCGTATGCTATTTATTTCAATATTGGAATTCAGGAATTCCACCAATATATGCCTAGCTTTGTGAGGATTTTCATGAGCATTGCTTGGGACTGGGTGAGACTTTTCCATCTGTAGACTTGGTGGGGTTTTTTTGTGTTTGTTTGTTTTGCTTTTTGTTTTTTAAATTTCAGGGATATTTTTCTCCCTGTAGCTGTCTGATCATATCGTTTTCTTTGTCTTTTTCTCTTCTTTCTAGGAATACCTAATTATTCTCACAAAAGATTTTGAGTGCCTTGTTTTTTCATCATTTTGAACACAGTGGCTTTTATAACTTGCCATTGTTATTAGCAACTCCTTCAGGTGAAATGGAATATTATAGTTTTTAAATTGCTAGCAGCATAATCTCATTTCTTGGTAGAAACAGAATGTAGGTGTGTAGAGAGGACCTAATTCTCAGTTTTGCTCACTGTAAGGTACATAGACTTGTTTGACTTTAAAAAAATGGCCTCTATATTCACAGTTGCAAACTGTGCAAAACCCACAGCTTAAGCTACCGTCCTATCTTAAGGATATACATTTTATATGTAAAAGGATTTATTACACTTTGTAAATTAAAAAAAATTAAAAATCATCTGTTGCATTCAATACCCTAGGAAAGGGCTACATTTACTCCATAAAAGGTATTTCTGTGCTACCACTATTCTAATAAATTGAGTCTACCAAATGGTACTTTTTGGTCATTCTAAGTAAAATAAGACTCAAATGAAAACTCAAAACTATATTTTAGAAAGTGGAACTTAAATAGGTAGAAAATATAGAACACAAATGAAAACTGTTAGTAAAAATATGATTTTTTTTTCATTGGTTTAAAATGAAAGGTTGATCAAAACAGACCAAGATCTACAAATTCAAAGAGAGTCAAATGTTGGGGAAATGGGCTTTCTCTGGGTCACATATAATGCCTTGATGCCTGTTTCTACTTTGCTTGAGGAAAAGCTAAGAAAAATCAAGTAGTCTTTAGGGAGGACGACAGACTTAAGAATTTTGATTCTGTCAACCACTTGATCTGATAGAACCTTTTGTTTGTTTAAGTCCTGTTGACACAGGCATGGCACCTTCAACAAGCAACTGAAAATGACTTAAATGTTGCTGTTTTAAATTTGAGAAATCAAACTTTTTGCAGCCAACATTTATATTTTTCTAGGACTTGGTACCAAAAAACATCCATTCATAGAAAACAACAAACAAAGCTTCTAGTGGGCTCATAATTAAAGTTGTGTTTATTTTGTACTCCCTAGGTCTAAAGCAAATATCTCATAGTAGTTCCTGTTTGTACTTATTTAATGATGATGAAAGTTCTTGTATGTGAATCCATATTTTTACATGTCTACAGGCAGATAAGTTTCAGAATAATCATTAAAAATTTAGACCCTGTCAGAAAAAGGAGCTAGACTTTGCTACAGATTCAAATACATGGGACAGTTCAACACATAATGGTTGATGAATGAGGATGTGTAAAGAAATGAGTGTCTTCAACACAACATAATTTCATATCTAAGAAATTATTTTATATATTTTTGGCATATGATAACTTTAAATCACAGAATACATATGAGGCATCAATCTAAATAGTACTTTAAGTACTTAGGACATTAATATACCTAATACCTCTGGAAGGAAAAGAAATACCTGAACAAAACTATCCAGTCAAATTTAATGTTAAAAGCTTCTTCTTTGTAATTTCTTTTTTTCTTTTTTGTTTTTGTTCTTTAGCAAGTCTCTTTAGCTTTTACGTTGTAGCTTCTATAATGTTAGGGGGTTGGACTAGATTTTTGGACTAAAAAACTCCTTAAGAATGTGGATTCTGGTCTCAGATTGTCTAGGTTCATATCAGGGTTCCACCATAATATTGGCTCAGTAGCCTTGGGGCAGTTATTCAAGCCTCAGTTTCCTCAAATAAACGGCTGACATAAAAGGCTGTTATGAACATCAAATATTCATATATTTCATTTAATGCATTTAGCACAGTATTCTAGGCTTCAGAGAACTGGTTGAGCATTACTAGTTTGAACCTTTGCCTTTGGACTGGAGAACAATATCCAGTAAACAAAGTCTCTTGCTCTGCTTTTCTCATTCTTCTCCTCAGTCCATTGTGGGACATTTGCCAACCAGGCTCAGTCTCCATTTTTCTATGCATCCATTTATTTCATTGAGCCTCTAATATGGTCCAGGTCCTGGGATGATTTAGGTGACCATACTATAGTACTTATCTTTGTGAAGCTCATGTTTAAATGAGGAACACAGACAAAATAATTGTGATCTAAGCCCATAATGCATTCTAAATACATTGGTGTAAACTAAGTGTTATTGAGAGCATAAAGAGGAGTTTTTGAGGTCTCAGGGACCTTAAAAATGGTTTTTAAAGCGTGATGGGGAAAAAATGAATGGGGTCTCTAGAAAGATAAAGATACACTGGGATATTCTAATTTATGGGAATAGTTTAAGGATGTGAGAAGAATTGCCAAAAAGTTTAGCGTGGCTTGAACGTATGTGGTCCACAGATTGTGAAAGGAGTTTGTATAATGCTAAGACAACTGATTTATTTATTTATTTATTTATTTATTACCTCATAAGCCACCATCTAATAGAGACTTTAAACTGGGGAATGAAATACTTTTTAGAAACACAATTTTGAGAATAGCATGGAGGCTGGACTTGGAAAGGGAGAGAACACTCTGGAGAAGGTTAATCAAGAAGCTTCCATAGATGAGGGAAGATAAAAACATTCTCCTGAATTCAGGAGATAATGTTGGAGCTACAGTCAGCTGGACTCGGTGGTCAACTGGGACAGGAGAGTCAGGAAGGGTCAGATTAGTGACTCCCTTAAATGATGAGGTTTGAGTTGGAGAGTGAATATTGAGTTCAGGGTGGAAATGTTACTCTTGGTCATCAGAAGAAACCAGAAGGAGATGTTAAAGGAAATTGGAAATAAGGGATGGGAGACAAGGGAAGGGGTGGCTGAGATAAAGGCGTGGGTTATCGGAGTAGAAATGAGAGCTGGAGCCTTAAATGTAACAAGTTCACCAAGCCAATACTTTCCTTGTTTCTGTGCCCAAAGGGCTTTAGATAGCAGCTGAGGGATGGGAAATAATGTGGATATTTTTGGTTGCTAATGAAATTCTTTCTCCTACCTTTTCTGTGGAAGAGACTCAGTTCATTTAATCTCTTGTGATTTTGCTGGTAGGACAATTTCAAATCAATGACAATGAATTAACTAACAAAATAACTTGTTGAAAATTAACTACTTCATGAATATTGCTATAAAGTTTTATAACCTATTGGACATTCTTCCATTTTCACAAAGAAAGTTTTTGCTAGAAGAAAGTCAGTCTGTTATTTCTTATTATATATATAATAAGATGCACACTTGAGAGGACCAAGGATTGTTTTTATTCCTCCATACAAAGTTCCTTGGAGAGTAAAAACAATTCACACATTTAGTGTGTTTGTGTGTGTGTGTGTGTGTTTGTATGCTCTTTTGGCTTTTTTGATTTTCTCCTCACTTTTCTTCTTCACATTTTTTATCTTTCTCTCCAACAAATGTTAAGAATTTAGATCAGATTGGGCACCTGAATGGCTCAGTTGGTGAAGTGTCTGCCTTTGGCTCAGGTCATGATCCCTGAGTCCCGGGGTCAAGTGCCCCATTGGGCTCCCCACTGAGTGGGGAGTCTGCTTCTCCCACTGACCATTCCCCCCTCTCATGTTTTCTCTCTCTCACTCTTGCTTTATTTATTTATAAATAAATAAATAAATAGAATCTTAAAAAAATTAGGTCAGATTGGGTTTATTTTGCCTATCCTACCTACTGACTTCAATCACTTCTTTAGAGTATGGATGCCTTTGAAGAGCAATGTAAGTATAGAAATGATGCATGTATAAAAATCCAAGTCATAGCCAGTAGACTTACAAGAAATGACAATTCTTTTATGAAAGGTGGAAAAAAGTGGTAAATGCAGATTTTTTTTTTAAAACCAAAATTTCTTAGTAAAAGATCAAACGTAACAGAACTTAAACACTGCAATTTTTAGAACTTCACTTCTTATGTCACACTCATGTGCTGAGCTATGATA
Source organism: Neogale vison (assembly GCF_020171115.1). Lineage (NCBI taxonomy): Eukaryota > Metazoa > Chordata > Mammalia > Carnivora > Mustelidae > Neogale > Neogale vison. The sequence continues at coordinate 15,666,412 of NC_058093.1, forward strand.
AAGCTTATTGTTTGATTACAGAAAATGTTTAATAAGCACTATCATTAATTGCAAACTCAGGAGATCTTATCTTTCTATCACTCAGATCTTTGTGAAGCTTTGTGGTTAGTCTGAGTTGAGGAGAAAAAGTCAAATTGCTGATTAGTCTCACACACTCTGCAATTGTGTGGGTTTTCTAACATGTTTTTGCCAAAAGATTTTCAGTTGAGGATAACACAGCTGCTTTTAAAGAGTCCTGGCAGGATGGGTTCTAGCAAGACCATCGGATACCGAAGAAATGGAAGAGTTTAGATATTAAAAGAACAAATTTACAAATAAACTTTCTGAGCCACAGTACAATTCTCAGGTGAATGATCTTTTCTTCCAAGTTTTTTTAAACAGCCTCCATACTGCCCTCACTCTGGAGATATGAATGTTCTTATCCCTTAAACAATTTGAAAACCTAAAGAAATCACCTAAATATAAAGACTCTGAATTTACTCTTGAAAACATTAGTCTACTGATGTCAAGAGTAATGTTATAAAAATCATAGCAGCAGTTAACAGGTTGGAACCTCTATTGGGAAGGTGGTACCCTTTAGATATGGTAGTCAATGTGATTTGTTTAAGAAGACATAGTACCTGTTTCCTAGAGTACTTATAATCTAGGAATATCAACAAGAAGTACATAGATATGGTAACAAAACAAAACCCGATACTTAATATTCAGATTTTTAAGACCCATTACCAGGATTCAAGAGAACATATTTTTATTGTGTTTTTAATAGTGGAGTAAATGCTAAAAGATATAGTGTGGCATTTTATCACAAGTCACTAACATAACATGCTGCGGTTATGAAACATCTGGGTATATTGGAAAAATCATTGGTCCAGGGGCCCTTATTGTGGCTATACATTGGGAAAATTGAAGAAGTGTGCACTCTGGAGGATCTAAATAATCAACCAGGCTTAAACTTGTCCTCTCCTCTGTAGACAAAAAAACAGTCAAGAGAATCATCAATTATCTAAACAAGCCTTTATGAATCTAGTGTATATTTATAGATAAAGAACCCGTTTCTTTGACGCTCAGACAGAATTTTCATTAGAATCTGACATTCCATTTCAGGGGATTGATTGATTGATTATACATTTTGCTTGATTATATATTTGCACGTACTTGTTTCCAGAAGAAAGACAATGTGACATAGCTAATCACGGGATCATGTTCCAGCTACGAGCTCTGTAATCCTGGGCAAGATACTCACTTTTCTGCTCCTGGTCTAGCTTGATAAATGTAAAGATAAAATGAAAGGCTTAACTGGATCATTTCTAAGAGACTTTTTGGTTTTTACATAGTTTATTCTATTCATCTCCCCAGATTTATAACATCACTGAGATCTACGTAGATATTCGTTTGTTCATCTATCCATCCTTCCAATAAATATTTATGATGACTTACTACATACAAGGTGCTATTGTAGATACTTGGGAGGGGTTGATAAATAAGATCAACAAGGTGCCTGATTTTAAGGCAGATCAGGTTATGGTGGGGTAGCCAGACAATAAACAAACAAACAAACAAACAAACCAAATAATTTTAGATAATAATAAATACTTTCCCTCAGGTACGTATGATAGAAAATGACATGGGGTCTATGTTGGATTGAGTGGTCAGTAGTCAGTGGCCGCTGAAAAAGTAAGAAGCGGTCATGTGAAGATCTGAGAGAACATTCCAGGTGAAAAGCCAACATATTCAAAGCCCTGGGGACCAGTTGCTTATGTTTGAGGAACAGAAAGAAGTGCAGTGTGGCTGCAGTACAGTGAATGACTGATAGAAAATGGTGTCAGAGAGGTAGGTGGATCATGCAGGTCATAGAAACCAGGCTAAGGAGTAGGGTTTTATTCTAAGTGAGATATATGTTTTATGAGCAAGGCAATGATATTATCTGTGAATGTTAGAAGATCATTCTGGCTTTCCTGAGGAGAATAAACGGTAAATGGGCTGGAGTGAGAGCAGAAAATCAGGAGGCTCTTGTAGTCCTGTGGAGAGAGGATGCTGGTTTGGCTCAGTTGAAGTTTAGGTGCAAGAGTAGTGGATGGACTCTACCAGACATAAAACAGAGGTACAGGAAATTAGCCCTTCTTCCTGTAGACAGATGTTAATATGATCTTATAAGAGTCAGTCTGTAGTGATCATGAAGTATCTAGCTTCATGTGGTTGCCTGTTTCCATTATACTTCCCTCGATTGTTGCTAGCGGCACTTCAACCTTAGGTTGAACCTAGAATCTTTTATGCACCGAAGGAGTCGTATAGCCTCAGACAAATAATCTAATCTGTCTGGGTCTTTAGTTGTCTGAACAAAAGAATTAGACTTGCTGTATAATTTCTAAGTTTACCAGGTCTGGTTGTTTATGACGCTGGGTGGAGTTTGAATCATGTTATAGGAAATGTGAAGGAGAAGGTGTTTATGGGGCTCTGAAACGTGGATAGTTGTCTATGAACACCTATGGGTACTGGAGATGGAGATGGGATATTAGGGAGGATGAGGAATGTATCAAAGACTGTGAGAAGGGATATTTGGAGCATGATTTTTTTTAAAGATTTTATTTATGTATTTGACAGAGAGAGAGAGAGCGAGATAGTGAGTGTGCATGCACAAGCAGGGGGAGTGGTAGAGGGAGGGTAAGAAGCAGACTCCACGCTGAGCAGGGAGCACCACATGGAGCTTGATCCCAGGACCCTGGGATCATGACCTGAGTAGAAAGTACATGCTTAACTGACTGAGCCACCAGGTGCCCATGGAGGATGATTTTATATTAAGAGGTGATATTTGAAAAAAAAAATTAAGCTGAGAGAAAAGAAGAAAGAACAAAAAGAAAGAGATTGGTAAGGGGAATACTCACAATTTTTAACTTCCAATACGGCAGAGGAACTGACCAAAAAGACCTGATACTCAACCAAAATAAACACTGGCTATAAAAATTGGTGCTGGGATACCAGCACTCATGGTTGAATGTTAGAGTTGAGATGAGAACATCCAGGGAGGGTGAAGAAGCTGCAGAAGAAGCTGTTTCTGCAGTTTAAGAAACTAATACATTTAGGTTTTCTTTATATTGTCTGCTGATCCACTAAATGCTTTAGCCACAGTTATAGGGATGATCTCCTTTTGATACTAATTTTTCACATGTCATCAAAGGCTAAGGAGCATTTATAATTGGGTATTTCAGCGTATCTGTTCTACAGGGTCTACCAGGTAATTAGGAAATAATTGATTCAATATCATACCTGACTCTTCTAATTGAAAACATTCAAATTGCAGACTTAGAGTTGTCAAAAGGTTTTCCAGATGAAAAACCTAAGCAGTGGATATGTAGAGATACAAGTCAGGTGTCTTATCACTACATTTCATAATAAAAAGCTCACCTGGGAAGTTTTTATAAACATTTTTGGTAAGATTTTATTTATTCCTTTGAGACAGAAAGATACAGAGAGAGAGAGCATGAGCAGGGGGAGAGGAAGAGGGAAGGAAGAAGCTGACTCCCTGCTGAGATGGAGCCCGATGTGGGAGCCCCACATGGGGCTCAGTCCCAGGACCTAGAGATCATGACCTGAGCTGAAGGCAGACGCTTGATCATATGGGCCACCCAGGCGCCCCTCACCTGAGAAGCTTTTAGATTAAATATGAAAAAATGAACAAGTCACACCGTCCAGCAGAAATGACACTTTGGAATCCCCAGTTACTCCTCTAATGTCAATGGCACACGACCTTGGCACTTATCTCTCAAGAAAAATTTAGGTAGTCTTCTTAGCCCTACCTAAATACTTTCATAGGGAATGTGAATGTCTCATTCATTTTCCTTTTTCCTGACTCTCTGGAATCCCTCAGTAAGATGCTGAGACAGAGAGAACTATGGGAACAACAGCAAAGTCATAGCTCTCTTAGCTGTTTGCAGTCTCCTCTGGATATACGTTGATCCTGGATCCCTAGAGAGTAAGTGTTGGAAAGAATTTTATGTTTTGGTTTTACTTCTTTATTTCTCAGATCAAGAGGCTGAAGTCCAGAAGGGTACCAGAGTCACAGACTTGCTAAAGGCAAGACAAGAATTTTCCTCTCATTTCCTCAGGAATCACGACATTGTACTTCCACTACTCTGCACTGCTGACTATTACATTTCATCTTGTGTTGGGTTACGGGTCATAGTGTGGGCACAGGGAGGAGAAGGAAAGCAGCTGACAAAACATCTTCAGAAACACAAGACAGTGCATCTCTGTCTATGTGTTTACGTGGTGGTCACAGTCACTTTTGCTCCAAGATCTCTTTGTGGCTTTCTTGCTGTCATTCTAAAGTCCTTGGGAAATGTGCTCTGAACATTTCTAAAGAAACTGAGAATGAGCCCGCTGATTTTATCATTGGCAACAGGCTATAGAGACTTAAACATCAGAACAATAGTCATGCAACATCATTTACTTTCAGATAAATAAGTCCCCAAGCAAGAAAGCCTTTCTTTGACTCTGATGTAGACTGCACTTAGGCTCATGCTATCCATTTTTTCCTTTTTTGCCTTGTGCCTATATTGCTTCCTCTATTTTTAAAATGAAACAAGCATTATTTTCCTTCTGTATTTTTAATTTTGTATTCCAGAAAAAAAATCTATACAGAAAAGCAAACGTAAATGTACAACTTAGTGAATCATTGTAAAACATTACTACCTACTCCCGTGAATCATTGTAAAACATTACTACCTCCTCCCATAATCACCACAGCTCAAGAAATGAAACATTGTCAGCGCTCAGAAGGCTTCCATCGCTGTTTTCCTTTCTGATTTCAATGCTTCCTTCCCTTCATACCAGATCATTAGGCTGCATTTTGTGATATCTGCTTAAGTTAAATATTGTTTCTATTCTTTGAGTTAGTATGTAAGAGATAATGTGCATGCTTCACTTATTGAAGTTTTTATTATGTATACCTTTACTCTTTTTCACTTTACTTTTTACTGTTACTGTCGAGACATCACCTATTAGTCTAATAGCTCCTTCTCTGGAGGTAATCAGTCTCCTTTCTATGGCTTTTTAAAGTCTTTTTTCTATGGACTTTCATTATGATTTGTCCAGACATGCATATTTTAAAAGTTTGCTTGTGATTTGTTGGGATTCTTAAATCTGGATGAGGACTGCATTTCAAATAATTTTCCAATCTAATTTTCTAGTTCACCAATTCTCTCTTTAGCTCCTATCCTAATCATAGTTACTATGGGTTTTTTTTGCCAGTTCTACGATTCTTTTTTAAAATTAGTTGTTGTTTTTTTTAGTTTCCTGTGCTTTGCAGATATTATTATAAGTTTCTCTTTTATTGCCTTAAATGTAGTAAGCTCAATTGTTTATTTTGGGTATCTTATAATTCAAATATATGATTTTGGGGGGTTTGTTTCTGTAGTCTGTTGTTTCTATTGTTTTGTTTCCTTGCATATCATTTGCAGATATTAATTATTTTAATATTTAAATATTATTTGCAGATAGGATTTGAGGTCTAGGATGTAAATTTCTTCTTCCTGGAATAGTTGCATTTTTACTCTCAGAAGCCTAAGGGTAATAATGATCCAAATCATCTAAACAAAATTCAAGGATTTGGGTTTTCTGGACTATTGAAGCGATTTGAAGATGAGCTATAATCCACATAAGAGCTGGGTTTCTTCTGGCTTAACTGTATTCCAGGACGGAAACCCTTTGAGACCCCAATTTATTGAGGAGAGGCTCTTTAGATTTCTTGCTTTGCAGACTCTAGGAGTTGAGACATACAAACAAAAGCTTGAACTTGGCAGAACAGCAAATGCTTTCAGAATAAAAGCAACTTCTGAGCTCTTCTCTTCTCTCTGGAGTCTGGTTCTCCTCTTTGTGAAAACTTGTTAAGCTTTTTTAAAAAAAAAATTTATTTATTTGATAGAGTACAAGCAGGGAGAGTGGCAAACAGAGGGATAGAAAGGGGCAGGGAGCCTGATGTGGGGCTCTATCCCAGGACCCTGGGATCATGACCTGAGCTGAAGGCAGATGTCCAACTGACTGAGCCACCCAATCACCCCTCGCTTTTTGATAATAGTTTTAGACCTTTTTGTTCAGCATTTTTGGTTGTTTTGGTGTAGGAATTTGGATCTGGACTGCCGTAACTGAAAAACTAGAACATTTGTACATATTTTCACAATCAAATCCCCACGCGGAAACTCTATTTCCCTTGTAATATTAGAACCATAAGTTAAAGACTATAGATATTAAGGAAAATAACTGTGCTAAATCTTTTTTTTTTTAAAGATTTTATTTATTTGTTTGACAGAGAGAAAGAGATCACGAGTAGGGAGAGAGGCAGGCAGAGAGGCAGGCAGGCTCCCTGCTGAGCAGAGATTCCCGATGCCCGGCTCAATCCCAGGGTGGTGAGATTACGACCTGGGCTGAAGGCAGGGGTTTAACCCACTGAGCCATCCAGGCACCTCTAACTGTGCTAGGTCTTAAATAAAATCAAGGCAACCAGTGCAAGCAGAGTTGTGGCAAATGAATCCACCTGTCTAATGCTAGTCCTCTCACGAATGGGAGTTCTTTCAGAAAGCAGTGTGGCATGTTTAGGCATTTTGGTGATGTGTCATAAAAGCAAAGTGCTAAAAATAACCATAATATTCAATCTTAGTGGAACGCTTTAACAAATTATGTATTAATACTATGTCCTAATATGTAGTCATTGAAAAGGATACTTGTGGCAACTATATAAAAAATGGGACATTTATGATATACCATTAAATGACAATAGCAGGACGCAAAGTAGTATGTTTGTTGTATATATCTGGAAGGTAAAGAGCAAATACACATAAATAGCATTCCTATTTCACTGTCGGGCTGGGCAACTTGTTTTCCTTAAACATTCATTACACTTGTTATATATTCTTTTTAGGAATAAAGGCAGAGAATTCAAAACGTAAGCAAGAAACTGTCCTGCTAATAATTTTCCCACATTTATTTGAACAGTACTCCACTGCTAGCATTAATTAAGATGGTTTACTATGTATTTATTTGTTTGCCATCTGTCTCCAATATGAAAGGGCAGGCACAATATCTGTCTGATTTTACTATGTATATATATTATTTAATACATTACATATGATATATTCATATATAACAAAAAAAGTTCTGTTTAGGTTTTTTTTTTTCTCCCCAAGGGCACATTTCTTTCTTTGCCATGTTCTTTTGGTTTTAAAATTCTTTTGTTTTGATTCAATAGAGGGGACTCTATGAAAAGAAGACATTACTTCTGTGTTCAAGTATAATTACTAGAGTAACATCTTCATTAAATGTCGTTTTTGCTTTGTTTTCTTCTTTTTTATTCAGGAGAAACCAAGGATTCTGCCAAGTCTGAGATGTTTACGTTTCGCGATGGAGGTGTACAAATTTTATGCAAATTCAGTGATACTGTCTGGCAATTTAAAATGGAGTTGCGGAAAGGGACGGAAGTGCTCTGTGATCTCACTAAGACAAAGGAAAGTGGAAACACAGTGCCCACTAAGCATCCCAAATTTTGTCAGTCTGAGTTATCGGATGATGGGGTCTCCTTTTTCCTGAATAACTTGGACAGTTCTCATGCCAGTTACTATACCTGCCAACTGTCAATTTTTGATCCTCCTCCTTTTCAGGAAAAGAACATTAGCAGAGAATATCTGAATGTTTATGGTAAGACAATGTTTTTCTTTCAGACTCAGGAGTACGTTTGCATTTTTAACAACTTTTCTCAAGAATGTAAACATGCAAATAAGTATCTTCTGTGAGTTCATTTTGGTGCAATTGATGACAGTCATTTATTATGAAAATATGCAAGGGATAACTGATTAATAATAATTAGTATTAATCAGTAATATGCAATTTGGTCATGTAGACTGCTATGTTAGAAATAGATCATGTTGTCTTTAAATTGCATATGCCATTAGAAATCAGGAAAAAAATTAAGACAAATTACCTAAATCCATGGCTTCATGGTCATTGCCTCTATTCACATAAAGTTTAGGCTTTGGTTTGTGGAGTGAAATAATTGAAAACAATAGTTTTTTTTAATTGAAGATTTTACTTATTTATTTGCCAGAGAGAGTGCATGGGGGAGAGAGAGAGGGAGAGAACAAGAGTACAATCAGAGAGAGCAGCAGGCAGAGGGAGAAGCAGGCTCTCTGCTGAGCAAGGAACTCGATGGGGTACTCGATCCCAGGACTGTGGGATCAGGACCTGAGCCGAAAGCAGATGCTTAACCAACTGAGCCACCCAGGCATTCCTGAAAATAATGGTTTTATACCATTACTGTTCCTACTTACTTTTCTGCAAAAATATAGACCAAAAAAGCCCTTTCTATTAACCCATTTATAAACATATATGTGCATAGAGTCTTTTTTATGTTTTAGCTTTTAAATTCTTGCTATGGCACTGAGAGGATGTTATTTACAATTTATTGGATTCCATGATTGTAATGAAGCCAAGCTTCATTTGATTAAGTCACTTTTAAAAATTTGGTAAAAGAACCTGTGATTCAGGACTGAAAGAGGAGATCTGATTCTCTCAGTTTTCCCTTAACACATCTCTTTTCCAACCCAGAATCACAGACTTGCTGCCAACTGAAGTTCTGGTTACCCATAGGATGTGCAGCTTTTGTTGGAGTCTATATTTTTGGATGCGTATTTCTTTGTTGGCTTACAAAAAAGGTGAGCGATGTCATTTTTTCTTGCATTTGTTTTTACTGAAGAATATCAGTAGTTATTTACTCCTCAAAGCACATATTGCTCTAGCCAGAGTAATTCGATTAACAGTCAGACAATTTCTTTTTCACAAGATATGCCTACTAATTAAACTACTAACTTGGCAGAGAAGCTTATTTATTTTACAGCTGCTTCAGTCTAAAAAAGGATTGATGGCTTACAGAGGGAGCTGTTATTGTTATCATTCAAAAAAGAGAAGGGAATTGGGGCCAAGAAAACACAAAAAGGCAGGACAAAGATTGAAACATAAAAATAGATGCTTCTGATTTCTAAGAATTATTACATGCAGGCTGCATTTGAGTTTAAGTTTTCAGAGCCAGGGCAAAGATGAAACTGCCAGTTTTAATGTTTCCCTGAACTTGTCAATTGAACAATCAGCGAGAAAGTCTTATAAGGTTCCAGTAGTAGCTGAGAAGGAAATGATCAGCTTCTTCCCATGGTAAGTTATTAGGACTCTGTTTTTAAAGAACAGCACAGAAAAGCTAGGGAGATAACTCAACAAGGACAAAACAATCTCTCTGTGCTGGGGATATTCTTTTCAGCTTTTCACAATAGAGAGTCTCAATGGAAGAATTTAACATCATTTTCATATGACACAAGTATACGAACACCCAAGTATATCCACCGTGTGATCATTGACCAGACCGTGGGTATACCTGTGCCAGAATGGAATGTGGAAAGAAAGAGAAAGAAGGAAGACAGTGAGATAGGGCCCATGATCTAAATCTACAGAGGAAGAAACAATCAAAACAAAAATGAGGAAGAAAATTGGGCAGAAAACTCTTTATTTAAAGCCCTTTTCATATTGTTTTCCCACTTAGCCACGGATCAGGAGCCTGAGTCATAACCTAACAGTTTTGTCACATACCACTTCAACTAAGAATACAAACAGTAAAGGGGGAAAAAAAAAAAAAAAAAAAAAAAAGACCAGGGAGACCAGGGATGGAGATAAGGAAGAGCAGATGACAAACCATGCTTCTGAATTTTCTTCCAGAAATATCAATCCAGTGTGCATGACCCTAACAGTGAATACATGTTCATGGCAGCAGTGAACACAGCCAAAAAACCTGGATTCACAGGTACCTCTCCATCCGGGGCTTTGGGCAGAGCCGTGTGTTCTTCACATTAACTCTGGAATTTTCATTTTTTATTTTAGAGGACGGGCCAATGTCTCTAAGGCCCAATTTTAGATTTTCCGTGAAATTCTGAATTTTCACTTTAAGTTTTTACTTTCTGCAGTACATTGAAAACAAACGTTAAGTCTGTAAATCACTATTAAAAGTAAACAAGCAGAAGATTCACAAGCCACTGCTGTATCAAGGCAGTTTTCCAACGAGTATTTCAAAAACTGAGATGATTCTAAGTCTTCCTTGGGAACAAGTTCTTTAAGTCACCTGAGGAACATTTATTAGGTTTTGATGAAGTGCAAATTACTGAGTTGAGGCATGGGAGATACACAAACATGTAGAGGAGTGTTGGGGGCAGAGATTTGGAAGAAAGATCTGGGCTGGTGCTCCCCAGGGGAAGGAGAGGAGTCGGGGAGCCTGGTGTTATCTGATGAAAAGAAAGTACAAGGTCAGAGAGTCTGGATGACGGCATAAGGCCAGTTAGGTGTGACTTTGCTTTTTTCCATTCAGAGTGAACATTGTCAATTTGAGGGTTGTTAAGCATAGAGCACCTAGAAAGTTTGAAGCATCCCTTGTGGAAAATTATAAGTCCTATGCCTTTGAGGTTGGGATGAGTTGAAGGACGTAATGAGGAAGTTTCTAAATTTTTGCCACCGTTCAGTGGTGAAGGACTTGTCTACAAGTCCGTGGATGCAAACAGCATTTGTAATCATGGACTTAAAGCATGGGAGCAGAGTTAATCCTCCTTCAGTCTAACTGTTCATTCATTGGGTGAGAGAATCAATTATGTCCAGGGTGTTCAGTGATTTCTTTTGCTCCCTAGAGATTTCCTACCATAGCTTTGTGACTAGCAAAGAGTGTGTGTTTCATGGCTTTGCTGTTGAAAACAACAACTTTTCTTCTAATCTCCCTGCTGATGATAATGTGTCCATTTTAGCTCAGATCCCTGAAAGCAGACCCTGAGACAGAGACTTGAGTTTATAAGTAGTTTATTTGGAAGGTGGCCCTAGGAAAAAAGGGGTGAGGGCGCAGGGAATATGAGATAAGCAAAGAGGAAAAGCAAATCAAGATTGTATTACTGAGATCTCAGCTGGAGGCCACAGAACCTCTGAGAAGTGTTTAGATGTCTCCCAGAATTGTTCTTCTCAAGGATGGCAGGTGAGGTATCTATCTACTGGCTTGGGGTTGCCTGCCAGAGCCTCCTGGAGCAATGCTCTATGCTTGGAACGGTGTCTCACAAGTCTTCAGAGGAAGCCCTGAGGTAGAAAGCAGAGAAAGGCATGGTTCTTGTGCTAGAATGGACAGCATGTGCCGAAGTGTCTACCCAGGCTGTGGCTGAACCACAGGTGGGAAGTTTCACAGCCCACCTACCAAGTGTAATAACTGAACATGACCAGAGTGCAAACTTCTTGAAGGAAGGTAGGATCTCTCTGTATTCTGAAACCACCAAGCAGTCACAATTTCAAGAAGAGCATGACTCAGTTGCTAATATTTATTGTATGATAATTATATACTTAATATCATGCTGAGTAATCCGTGTTGGGTAGAGGGAGGGGAGACTCAGGACAGTCCTCGTGTGCAGTCTGTAATGTCATTGGGAAAGCTGATGTGTTTGCAGAGAGGGTGGAATCATGTGAACATGTCAAAAGTACTCAATTAAGCAAAGTGTAGAGTTCAGATAATGTCTATTACAAGAGTCAAGAGTGGGCTGGGAGAAACTTCACGGAAAATGTGGAACTGATGCTGAGTCTTGAAGCACACAGAAGAGTTTGGATGGCACGTGTGTGTGTACAGGAGGCAGATCAAAAGGACAAACATGTTGAGGGGAATTGGAACAGAGTGCTTTTAAAAATGTTATGCTGCATGTTGTTATAGGTACGACTCATAACTTGGAACTCTGTAGCACCCAGGCATGAACCACGCTGGTCAGCTCCCCCGTGACATGAAGTGCAAGATTCCCACATTCCCTGGACCATGGAGAGTAACACTTGACTGGAGTACATACATCTTCTGCTGGTGTTTTGTTCAACCTGGATCAGTGACTCTATCAGTCCAAAGGGATTTTAACGGGCTGCTTCAGTACTGTTGGGTTATCAAAACACCTTCTTGCAACACAAGGCCAGCTCATGTGTGCTCAGCACACAGACTTCACTGGGACGGAATTCCTATCCTCATCCCTGCTTCTAGCAATGCACCAGCGAGTAAAACAAACACGGCTACCGATATTTTTAAGAGAGGCTGAGAGTACTAAATCTGCAAAGCAAATGGGCAGCTGAGGGCCAGTATCTGTTTGCATTTCACTAACAGACTACCTCTTCTTCCTGTAGGAATGAGCATTCCTTTTTAATGAGATACTGGAGGGAGATGCTTCAAAATTCGTTAGTTTATTTCTGAGGTGTGGACATGTAACCGTACTTTAAAATCCATTAGTACACGGTACTCTTTTCAAACTTCTGAACCCCAGTCTCCCACTCCAAGGTTTAGATGCCCTCGTCTGCCTTCAATTTTCCTTTTTAAAATATTTCTATGCAACCACTTGACAGACATTCTGAGTAAGGATCTAGATCTACATTTCCCCCCTCTACTTCTCAATAAAACACATATAATACATACTTAGTTGCAGCCTAATGAATATCATTTGCCTATATTCTTCCTATAAGAATATTTTTGCTCCAGAAAGACATCTTATTTTCCCAAATTCAGTAAAAATGATTTACTTTGTGGACTTATTTTGACCACAGTAGTGGTAAAAACAAACAAACAAACAAACAAAACCCCTACACAACAAAACATTGCCCAGAAGCAGAAGGGATGTTACTGTATGATTCTATTTTCTACCATTAGCTATGTTTTCATGGTGCTATTAATAACAAGCCAGGCTGTTTCTGCAGAGCATATTAAAATTGCAGAACAAAAACTACCAAAATCATCTTTCCCTTTCAAGCATTGTCCTGGAGAAAGAGCCAATGATTCACTCAGCAGAAAGCTATAGTTCCTGGAGGTCACTTCCCAACTAAAGCCCAGGGGTCAACGTGGCTATACAGGTTGAAATGATCCTATCAGCCTGGAGCAGCCCTCCAGACATGGGAAGGAATTTGAAGGGTTGAGAGACTCCCATGAGCCAAGGACAACCATCTGCTCTCACCCCCAATGTCAGAAGTCACTCTGGGGATCACGGCGAGTCTGCCTGCGTTTGTACTTCTGAGCTCTGGGAGGAAGCACAGATGTCTCAGGGAACATCAGTATGATTCCCTCTCCTAGGAAACATTCAGCCTGGAATATGGCCCTGGCCCTCAGGATAGGCTTCCTTTGAATACAATTTCGTTGGAAAGATTCCTAAATACTCATAATATGTGATTGGTCTTAGCTGGGTTATTTTCTCCACTTCCTGTTTGCATGCCCAATGTTTCTGAAGCAGCCAGTGTATGGACAATGATATTTTTAACTTTAGGTCAAATGGCGTTGTTTAGTAGTGTTAAAATTTGTAGGTGCCTGCTTCTAGCATACCTTAAAAGTGAGACCAGGTATGTCATTATGCACACTTAGGTTGTTGTAAGCGTGTATAATGCTGGATGTGTACAGTACAGTACTGCATTCGTAATTTGAATCAAGTATGGGATTCTGTTTCCAGCTGACTTGGACAACCTGGGTTGGCTCCGCAGAGGTGTTCCCAAAGTGGCCTGCAGCTTGCTGGGTGAGGGGTTGGAGTGGGGAGTGGAGCCTTCACGTGGGGTCCACCTGGCCTGGTGGTCCAAATTGGGGATCTGAAGCATTCTCCTCCTCAGCACTGGACATTTCAAAGGGAATTATTAAAAGATACAATTTCTGTGAAATAAAGACTTGTTTTAAGAGGAGCTATTCATGAACTAGATTTTAGCAGTAGTACGAAACTAAGGAATAAATGTTTGATATTCAGCAACTGAAACTACCTCACAGTGTTTTTTTGGGGGGACAAAAATGGTTGCCTCGCAAACTAGAGCTTGCAAACTTGACCTTCTTGAAGGTATTATACTGCTCGGAATAGTCCCTCTTTGTTTTTTCTTTTTCCTTTTTAAATGTTGAAATAACCACAGACTTGTAAAAAAGCTGAAAGTGTAGCAGAAGGATTCTTCTTTTCCTCAGTGACTTTCTGGCCTAATGCCCTATTCACCTCTGAACAGTGTATATTTCCTAGAGACAGGAACACCCTAGTCTCCATAACCACGATAGGACCACTCACATCAGAAAGGTAAGTCTGATACATGGCTGCCTTCTCATCCTCAAGCTCTATGCAAGTTTGTCTGGTGTCCTCCTAATGTCTTTTGTAGCGGAAGATTACGTTCAGAATCTCCCTTTGTATTTAGTCATCATGTCTTTGTGGCGTCCTTCAGTCTGAAAGATCCTCAGTCTAGACTGGCATGGCCTTGACTTTTGAATATTGCAAGCAGTCATTTTGTAAAATGTCCCTTGATTTGGTTTAGTCTGAGGTTTCTTGATAATTAAAATCAGGTTATCGATCTTTGGCAAAAATAGTACAAGAGCGATGCCGTGTTTTTCTAGCAGCATCCTGTCAGGTGGCTCACGATCTTGATCCATTACTGATAATGTTCATTTTGATCACCTTGACTAAGTTGGTGTCTGTGAAGCTTCTCCACCGGAAAATACTCTTTTCCTCTTTACAGTTAACAAGCAGTTTGTGGGGAGGTCCTTTGAAACCTTCTAAATCGTCCGTTCCTTGTCAAATTTTCAAGGTATTCATTCGTTCATTTCTATCTGTATGGTTTCCTGTTCTATGCAATGGGTAAACATTTGTTATGTAATTATCTTATTCTGATGCTCACCTTATCCCTTTCCTGGCCTGCAGGAACTCTGTTTAGGAGTCCTTCTGCCACACCCCCTAACATTCTTTTGGCACTTCCTTGCTTTCTGGCAGAACAAGATACTCCCCGCTCGGTTAGTGTTTTCCCATCCCAGTGCTGGCATCAGCCATTTCTCCAAAAAGCCCTGGTTTCTTTGAGTAGCGGGTGGTTTTTAGAATCCAAGATCTAGGCATTAGTAAATGCTCATTATTATTAGGGTTTCCCTGCTCCTAGGACCTTTGGTGGACAGAACCAGGATGCACACACACACACACACACACACACACACACACAGATGTAAATGTGCATGAATATATGGGTGTATATATGCCAATATATCTATATATAATATTTATATATATTATTTGAGTATAGTTGACAAGTATTACATTAGTTTTGGGTGTAAACACAGTGATTCTGTAAGTCTACTTTATGCCCTATTCAAGACAAGTGTAGCTGCAATCTGTTTCCATACATCACTATTGTAAGATCACGGACTATACTCCTTATGCTATACCTTTCATGCCCATGATTTCTTCATTTCATGACTGGAAGCCTGTATCTCCCTCTCTCCTTCATCCCCTGCCCTCTGGCAACCCTCAGTTTGTTCTCTGTATTTTATCCTCTGTATATTTAAATATAGATGTCACTGTGTGTGTATTTGTGTATAGACCTATCTATGTATATATTATTAGAGACATGGAAGTGTGTGTACATTCACACCCACACATATATATACACTTTTATTTCTGTATTTATTTCTGTATCTATCTATACATGTTGAAATACATGGGATCATACCTGTACCTTTAATTCTAGTGTAACATTCCAGGGTTCATATCAAATTTATTCCTTTCTGTTCTTGGCCCTCTTGGGACAGTGAGAACCCTGACTCTTACCGTATTTGCTCAGTCTCACTGTATGAATCTCCCATCTTGGTTGCGGGCTCTCCCTGACATGGTAGCTTCCTTCCTTTGCCTGGGCTCTGACTCCTCATTCCAGGTTGCCCAAGCCTAGAATGAGTCAGTTTGAGTCCTGACTCCTGGCACTGGGCGTTCCCACTTCACAGATGCCCTTCTCACCCTCCTCGGGCTCTAACACAGGGTGGGTTATCCCTAACTTCAGCTTGGGGCCACAGTGACTCCCTTGCACTGGGGTGGTTCACCTTATGGCCCATGTTTTACACTGGCTGGCAGAAGTTATCCTTCATGTTAAGTTCTAATCTCCTACTGTGATGACTGGTTTGATGCCCTTTACTGGCATCTATTCCTGCTCTGTCTCACATCCTTACATCCCCATTGGCGTTTCCTTCACTTCTCACATAAACTGCTTACTCTGGAACCTTTGTCATAGCCTCTACTTTTGGGGGAACTCCAACTCAGACACTTCCTTGTCCCTCCAGGTCTAGGGTAAACATCTAAGGCAGTGAAACAGTCTGTTATCAAGTCTAGAAATAACTCTTAATACTGATTCTTGTGAATTCTTACTTTCTTGGTCTTCCAAGTATATTCTGTGTCATTTCAGGGACATGCTCTGACCATGACTAAAAATCATAACTTCTTCCTCTGTCCCCTTAGCATAGTGCTTCTTATGTCTTTTTCCATTTTTAAGAAGATAATGGAGGTGATTAGGCATATTCAACAGGAATCTGATCTCTGCAGATAGAGTCAGAGAGAAGCCTCCAACTAACCCATGAACATCCTTCACCGACCCGTCTCAATAAGAAAGGGCATTCATTGATACAGGATTAAAAATGAATCTCAGAGGATGCCTGGGTGGCTCTGTTGATTAAGGGTCTAAATCTTAATTTCAGGTCAGGTCATGATGTCAGGTCATGAGATTGATTCCTGTGTCAGGCCTCACACTGACCATGGAGTCTGCTTAAGATCTTAAGATTCCCTCTCCCACTGACTCTCTCAAAAAAAAAAAAAATTCTCTGGCTTCACAGGGAGAGGTTTTTAGTCTTTATGGTAATGAAGACTATAATGGCAAAGCATGGCTCTTTGAGAAAAATACTGAATTCTACATGTGACTTCTCCTTTGTATGATTTCTCTCTACTCGCTTCTCTGACTCAGTGGTTATAGTTCAAAATGACTACAGTTTGTCTAGAGGACATGGCATTCTTCCAACAGTATTCCAATAATTTGGAAGTCATGATGAAATGTTCTCTTGAGCTGGGCTAGGAAGAGGACTTGATTTCACTTTTTTTTTTTTAAGATTTTATTTATTTGACAAAGAGAGAGATCACAAGTAGGCAGAGAGGCAGGCAGAGAGAGAGAGAGAGAGAGAGAAGGAAGCAGGCTCCCTGCTGAGCAGAGAGCCCGATGCGGGACTCGATCCCAGGACCCTGAGATCATCACCTGAGCTGAAGGCAGAGGCTTTAACCCACTGAGCCACCCAGGCGCCCTGAGGACTTGATTTCAAAATGCAGCCGAACACCCTGTCATATCCAAAACATCAGAAAAATTACCCTAAAACCCCTAGAATAAAATCAAGATACCTCTGGGCTAACTCAGAGTTACACTGAAAGAGGTGACACTCCATCAGAAATAAATTTTAACTGAAAACATGGCTCTTCTCAGTCTTTTGAAAATATACCAAAATGGGAATGAGTTTCATTCTCAAAGCACAACAAAAGTTCATTCACAAAACTTTTCCTCAAAGCTTTCCACCAAGCTTTTCCTCATCCTCAGTGCCTCTTATATATCTGCAGGCAGCTCTCAAAGCAGCTCCTCCCTCCTTTCCTCCTCAAGTCTTTTCCAAGACACCAGTACATCTCTTCCGTTCCCTCCCTACACAGTCCCTTTCAAAGCACCTGATAAAATAGCTCTCTTCCTAATTCATGTTGTACGTGTATAGGTTTCCTATCTCTGCTATAACCAATGACCACAGATTGTGGTGGCTTAAAACAACACACATTTGTGGGGTACCTGGGTGGCCCATTCATTAAGTGTCTACCTTCAGCTCAGGTCGTGATACCAGGGTCCTGGGATTGAGAGCCCCACACTGGACTCACTGCTCTGTGGGAAACCTGCTTTTCCCTCTCCTTCTCCCTCTCTCACTCCCCATTTGTGTTCCTGCTCTCACTGTCTCTCTCTCTCTGTCAAAAAAATAAATAAAATCTTTAAAAAAAAATTGTTGTTCTTTCATGGTTCTGAAGGCCAGAAGTCTAAAATCGGTTTCACCAGCCTAAAGCCAATGTGTTGGCAGGGCTAGTTCTTCTGGAGACTCATGGGGAGAGTATCTCTCTTTCTCCTTCTCTTCCTTCTTTTTTTTTGCTTTTCCAAATCTTCTGGTGGCTGCCAACATTCTTTGGCTTGTCATCACTCCAGTCTCTTCTTCTGTATTCTAACTGCCTTCCCCATTTCTACTGTGGCATCTCCCTCTGCCTACCTCTTATGAGGATACTTATGGTTGCATTTAGGTCCCACCTAGATAATCTGGGATAATTCCCCATCTCAAGATCCTTAACCAGTCTCATCTGCAGAGTCCTTTTTGCCATATGAGGTAATTCATAGGTTCCAGGGATTAGGACTAGGATATCTTTCATGGGCCATTTTTCAGCCAACCAGAGTTCCCTAAACACCAGGGATTTGGGGGGTGAGGAATTCTCTATGAATCTTTGTTTCTATACTTAGGATTCCCCATTCTCTCTTCTAGTTCTCTTTCAGAAACTCCATACCCTTCTTGACAAAGCACCATATCATTTCCCTTAGGTTTCCTTTCCATTGCATCTACCAAAAGGAGCTGAAGACCACTGGTTTGTTTTCTAGTTGGTCCATTATAGTAAACAGATCCCTGAAGAACAGACTATACTTGGGAGTAAGTATAATCTGAAACCAAGTTAAGAAAGGACTTGGTTGCCTCACTTAGCCAAGACCCCACCCTATCCTTTATGTCACTGGATCCCCATTACTGTGAAATAAAAATGTTTTTCTTGCTTTATCTCACAGGGCCTTTCAGAGTTCTAAAAGAAGTTGACATTAGCTTTTAATGGTTGTTCACTTTATTAATGTGGGAAGGAGGCTGGACTTAATGAAATTATTTTGGGTCAGAGTTTCCCCTCTAATGGAAATCAGGGTGGGATTTTCTATTTGCCTCCATCCCATGGTATATATTAAATGCTATGGGATCTGAATTTATTTCCTAGCAACAGTCAAGAAAAATGGATATTTCTGGGAAACACTCCTCTTTTAATATAAGGAAACCCAAGTGAATGAACATGAGAAATATGAGAACCCTTGTCTGCTTTCCAGTTGAAGCTTGGATTCAGTCTAGCTTTTCCCAAACAGTGCTTTGAGAATAAATATTATTGGTATGTGAGGACCCAAAGAGTGATTTCAAGTAATCAGAGTGCTTCTTTATCCTTTTCTTTCCTGCCCAATCCTACTCTCTCATCTTAAAGGAGTAATTACTTTATGTTGAATTCTAGGTTTCAAGCAAAATGTTACAGAAATCCAACTGTCCAGATTTTCAAATGTTTAGAACAATCAGCTTTATATGAGTGAAGGCAAGGTCTGAGGTTTCAAATCTGATTACAAGGAAAAGCATTTATAAAGCTCAATGGAACAACCACAGAATCCCCCACATGCTGTCTAACCACAGAATTTCCAAGGATCCAGACAAAGTCAAACCTGATAGATGCTCTGAAGAAGTAAAATGATTTCTCATGCTTACATTCTTAGTGAGTATCAGAAGCAGACTAGAAACTGTGCCTTTTACTTTTGACACATTGCTTATCTCTTTCCACTTGCTTTATCTCACCTAACTCAACTTCCCATACCTAATTTCCTTTCCCTAAACACTCATTCTCCCCTCTTATCTCCCACTTTCTACCACCCACCAAGGCAAGACTAAAGAGGTTAAGGAAGAGGAATCACAGGGCAACAAGTGGACAAGCAGCCTCTATGACAGACGATGTGTTAGTTCCAGCTTCCTTCTTCACCAAGACCGGTCCCCATCTCCAAGCCCCCTGCCTGCCCTGCAGGGCCAGTGTTCTCCCAAAACCCTACTCTGCCCCCACACAAGAGACACTGGTGTAACCGCCTTCTTCCTCCAAGTTCTAGCCACATTTGAGGAGCTCCGGCCAAAAACTGTTTTTGAATGAAAGGATCAGAGAAGATGAGGGCTATATACCTGAATTCTGGGACTCAGACTCTATCTTTCATTCTCCACTAAATCCTGTCAGTTTAGTTGCATCTCTACTGATCACCGTCTTTGCTGAAACCTGAGAGTTATACAGTTACCTCATCACCACTCCAAGTGATAAATAACTTGCCAGGACTAACCTTGGTCTCTAAGAATTCTGAGTAAGAGAAATGGTTACTCTCAGTCACTAAAGCTCCAGAGCCCTACCTTATCTGAATCTAGAGTTTACTCTGACATTACAACTCCAGCCTGTGTAATCTACCAGTGTAACTACTAACCTTCAGGCTCTGGGCCTGCCACTGGTTTGGATTTATGGAACACACACACACACACACACACACACACACACACTATACAATATTATATATATGTGTGTGTGTATATGTGACACACCCACTATACAATATTATATATATGTGTGTGTGTATATGTGTGTATATATATATAAAGCACAATTTAAAAGATGTTCAGCATCATATTTATCAGGTTAATGCAAATTAAAACTATGATAAAATAGTTCTACCCACCTACAGTTATGGCTAAAATTGAAGTAGGGAGATGGATATGGAGCCTCTGGAACTTTTATTCATTGCTTGTGAGAGCACAAAATGGTAAAGCCACTTTAAGAAACAGTTTGGCAATTTTGTATAAAGTTAAGCATACCCTTTCCATATGATCCACAGTCCACTAATAGGAATCTTCCCCAAAGAAATGGAAATACACATCTTCACAAAAGCCTGTATTGAAATGTTCATAGCAGCATTATTCATAATAACTGAAAACCACCAAAATGTCCATTAACTGGTGATATTCAGGTCCAAAAATTATGAGCTCTATTGTGATAAATTATGAAATGATCCATTTAAGCATTAGATTTAATTGTTAGAATCTCAACTGAGACTTTCAGAAAGAATTACAGAACAGAAGAGAAAAATGACCCCTGCCCACACAGATATACCCATGACTGACGAACAAAATGGAGAATGAAATTCTTCTCAAAGCCTAGAACATCCAAAAGCTGAGGGAAGACAGTAATGCTTTAAGGATACAGGCAGAGAAATAAACTTTCATTAGACTTGTAGGAAGAAAATACTTTGAAACAGTCATAGGAGCTTCAGCTTAGAGATCTACTGAGGCTAAGACTCTGGCAGACAAAAAAAGAAAAAAACCAATAAAGTGGAAAGTAGTAACATCTTTTCTAGGGAATGGATTTCAGGCCCAAACAATTCTACCTCAAGAGGTAGGGGCAGGAGCCATTGTATCATAAGGCTGAAAATGCTTGCTAGGAAATGGGTGTGGAAATGATGGTCTGAATAGATACTGTGCTAGGCATGGCACCAGGCACCAGAAACAAAAGACTTGAAGGGGAAGTGGCAATAAGATCTTCTGACTGGTACAGTAACCACTGTACGTTTCTACTCTTTCTAAGAAGGCTACAAGGTCTTCAACACCTCTCTCTGAGAAAAGCTCTTGGATGCTCTTAGATTTTTCCCTCAGATATGACATTCACCCCTTGGGAAAAATTAGTCTCTTATGAGAAATTTCTCCCAGTTGAGTTTAACTTCATAGTTGTGAATTTTAGATAACTGACATCAGCTGACTAGCATCCTGAGAAGACTAAAATTGAGATCTTCTGCTCTCCGACTCCTCTCTTTCCTTCAGTACCACTGATTTGCTGCCATGATCTTTGGCCCCATTAATGTGGATCTAGACTATGGTTGAGTTTGGGAAACAGTTTCATCTTAGATAAATTTTCTAGGGGCTGGGTTTTGTCTTATTTAAAATTTCATGAGTGTAGTGCTACTGCTGTGATAATCTGGTTATGTCTTTGGGTTCTTTAACTATCAGAGAACATAAGAAATTATATTCATTTTAGTGATAAAAATCCCAGGCAGCAGTGGTTGAGAGAACCCAGACTCTACCAGATATCTGAGCCTAAGTTCTTTCTCTGAGCCTAAGTAGAATAAGAACTTGGGAGAAAGAATTAAGGATGTTAATTCTTTCACCCATTAAATTACTTGAATTCTAAGTTGCAATTGAATTTAATCTTTCGACTTCAATTTCTTCTGGGAATTTCAGAATGGGAGAGAGTTTATATGCAAATTTCAGGCACCTTTATGTTGCGGCAAACTTATTAGTGGAATATGTTAGTGTTGCCATTTAATCATATTGCCTAACCTCTGGTGAGCTCTATTGGGCATAATTTGGGATGGGAAACAGAGGGAGCAAATTCTCAGCCTTAGATATAGTGTGGATTTGGAGTTAATATAATGAATGTACTATTGGGAGCATTTTTATTCTTCCTACTAGTAGTCACAGGAGGGTAACAAAGGAGCAGTAGGTGGTATTGAGGAAGCCGCCCATGAAGGTAGAAACAAGATTGCCTTGAGCAGCTGATCTCCTCTCTTTCAGAAGATTGTCACTCCCTTGGTTGTTATAATTCATGGTGAATCCCAAAGAATAAGATGAAAAAAATATATATAGGAAATGATGCAGGAACCCGCCCCCCTTCAACTTCCACAATCTTTTCTTTTTTAATCAGAGGGTCTTTAGCTAACACCCATGTCTTTTACCCATCTTATCTCTTACTCCACCCCTTCTGATAATAAGAGACCTCTATTAGCCCATGTTGCTTCATTTGACAGAGTTGATTTATTACTATGTCCCAAGAACTGGGGTGCTAATTTTTATTATATCCTCTCCATCCTGGCTCAGTAGGAGGCTGAGATCCTAGATAGTGTTTTATTTTGCAGATCTTGAGTTTTTCCCTCAAGTGGGCTTTCCTAAGGTCTACCTGGGTAATGAATGGGAGATTGCATAGTAGGAAGTGTCCGTACACCATTTTTATTGTGTAAATGACCACATACCCCACCCCAGCTTTCATAATAGTAAGTCTAATATTTGGATCTCCATTTTCCTGACTACAACCGAGAGTCTATTTCACAATTGGTTTTTAACTCAGTTGAGGAGTAGAGGTGCTATTATTTTATTTTTATTTTTACTATTTATTTATTTATTTTGGGGGGATTCTCTTGAACTAGAAGCATCAGTACAAAATCACAAAGATAGTAAAGAATTGGGTTTGTTAGAGACAAGTCCGTGATTGGAGTTTGTATGAAAATAGTGAGAATGAGTTAGGAAAGGTGTCTGGCTCCAAACATGGGTAATTGTTTAATTTTTTTAGCAAATGTGAGAAGCATCGAAGGTATTTGAGCAGAACAGAAACATTGCCAGAGAGATGGATTTTCTAAAAAGCAATTTGGTAACAGGTAAACAGACTGAAGACAGATGAAAGGAGATGACCAAGGGGAAATGTAATGGCTGAGGAACAGGAAGAAGGGATGATAATGCTATAGAGGTACAACTTGGTAGATAATTCTCCATTGAGGGTGAAGGGAGTGCAGTTGTCAAAATACAAACTTTGAAAGTTTGGAGGGGGGGTTACAAAACTTTTTCCGTAAAGGGCCAGATACATATTCTAGGCTTTGCGAACCATACAGTCTCATGGCAACTATTCAACTCTGCCACTGTAGCATGAAAGCATAGCTAATATGTAAATGAATGAGCAAGGCTGTATGCCAATACAACTTTATTTCTAAAACATCCAGCCCACAGGCCATGGTTTATCAATCCCTGCTTTACAAGGCTATAGCATCATTGCTGGTTATTAAGCTATCCCCTTTGAGCTCCAAACTCACCATGTTCCCTGCCCCAGGATGCTGGGGGATAGACTCTTGGTTACTCAGGAAAATGGAGATCAAAATATTAGACTTAACTATTATGAAAGCTGGAGTGGCGTATGTGGTCATTTACACAATAAAAATGGTGTACTGACACTTCCTACTATACTATCTCCCATTCATTACCCAAGTAGACCTAAGCATGTTTCTGTTTTCCCAGCTGCTCCCTATGAGATCTGGAGTGGGGAAAAGGGATATACTCCTCCCTGTTTTGCTCACTATTTCCTTTCAGGTCATCTCCACAGTGGTTCTTTACCTTGGCAACTGCAGTTGGTTTGGATTTCCAGTTTGTTCCCTTCCTCAGAGATACTAGCAGCAGCTGCCTGGCAGCCCCTACACAGGAGTTGGAGTCTGGCATCACGAGGCATCTCCTCTGAGATCCTAAGGCATCAGTCCCAGAGCTCTCTCCCCAGATCTGGGAGTCTAGGTCCTAACAACCCTAACCTCTTCCCTCTGCCCTACCCGCACTACCAGTGGTAACAGCTTCCTGCAGTTACTGTCTTTGTGTTACTCCAGAATTCCCTTTTGCTTTCTTCTTGCAATTCACCAATGCTTGTTTAACTTATTTCTCGTATTGAATTCTATTGGAATAACTGGTATGGTGTCTTTGACAGCATCCTGACTAATAAGGAACATTTTGTGTAGAATAGGAATTTACATAGGGATGTAGATAGCAAATATGAGAAATGTAGTCTTGAAGGAGGAGATGTTGAGTCTACTTTTAGAAATGATGAGTTTGAAGTACTGCCAAATAAATCACTTCTAAACTTCTAGCTGGGAATTGGATATTGAAAAAAGCCATGGATGTATTATTCATATAAAGGTGTTATTTCTATGAGCGGACATCAATAACTAGGAAAGTATAGCTAGAGCAGAAAAGCTATAAATGGGAAACATCTTCGTTTTTGAGAGAAATGATGAAGGTAGGAAAGACAATGAGCAGGACAAATAAGTAATTGCCTTAGAGGCAGAAGAAAAACCTGCAGAATACAAGAAGGCAAGAAGACTGTTTTAAGAGAAAGGTTGCCAATAGGGGATAATCCTATATATATCAAGGGAGATTACTGTGACTTCCCAAGGGTAGTTTCAATAGAACAGTAAAGTTATAATAGGAAGAATTGGTAGGAAAAATGAGGCCACTAAAATCTTTCTTTTTTTTTTTTTTTGATGATGCTGATGAAAGGAAGATGGAGATTATACAGAGATCTATAAGCCTAAATAAATCAAATGAATTACTGAAACCAGGAAAGCTTCAAGTTTTTATGTAGAGAAGTTATGGGTGGCGAGGGATAATGGAATATGCGTAGAATAAGGGACTAATACATGGAATACATAAATGGAAAAATGTGGGTAAGGATAGATAGGATTAAGAACAAAACTGACGTAAAGGAAGGGCGTCTCTTTCTCTGAGATTCAGGTAAATGGCTTATCAGGAGGAAAGAAGCTGAACTTGTTTTGAAAACTGAACTGTCCTAATTCTGTATTCGTGTGGTAGTTAATGGAACCAGACATATTTTCCTATTCTTATGCTAAACAGTGCTAAGACCAAGCAATAACCAAGGCTGTTTGTTTAAGGAATACATGTTCTTGGATGATGAGACTCTGGACCACACGGTCTCGCTCCTTCTGCCCTAGCTGCTGGCAAATGCTGTTGGCAGAAAGCCTTTATCTGCCATTCCCTTCAAAGATTGCTTCAGCTGCAGAAAGCTGCCTTGCCCATTGCTTCCTTCCAGAGGTAGCCCATGTCCAGTGTGGGACATTTCTGAGGCCTCATTTTATACACACAGAGCTCTCTATGGAGATTGGCAGAGACTAGAGATCACAAGCTTGACTTCTCCCCCTGACCAATCTGGTTTCCTCTCCCTCTGTTGCACAGGTGTTGATCTCAAGTGTATTCCCTAGTGACTATCCTGAATATTAAACTATACCCCAAAGCCTGCTTCACAAAAAATGCAACCTATAATATCAGCTCAACAGTTTACTTCAGGACTTGCTTTAACATCCATGACCCATTGTATTTACCAAATCAAGTTATTTCATCATAAATTCAGCCCAATCTCAACCATTTTCCTGCCTTAGAAACCCTGCCTTAGAATCATCCAGCCTGGGCCCTAAAACTCTATAGATAACTTGTTTCAATTTTCTGTTTTGAGACTATCCAAGTGTCCTCCCTTACTTCAGTGAGTTTAACAAACTAAGCTTTGCTTGATTAACAGGTTTTTCTGGGGTGAGGGGTCTTTTGGAGAATTGATACCTGAGAATTTTCATCAGATGTCCTTATTATTCCTATTTTAGAAAGCCTGGTAGCTTCAAGGGAAGAGGAAAAGCTTGGAAAATACGTTTTGCCAAATATATAAGGAATCAACTAAATTTTCTGTCTCAATTTGGGATTTTGCAGAGAAGAATGATCTCCTGGGCTGGAGAGATGGTGGGAGTTCTATGAACTTGGGCTCAGATAACATGTTACAGGACAGTCAGAGTCGATAGTTACTGCCTTCATTTACAATTGGTGTTCCCAGAAGTTCTTATGCCTCTAATGGAACAGCTTGGGTTCGGGTGGAAGAGGAGTCCTTGGTATCAGCTTAGACTCAATAGTCATATTTTTTCCTTTGGGTTGGGATGGCACTGATTCTGAGGATTTTCACTTTTCCTTTCCTCTATTCTCCTCATCTTCTTATCCCACCTCCATGGTCCTCTGCTGCTCGTAGGCTTGGCAAGAGACACTTGTAGCTAGCACAAGGTTTTCTCTATTCCTTCTTTAAAATATATTAGGAATTTGGGAACACAGAGACAATACAATAATTTTCCTTCCAAATAATCCCAGAGATATTACAAGAGTGATCATATTACTTTTGATATGTTCAAATAAGATATGATATAGGAAAGTACAATCTATTCTCTTGCCTTCTGTTCTGTTCTTAAAATATCTTCATATATAGGAATTTTTCAGTAATTATCTACTAGGCTGTGCTTAGTTTTTGAAATTTAAACCAATTTCTTCTTGCCATTAGTGATGATAGCTCACATTACTGTTAGAAGTCTACCAACTCTCTCATGATATCATGTTATATCCTTGAGAATGGTTTGTTAACCTCTTTTCCAATTCTCTTTTGGCCAAATGGACCTAGTTTTTCCTTTACCTGATTTCCAAAAGATGGTTTCTATTTCTCTTTTTTGAATGCATTACGGTAAAGGCAGGGGTGGGGCATTAATTAAGTCGAGTTCAGCCCACAAAAGATCCTTAACTCAAATTACCAGCCTCTGAGTTTTGAAACTTCTGAAGTTTAGGCTTATTTGAAGTCATTTGGGTTTTCCCCTCCTTTTATTATCTTCTTTATCAACAGCTAACTCTGGTGCCTAGAGGCACTATATATTATCATTTTAAGCACCCCACCTAACTCAAACTCAAGCCTATTATGTTTGTGAAAAGTACCTGGACCCCCAGCTGGCTCTGAGGCCACCTTGGGAGCCATTTTTACACAGGGGTGTAGCAAAGTTAGGACACAGTATTCAGAGACATAATGAGACTAGGTTCTGGTGCCTATAATCTAGAAACTCTGCCACCCCCACAAAGAACAAAACAGAAGTTTTTGTTAAGCATTCTTTTCCATAGTATAATTTGCTTTTCTAAAGAAGTAGTACCTAGTGTTGCTGTAGATCAAATTAATGTATGAATCTTTAAAAATGACAAACCTGAATTCAAAATGACACTTAAAAAATAGATTAAGACACATTTTTAATTACATGCTTGAAAGAAAGTTCATAATGTACTTATACAATTTTCACTAATAATTTGTCTAAAATTAGTCAATTTTCTGTTCTCATAATTATCATGAGCTTTTTGGCTTTCATACCTTACATCTCTTCATTTTCTCCAAGTTATCACTGGCTTTCAAATTTCAAGTTTCTTTGTTTTTTTTTTTTTTTTTTTTTTTTTTCCCAATTTATTTATTTTCAGAAAAACAGTATTCATTATTTTTTCACCACACCCAGTGCTCCATGCAAGCTGTGCCCTCTATAATACCCACCACCTGGTACCCCAACCTCCCACCCCCCCCGCCACTTCAAACCCCTCAGACTGTTTTTCAGAGTCCATAGTCTCTCATGGTTCACCTCCCCTTCCAATTTACCCAAATTCCCTACTACTCTCTAACGCCCCTTGTCCTCCATGCTATTGGTTATGCTCCACAAATGAGTGAAACCATATGATAATTGACTCTCTCTGCTTGACTGATTTCACTCAGCATAATCTCTTCCAGTCCCGTCCATGTTGCTACAAAAGTTGGATATTCGTCCTTTCTGATGGAGGCATAATACTCCATAGTGTATATGGACCACATCTTCCTTATCCATTCATCCGTTGAAGGGCATCTTGGTTCTTTCCATAGTTTGGCGACTGTGGCCATTGCTGCTATAAACATTGGGGTACAGATGGCCCTTCTTTTCACGACATCTGTATCTTTGGGGTAAATACCCAGGAGTGCAATTGCAGGGTCGTAGGGAAGCTCTATTTTTAATTTCTTGAGGAATCTCCACACTGTTCTCCAAAGAGGCTGCACCAACTTGCATTCCCACCAACAGTGGAAGAGGGTTCCCCTTTCTCCACATCCTCTCCAACACATGTTGTTTCCTGTTTTGTTAATTTTGGCCATTCTAACTGGTGTAAGGTGATATCTCAATGTGGTTTTAATTTGAATCTCCCTGAGGGCTAATGATGATGAGCATTTTTTCATGTGTCTGATAGCCATTTGTATTTCTTGATTGGAGAAGTGTCTGTTCATATCTTCTGCCCATTTTTTGATGTGTTTGTCTGTTTCGTGTGGGTTGAGTTTGAGGAGTTCATTATAGATCCTGGATATCAACCTTTTGTCTGTACTGTCATTTGCAAATATCTTCTCCCATTCTGTGGGTTGCCTCTTTGTTTTTTTGACTGTTTCCTTTGCTGTGCAGAAGCTTTTGATTTTGATGAAGTCCCAGAAGTCTATTTTCGCTTTTGTTTCCTTTGCCTTTGGAGACGTATCTTGAAAGAAGTTGCTGTGGCTGATATCGAAGAGATTACTGCCTATGTTCTCCTCTAAGATTCTGATAGATTCCTGTCTCACGTTGAGGTCTTTTATCCATTTTGAGTTGATCTTTGTGTACGGTGTAAGAGAATGGTCGAGTTTCATTCTTCTACATATAGCTGTCCAGTTTTCCCAGCACCATTTATTGAAGAGACTGTCTTTTTTCCACTGTATATTTTTTCCTGTTTTGTCGAAGATTAATTGACCATAGAGTTGAGGGTCCATATCAGGGCTCTCTACTCTGTTCCACTGGTCTATGTGTCTGTTTTTATGCCAGTACCATGCTGTCTTGGTGATCACAGCTTTGTAATAAAGCTTGAAATCAGGTAAGGTGATGCCGCCAGCTTTATTTTTGTTTTTCAACGTTTCCTTAGCGATTCGGGGTCTCTTCTGATTCCATACAAATTTTTGGATTATTTGCTCCAGCTCTTTGAAGAATGCCTGTGGAATTTTGATCGGAATGGCATTAAAAGTATAGATTGCTCTAGGCAGTATAGACATTTTAACGATGTTTATTCTTCCGATCCAAGAGCATGGAATGGTCTTCCATCTTTTTGTGTCTTCTTCAATTTCTTTCATGAGTGTTCTATAGTTCCTCAAGTATAGATCCTTTACCTCTTTAGTTAGGTTTATTCCCAGGTATCTTATGGTTCTTGGTGCTATAGTAAATGGAATCGATTCTCTAATTTCCCTTTCTGTATTTTCCTTGTTAGTGTATAAGAAAGCCACTGATTTCTGCACATTGACTTTGTATCCTGCCACGCTGCTGAATTGCTGTATGAGTTCTAGTAGTTTGGGGGTGGAGTCTTTTGGGTTTTCCATATAAAGAATCATGTCATCTGCGAAGAGAGAGAGTTTGACTTCTTCATTACCAATTTGGATACCTTTTATTTCTCTCTGTTGTCTGATTGCTGTTGCTAGGACTTCTAATACTATGTTGAACAAGAGTGGTGAAAGTGGGCATCCTTGTCTTGTTCCTGATCTCAACGGGAAGGCTGCAAGCTTTTTCCCATTGAGGATGATATTTGCTGTGGGTCTTTCATAGATAGATTTGATGAGGTTCAGGAATGTTCCCTCTATCCCTATACTTTGAAGCGTTTTAATCAGGAACGGATGTTGGATTTTGTCAAATGCTTTTTCTGCATCAATTGAGAGGACCATGTGGTTCTTCTCTCTTCTCCTATTAATTTGTTGTATCACATTGATTGATTTACGAATGTTGAACCATCCTTGTAGCCCAGGGATGAATCCCACCTGATCATGGTGGATAATCTTTTTAATGTGTTGTTGGATCCTGTTGGCTAGGATCTTGTTGAGAATCTTAGCATCCATATTCATCAGTGATATTGGTCTGAAATTCTCCTTTTTGGTATGGTCCTTGCCTGGTTTGGGGATCAGGGTAATGCTGGCTTCATAGAAAGAGTCTGGAAGTTTTCCTTCTGCTTCAATTTTTTGAAACAGCTTCAGGAGAATAGGTGTTATTTCTTCTTGGAAGGTTTGGTAGAATTCCCCAGGGAATCCGTCAGGTCCTGGGCTCTTGTTTTTTGGGAGATTTTTGATCACTGCTTCAATCTCGTTATTAGATATCGGTCTATTCAGGTTGTTGATTTCTTCCTGGTTCAATTTTGGTAGTTTATATTTTTCCAGGAATGCATCCATTTCATCAAGGTTGCTAAGCTTATTGGCATATAACTGTTCGTAGTAACTTCTGATGATTGTTTCTACTTCCTTGGTGTTAGTTGTGATCTCTCCCCTTTCATTCATAATTTTATGAATTTGGGATTTCTCTCTTTTCTTTTGGATTAGTGTAGCCAGTGGCTTATCGATCTTATTGATTCTTTCAAAAAACCAGCTTCTAGTTTCATTGATACGTTCTACTGTATCTCTGGTTTCTCCCTCATTGATCTCAGCTCTAATCTTGATGATTTCCCTTCTTATGTGTGGAGTTGGTTTGATTTGTTGTTGATCCTCCAGTTCTTTAAGGTGTAGAGACAGCTGGTGTGTTCTGGATTTTTCAATTTTTTTGAGCAAGGCTTGGATGGCTATATATTTTCCCCTTAGGACCGCCTTTGCTGTATCCCATAGGTTTTGGACCGAAGTGTCTTCATTCTCATTGGTTTCCATGAATTGTTTCAGTTCTTCTTTGATCTCCTGGTTGATCCAAGCATTCTTAAGCAAGGTGGTCTTTAGCTTCCAGGTGTTTGAGTTCCTTCGGAACTTTTCCTTGTGATTGAGCTCCAGTTTCAAAGCATTGTGATCTGAGAATATGCAGGGAATAATCTCAGTCTTTTGGTATCGGCTGAGTCCTGATTTGTGACCCAGTATGTGGTCTATTCTGGAGAAGGTTCCGTGTGCACTTGAGAAGAATGAGTATTCTGCTGTTTTAGGGTGGAATGTTCTGTATATATCTATGAGGTCCATCTGGTCCAATGTGTCGTTCAATGCTCTTGTTTCTTTATTGATTTTCTGCTTCGATGATCTGTCTAATTCTGAAAGAGGCGTGTTAAGATCACCTACGATTAGTGTATTCATATCAATATGACTCTTTATCTTGATTAACAGTTTTCTTAAGTAATTGGCTGCTCCCATATTGGGAGCATAGATATTTACAATTGTTAGATCATCTTGGTGGATAGTCCCTTTAAGGATTATGTAGTGTCCTTCTGTATCTCTGACTACAGTCTTTAGTTTGAAGTCTAATTTATCTGATATGAGAATCGCTACCCCAGCCTTCTTTTGAGTCCCATTGGCATGAAAGATGCTTCTCCACCCCTTCACTTTCAGTCTGCGTGTATCTTTAGGTTCAAAATGGGTCTCTTGTAGACAGCATATGGATGGGTCCTGTCGTTTTATCCAATCTGCAACCCTGTGCCGTTTTATGGGTGCATTGAGGCCATTCACATTGAGAGTGACTATTGATAGATACGTTTTTATTGACATCGAGTTACCTTTGAAGTCTTTCTTTCTGTAGACTGTCTCTATATTTCTGTTCAATGCTATTCTTGGGATTTTTCCTCTTTTATAGAACCCCCCTTAATATTTCCTGCAGTATCGGCTTGGTGGTTGCATAGTCTTTTAAGTCTTGCCGGTCTTGGAAACTCTTTATCTCTCCATCCATTTTGAATGTCAGTCTTGCTGGATAAAGTATTCTTGGCTGCATGTTCTTCTCATTTAGTGCCCTGAATATATCTTGCCAGCCTCTTCTGGCTTGCCAGGTCTCTGTGGACAGGTCTGACGTTATTCTGATGGGCTTCCCTCTGTAAGTAAGGAGCCTCTTTGCCCTGGCAGCTTTCAAGAGATTATACCTACAATTATAATTTCTCAATTTGACTATCAGGTGTCGTGATGTTTTTTTGGAGTGTATAATCTTGGGTGGAGACCGTTCAGCCTCTAGTACATGAACGCTGGTTTCATTCGCGAGATTCGGAAAGTTTTCATGAAGGACTTGTTCCACGACATCTTCTAGACTTCTTTCTTTCTCCTCCCCTTCAGGAATTCCAATAATTCTGACGTTGGAACGCTTCATGGCATCACTTATTTCCCTAATTCTGCTTTCGTGGGATCTAAGCTGTTTGTTCCAGGCTTCCTCCTGATCCTTTCTCTCTATCTGTTTGTCTTCCAGATCACTAATTCTATCTTCTGTCTCAGTTACCCTAGCTTTGAGAGAGTTTAGATTGGATTGGAACTCATTGAGAGCATTGTGGACCTCCTCCCTGGTAGCTTTAAGCTCCGCCCTAACATTGTGAACATCCTGTCTGGTCGCTTTCAGTTCGGCTCTAATCAATTCTGTTTGGTCATCCATGGCTTTCTCCAACCTAGCTATTGCCTGGATAATTGTTAGCCTGAATTCTCTTTCCGACATATTGTCTATGTTGATAGCCGTTAGCTCTGTTGTGGAAGGTCCATCCTCTGTATTTTTCTTCTGTTGGGCATTCCTCCTCCTAGTCATTTTGGTGGGAGAAGACTGAACAGATGTAGCTGGATGTATCAACTCTGGTGCAGTCAAGGTGCACCCTGGAACACTTCCTGATCTCCGTCTCAGAAGCCTCAGTCTGGGTGCAGAAGCTGAATAAATTCCCCCTTGGATGCTGGCAGTGCAGGTTCCAAGTTAAAGACCCTGGGGGCGCAGGATCTTTTGCTCGTCCCCAAAGCCAAGGCAGTGGCGGCTGTCTGGGAGCTCCTGACCGCCAGAGAGGTTCCAAGCAGCGATCGCACACTGAGATTTTGCCGCTGGCCGGGGCTGGGAGTGCCCGGCTTGCGCGCACCTCTTTTCAGAGGCGGCTGTGGGTCGGGCGCGCGTCTGGGGCACTGAGAACGGGGCGCTGGTCCGTAAGCCGCAGGCTGGGCTTTTGCGCGCCTCTGTCCGGGGAAGAGTTTCGCGGGCGCGAGGCTTAGACTTTGAAACAATGGCCCGGGTCTAGAAGCGCCCCAGGGCCTTAGAAACCCAGGAGAGCTGGAGCGACGTGCACGCGCATCTCAAGCTTTGTGGTAGGGCTAGCGCGCGTTCTGCAGACCGGCTCCCATCCCCTCACAGGAGCCGGAACCCCGCGCTCTGGGGCACGCTGGCGGCTTAGGGACCAGGAGCCGGTTTCTCCGCCGCACTCTCTCTGCTTCCGCGCCGGGGAGGCCGTCTGGGACCGGGGACTCAAGCCCCTGTCCCTAGCCGCCCCGATTCCCACAGTTTGCCCCCGCGATCCTTTGCTCTTTTGGAGTGCTTTCAACCAGTCTCCGAGTTAATGCTGGTCCCCAGACGCAGGGCACTCTCGCTCGTATCGGGGTATTACTTTCCCACCAGTCGCCTCTGGTGGCTCCCTCCCCCTTTTGTTTATCTTCCGATCTCAGTCCGCTGTTCCCATTCCGCTTTACCTGCTCACTGGCGTCTTCTGCCCCTGTAGAGATCCAGACGTGTATAATTCTGCTCTCAGGCTGATTTCATGGGCGATCAGAGTTCTTTGGTAGGTAATCAGCTCACTTTGGGGTACCAGCTGAAAAGACGCCTCTTCCTAGTACCCCGCCATCTTGTCCCCCCCTCAAGTTTCTTTGTATCATCACCTTCATTGTCACCCACTTCTCTGTACTTAGGGAGAAGTCAAGAGTGTGCCATGGGTAAGCCTAGACTGAAGCTTGGCGTCTTTGAGGATGATTGCAATCCATAGAAATGGGATTACACCCAATCCCTTTTAGGACTAACTTTGGCACATAATTTTTCCTATTATCTAAAGCATGTTGCCTTTTGTCTGTGCCCTTATCTTCACACACTAAGCCATTTCTCTCCCCGTTTAATACACTCGAGGGTTCGTTTTCCTCATTTACAAAATGTTTCTGAAGTCTCTGCTATCTGTATAACTATTTGAGGATTTAGAAATCTTTACCTACAACCTCAGCACTTGAATTTCAACATTTCTTAAAATCTATCCTGGTGATAATTTTGGGGAGTATCAGAGTCTGTGTTGATTTAGTTCAGGGCTACAAACTTGTATTTGTACTCCCAAGGTGATCTTTGTAAGCAAAATTACCTAAATTACATTGGCAAGATGAATTCCCATTAAAAAACATTTTTTATAAGACTTCATATTTCTTAAAGTTGCACAGTAATGCTTTTTACAATTTATTATTATTATTATTTAATTTCTGGGAAAGTCCTAAGTCTCCTAAAAGTCCCTGAGAAAAATCACCCAGATTGTAAGATATTTTCTATCTTCTACCATCTTTGTTGATTTCCATTTTCTACCCTTTGTTGACCTGCTTAAGGTAGTCTGTTTAGATTTAACTTCATTTTGGAAGTTCCCATTTTCCCATTTTTTGTATTTTTATATTGTGAGTTATATGGGCTTTTCCCCCTTGAAAGTTAGATGGCGAGAAGGGGGCTATTCCAATGAGAATGCATAGAAGGGAATGACTTTGCAAATTAAATAACCAGTTTTACTTGTGGCAATCTTACAGTGGGAATATGTTTGAATTAGCAACCAAACTAATTCATAGGTTTATAGAATAAGAATATATGTGATACAAGCCTGAAAAAGTGATTTCAAAAGGAAAAACTCTTTTTAAAATGCTACAGATGATAGTCAAAATGCTTCCTGGACTTAAATAGCAATTACAAGTGAGCAATTTCAAAATCAGAAACATTTGGATGAGATTTCACACAAAACATAGTAGAGATTTATAAAGAATATTTCAATGTAATCACTGTCTTTTGTCACCAACTGTCAGTCTTTTGAGAATTTATAGTGATTTTAAGCTTCATTGGAATAAAAAACAAAGCAGCATAGTTTTCCTTTTGAATAGATTTTAAAACTTGGTGTAAGAGACAAAAAACATTTTAATCTCTGACTCTGTGAGGGCCAAAGAGGTCAAGGCTGGGAATGGGGAAAGAGAAGAAAGTTTCTGAGTGGTATAACTGTACAGGGAGCAAATGAACATTAGAAGAGTGAGGTGAGTCTACCCAAGGCTGCACAGGTAGACTCACTAGTTACATCCTAGGGTGTTAAGTCAGGAATGCCTAGGCAGATGCACAAGTCAAATGGGATCTGGAGGAATGCCTATTCTCCTATGAGTTAACAACCAGGGTTGTTAATGCAGATAAAAAATGCAGATTAAAAATTGTTTCTGGGAGCTCCAGTGTTGGGAGGAACAGGTGGCCAGAAATGCATTAAAGTTGACAGAAATACAAATATATAAAATACTATGAAGATGTGTTCACAAGGAGGCCCAAACTAAATCTGAAGACAAGAAAGTTATTCATCCTGCTATGCTCCTTATTTGGAGCTTTTAAGCTTTTCTGCTCAACTTCTGACACGACTGTTTATTCAGCACCTACTATATGAAGGACACAGGGAATAGATACACATCAGACTCTAGAACAACTAGTGTCTCTTAAATATTCACAGTATTCACCCATTATTCTCCCTGTCTTCCCTAACTCCTTATTATTCATTTCCATTTAACACTTTCTTTATTCTCTTTTACTGGTTTCTTTGTCCATTTTTTTTAATTTCTAAGTTTTCTTTTCTGATATTTAACGTATCTCCAAAGATTAATCTATTTTCCTCAAAGAAGATGATCACATTTCCAAGTATTTGGATATTTCTCTCTGAATTTATATCACTTCATACATTGCATGTAAATTATTCAGTACTGGGAGAGGGGTATAAAGGTGAGTATACTATCCATTGAAATGTTCATTTGCTCATTTATCCAATAATTTATTGAGTGCTTAGCAAATACTAGATATTATTTGAGACACTGGAGGCACAGAATTGATGAAGATGAATTTCTTGTTCTTAGCTACTAATAGTCTAGGAGTAAAACACAAAAACTGAGGGGCCCCAGAGACTTATATGAATACTATGAAGGGCTAGGAAATGTGTAGAATTATGTGAGAAGCACTTCATGGCCTAATATTACTCCTGTCTTCATCTTAATTTCGTATCATTTGCCAAGTTTTAGAATATATTTCACATTGCTATATAATGTGTTTCTCTGAATGAAACATCATTTTATTTTATGTCTTAATGTATGCTATAAATAAATAAAATTAGTAGAGGTCTATATTGAAGGAAATTGATTTTTGAGGTGGGCATTGAAAGGTGGAGTTCAGGTGGCAGGAAGGAGCGAAAGAAACAGAATTTATAGTATGGGGAGATGAAAATCTTGGGGTGTTCAGATAACCCAATGGTGGGTGGTTTTTGTGGGATCATGGAATACCTAGAAATAAATAGAAAGGAATTTCTGGGAGAAAAAGAACTAGTTATATTGAGGAGATTGGCTCTTATCCTCTAGAAGATGAGGAAATACAAGTGATTTTAAGGAGAGGAGGGACATGTTCTCTTCAGTGATAGCAGAGTGAAAAATGTGGGTTGTAATGAGGGAGGGAAAAAATGAAGAGATAACTGCACTGGGCCTGGACTAAAACAATAGCAATGGTGGTATAAATAAAAGACCAAGCTGAGCAACACTGAAGGAACGGAGTGGTAGGATGTCAGGAATGGTCAGGTATAGCCAGTAGGGGAGAGGGGAGGCAGGCTTTCACTAGGATGGTGGATGAGGTCCTTATTCTCACAGATATTCACTACAGGGTCCTTGAAAATAACTTAGAATCTTTTTGAGATTAGAAGGCATCAGTACATGAAAAGTGAGTTAGCAATAGTTTGCCTTCCTTCCAGTTTGCAGTTTGTGATGGCCTTCCATTCCCTTGTTTGATAACCTGTGAATGATATCTCAAGTCAATGCATGACTGAGTGTCAAACAAATGGTTTCAACAGTGAGGGCTATGTGTGGGGAGATGGTAGCACGATATGACAAAGAATACTGAGCTATCCAATAAGGGGACATGACATTTGTAAATATTTATGTACCCAACATAGGAGTACTAAAATGCATAAAGCAAATATTAGCAGGCCTACAGGTAGAAATAGACAGCAATAGGATATGGTAATAGTAGGGAGCTTCAATACTTCACTTACATCAGTGGATAGATATCCAGATAGAAAATCAATAAGGAAACACTGGACTTAAAGGACATGTTAGACCAGATGGACTTAGACATTTACAGAACATTCCATCCAAAAGCAGGAGAGTACACATTCTTCTCACATGCACATGAAACATTCTTCAAGTAGGATCATATGTTAGACTACATAACAAGTCTTAATAATCTTAGCAAGATTGAAATATCAAGCACCTTTCTTGCCCACAATGGCATGAAACTAAAATTCAATTATAAGAAGAAAACTGGGGAAAATTCACAAATATATGATTAAGCAACATGCTATTGAATAACCAATGGGTCAAAGAAGAAATCAAAAGAGAACTAAATATATTGAGGCAAATGAAAACAGAAATACAACATGCCAAAACTTATGGGATATAGCAAAAGCAGTTTAAGAGGGAGCTTCATAGTGATAGACGCTGACATAACAAAACAAGAAAGATCTCAAACAACCTAACTTTGCACCTCTAAAAACTAGGAAAAAACAACAACAACAACAACAAACTAAGCCTAAAGTTAGTGAAAGGAACGAAATAACAAAGATCAGCATGAAATTAATGAAATAGAAACTAAAAAGACAATAGGAAAGATCAATGAGACTAAGAGCTAAATTGTGAAAAAGTAAACAAAATAGACAAAATTTAGCTAGATTCACCAAGAAAAAAAAAAAAAAGGACTCAATCCAATAAGGAAAATCAGAAATGAAAGAGGACATGTTAGAACCA
The DNA here is from genome assembly GCF_020171115.1 of Neogale vison. Lineage (NCBI taxonomy): Eukaryota > Metazoa > Chordata > Mammalia > Carnivora > Mustelidae > Neogale > Neogale vison. Next base: position 15,704,298 of record NC_058093.1, read on the forward strand.
ATTCCACAGAAATACAGAGGATTATGGACTATGATAAAGAAATATACACCAAAAATTAGGCAACCTAGAAGAAATGAACAAATTTGTAGAAACATACAATCTTCCAAGAGTGACTCATGAAGAAATACAAAATCTGAACACACTGATTACAACAGATTAAATCAGTAATAAAAAACCTCACAACAACAACAAAGCCTAGGACCATATGTCTTCACTGGTAATTCTATTAAACATTAAAGAATTCATACTAATCTGTCTCAAACTCTTCCAGAAAATAGAAGAGGAGAGAGCTCTTCCAAACTCATTTTATGAGGTCAGCGTTACTCTGATACCAAAACCAGATAAGGACACTATGAGAAAATTATAGGCCAATATCCCTGATGAATATATATTTAAAAATCCTCAACAAAATATTAGCAAACCAAATTTAACAACACATTAAAAACATCATACACCATGATCAAGCTGGATTTATTCCAGGGATACAAGGATGATTCAATATCCACTGATAAATCAAGGTGATATACTACATTAACTAATGAAAAATAGAAATCATATGATCTCAATAGATGCAGAAAAGGCATTTGACAAGATTCAACATCCATTCATGATAAAACTCTTAACAAAGTGAGTGTAGAGGGAACATATCTCTACATAATAAGGCTATGTGACAAGCTCACAGAAATTATCAATTGTTAAAAGCTGAAAACTTTCCTGTAAATCAGGACCATGATAAAGATGCCTACTCTCACCACTTTTCTTCAACACAGTACTGGAAGTCCTAGCTAGAGCAATTAAGCAAGAAATAAAAGGCATCCAAAATGGAAAGGAAAAAAAATATCTTTATTTGCAGATGACCTATTATATACAAAAAATCCTGAGGACTCCACCAAAAGTCTCTTAGAATAAATGAATTCAGTGAAGTTGGAGGATCCAAAATCAGCATGTGGAAGTGTGATGCATTTCTTTTTTTTTTTTTTTCAATTTATTTATTTTCAGAAAAACATTATTCATTATTTTTTCACCACACCCAGTGCTCCATGCAAGCCGTGCCCTCTATAATACCCACCACCTGGTACCCCAACCTCCCACCCCCCCGCCACTTCAAACCCCTCAATATATAAATGATCAAAACAATTTAGAAAACAATCCTATTTATAATCATATCAAAAATAATAAAATGCTGAGGAATATATATAACCAAGGAGATGAAAGACTTGTGCACCAAAAACTATAAGACATTCATGAAAGAAATTGAAGAAGACACAATAGATAGAAAAATATTCTATGCTCATGGACTGGAAGAACTGATGCTGTTAAAATGTTCACACTACTCAAAGCAATCTACAATGTAATGTCTCTAAAAATTCCCTTGACATTTTTCATAGAAATAGAACAATAAATCAAAGATAAATACCATATGATTTCACTTATATGTGTAATTTGAGAAAAAAAAATCAATCATGGGAGGGGAGAGAAAATCTAAGAAACAGACTCTTAACTGTAGAGAAGAAATTGATGGTTACCAGAGGGGATGGGTTAAATAGGTGATGGGGACTAAGAAGTATACTTGTTGTAATGAGCACTGGGTGTAGAATGGAAGTGTTGAATCAGAAACTGTATACCTCATGTTGCATCACCACTCCCTCATATCAGGGAGATCATATGATAGTTGTCTTTCTCCGCTTGACTTATTTCGCTAAGCATGATTACGCTGCAACATGGGGGCTTAAGTGGGTAGGAGAAGAATCCATGAAACAAGATGGGATAGGGAGGGAGACAAACCATAAGTGACTCTTAATCTCACGAAACAAACTGTGGGTTGCTGGGGGGAGGGGGGTTAGGAGAAGGGGGGTAGGGTTATGGACATTGGGGAGGGTATGTGCTTTTGGGTAAATTGGAAGGGGAGATGAACCATGAGAGACTATGGACTCTGAAAAACAATCTGAGGGGTTTGAAGTGGCGGGGGGGTGGGAGGTTGGGGTACCAGGTGGTGGGTATTATAGAGGGCACGGCTTGCATGGAGCACTGGGTGTGGTGAAAAAATAATGAATACTGTTTTTCTGAAAATAAATAAATTGGAAAAAAAAAAAAAAAAGAAACTGTATACCTGAAACTAATATCACACATAGGTCAACTAACAGGAATTTAAATAAAAACTTAAGAATAAACAGAACAAAGAATCCTAAAATTTATGTGAAACCACTAGAGACCTTGCATAACTAAAGCCATATTGAGAAAGAACAACAAAGCAAGAAGATCATTCTTCAAACTAGATTATAAAGCTCTAATAATCAAAACAGTATGGTATTGGCATAAAAACAGCCACATAGAGCACTCTAACAGTACAGATAGCCCAGAAATAAACTCACAGTATATGGTCATTTTATAATAAAGTAGCCAGGAATAAACAATGAGGAAAATTCTTTTCAATCACTGATGCTGGAAAAACTGGACAGTCACATAAAAAAGAATGGACCACTATCTTACACCATATACAAAAATCATCTCAAAAGGACTTAAAGATTCAACGGGCACCTGGGTGGCTCAGTCGTTAAGCCTCTGCCTTCTGTTCACGTCATGATCCCAGGGTCCTGGGATTAAGCTGCACATCAGACTCCCTGGTCAATGGGGAGCCTGCTACTTCCTCTCCCACTCTCCCTGCTTGTATTCCCTTTGTCGCTGTGTCTCTCTCTGTCATATAGATAAATAAAATCTTTTTAAAAAGAGTAAAATACTCAAATTTAAGACTGGAAATCATAAAATTCCTTGAAGGCAACATAAGGGATAAGGCCCTTCACATTGGTCTTAACTACGAGTTTTTGTATTAACACCAAAGAAAAGCCAATGAAAAGCAAAAGTAAACAAGTGGGATCACTTCAAACTAAAAACCCATTATACAACAAAGAAAACCATCAACAGAATGAAAAGACAGCCTACAGAATGGGAGAAAATATTTGCAAATCATATAGTTAATAAGAGGTTAATACCTGAAATAAGTAAAGGACTCACAATTCAATAGTGGAAGGACAAAAGGAAGGATGGGAAGAAAAAGGGATGAAGAAAAAAAAAAGGAAAGAAGAAAAGGGAAAAAAGAAAGAAAAGAAAAAGGAAATACTTGTTAAAATAGCTATTTTCAAAAAGACAAGAAATAACAAGTGTTGGCAAGGATGTAGGGAAAAGGGAACCCTTGGGTACCACTGGTAGAAATATAAATTGGTACAGCTACTATGGAAAACAGTACAAAAGTTCCTCAAAAATTAAATTAACTATTAGCATAACTACCTATTATCATAACTACTTATGATCCAGGAATTCCATTTTGGGTATTTATCTGAAGGAAATATTATCTTCTTGAAAAAATTTCTGCACCCCTGTGTTGTAAAGAAAGTTGCATCATTCTTTACGATAGCCAGGACATGGAAACATCCTAAGTGTCCATTAATGAAGGACATAGACAGATACATCCATACAGTGGCGTATTACCCATCCATAAAAAGGAAAGAAATCCTACCTCTCCTTCCTGCTTCTGTAGGCCTACATCCTAGAACACTAACTGTAGGGATCAAATCAAAGCACTTGTAGACCTCCCTCTGGTTCGAAGTTCTCTTAAGGAATTACTAGAAGGGGCCAACACTGAAGTTGCCATTTTACAGA